>NC_051312.1:5092798-5711177 GCF_015220235.1 Choloepus didactylus
GGATACAAGATTAATGCACATAAGTCAGTAATGTTTCTATACGCTAGAAATGAAAGAAGTGAAGAGACACTGAAGAAAAAGATACAATTTTCAATAGCAACTAAAAAAATCAAGTACCTAGGAATAAACTTAACCAAGGATATAAAAAACCTATACATAGAAAATTACATAATTTGACTAAAAGAAATGGAAGGGGACCTAAAAAGTGGAAAAATATTCCATGTTCATGGATAGGAAGGCTAAATGTCATTAAGATGTCAGTTCTACCCAAACTCATCTACAGGTTCAGTGCAATCCCAATCAAAATTCCAACAACCTACTTTGCAGACTAAGAAAAGCTAGTTATCAAATTTATTTAAAAGGGAAAGATGCCTCAGATGGCTAAAAACATTCTAAAAAAGAAAAACAAAGTGGGAGGACTTACACTCCCTGACTTTGAAGCTTACTATAAAGCCACAGTAGTCAAAACAGGATGGTACTGGCACAAAGACAGACATATTGATCAATGGAATCAAACTGAGAATTTGGAGATAGACCCCCAGATCTCGACTGACTTCGATAAGGCCCCCAAAACCAATGAACTGGACTTAACAGTCTCTTCAACAAATGGGGCTGGGAGAGCTGTATATCTATACTCAAAAGAAAGAAAGAAGATCCCTACCTCATACCCTACACAAAAATTAACTCAAAGTGGATCAAAGACCTCAATATAAGAGACATTACTATAAAACTCCTAGAAGATAATGTAGGGAAACATTTCCAAGACCTTGTATTAGGAGGTCACTTCTTAGACCTTACACCCAAAGCATAAGCAACAAAAGAAAAAAAAGATAAATGGGAATTCCTCAAAATTAAAAGCTTCTATACCTCAAAGGAATTTTGTCAAAAAGTTGAAGAGGCAACCAACTAAATGGGAAAAATATTTGGAAACCATGTATCTGACAAAAGACTGCTATCTTACATATATAAAAAAATCCTACAACTCAACGACAATAGTACAAATAGCCCAATTATAAAATGGGCAAAAGATATGAAAAGACAGTTCTCTGAAGAGGAAATACAAATGGCTAAAACACACATGAAAAAAATGTTCATCTTCACTAGCTATTAGGGAGATGCAAATTAAGACCATAATGACATATTATCTCACACCAATTAGAATGGCTGCCATTAAACAAACAGGAAACTACAAATGCTGGAGAGGATGTGGAGAAATTGGAACTCTTATTCATTGCTGGTGGGACTGTATAACGGCACAGCCACTCTGGAGGACAGTCTGGTGGTTCCTTAGAAAACGATATCAAGTTACCCATAGATCTAGAGATTTCACTTGTTGGTATATACCCAGAAGATCTGAAAGCAGTGACATGAACAGATATTTGCACACCGATGTTCACAGCGGCATTATTCACAATTGCCAAGAAATGGAAACAATCCAAATGTCCTTCAACAGATGAGTGGATAGACAAAGAGTGGTATATACACATGATGGAATACTACATGGACGAAGGAACGACATCGTGAAACATATGACAACATGGATGAACCCTGAAGACATAATGCTGAGTGAAATAAGCCAGACACAAAAAGAGTTATTGTATGTTACCACTAATGTGAACTCTGTGAAAAATGTAAAATAAACGTTTCATGTTGTAGAAGGTAGGGGACCTAGAAATAGATACCAAATAGTGAAGGGGGAACGATAATCTAATAAGAGCAAATAAGCTATTGAGGGTAATCTCAATGTTATGGGAACGCTCAGGAATGATTAGGGTTTGTAAATTTTCTTCGGTATGGTAGAAACATGTTGGAAGCAATGTAGTTATTTTAGGTTATTTGTTTTTCTTATTCCTTTGCTTTGTTTTGTTTGAAATGTTTTTTGTTTGTTTTTTAATTTTTCGATAAAGTTTAAACTTACACAAAATTCGTGAAACAATACATGAACCAGAGGAAAGAACTTCAGCTTTCCTTGAAATGTATAGTTTCCTACCTCCTATGGTAATACCACATTAACAAACAAAAAATTCTTTAAAGCTCTATTCAAATTGCTTAAAGATAAACATACATTTATATACATAAAAATTTATATATATTATATATTATATATATATATATATATATATATATATATATATATATATATATATATATATATATATATATATATATATATTAGTAGTCCTGGAGTCCCAGAAATTAAAAAACAAAACAAAACAACCTTCTAGTGCTCTTTACACTCCTCCTGCATCCTCTCTCTGTGTCTTGGCTTAACCTAGACCTTTTTACTAAATGCCAGAAGATTCAAAAGGCAGTGCTGTGTAGAAGTTTTTAGGAGCCTGGGCTCTGAAATTCCAAGCCCAGGTCTGCAAGGACTACAGGTGAAGGTCATGCAGAAACATAAATGGACAAAACTATTTGGGAAGAAGGAAGGGAAAAAAAAAAAAAAACCCACCCTCTAGGCACCAAGATTCAGGGCCTTAGTACTTGTCATCACTGGAAACAACAGGACATTGGAAGGAAACCTGGGCCTGGAATCTCTGGAGGGAAACAGCACCCGCCTCCTCTCCAGTGCAGTGAACTTCTAGGGCTGCCCTGGAAAGGGCTCCGGGTCACATCTCTAGAGGAAGCAGGTCTGCTCGCAGGAAGCAATTAAAAGAAGGACACAGGCACTCAGCAACTCTGAGGCCGACGCACCTGTCTTAAATCCCAGGCCAGCATCTGAAACTTTAAAAACTAAATTCAGAGGCGGGGCAAGATGGCAGACTGGTGAGCTGTAAGTTTTAGTTACTCCTCCAGGAAAGTAGGTAAAAAGCCAGGAACTGCGTGGACTGGACACCACAGAGCAATCTGTCTTTGGGCATACTTCATACAACACTCATGAAAATGTCGAACTGCTGAGATCAGCGAAATCTGTAAGTTTTTGCGGCCAGGGGACCCGCGCCCCTCCCTGCCAGGCTCAGTCCCGTGGGAGGAGGGGCTGCCAGCTCCGGGAAGGAGAAGGGAGAACTGCAGTGGTAGCCCTTCTCGGAAACTCATTCTACTGATCCATACTCCAACCATAGATAGACTGAGACCAGACACCAGAGAATCTGAGAGCTGCCAGCCCAGCAGAGAGGAGACAGGCATAGAAAAAAAAAAAAAATAACACGAAAAACTCCAAAATAAAAGCAGAGGATTTTTGGAGTTCTGGTGAACACAGAAAGGGGAAGGGCGGAGCTCAGGCCCTGAGGCGCATATGCAAATCCCGAAGAAAAGCTGATCTCTCTGCCCTGTGGACCTTTCCTTAATGGCCCTGGTTGCTTTGTCTATTAGCATTTCAATAACCCATTAGATCTCTGAGGAGGGCCCTTTTTTTTTTTTTTTTTTTTTTAATCCTTTTTTCTTTTTCTAAAACAATTACTCTAAGAAGCCCAATACAGAAAGCTTCAAAGAATTGCAATTTGGGCACGTCAAGTCAAGAGCAGAACTAAGAGAGCTCTGAGACAAAAGGCAATAATCCAGTGGCTGAGAAAATTCACTAAACACCACAACTTCCCAAGAAAACGGGGGTGTCCGCTCACAGCCACCATCCTGGTGGACAGGAAACACTCCTGCCCATCGCCAGCCCCATAGCCCAGAGCTGCCCCAGACAACCCAGTGTGATGGAAGTGCTTCAAATAACAGGCACACACCACAAAACTGGGCGTGGACATTAGCCTTCCCTGCAACCTCAGCTGATTGTCCCAGAGCTGGGAAGGTGGAGCAGTGTGAATTAACAAAGCCCCATTCAGCCATCATTTGAGCAGACTGGGAGCCTCCCTACACAGCCCAGCAGCCCAGAACTGCCCTGGGGGGACGGCACTCACCTGTGACATAGCACAGTCATCCCTCAACAGAGGACCAGGGGGTGCACGGCCTGGAAGAGGGGCCCACTTGCAAGTCTCAGGAGCCATACGCCAATACCAAAGACTTGTGGGTCAGTGGCAGAGACAAACTGCGGCAGGACTGAACTGAAGGATTAGACTATTTCAGCAGCTTTAAAACTCTAGGATCATCAGGGAGATTTGATTGTTAGGGCCACCCCCCCTCCCCGACTGCCCAGAAACACGCCCCACATACACGGCAGGCAACACCAACTACACACGCAAGCTTGGTACACCAATTGGGCCCCACAAGACTCACTCCCCCACTCACCAAAAAGGCTAAGCAGGGGAGAACTGGCTTGTGGAGGACAGGTGGCTCGTGGACGCCACCTGCTGGTTAGTTAGAGAAAGTGTACTCCACGAAGCTGTAGATCTGATAAATTAGAGATAAGGACTTCAATAGGTCTACAAACCCTAAAAGAACCCTATCAAGTTCAGCAAATGCCACGAGGCTAAAAACAACAGAAAATTATAAAGCATACGAAAAAACCAGACAATATTGATAACCCAAGCCCAAGCACCCAAATCAAAAGATCAGAAGAGACACAGCACCTAGAGCAGCTACTCAAAGAACTAAAGATGAACAATGAGACCATAGTACGGGAGACAAAGGAAATCAAGAAGACCCTAGAAGAGCATAAAGAAGACATTGCAAGACTAAATAAAAAAATGGATGATCTTATGGAAATTAAAGAAACTGTTGACCAAATTAAAAAGATTCTGGACACTCATAGTACAAGACTAGAGGAAGTTGAACAACGAATCAGTGACCTCGAAGATGACAGAATGGAAAATGAAAGCATAAAAGAAAGAATGGGGAAAAAATTGAACAAATCAAAATGGACCTCAGGGATATGATAGATAATATGAAGCGTCCAAATATAAGACTCATTGGTGTCCCAGAAGGGGAAGAAAAGGGTAAAGGTCTAGGAAGAGTATTCAAAGAAATTGTTGGGGAAAACTTCCCAAATCTTCAAAACAACATAAATACACAAATCATAAATGCTCAGCGAACTCCAAATAGAATAAATCCAAATAAACCCACTCCGAGACATATACTGATCACACTGTCAAACACAGAAGAGAAGGAGCAAGTTCTCAAAGCAGCAAGAGAAAAGCAATTCACCACATACAAAGGAAATAGCATAAGACTAAGTAGTGACTACTCAGCAGCCACCATGGAGGCGAGAAGGCAGTGGCACGATATATTTAAAATTCTGAGTGAGAAAAATTTCCATCCAAGAATACTTTATCCAGCAAAGCTCTCCTTCAAATTTGAGGGAGAGCTTAAATTTTTCACAGACAAACAAATGCTGAGAGAATTTGCTAACAAGAGACCTGCCCTACTGGAGATACTAAAGGGAGCCCTACAGACAGAGAAACAAAGACAGGACAGAGAGACTTGGAGAAAGGTTCAGTACTAAAGAGATTCGGTATGGGTACAATAAAGGATATTAATAGAGAGAGGGAAAAATATGGCAAACATAAACCAGAAGATAAGATGGCCGATTCAAGAAATGCCTTCACGGTTTTAACGTTGAATGTAAATGGATTAAACTCCCCAATTAAAAGATATAGATTCGCAGAATGGATCAAAAAAAATGAACCATCAATATGTTGCATACAAGAGACTCATCTTAGACACAGGGACACAAAGAAACTGAAAGTGAAAGGATGGAAAAAAATATTTCATGCAAGCTACAGCCAAAGGAAAGCAGGTGTAGCAATATTAATCTCAGATAAAATAGACTTCAAATGCAGGGATGTTTTGGGAGACAAAGAAGGCCACTACATACTAATAAAAGGGGCAATTCAGCAAGAAGAAATAACAATCGTAAATGTCTATGCACCCAATCAAGGGGCCACAAAATACATGAGAGAAACACTGGCAAAACTAAAGGAAGCAATTGATGTTTCCACAATAATTGTGGGAGACTTCAACACATCACTCTCTCCTATAGATAGATCAACCAGACAGAAGACCAATAAGGAAACTGAAAACCTAAACAATCTGATAAATGAATTAGATTTAACAGACATATACAGGACATTACATCCCAAATCACCAGGATACACATACTTTTCTAGTGCTCACGGAACTTTCTCCAGAATAGATCATATGCTGGGACATAAAACAAGCCTCAATAAATTTAAAAAGATTGAAATTATTCAAAGCACATTCTCTGACCACAATGGAATACAACTAGAAGTCAATAACCATCACAGACTTAGAAAATTCACAAATACCTGGAGGTTAAACAACACACTCCTGAACAATCAGTGGGTTAAAGAAGAAATAGCAAGAGAAATTGCTAAATATATAGAGACGAATGAAAATGAGAACACAACATACCAAAACCTATGGGATGCAACAAAAGCAGTGCTAAGGGGGAAATTTATAGCACTAAACGCATATATTAAAAAGGAAGAAAGAGCCAAAATCAAAGAACTAATGGATCAACTGAAGAAGCTAGAAAATGAACAGCAAACCAATCCTAAACCAAGTACAAGAAAAGAAATCACAAGGATTAAAGCAGAAATAAATGACATAGAGAACAAAAAAACAATAGAGAGGATAAATATCACCAAAAGTTGGTTCTTTGAGAAGATCAACAAGATTGACAAGCCCCTAGCTAGACTGACAAAATCAAAAAGAGAGAAGACCCATATAAACAAAATAATGAATGAAAAAGGTGACATAACTGCAGATCCTGAAGAAATTAAAAAAATTATAATAGGATATTATGAACAACTGTATGGCAACAAACTGGATAATGTAGAGGAAATGGACAATTTCCTGGAAACATACGAACAACCTAGACTGACCAGAGAAGAAACAGAAGACCTCAACCAACCCATCACAAGCAAAGAGATCCAATCAGTCATCAAAAATCTTCCCACAAATAAATGCCCAGGGCCAGATGGCTTCACAGGGGAATTCTACCAAACTTTCCAGAAAGAACTGACACCAATCTTACTCAAACTCTTTCAAAACATTGAAAAAAATGGAACACTACCTAACTCATTTTATGAAGCTAACATCAATCTAATACCAAAACCAGGCAAAGATGCTACAAAAAAGGAAAACTACCGGCCAATCTCCCTAATGAATATAGATGCAAAAATCCTCAACAAAATACTTGCAAATCGAATCCAAAGACACATTAAAAAAATCATACACCATGACCAAGTGGGGTTCATTCCAGGCATGCAAGGATGGTTCAACATAAGAAAAACAATCAATGTATTACAACACATTAAAAACTTGAAAGGGAAAAATCAATTGATCATCTCAATAGATGCTGAAAAAGCATTTGACAAAATCCAACATCCCTTTTTGATAAAAACACTTCAAAAGGTAGGAATTGAAGGAAACTTCCTCAACATGATAAAGAGCATATATGAAAAACCCACAGCCAGCATAGTACTCAATGGTGAGAGACTGAAAGCCTTCCCTCTAAGATAAGGAACAAGACAAGGATGCCCGCTGTCACCGCTCTTATTCAACATTGTGCTGGAAGTGCTAGCCAGGGCAATCCGGCAAGACAAAGAAATAAAAGGCATCCAAATTGGAAAAGAAGAAGTAAAACTGTCATTGTTTGCAGATGATATGATCTTATATCTAGAAAACCCTGAGAAATCGACGATACAGCTACTAGAGCTAATAAACAAATTTAGCAAAGTAGCGGGATACAAGGTTAATGCACATAAGTCAGTAATGTTTCTATATGCTAGAAATGAACAAACTGAAGAGACACTCAAGAAAAAGATACCATTTTCAATAGCAACTAAAAAAATCAAGTACCTAGGAATCAACTTAACCAAAGACGTAAAAGACCTATACAAAGAAAACTACATAACTCTACTAAAAGAAATAGAAGGGGACCTTAAAAGATGGAAAAATATTCCATGTTCATGGATAGGACGGCTAAATGTCATTAAGATGTCAATTCTACCCAAACTCATCTACAGATTCAATGCAATCACAATCAAAATTCCAACAACCTACTTTGCAGACTTGGAAAAGCTAGTTATCAAATTTATTTGGAAAGGAAAGATGCCTCGAATTGCTAAAGACACTCTAAAAAAGAAAAACGAAGTGGGAGGACTTACACTCCCTGACTTTGAAGCTTATTATAAAGCCACAGTTGCCAAAACAGCATGGTACTGGCACAAAGGTAGACATATAGATCAATGGAATCGAATTGAGAATTCAGAGATAGACCCTCAGATCTATGGCCGACTGATCTTTGATAAGGCCCCCAAAGTCACTGAACTGAGTCATAATGGTCTATTCAACAAATGGGGCTGGGAGAGTTGGATATCCATATCCAAAAGAATGAAAGAGGACCCCTACCTCACCCCCTACACAAAAATTAACTCAAAATGGACCAAAGATCTCAATATAAAAGAAAGTACCATAAAACTCCTAGAAGATAATGTAGGAAAACATCTTCAAGACCTTGTATTAGGCGGCCACTTCCTAGACTTTACACCCAAAGCACAAGCAACAAAAGAGAAAATAGATAAATGGGAACTCCTCAAGCTTAGAAGTTTCTGCACCTCAAAGGAATTTCTCAAAAAGGTAAAGAGGCAGCCAACTCAATGGGAAAAAAATTTTGGAAACCATGTATCTGACAAAAGACTGATATCTTGCATATACAAAGAAATCCTACAACTCAATGACAATAGTACAGTTGGCCCAATTATAAAATGGGCAAAAGATATGAAAAGACAGTTCTCTGAAGAGGAAATACAAATGGCCAAGAAACACATGAAAAAATGTTCAGCTTCACTAGCTATTAGAGAGATGCAAATTAAGACCACAATGAGATACCATCTAACACCGGTTAGAATGGCTGCCATTAAACAAACAGGAAACTACAAATGCTGGAGGGGATGTGGAGAAATTGGAACTCTTATTCATTGTTGGTGGGACTGTATAATGGTTCAGCCACTCTGGAAGTCAGTCTGGCAGTTCCTTAGAAAACTAGATATAGAGCTACCATTCGATCCAGCGATTGCACTTCTCGGTATATACCCGGAAGATCGGAAAGCAGTGACACGAACAGATATCTGCACGCCAATGTTCATACCAGCATTATTCACAATTGCCAAGAGATGGAAACAACCCAAATGTCCTTCAACAGATGAGTGGATAAATAAAATGTGGTATATACACACGATGGAATACTACGCGGCAGTAAGAAGGAACGATCTGGTGAAACATATGACAACATGGATGAACCTTGAAGACATAATGCTGAGCGAAATAAGCCAGGCACAAAAAGAGAAATATTATATGCTACCACTAATGTGAACTTTGAAAAATGTAAAACAAATGGTTTATAATGTAGAATGTAGGGGAACTAGCAGTAGAGAGCAATTAAGGAAGGGGGAACAATAATCCAAGAAGAACAGATAAGCTATTTAACGTTCTGGGGATGCCCAGGAATGACTATGGTCTGTTAATTTCTGATGGATATAGTAGGAGCAAGTTCACAGAAATGTTGCTATATTATGTAACTTTCTTGGGGTAAAGTAGGAACATGTTGGAAGTTAAGCAGTTATCTTAGGTTAGTTGTCTTTTTCTTACTCCCTTGTTATGGTCTCTTTGAAATGTTCTTTTATTGTATGTTTGTTTTCTTTTTAACTTTTTTTTTCATACAGTTGATTTAAAAAAGAAGGGAAAGTTAAAAAAAAAGAAAAACAAGGAAAAAAAAAAAAGATGTAGTGCCCCCTTGAGGAGCCTGTGGAGAATGCAGGGGTATTTGCCTACCCCACCTCCATGGTTGCTAACATGACCACAGACATAGGGGACTGGTGGTTTGATGGGTTGAGCCCTCTACCATAAGTTTTACCCTTGGGAAGACGGTTGCTGCAAAGGAGAGGCTAGGCCTCCCTATATTTGTGCCTAAGAGTCTCCTCCTGAATGCATCTTTGTTGCTCAGATATGGCCCTCTCTCTCTGGCTAAGCCAACTTGAAAGGTGAAATCACTGCCCTCCCCCCTACGTGGGATCAGACACCCAGGGGAGTGAATCTCCCTGGCAACGTGGAATATGACTCCCAGGGAGGAATGTAGACCCGGCATCGTGGGACGGAGAACATCTTCTTGACCAAAAGGGGGATGTGAAAGGAAATGAAATAAGCTTCAGTGGCAGAGAGATTCCAAAACGAGCCGAGAGGACACTCTGGTGGGCACTCTTATGCACACTTTAGACAACCCTTTTTAGGTTCTAAAGAATTGGGGTAGCTGGTGGTGGATACCTGAAACTATCAAACTACAACCCAGAACCCATGAATCTCGAAGACAGTTGTATAAAAATGTAGCTTATGTGGGGTGACAATGGGATTGGGAAAGCCATAAGGACCACACTCCACTTTGTCTAGTTTATGGATGGATGAGTAGAAAAATAGGGGAAGGAAACAAACAGACAAAGGTACCCAGTGTTCTTTTTTACTTCAGTTGCTCTTTTTCACTCTAATTATTATTCTTGTTATTTTTGTGTGTGTGCTAATGAAGGTGTCAGGGATTGATTTAGGTGATGAACGTACAACTATGTAATGGTACTGTAAACAATCGAAAGTACGATTTGTTTTGTATGACTGCGTGGTATGTGAATATATCTCAATAAAAAGATGATTAAAAAAATATATATTAAAAAAAAATGTAATGATAAAAAAAAAAAAAAAAAGAATTGGGGTAGCTGGTGGTGGATACCTGAAACTATCAAACTACAACCCAGAACCCATGAATCTCGAAGACAGTTGTATAAAAATGTAGCTTATGAGGGGTGACAATGGGATTGGGAAAGCCATAAGGACCAAACTCCACTTTGTCTAGTTTATGGATGGATGTGTAGAAAAGTAGGGGAAGGAAACAAACAGACAAAGGTACCCAGTGTTCTTTTTTACTTCAATTGCTCTTTTTCACTCTAATTATTATTCTTGTTATTTTTGTGTGTGTGCTAATGAAGGTGTCAGGGATTGATTTAGGTGATGAATGTACAACTATGTAATGGTACTGTAAACAATCGAAAGTACAATTTGTTTTGTATGACTGCGTGGTATGTGAATATATCTCAATAAAATGATTAAAAAAAAAAAAAGACTCTAGCACAATGTATGACAAATAATATGGGCTCAAAGAAAGATTTGGCTCCTTTTTTCTCTAAAAAATAAAACTTAAAAAATAAAAAAAAATAAAAAAACTAAATTCAACAGACCAGGCCTCCCTGTTTCCAGCTCACCTCCCCCTGCCCACAGGCCTCTGAATGTAGGAGCTCGGGCACCCAGGGGGCTGGGTGCAGGAGGATGGGTGGGTGGGTTCAGCATTCTCTTTACTGGGCTGGAGATCAGGAACGGAGCACAGGGGAAATGTTGTGGAACAGGCCATTGTTTCTTCTGAGAATTCCCCAATTAAAAGAATTTATTCCCAGTAATACTTTTACAATGGTAGCCAAAGTAAATAAATCATTATTAAAATTTAAATAGACTTCGGATGGGGGTAACTGAATAAGATCTAATTGACACATTTCAGTAGGTAGAGAAAAATGTCCTTGAGAGCGGTGGAAAAGTTTTCCTGGATTTAGGCTTGGCACAAATTAAACAACTGTAGTGTATTTTTCAGAGGTTGATAGTATGCTTTCAAGGTTGTTCATAATTTTAGGATACTATGAAAAACGAAAGTTTTTTCCAACTCCAATAGGGCAAGGGATGGGGAGAGCAAATACAGCTGCAAAAAGAAGCAGTGACAAAGTCCTAGTCCTGTTTCTATAATGACCTTAGAACCAAACAAACACGATTTTATTCTACCTGGGCATGTTCTCCCTAAATTTATACAAGTTTACTGATAAACTAGCATTATATCTATTAGATCGTTAAGATGGTGAAAAATGTAAGTTGTGCTTAATGAAATTAAGTTATTATTTTGACAGACTTTAAGAATAATTATGTTTTGTAGGAGGTTTAAAGACAGTACCAAAGATCTTTTTGGAAACTGGAGGTAAGTGGGTGTGTAAGGTATACAAGGTGTGCTTTGTCAAGGAAAGGCGTGTAGCTGTGTACTCAAAAAGGTGTAGGACAAAGCCTGGGTGAATATGGAAAGTTGTGGAAGGTTTGTGGAAGTGAATTTTGTTTGTAGTAGTCAGCACTGACTAAAATTTGGTAAGCTTGTTTAAGGGAATGTGGTTTTGTCCTGAGGTAAAACTGCTGGTTTTAATACATAAGATAAGACCTAACTGAATATGGAAAGTTGAAGAGGGTTTGTGGAAGTGAATTTTATTTGTGATAGTCAATGCTGACTAAAATGTGATAGGTTTGTTTATAATATTTTCTTAAGAACTTCCGTATCAAACTGTATATTCATGCAAAACTGGTCTTTGGTTTTCTCTCTGTTAAAACAATGAAATTTTCTCTGATATAACCTCTTAGTAGGAAGTTATAAAAGTTTTTCTTAACCAGCTGAGTATTCTGCCTAGAAGACAATAAAGATTCTATGTCATATCAGAATAATTTCCTCATTGATGTTGAGGTTGACCTTATCTTTTATTAGTTTGGGTAGACAAGTCGTCTCACTTTTAAAGGAACTAAGTCTTTTTCTTACAATCATATCAATTCATACTTTACTTTTTCTTGTCATTTTGGTTAAGTAGGGAACCAAATATTGTTTCAAAGGAACCCATTTTCCTGTTTAACATAATGTTTAAACCTGACAACTTTTGACATTTTGCCTTCCCCAAACCAAACCCTAAAGGATATCTTTTTATTTCAAATTGTTGCAAAGGATCTGTTCTTTCACCTTGTAAAAAGAGAGCGGCCAGAAACAGGTTCATTTGATATGTTATGAGTTGCACAGGAAGTATTATAAAAACTAAAAGATTTTCTAACCTGATGTTAGTTGAGTTTGTATGGGTAAAATGCTAATCACATAAATATTTAGAAATTGTATAAAACTCCTAGACGCCTGACAATGTTCTTGCTGTTCACGTTATGTCCCGACACTGATCCGTGTTATTAGACAATGGTACAGTGTTGTTAGTCATGCTGCTCGTTATTTTTAAGAAATTGCTGGATGTCACAGAAACACCAAATTTCCTTGTCAGTGGCACTGTTTTACTCTGATGCTTCTCTGAAAGTGCATGTGGTCAGCTACAGGTAAGAACTTCATCCTCAACAAAAAAGGGACTATGAAAGAGAAGCAAGACAAATCTATAAACTATATTCTACCTGCTAATTTACATAACTCTAGTAAAAAAGTAACAATAAAACAAAACTTCAGCTGTAGTCTGTAATGGCCTCAAAATAAGTTAACTGTCAAATGTTTTGTTTTGTTTTTTCTATTTCTAGAAGTAACTTCATTAAAAATATATATATATACCAAGGGAATGAGGGCCTAGACTGTAAGCTCCTGCAGCAGGCACATTTGTTCTTAAGCTTTAACAATTATTTCTCAATTCTGGGATGCTTTGCCCTATGTGTTTGTAACCTAGGAGCTCCCTGGAATTTCGGGTGTCTGTGTGACACCTGAGACTCAAAGTTAACGTTCTCCAAGTCTAAAGAAGCAGCATTAGTTCTAAAAATACGACTCCATACAAAAACTGTTAAAAAAGCTATTAAAAAAAAAAAAGAATCAAACTTCAATATAAGAGGTGAACAGGGCTAATCTAATGGAAGACTAAAGTGAATCAAAACACAACGTAAAAAGCAAAATTTTCTATAGCACACTATCTAATGTACCTATCTAGTTGGTTCATTTAAACAACCTAACACAGCTTTATTTAACATAGAACCTAAGATAGAGAATAAGATCTTAGTATTCTGTATATTTCAGAGCGTTTTAGACATAAAATAAAAAATATTTAATGAGTCCCCTGAGGGACTGGAAAAAGAAAACATGAAACCATTAAACTTCCCCACTTGGGGAATTCCTGCTTTTCTTTCAAGCATTAAAGGGCTCCCAAGTTACTAAAATTGTAATCAAGAAATCATGCAAAATCTAAATGTAACATCTACTCTTTTTTAAAAAACATCATTATCCCCATTTAAACCTGTAACAGGAAGACCTCTAAAAATAAAGTCCAAAATATATAAACCCAGGTCCTCAATCTTGAAGCTTGCACTTACAAAACTTTTCTATGTAATGACATAATGCCAAAGGATCTACCCCCGAAAATCTCCTTGCTGCGCAAATGTGGACTCTCTTTAAACCAAACTCCGCAAATAAACTGACTACGTTCCCCTCTATGTGGGACTTCAGTGATCAAAAGGGGGACAAGAATGTCCCAATGGATAAGAGATTTCAAACAGCCAGGAGGTCACTCCAGAGATTACTAATATGCAGGCCTCAGGCAGATATTGCCAACACTGTTCCTGAAAACCCTAAGGAACACCCCGGGCTCGATCCAAAAATCTGCAATAAATCACCTAATCATAATCCCTCTACTCCTTTTATTTAAACCTGTAATTTTCAATTTACTTATTATTTTCAATTTACTTATTATTTTTCAGAGACTTAAAGCCTCTGATTGTTCCTATACCAGCTAAGCCCTGAAACCCGGGAGCAGTCTCTCCAAGAACAAGCTTCATTCCTCTACCCCAGGAGGTTCGACACCCCTTTTCAGCATGAAGAAGTCGAAGTGGTCATCACCCAAATATCCCTCAAGATTGAAGAACAAACAAAAACAAAAGGGAGGACTTATAACCAATAAACAGATCAGCAAATAATTAAGATGTCTGAATCATTATACAGATGCTTTGTTCTTACTTTCTCGTATATTGCAGAACAGCCAAAAAGAAATACCTGAAATTAGTGAAACTCACTGAACTGCAAATTGTAAAAACCTCTGGATTGGCCCCTGTACCCCCTACCCTGTTTCACAACTTTAAAGTCTTATCAGAGAGACAAGCCCCTCATGTTAATGAAGGAACTTAAGTCAGCCCAGAACCATCACTGGCTACATTGAAGCTACTTGTTATCCTGATGGTTATTCCAGCTTAGTTCTAGTTTAGCTGGGCTCCTTTTCATTTGTAAATTGTAGTTGTTTATACTTGTTATTATAATGTTAGCAACTCCATCTCCCCTTGTTTTGAACCCATAAATACCCTCAACTCCTTAGACTCAGGGAGACAGATTTTAGGTGTATCTGTTCTCCCTGCTTCACTTTGCAACAGACTTTTGCTCCCTCTAAAACCCCGATGTCATAGATGGGCCTTTATGCACATCAAGCAGAGAACCCCGCGTTTGATCGCTATCAATGACATTAGCAAATGTGATTCTGGGGGTGCTGCCTAACGGAGGTGTCCACGTTTGGAAGATGAGCACAGCTCAGTGAGCAGGCTGTTCCCACATGGCCAGTGTCGTGCCACGCGGTCACAGTGGACAAGCCTTGACCAGCCCTCACGCCACTGCCCTGCCGGGGGAGCAGCAGGAGACACTCACGGTTCCCCAAGAAGGTCACCAAAATGCCCTCCACCTTCCAACCTTACGTCTGGGCAAGTCCAGATTTTCTTCATAAACCACAGAACTTATCACGACAGGTTGAATGCAGAAGCGGAGGTGAGAATTGAGCAATCCTTCTATTAGAGGTGAACAAAAACGCAAACAAGCCACTATTCTCACCAAAGCTTTTGTGGCTGCTGCTGTTTGAAAAATGTAGTTACTTTTCATTAAAAAAATTATATTAACGTGCTGCTTTTATTATTTTTAAATGAATTTGTAAAATATTGCTATTTTGTTTTAAATTCTAGAACAGTAAACATCAACATATATGACCCACATAAACAAAAGCCCTCTGCAGCCCTCAATAGTTTTTAAGTGTCGAAGGGTCCTGTGACCCCCTCGCCTGACAACTGCAGATGCAGGGGCACCCCTGGTGGGTAGCTGGCCACCCTCCACTTCCTGCTGTCAACTGATCGCCTTCTGTCGTGTGAAGAGCAACCAATGGTCAGGTCTCACCTCCCCCAGCTGAGCAGCACTGCTTAAAGCATGGCCTGCATCTGACCCCCGCGTGCCCAGCAGACCCCCAGATTATGCAGCTGCCACCTCCCAGGATGGACGTGAAGGGGCCTGGTCAAGGGCACAAATGAGAGTGCAAGAGGAGCTCAATCTTCACTCATGCGCCAACGTGAAAGATGCATTCCTCTGCCACAGCGGAGGCCGGTCCACTCGGGGGGCCCAGCCAGAGGACTGCCAAGAGTCTGCACAGCCGCCACCGTGGGGTCTCCTCCCACAGTCTCCCAGAAACCTAGGCCCCGGCGCTCGCCGACATGGAGCTAACCCAGCTCTGCTTTGGGAAGCACCGCTCAGAACAGACATGACCGTCAGGGTCCCTAACCCTAATCCTCACCAGAGAGCTGAGTGCAGCCGTGTTACAACAGTGCCTCAACCTCTGCAGGGGCAAACGGCACCTCCCATATGGAGAGCCACCAAATGCTTTCTCAACAGGCAGGAATAACAACACACCCCATGAAGGCTCCTGCCTGCTCCTGGCTCCGTTCTGGAAAATGTCCTATCCCCTCAGCACCTTTCCAAAGAGCTCGATGGACTGGAGCTTTCTCCTGGGAAAGCCACATAGCGCGGGCAGGGGTCTGTGAGGACTTACCAGCTTCGACAGGGACAGTCTTCTGGTAGGCAGAGGACCCCTTTGAGACCTCTTCAAAGGTGGATGCATTCTACCAAGACAGGAAGAAAAGATCAGGAGGACATTTTTCACTCTTCTTTCTCCCTGCCCTGCACTATGCTGCGTCTTATGAGAATGCTGAAAGCCTTCCCTAGCTTGTACAGAAGACCCGATCGAAGAGCCCGAAGGTTTCATACCCCCAGTATTTGCTGGTGACCACATGAGTCAGTGTCACAATCAAAACTGCATGTCTTGGCATTTCATGCCCATAAATCAAGGACCCGTTCCTCCTCGAGCCCTCCCTGCCACCCCTCCCCTGCCCCCACCAGTGAGAGAGGCCCAGGGGCTTATGGGAATCCAGAAACCTTCTGCTCCGCCAGAGGAAGAGGATACCTCCACACATTCACAGCCACACCGGCCTCAGTGCCCACGCTCCGCGGTAAGCAGGATTCCACCTTTTTGTTTTGTGGGACACCCAATGATGCCAAACTATACCAACAGCTTTGAGAATCCTTTTTTTTTTCCTTTTTAATTTTTATTGGAATTGTTCAGATATCATACAATTATCCAAAGATCCAAAGTGTACAATCACTTGCCCCTGGGTACCCTCATTCAGCGGTGCAACCATCACCACACTTAATTTTTGTTCAATTTTTAGAAACTTTTCGTTGCTCCAGACAAGAAATAAAGTGAGAGATGAAAAGAGAAAAAAAGAAAAGGAAACACAAATCATCCCCTATCCCTATCCAACCCCCCTCAATTGTTGACTCGTAGTAGTGGTATAGTACATTTGTTACTGTTTATGAAAGAACGTTGAAATACTACTAACTGTAGTATATAGTTTGCAATAGGTATATATTTCTTCCCTATATGCCCCTCTATTATTAACTTCTAGTTGTATTGTCATACATTTGTTCTGGTTCATGGAAGCGATTTCTAGTATTTGTAGTTGATCATGGACATTGCCCACCATAGGATTCAGTTTTATACATTCCCATCTTTTGACCTCCAACTTTCCTTCTGGTGACATATATGACTCTGAGCTTCCCCTTTCTACCTCATTCACACACCATTTGGCACTGTTAGTTATTCTCACATCTTGCTACTGATATGTCTGTTCATTTCCAAACATTTAATTTCATCCTAGTTGAACATTCTGCTCATACTAAGCAACTGCGCCCCATTCTTAAGCCTCGTCCTATATCTTGGTACCTTATATTTCATGTCTATGAGTTTACATATTATAATTAGTTCCTATCACGGAGACCCTGCAATAATTGTCCTTATGTGTCTGGCTTATTTCACTCACTATATTGCACTCAAGGTTTTGTCATCAACCCATTTTTTTTTTAATATGGTTTTGTTCACTCACCATACATTCCACCCTAAGTAAATAATCGATGGTTCTCTGCATGGTCATACATTTGTGTTCACCACCTTCACCACTATCTATATAAGGGCATCTACATTTCTTCCACAATGCAGGAGGGAGAGTCAAAGAAGGTAGGGAGGCAAAAGAAAGAGGAAAAAAAAAATGACAGCTAGGAAGCAGCAACAGGAAAAATAACCTTAACTCAAAGTAGAGTAAAGAATCAGACAATACCACCAATGTCAAGTGTCTAACATGCCTCCCCTATCCCCTCCTCTTATCTGCATTTACCTTGGTATATCACCTTTGTTACATTAAAGGAAGCATAATACAATGATTCTGTTAGTTACAGTCTCTAGTTTACGTTGATTGCATCCCTCCTCCAATGCCTCCCCATTTTTAACACCTTGCAAGGCTGACATTTGCTTGTTCTCCCTCATAAAAGAACATATTTGTACATTTTATCACAATTGTTGAACATTCTAGATCTCATCAAGTTACACAGCCCCATTCTTTATTTTTCCTCCTTTCTTCTGGTGTCTCACACGCTCCCAACCTTCCTCTCTCAACCGTATTCATAGTTATCTTTGTTCAGTGTACTTACATTGCTGTTACCATCTCCCAAAATTGTGTTCCAAACCACGCTCTCCTGTCTTCTATCACTCTGCAGTGCTCCCTTTAGTATTTCCTGTAGGGTGGGTGTCTTGTTCACAAAGTCTCTCATTGTCTGTTTGTCAGAAAATATTTTGAGCTCTCCCTCATATTTGAAGGACAGCTTTGCTGGATATAGGATTCTTGGTTGGCAGTTTTTCTCTTTCAGTATCTTAAATATATCACACCACTTCCTTCTTGCCTCCATGGTTTCTGCTGAGATCCGCACATAGTCTTATTAAGCTTCCTTTGTATATAATGGATCACTTTTCTCTTGCTGCTTTCAGGATTCTTTGTCTTTACCACTTGATAATCTGATTATTAAGTGTCTTGGCACAGGCCTATTCATATCTCTTCTGTTTGGAGTATGCCGAGCTTCTTGGATCTGTACTTTTATGTCTTTCTTAAGAGATGGGAAATTTTCATTAATTATTTCCTCTATTATTGCTTCTGCCCCTTTTCCCTTCTCTTCTCCTTCTGGGACACCAATGATACGTACATTATTGTACTTTGTTTCATCCTTAAGTTCCCAGAGACGCTGCTCATATTTTTTCATTCTTTTCTCCATCTGCTCCTTTGAGTGTAGGCTTTCAGGTGTTCTGTTCTCCGGTTCCTGAGTGTTTTCTTCTGCCTCTTTAGATCTGCTGTTGTATGTTTCCATTGTGTCTTTCATCTCTTGTGTTGTGCCTTCCATTTCCATAGATTCTACTAGTTGTTTTTTTGAACTTTCGATTTCTGCCTTATGTATGCCCAGTGTTTTCTTTACAGCCTCTCTTTTGCAATATCTTCTCTAAACTTTTTGAATTGATTTAGCATTAGTTGCTTAAATTCCTGTATCTCAGTTGAAGTGTACGTTTGTTTCTATGCAAATGTCAACGTTGCAAGGTGTTAACTTTGTTTTTCTTAGTGTAGGTTGTAATTTTCTGTTGTCTAGGCATGGTTTCCTTGGTTATCCAAATCGGGTTTTCCCAGACCAGA
Source organism: Choloepus didactylus (assembly GCF_015220235.1). NCBI lineage: Eukaryota > Metazoa > Chordata > Mammalia > Pilosa > Megalonychidae > Choloepus > Choloepus didactylus. The sequence goes on from NC_051312.1 coordinate 5,112,320, forward strand.
ACAGGCTCAGGTCCCAGAGGGAAGAAATATTCAGTACCTGGTTTACCTCAGGGCGTCTTAGAAAAGTGCTCCACCCTGTGATGCCTCAGGTCACTGTGCTTTTCTGCCCAGCAGGTGACGCCTGTTAGCCTATAATTCTTGACTGGTGTGAGGAGGTGTGGCCGTGTTCCCCCAGGCTCTGGGGTCTGGTTCTGAATGGAAAGGGCCCCACCCCTTTCTTCCTAGAGAAGACAGACCCACTAGGTGGAGGTCATTAGCATTTCAATGGTCTCTCTCTCTCTGCTTGTGCTGTCTCCACCCTTCCCTGAGTCACAGCCCTGGAAACTGAAAATGACTGAGGCTTTCTCCACTGAGCCGAAAAAGAAAATATAGTCCCCTTCAGACCCAGTCCATGGTGACCCTCCGGCTCTCCAAGGTCAGTCGTCACCCAAAGCCTCTGTCTGTTTTTTGGGGATTCGTACCTGTAGTGACAGTTCACACTCGCTATTTAAAACCCCAGTTGGAGCTCAGCTGAGCTATATTCGCTTGCTGGGAGAGAGCTTCTCTCTGGCACCATGAGGCTTTGCAGCTCGGGCTATGGGGGCGGGGGGGTCTCACGACCTGGATCCGCAGGTTTTACTTACAGATTTTATGCTGTGATCTTGGGCATTCCTCCCAATTTAGGTTGGTGTATGATGAGTGGACGGTCTCGTTTGTCTCCCCGCAGTTATTCTGGATTATTTACTAGTTGTTTCTGGTTTTTTGTAGTTGTTCCAGGGGGACTACTTAGCTTCCACTCCTCTCTATGCCGCCATCTTGCCCCTCCGTCAAGAATCCTTTTAAAGTCTGACTCCACTGTCTGAAACCACTGACCACACTCAGTTTCATCATGAACAACTATTTTCTGATGAAAACTCCATGGGCCCGATCCCTGGAAAGGAAGTGAGTGTTTCCCCAGGAGCATCCTCAAGGAGCGGAGTTCTGGCTAACACGAGACTCCAGACCAGCACCATCCTACAGACGTATGAGACAACGGAACGTTCTAGGTCTGCCCTGAGACTACATGTGGCTCCCAGATTTTTCAAATATGGCTGGTGTGACCCAGGAACTGAGTTTCCAGCTGGACTTCATTTTAATTAATGTAAATCCAAACAGCCACACACCCCTAAATGGTGTTACCTGGCCTCGAATCTGAACATCCCCGTTCCCCAAGTGGCCCAGCCACTTATTGCTGTAAGTGATGATAAAATGGGGACACAGACAGCATCTGCCCTGCAGCACCGCTGCAAGGAGCCGAGGAACAAATGCATATGAAGCACCAAGCAAGCCTGGCATGTGGGAAGCACTGCTAAGTGTTGGTGCCACCACCATCGTAATGAGGCACACGGGACTTAAACAGATGCACTTCTGGAACGTGAGCCAAGGGCCCACCTGAGAACATGCACAGAACAGCGAGCTGATTCACCAAGAGCTCTACAGGTCACCAAACACACCAGCAAAAAATATGAGTCCCTGGCCTTGACATCGTTACCTTATCCATCCGATCCTTCTGGACCCCATACTTCCCGCCAAATCCTTTGGAGTAATCTGAAAGGGGACACAACACAACACACACTTTGTTTAGGTTGAGGAAAACCACAGTGCTGACGGCAGGTGCATGCAGCCAGAAACAGCCCAAGGACAATGCACTGGCACAAAAGGGAGCGAGAGAGAGCAGTCCCGTAATGACAAGCCTTTCCTTGCAGGGCAAGTTTCATTTCTAGCCATGGAATCCGGCCACAGGCAGGGGGAGGCAGGAGCAGGGCCTGAGCATGCTTCCACATTCTCCTCCAGGGGGGACCGGGGGTACAGGCCGCAGGCTGGCAGGAAAGAGCTGAGCAAGAGGTCATGGAACAGGGCTTTGCAGTGCACCATGTCAGCAGCACAGACTCCCACGCCAGCAGCGGGCGGTTCACTCTCACTTGCTTCTTGTGCTCTCCTGAGCACGAAAGAGGATCAATTGTAATTTCTTACTTTTTAAAAGGAAAAAAATACCCCGTGGACATTCTACCAGCCAAGTATTGATGCCGTGGCAACACCCTCCGGAAGTCACCCCGACCAGCAGGAGGACACCTGGTGGCCCACCTGCCCTCACCCAAGGGCACTCACCTCTCCCTGCCTTGACACCTTGCCACGACTTCCCACTAACATTATGGGATGGAGAGCCTGAAGTCTGTCCTGTAAAGTTAGGACGTTACTATTCTTCCAATCAGGTGTCTGAGTCCCAATAATCAAGCCTGAATTTTTAACTAGGCAACTGCTCTAAGGAACAGACATTTGCCATGCTCACTCCCAGTAAGTACACTTGGGACTGTCTCTTTTTGAGCTTTTCTACACACTTTTTGGCTTTGCGTGAAAATGTTATACAATTTCCTACCCTGGGCACAAAGGCCACCACAAACGAAACAGAGAAGCCACCCCAAACACGCCTGGCTCACTGCCTCACCTCCCCGGCTCTGGTCCAGAGGTCAGTGGTCCAGTTTCACCAAACATTCCTCTCCCCATCTCGAAGACGAGGGCCATCCACGCACGGGCAACAGCAAAATGCACCGGCGAGGACTGTGGCCCGGGGACCAGAGATGCACACGATGGGTTAAAAATGTTCTGAGATGGGTCAAGGTAATGTACACACAACCACGTGATGATACCGTGAGCCACTGATTGTATACTTTGGATGGATTATATGGTGTGTGAATATATCTCAATAAAATGACATTAGAGAAAAAAAAAGGTGAAGGGTGGACGGTGGAGAATGGGTACACTTCCATGGAATACTGCTCAAGCATAAAACTGGGTTCAAAATGCCCAGGCAGGGTGGGAAGCTGGGTCCTGGGTGACTTCAGGAGACTGTGCTGCAGGCACAAGAGCCAACCCTGAAGTCTGTCCTGGACATGGCTGCACTGAAGGGGTGCGGGGGGGCTGGCATGCGACTGTGCCTTGCTGGGACTCGTGCTTGGCTGGCTGTTCCTTGTAATCAAACCCCACAGCAGAGGAGTCCTGCCTCTCGGACTGAACACCAAATCTGCCTCCGAAACCAGTCTTATAATCTGAAAATCCACAAGCGACAGTGGAGAGGAAACACAAGTCTGTTAGCATTGTGTGAGCACATGTGGGAGTCAAGACATGACATTTAGGGACTCTGCAGCAGAGGCCCTCAGCCTCCACTCTTCAGCTCGTGAACGGTCCGACGTCGGCTCAAAACAGTAAAGAACAAGGTTAAAATCTGAACACTTCAGCCAAGACTTTAAAACAGCCAAGACATTAAAACAGATTTTAAAACAGGATTTTAACACTCTGTTATAAATAATTCAGTAAAGTCACTCCATGCTTTGAGGTTTACTTCCAGGGTCCTACCCACGCTGCAGACTGGAGGGGGGACCCCTGCATCTGTGAAGAAAGAGCCACGTCACCCCCGGCATGCCGGCACACACAAAGGGCTGTCCCATGGCGCCCGCCTCTCGGACAGAAACGCTGCAAGCGCCTGGTCTTTAGTCTAAGTCTGTTTCAGACTGAAAGGATTTCCCTCCCCTCGGTCTGCTTTCTCCAGGGATGGATCCCATTTGGGGAAGAAAATACCTGAAGTTAGAAGTGGAGTGCCCCCTTCCATAAATGGCAGCACACTCTAAAATCAAAAATCCGTGTTGCTCTTTTTGCTGTAATTGAGAGCAAAATGGCATCTAGGAGAGGCTACGGGCCTGCCTGGTGCAAACCCCGCTCCTTACAGCTGCAGCCCCCAGGTGGGAGAGAGAGGGGAAGCCTAACTCTGCCACTCGCCGCAGGATTCTCAAGACTGTGGGAGGCCCAGGACCACTTCCAACAGCAGAGACAAAACAATCCTGCACTTACAGAAACATAGCAATCACAAAGCACATGAATCAACCTATGAATGAAAAACAAAAAACAACTTTCGGACTCGATCCAGCGCATTTGTAATGAAAATGAATGTACCTTTTTGGGAGTCATGCAGCTGCAGTTTCTCCTGGTGGTCCCAGCCAAGGGCACACTTGTCCTGTCTGTCTGTCTGCACACCGAACTTGCCTCCAAACCCTTTCACGTAGTCTACATGTACAATAAAAGGCCACAATCTAGGATTAACAGGTAGACTGGGTAGCGAGGAGAAAACAGGCTTTCAAGGCAGGAAAATAGACACATTTCTCTAACTGCCTCCTTCTCCCTCCAGGTCTCCGGTAACACGAGGTTAACACCCATTAGAAGGACCTCCTCGGAGAGTTACCAGAAAATAACCTACAGTCTCTGACCTCAGAATATCAGTACATTTCACATTAGATAAGACACACAGGCCCTGTATAGAAGCACAAATGCATGCAGCTTAAAACAGCACTCACGCAGAGCCACGGTTTACGTACACACATGTGCAATTCGTGGCCATCGTTACAAGCAATTTTGTGGTGGTGGTGGGCGGTCTGAGCCAAAAAAAAAGTGTAAGGATGTGATTTTTTAATTTAAGAGCTGTGGTTTTAGGGTTTGGTTTCCATCTATTTTAAGCGTTGCTTGTGATGGTGTCTTTTTCCTTTCCTGCTTTGGTGAGCACCCGGCACATTAATAGTTACTGGATGGAGAATAAGATAAAATTGAAGACACCTTTCTGCGACTCATGCTTCTCCGTTTTGCCTTGATACTCAAAGCCGACGGCACTTTTGTCCACTTTGTCCTTGTCAATCCCGTATTTGCCACCAAAACCTTTGGAGTAATCTAGAAGCAAAAAAAAGGCATTTAAACACCAGCAGTGAAAACCAGTGAGCACGCTCCAGACCACAGCAGTCTCTAGAAAGCACTTTCATCGCTCAGTGTAAAAAAAGCCAAGGAAAACACCTCTTAGGCTCACTGTGAGACCTCTGAGTCACACGGAACAGTTACGGGTACTCCTTAACATGTAACAGCATGAAGACGGCGTGTAGCAGTCACATGAAGAAGTGGAGCGTCCGTCCTTCTTCCAGAAGACACCACGAAATAATACTCTCTATGATCGGGCTTCTAGGATCAGGACAGGTCCTAGCAGCAAGCTCTCCGAAGGCCATACTGCTTCATACACGGAAGCAGGGAGAGGTGTGCCCAGAGGACCGTCAAAGAAACAGGATAAATAGGGAGTATCTTCCAGAAACATCTGTTCTACTCAAAGCTACGTCATTTCAGATGTTATTTTTACAGGAAAGCACGTGCCTCTCATGGTCAATTTATGGAAAACAATGGAAAATCCTCACCTTACGGTAAAGGCTGGGCCTCAGCGGCCGTCCTGTCTGCCCCAGGCCCCCCGCCTGGACGCCCAGGCCCCTGGAGGTGCAGGTGATTTACTCAAGGGTGTCACCCAAAGAAAGTGCGGGAAGCCCTCAACAGATCTAACAGCAGGTCCTGATTAACAGGAAGGGTACTGGGCCAAGTGTAATAGTTTGCTCCAGGTAAAGAGAAAGAAACCAGAGTTTAAGGTAGGGACATGAACTCAAATGCCCAGGCAGCCTCCGGGCAGCAGGGTGGATGGGTGTGGCCCGGTGTCAGCAGGGGACCTGTCCACCGGAAACTGCAGAACCCGTGCACTCAAATGGCTGGTGGCTTTATGTTTTGTTTTTTAAAAAATCTGGATTTCTTTAAATGAGAGCTCTCTGTTTTTAAATGTTGGCAAATATTTTAAACATTTAAATATGTATGCCAAAGAAAACAAACAATGCAGAAGAACCAACGGCCCGTAATCTCCGCAAAAGGGTGTTAAATCTTTCAGAGACCTCCTGAAAACATACCCCTCACTGGAAAAAAACTTTTCTGAACTGTTAATTTACAGGGTATGTATTGGTAAAGGGAAGAACCGTACAGCTGCAAAGGACAATTTGACAGCATCTCCTAAAATTTTAAATGCAATTCCATTTCTAGGAATTTATTCTTTTGAAACATCATTCATGTATATGAGATATAACAAGAACATACACTGCAATTGGTTTTTAAAATCAAAACACTGGAAACTACCTAAAATGTCCACATTCAAAAGAGAGATGTTAAATCAACTACAATTGATTTATACAGTGGAACTAAGCAGTCACTAAATAGACGGCAAATCTTTCTCTATCGACACAAAAAGCACACGAACACATTTTAAGTTAAAAAAAGAATCACAGAAGAGCAGAAAAGTAACTCAATTTGTAGGGGAAGGAAAAATTCCCTTGTGTCTTTGTAAGTGCCTGAGAAAAGGCTGGAAAGTTCCACCCCACGCTGAACAGGGGGTGTCTCTGGGGAGAGGAAAGGAAAGGAAAAAAGACACCTTTAAACAAAACAATCGGCCACTTCTGCCTCTGAAGCAGCTTGCAGGAGAAAGCCCCAAGCCCACGGACCTCTCTGAGACTCATGCTTCTCCGTCTTGCCCTGGTAGTCGAAGCCCACGGCGCTCTTGTCCACACGGTCGGCCTGCACGCCGAACTTGCCACCGAAACCACTCGAATAGTCTGAGGAGACAGGGGAGTGGCCGGGATCTGAGCCCAATGAGCAACTCAATTGTCGCTCTTCCTCAACGGAGCAAAACCCAAATGTTTGGGGGTTACAACTCTCAAAGAGAGCGGCATCCATTTAAATGCAAAACTGGCAACCCCCAGTGCTGTGAGAGGGATGCTGGGCTCGGCAGGCAACACTTGCATCGGGCAGAGCTGAAGCCTTTCGACTGCTGCAAGGAGGGTTTCTTGTGTTGGCAGAAATGGAGCCACATTCCCACTTTCTCAATTAACTGTTCAAATACAGGTTAGAGGGTGGAGAGAGCTGCACTGCTAAGCTAAAAGCACTTGACAGAAAAGCCTCTCCCCGCCAACATGGCGAAGCAGGCGTCACTCACAACCCACGTGCTTGTGTGCCAAGCACTGGGTCTCTGTGACACACAACACTCGTGAGGCAGGGACAAACCCACTTACAAAGACCCACTGGGTACTCGGGGCCGCTGAAGTGCTTTCCTTTCAGAGAAAGGCTTTCTGAGAGGAGTGCCACCACCCAGAGAAGATAAGAGAAGTTCAAGACCATAGGTGCACAGTGGAAACAACACCTTAACTAAACAACCCTGAGGGAAATTCACTGTTATGCCCCCAAAGCCAGAGAGCGCACTCTCGCCGGAGCAGCCCTGCTCAGCTGAAGGGAGGGCGCCTGAGCCTTAAGGGGTCCCCCCAAGGGTATCAGACGCCAGCACAGAGACCACCTGGGCTTCACAGGTGCTGCCGAACAGGCAACGCCCTCACCATGCAATGTCCAGAAAAAGTCCAGAAAAGGCAGAAACACAGAGGTGAGAGCAGGGCTCTCCCAGTGGTGACAGCCCACCTCCCCCAGGCTGCCCACCGCCACAGAGACACATCACTCCCCTGGCTGCAGCCCGGCCACCCTCTAGGGCAGCTTCTCTCTTGCTGTGCACATCTTCAGCATCTTACCTTTCTGCGAGGCGTGTTTCTCAGTTTTACCCTGGTACTCGAAGCCCACGGCAGACTATGATTTAAAAAAAAAAGAAAGAAATGCATTTTCAAGGCCTCCATGGCAATTACTCTGCATTCAGAACAATACACAGGAGCCTTTAAAGACAAAAACCACGTCGTCTTTTAACTTTTGATTTCCTAAACCATGAGGGGGTCAAACTCACGTCAAAACCTCTGGTATCTGGGCCATGAAATGTGAAATGTGGCCCAGCAAGCAGCGCCAGCCGAGTGTGCACAGCAACCCGCCCTCCCCATGCTGCTGCACAGAGCGAGCTTGGCTGTTTGTTTTAGCTTCAGATGCTGATCTGGAACGACTGCTCCTGACAGTGTAAAAGCTCGCTCTATTAAGAGCCACATCGATGACAAAAGCAGCAGCGGCTTCTCACGCCAGGCACTGCAGAGCGCACCCAGCACCCATGGTCTGCCCGGCTTCGCACACAGGCCCCGAGGGAAGTTTACTGTCACCCCCTCTCGAGAGGCAGGAAACACGGAACGATGGCTCGTCCAAGGCAAAGCCAGAACTCAGACTGGGTCTGTCTGACTCCGGATTACACTACAATGCAAAGGAGCTGACGGCCCTGAACCAGAGAAAACCAGGGAGAGGCCAGGCTCCGACCCAAAACCAAAGCAGCAGCACCAGGACACAAAACGCGCAGCCCTGTAAACAGATGTGGTGCGCACCCGCCTTCTTGGCTTCACCTTGGCCCGTGACATCCGTGTGGGGCAAAAGGTAAAAATGTTCCACGTGGGCACCAGAGGGCACGTAGAGAAAGCGGCCCCAGGCCCACCTGATGAGAAAGCATCAAGTGCAGGAACTTCTACAGCTAACAGCAAACAAGGCCTGCAGAGCTTCCGGGTTGTTTCTGAGCCCAAACAATGATCTGAGTGCACCCGAGGCAGAGGGGCCCTGGCAGCCCTTCGGCACAGGCCCCCTCCCGTAGCCTGCTGTTCTCCCCCATGCTAGAGGCAGGACATCCTTACCTTACCGCTTGCGGCCCAAAGGGTCGATGTGAAAGCAAGCTCAGCTCCAGAGGGGAGGCCCCACCTCTCCCGTGCCCCGGCCCCACCTCCCAGCAGGTCACTCACCTGATCAACTCTGTCCATTTGAACTCCAAACTTGCCTCCAAAGCCCCGGACTGAGTCAACCTGTGAGCAATGCTTGGAAAGCTTCGACTGATACTCATGGCCAACAGCCGACTGGAACAAGTTTAAAAGGAAAATATTATAGAGAAGAATGGCCACTTTTCACATTTCAGTACAGCCCTGACGCGGGAATGTCCACTGCTTTCCATCAGCCTGAGCACAGCCTTATTTAAACACATCCTGTATGGAAGTCTAGGTTCTAGGACGAAAGAAAACACCATGCCCAGCCTTCAGGGGTCACAGGTCCCAGGCCAAGGTCTCACTGGATTCCTCAGCTCCCCCAGGGCCGCCCTAGCGCCGAGCCTCAGGCGGGGGCTTCTAACCTGACGGCAGGAAGGACAGCACAGCCAGAAAATGCTCAGGACCCAAAGGCCCAGCAACCTGCAACACGTGTTGTAAAACCTGTCTATGTGAGGATTTGGGGCAATACTGCTGCTCTATTATAAAGTGAGATGTTTTTATATTATGAGACCCAAGAACCAGGGAAAAAGAGAAGTTGCTGACAAATTGAAATTTGAACACGTTGTCTTAGTTATAATCTACATTCAGCTTCAACATCTCCCAGGCATATGTGCCCTATTCAGGTGCAAGGCTGGGTCCTCACGCACACTGGCCCATCCCATCTTCACCAACAGCATCCGTACCCCCATCTGGGTGGTGGGAAGCAGGCTCGGGGCTCTCCTTCTCAAGGCCATGCATCTAACCAGTGGCAAAGCAGGGAGGTGACCCAGCACCTGCCACACACTTTCCACACTTCCGAAATGCGTGTTTTGGGAGCACACTCAAACCCCGCTCCTTTACTTACTACTATGGATGCTTTGGGGTTCAACCCCAGGGCACAGCAGTTGTGCAAAGATGCTGTAGCCTGCCAAGCCTGAAACATTTACCACCTGGCCCTCTGGAGGCAAAGTCTGCCTGCCCCTGCGCTGCCCAGAGCTCTGCATTTACTTACGCCACAAGTTCACTGAGCATCCCCTGTATGAACTCAGGGCTGCCCTGTTGCAGCAGTGTTTGCCACGTCCTGACCTTCCCCTGTGCTGGGAACCTCCCGCCAGGCTGTTCAGCTTTAAGCAGCAGTGGCAGCAATGCCAAGCTCGGGGGATCTGGAATGCCTGAACCACGTCGTGCATCCCCACTGCCCTGTCCCAGTGCTCCCCAACGCCCTTCTTCCATCCGTTCCTCCCTGATGCTCCCCATCCAAGTAAGCAGCCCCCGCCTCAGCACCCTTCAGAGAGGGCAGCGGTCAAGTGACTTCCTCATGGACCAGGAGGACAGGGGAACTGGGCATGACTCTGCTCGCCCACCTGAAGGAGGGAATGTTTGTTCCTGCTCCGACACATCAATACCCACCCACCATGTGCCCCAACCAAGCCGCCTAACAGGTGCATCCATCCCCACCATCAACGTCCTCCATGCCAAACTCGTGGGTTTAGGAACTATATACAGCAGTGTTTCGGGCACTGTTAACAATGCCCAGTAGGCAACTCAGAGTGCCAATGCTTTCCACGTCCCAGTGGAAAAAGCAGATGTCACTTTAAACAGCAAGACTGGGTTACTTCCCCCTCCCTGCACACTTTTTCTGATGTCTGCAGCTAACTGCAAAATCCTCTTAAATGGTAAGCCTCTGAAAACCTCTGTGGCCAGGCAGCCCCTTGGGTCTCACCCTGGGCCAGACAACTTGGTGCTCAACCAAAAACAGCAACTAAGCAGCAGCAGAAGACGGCCATGTCAAAGGGACACTCCAGCAGGATTTTTAATAGGGAAGGAATTTTAAGAAAACAAAAATATGGCCAGAGTGCCAGCTCAGCAATTTTGCATGCTCTCTAATTGAAATAAGATTCCAAAACTTGTCTTTGACCTCCTGTTGACAAGACCCCATTTGCTATGGAGCAACCAGCACAGGGCAGAGACCCTCCCAGAGCCCGAAAGCATAGCACCAGGGTTGGAGCACACTGCCAATACGGGGAAGGCAGGCTGCCCAGGGACCACAGCCTCCCCCATCCCAGAAGGAAGGGCGCAGGGTGCTCAGACGACTGCACAAACGGAGTCCCAGCCGCTCCCACGCCTTCCCAGGCCAGGCTTCCCCCCAAAAGACGCAGAGGTGTGCTTGCCAAACTGGGGCTTTATGCTGAAAATCTCTATCATGAATCCCTCAATTCTTAATTCACAGATCTCGATGCATTTTTTTTTTTTTTTTTTTCAATTTCTGGAGGAAAATTTACAACTTACTTCAGCCTTTGGAACCTGGGTTGCTTTGACACAGGTCTGCCTAACTGGGCTCGCTGAGTGGGCAGCTTACCCCACCTGATCGCACAATGCTGGCCACGGGAGGAACCGGGAGACGACCGGGCGTGGTGTTTGCGGGTAACTGCCCAGCTACGCCCAGCCAAGGCGGGACACTCCCGGGCGCCGTGGAGGCCGTGAGCACGAGGGCCCAGGGAAGCATGGCCCTGGGCTCTCACAGGGTCCTCTAGGCACCCTCGCAGCACCAGGCAGCGATTCCCCACCCACCAAAAGTCAGGCCCACAGGGGCAACTCGGCAAAGGAAGGCACAGTGTGTGCGGCCTTGGCAATGCCAGAGAGCACAGAGCGAAAAGCAAAGCAGGCCTGAGGGGGGCTGCCACACCCTCACCTGGCAGGGCAAGAGGGGAGGGGTCCCAGGGAAGCTTCTGGGTCTCGGAAGGCCCTGCGCTGGAGACTGAAGATGAGCGAGACTGAGGCAAAAGCAAAAGCAGGGGCAGCACCAAGATCCCAGAAATAACAAGTTTATTTATCCAGCTCTTCCTTGGTCAATTTTAATGACATTTCACAACATCTAATTTTTCTGACCCAGAGTTCAGCACCCAGTTTTATAATAAATGTCCCCGTGCTCTAACTTCCCATAATCCCAGTGAGGGCAAGGCTGGTTTGTTGGGGCAGAGGCTCTACTTGCTTGATTATTGGCCCTGAACACATGGGGTTTCTGGTTAGGCTGTTGGCTTGCTCTACTGCAAGCTCCCCAACTTTTTTCTTTTTTTAGAATCACCAAATAATCATTCTTACCGCTTTTCCTATCTCATTGTCAAGAGGTTTCTGTGGTGGGGACCCAAGTGACAAGGCTCTTTCCTGCAGATGGCTCTGCACCCAACTCCAATTGTGGCTATTTGGGGGTATGGTCTGGGATGACCCAGCAGGTCTGCCACAGATTATTCTCTGCTGGCAGATGGAGGGCGGCATGCCTGGCTGTGACGTCCACGCCCAGCTCAGACACTTCACCCGATCTGTGCATGGTGGGGGGGGGAGGTAATTACAGACCGAATCCTACATCTACTGTGACTTCCACCCACTGAACACAGGCCAGCATCAGCCGAGATGCAAAAAACTCCTGTTGCTCAGACTCAGAAATTCATCCCACAAGCACGTTCCCAGAATTTGAATAAAAAACTGCTTGAAGGGAAAAATTCAGACACACTACAATCTACTGTCTTCTCATCAGCGGGAAAACTTATTTCCTTTCTCTTAGTGAACAGAAAGCCCGAAGAACTGTTGGAGGCTGAAGTTACTGAGTCAGTAACTTCAATTAACGTCTCCTGCAAGCCTAAATGCCATCAGTGCCTGCTCAGATAGCCTTGTCAGTATTAATTTTTGCTGACTGCCAGGCCACTCTGCAAAGGTCTCTAAATGCATGAAAAGATGTTAGCAAGGCTTTGGGCTGAATCTTCACGTGTGATTTGTTTTCGGTCTGCAGATCCGTCCGCAGGCTTCCAGGCTGCCAGCCAGAAGAGCAGAGGGAGGTGATGAAGCCCCACAGCAAGGATGCCTTCTAGACCTCCACTCAGACCACAGGCCAGGTACTTGGGGCCACCCTCCCCACTGGCCCAGCCTACACACCCTTCAAGCCATCTGAGGATTTCAAAGAGCTGGAGCACTTTGTGATTTAGCTCAATCAACAGAGGACTACTTTGAGCAAACCTGATCCTTAACAAATTGACTCAAAACTTTTAATCTAAGGGAAAAGTCTCAATGACTCCTTTGCAAACAAAGCCCCACCACCACCAGCCACAACCAGCTCGAGCAGATGGCCACTGACTTACTTTATCCATCCTATCCTGTTCCAAGCCAAACTTCCCTCCGTAGCCATGGGATGCTTTGGGTCCTGTTTCAAGCTCCTTCTCCTTGAGAGTCTGGTGTTCTTGAAAAACATTCTCTCTCAGCTTGTGTATGCTTAAAAGGGAGAGATGAAACAGGAAATCAATAAAATGTATGTGCATCCTTGCCTTCTAATAGGTTATATAAAGACATGTTACATTCGTTGTTATTCAGTGCTTCCAAAATTCCAGGCCTTCCTTATGTTTTCCTTATGGTCCTGCCAGCTGGGACATCACTCCAACAGTTCTGAGTTGTTTGAAAGTGTAATAGAAGAAAGGACACACATCTGAACTGGTACCGTGCGCTCACTCCCTGTGCCTGCCAAACGCAACCATCTAAAATTTGAGCCTTCTTTATGTCACAGGGAGGAAAGTTCCTCACTCTCATGCTCTAAATGACTTAGGGGAGCCTGTTCTGTGACCTTCATCCCCAGGCAGGGGGGGCACGAGTCAGAAGCCCTTACTCCAACCACTCCAGGGAAACCTAGTGCCCAGTGATGACAACACTTAGGCCGGCTCTCTTTTCTTGACAAGCCCTAGCTTTTGACATCTTCAAACCCAAAATAAGATTTTTAGTACTTACAATCTGAAGCCATTTTCTATTTTAAGTGCAGAGCAGAGTGAAACCTATCACAAGATGAGGTCAAATCTCGCAGGCCAGGAAGCGACCGCAGCCGTCACCAGCAGACCCCGGGGTGGTATGAAAGTCACCTCCACACCAGTCCTTTCTGCCTGGGGACACCCCAGGACCAGAGGCCCTGGTCCCCATCACCAACATGTGTACAAGGAGCCCAAGTGTGAATAAAAATGAAGACGCCTGGAAACCTCTCGACCCCTGGGAGCAGGGGAAGGAGGAACACAGCTCCTAAAACCTAGGGGGGCTGCAGGACAGCAAGACCTATCTCTTCCCCCACTGTTCTCACTCTGAATTCCCACCAACCCAGACACTCCTGTGGCCTCTGTACCAGGGTTCTGTTTGTTCTCCATTCTGCCCTACCCAGCATGTTCCGGGCACATGGAAAGGAAGCGATGCGAAGAGGCACCCAGAGGTGGCTTGATGAATTCAGGGCTTAGTCTAACCCGGCAGCCAAGTGTCCAAGGCTGTGCAGGGCACCCTGGGCTGCTCTCACTTCCAGCATCCCCCTCGGCCAGTCCTGGGCCCTTTCCGTTCTTGAGCTGCTTCTGTGAAAAGGTGTGGGCTGAGCAAGGTGGGGAGGGACTGACTTGGGTTTAACAACCCACAGGGCAGACAAGAACAGCTTTGTTTCACTGCAAAGATAGTGGAACCAAGCAAGACACTCTTCCCAAATGACCAAAGCAGAAGTCTGCCCAGCCAGCAAAGACACCTTAACAATGAGGGGGCACAGCCGCAAATAGAAGTCTGAGAGCATTTTAGAAGTTAACTCTATCTGCGCTTCCTGACAAGAAAAAAAACACCCCAAGAGTTGGCATTTTAAGATTGTGCCAAATAAGAAACAATGACATGTTTCACTCCATCTTCCTATTTTAGGCTTTTCCTAAGAACACAATGCTAAGAATTCAGTGCACGGTCTACCCAACTATTAAATTCTGCAATGCACAATAATTTCTAGACAATAATAAAAATAAAGGAGAGAGCTAAGATTTAAGTTATTCAAAGACAGCTCATGTTTTAGAAACCTCCCACTTGTAGAAAGAAGAGCTGAGGTAACTATAGATTCCTTGATGAAAACCACAATCTTCAAAAGCAGACACTCTGGAATTATCCATACAAAATCATCTGCAATGGGCATTTTTAAGTTACACACACATACACACATACATACACACATATGTATCCCTTACTCACACACATGTATCGTGCCTGATGTTCACCCCTATAAAACATCAGGTCCACAAGGTAAACGGAAGCAGTTCTAATGTGAGAAAGTGTCACATGGATTAATCAGAGAGTCAAATGTCCCTTCTCTCTCTCTCTTTCAGAATGTCACATTCCTTAAAAACATTACCAAGTCCCTTACTTGATGTGCTCCTGGTGCCCAGATCCTTTCACCGTCTTGGCTCCCCATCTTTGTTCTTTTTCACTTACATCATTCTGAAAAGAAAAACAAATAAGCAGGAAACCCCACACCTCGGATTGTAAAAAAAACAAATGAAGACAAAAAAAAAAAAATAGTGGAAAAACGCGTTAAGGAAAACTACCCACAAATGAAGCCTGGGGAGACATACCACAAAATCAGGGTCTGTTTCCCAGTCATCTGCTCCCCCGTCATCCTGGGAGATGGACACGGCATGGCCCGCCGAAGCTTTCCACATCTGCAAGAGAAGCACCGGGGGTCACGGAGACCTCGGGAAGGTCACTCTCAGGGCCCAAGCAGATAAGCGCCCGGAGCAAAATGCTCAGGCAGCCGGGGAGGCTGGGGACAGGCGAGGAATGCTCCCTGTGAAAGCTCCGCGTGATCTCGGGGCTGGGACAGCCCGAGGAGTCGAAGGAACTTCCTATGGCACTCTCCCACTGCTGCCAACCAGAACCACTCCAGGAATACTCTGGCTTCTCCTCGGATGAGAAATTTTCCGGGGGAAAAACACAGTCGTGTGCACGGGTTTCACTCACAAGGACCACACTGCTATTTTACTAAGCCTCGGGACAACACTCTCCTCAAGACAAAACGGGCACCCACTTTGATTTCAAGTATGCACTGGAAATGTAACAATGATTTTCTTAACTCAGACCCTGACCATTCAGTAACTGTTTCAAATGATTGATTAGAGAGCTGCTTTACCATCTACTGAGGGCATGTACGATATACAGAGCTGGCTTTTCTCCTGTCGTTAGGCAGCCCTCGATGTCCTCAGTCATCACCTGACAACTTTAAGGTTTTTGTCTATTATAGAGAAAAATCACACATCTGCTGACACCAATGAGGAAATTCTTTTGTAAATGCAAAGGTAAAACCTAACCTTTAAGGGTTTCAAACAAACAACCATGTGTGTGAAGAAATTATTCATTTCCTATAGAATACTAACAATTGTCAAAGAGGCCTGGAAATAACTGAGAGATGATTTTAAATCAACCAGGGAGAAGCTCTGTGCAGGCACCTGAACCAAGAACGTTCGATTCCCACATCTCTGGTACTTGCAACTCCCCTGCCAAGGCCACACCCATGCTTCTTGGGCTTAATTCAGAAAGGACAGAAGCCTGAGAGCCTCCCACACAGACCCCACCCCCACCCCAGCTCTGCCGTCTCAAGTCCACGTTCACGGAGGCGGCAAGAGGAATCGGAGCACGGCGCAACTCTGGACACCGTGACGGTGCCTCTTTGCAGCCACATCCAGGTGTCCCAGAGCACGGCAAGAATCCCCTAAAGGTGATCTGCTTTTGTTAGGATTTTAAAGAGCACATGGACCACAAAATATAAGTGCTAGAGGGCATGAGTAGATATTCCAATATTCCCTCCCTGATGACAGGGAAGTTCGTTCGCCTGCACTCCCACTGCCACCACGGCCACCTCCCTGCCTCCCAATGTCAGGTCTGCCTGGGACACCAGCCTGCCCTCAAGGAACTTCGCAACGGCCTGTACTTTCAACCTCTGCGGAAACGGGGGCGTAAAAGGACACAGTCTCTTCCACCCCAAAACCAAAGGTGGAAACAAGCATATTTGTCTGTTACTTTTTCGGACTCATCAGGGACAGATCGGCAGAGCTCCGCCATCAGTGCTTTCTGGGAAGTGGGCAGGTAAGCATCTGCAGGCAACTTAACCTCATGCCCAGGGGCTCCCCCCTTCACAGAGCAGGCAGAAAGCAGGCCAGGCAGCCCCTCTGAGAGGACAGAACTGCTGCTGCTTCTCAATTCCAGGGTGCTCTGGAATTCTCTCCTCTTGCTAAGTTACAGGCAACACTAGAAATTTGACTTTATTTTTTCAACCATGAAATTTCTTTCTGGAAAATTATTACCTCTGTCCCTGCAAACCCACCAGAAGAGTATCCCCTCCCATTCCTGTTTATAAGGAATTCACCCATATTTCCCAAGGGGAAAGAATATTAGAACATTCACAAACCTTTCTTTCCTGTTAAAGATGAACAGCTGATCACAAAACTGTGTCTGAAACACAGTGATCCAAGGAGGAATTTCCAGGCATTTGAGACTGATTCTGCCTGTAAAAAGAAGAAATGTAGAAAGCTCAGTGGGTGCAGTCAACGACTCTCGGGGCCAGTCCTCGTAGTGGAGACCTCTGTATAACACCTCGGCGAGCCTCCCAAAGGAAAAAGATTTGTCAAGAAACTTAAAAGGAGGACAGGAAGATTTGGGGTTTTACCAATCAAGAAGCTCAATCGATTTTCAGATGTATTGAGAAACTAAAGAAGTAAGTTTCAAAAGATTAATGAGAACTGCATAAAGTTCCTTCTTAATGCAAAAAAAAGACAAATGGTACTGTCTCAGAAGCATAAACTTTCTGTTTGTTACAATCCTGATAAGGATCCACTTTTTGTTCATCCAGGTTTATCACATTGTTAAAAATAATAAAATTTTATTATTAAGGGTTTTTCAAAAGAACAATATCACAAAAAGGCACTCCTTGAAGGGACCATGATGTTAGGAGTGAAGGGAACGGCCACGTGAGCAAAGACGGGGACTGAATTCCCCATGGTCGGGTCACTCACGGAGATCGAAACACTGACCCCTGGTCCAGGGCGAGCCACCCACCCACAGCCGCTTCCCTCGCACCAGCCGGCAGCCCTCACGGCACACCTCCCTGCAGACATCACACGCCCGGTGCACACGCGCCTCGGGAGCCGGCTCCCTGGCACAAGCCACGTCCACCTGCACACAGCTTCTCCTGCACTAGAAATGGGGAGGGGGCGGAGCCAGGATCCATTTCCTGCCCAGCTCCTGACTGACCCCACTACTCGCTCGCTCCTCTCTTCCGAGACCTCCCTGGAAACCCTGACTGCGAAAGACGGCTTAGTATATTCTGGACACTGCGCTTAGTAACCAACCAGCCAGCATCCACAATAATCCACCCCAAGGGCACTTACTGATGGTCTCTAATTCACAGTAATTTATTACTCTCTCAATATTTTAAATTTTAAAAGTTACAAAAATAAATGATTGAAAAATAAAAAGTTTGGGTATTTTTTTTTAATCCAAAGATAATACCTCTGGACCCTACCTGCAGAAATTAACTCAAAATGGATCAAAGGTCTAAATCTAAGGGCCAAAACTAGTAAACCCTTAGAAGAAAGCATGGGCATAAACCTTTGTGAACCTGAATTTGGTAATGAGTTCTTAGATATGACACCAAAAGCAAAAGCAACAAAAGAAAACCTAGACATGGTAGACTTCATCAAAATTAAAGCTTTGTGCTTCAAAAGACAAAGTGATTCCTGATATGGGACTTGTATCTGGAATCTATAAAGAAAGCTTATAACTCAAAAAAGACAACCCCACTAAAAATGGGCAAAGGACTTGAATAGACATTTCTCCAGAGAAGAGATGCAAAGAGCCAATAAGCACAGGAAAAGCTATTCAAAACATCATCGGCCATTTGACAAATGCAAATCAAAACCACAATGAAATACCACTTCACACCCGCTAGGACGACTAAAATCAAACAGATAAGACAATAAACAGTGTTGGTGAGAAAATGAAATCCTCTTATACTGCTGGTAGGAATGTAAAATAGTGCAGCCACTTTGGCAAAGTCTGGCATTTCCTGAAAAGGTTAAACGTAGAGTTAGCATATGAGTTAGCAATTCCACTCCCAGGTATATACCCCAAAGATATGAAAACGTACATTCACAAAAAAAGGTACACAGAGTGTTCACAGCAGCATTATTCATGAAAGCCCCAGAGTGGAAACAACCCAAATGTCCACCTAATGATGAACAGATGAATAAAATGTGGTATATCCATATGCAGCAATAAAAAGGACTGAAGTTCAGATATATGCTCCAACATGGATTAATTTTGAAAAATTACGCTAAATGAAAGAAGCCAGTTGCAAAAGACCACATGTGGTATGACTCCATTTATATGAAATGTCCAGTATAGGAAAATCCAGAGACAGAAGGCAAATTAGTGAGTGCCAGGGGCCAGGGTAGTGGTGGGGGGAGCTGGGGGGAGGAAGAAGGGATAAAGAGCACGGGTTTCTTTATGGGGTGATGAAAATGTTCTAAAATTGGTTATGGTGATGGTTACACAACTCTGTGAACATACTAAAAGCCGCTAGACTGTAAACTTTAAATGGGTAAACTGCATGGTATGTGAATTAAGTCTCACTAAAACTGCTACAAGAAAATACTGTTAGAAAAAATGATAATGCCTCTACCAAGCACCATTAATATTCAACCTCCCTTGCAAATGCCACTTACAAGTCAAGATTAGTACAAATTGAAAATAACCTTGCACTGCTTTATAAGCAGGGTAAAAAACCCCCAGTAGAAGAATGTTTCAATGGACGAGATAAAACAACCCATCCAAATTCACTTTCGCTTACCTCATACCTACAACATAGCAGAAAACCAAACAGAACAAAAAGGCATTTCAGTAGCCAAAATAGTTATCCCAAGACCACTCCCTACCCCCCACTTTCCTTAAAGGCCAACCATCATGCCCTCTCCAGCACATTCACCCTTCCTTTTCTGGGCTGGCTCTAGGCACTGATAATAATAGTGAAAATTAAGGTTAGCCTGACCTTCACGGGAGGAAACAAAACACAAAAAGACAAGGCCTGAGATGGGCACGCACAGCCTCGGCTCTCAGCTGCGACACAGGGCAGTGACCAGCTCCACTGTGGACAAAAGCCCCTTATCACTAATTATGGTCATTGTAATTTAAAGGGAAGGGTTTTAAAGATAAAGTCCATCAAAATGCTTCAAGTAAAAGGCGGCCTTGGTGGAGAGTAAACCTCCAGTTATGGGGTGCCTATCCAAAAGAATTCTGCATCGCCCTAACTGCTTCCTCTTGCATGTCTGGGTCCTCTCTAGGACTATACCTTGCTCCTTCGATCTTCCGCGAACACTTTCCTAACCAGAGGAGGGAGAGAGACGATTGACTCAGTTCACCGGAGACAGTGACTCACCCATCGGCCAGGCCCGGGATGAGGGCAGGGGCAGGAGGGCGCTCCGGTTCCCAGGCCCTCCGCCCAGCACGGAATCACGAGGTCTGGACCTGGGAGGGGTGCGGGGGGTTAACCCTCCCCAGCAGAGTCAAAGCAGAGCCCGAATGGAGCCTCAGCAGCAGGGCAAAATTCCAGGGAGAGCGCCTTCGGCGGAAATGCAATCCCTCCCCAGGAGGCCCTGCCACGTCCACAGAAGCCAGCCCCTCCCCACCTGAGACCCCCAAGGCGGGCAGATCAAGCATCGTCGGAGCACGACCCTAAGCTCCTTTCCGGTGATTTCCACCACACCCACAAGGAGCGACTGTTCCCATTTAGAGCTTCCCCGACCGGCAGCAGTGGAGCGTGTCGCTGCATTTCCACTGACCTGATTGCAAAAGCGCCCCTAGGTGGGGGCCGGCAGGAGCCGGATCGGGACGCGCCCCGCCCCGGGACCGCGCGGCTGCTGGGAGACCCCGGCCTCGGGCCCTCGGCCCAGGCCCACTGCCCCTCGCAGCCTGGACCCTCCCCTGTGTCTCCAACCCCGCGGACCCCCGGCCCTGGCCCTTCGCCCTCGGACTCCGGGAGACCCCCCCGGGACCCTGCCCCCTCACGGTCGCCTTTCCCACGACCCCCAGTCCTCCTCCGGCCGGGGAACCCCCGTCCGCTCTCCCCCCAGGCCCGAAACCGCAAGCGGAAGAGCCGCGAGACCGCCGCGGCCGCCGCTTCCTTCCCGTTTCGGGGCCTGCGGGCGCCTCGGCCGCGGAACAGAGAGGCCGCCTCCCCCGGCCCCCGCCCTCCCTCCCGGCCCGGCGCCGCGCTCGCTCACCGCCGCTGCGGTCGGCCCCGGCCGGCTCGGCCCTAGCTCCTGCGGTCCCCGCAACGCTCCCAGGCCGCGCTCCCCTTCCGGTTCCGCGGGCGGGGGGCGGGGCCGTTTCCGGCGTCGAAGCCCCGCCCCCGCGCGCCTCGCACCTCGTCCCGTCACGCTCCGACCCCGAGGCCCCGCCCCTCACTGCTCCCGGCCCCGCCCCCTTCTTTTTTCCCGCCGCCCAGACGTGACGATCCCAGGGAGCACGGGCGAGGACATCGAGCTGCCCTTGGACCCCGGGGCCGCCAGGCTCCGGCCGCTCCGCGTCGCCGCCTTGGCCACGTGGCGCAGGCAGGGACCGCCAAACGAAGACCCTGAGCTGGGCCCCGCGGGGCAAGCCTGCAAATGATGCCTAAAAATAAAATATTTATGGAGAGTAAACTGAATGAGCGCCCACTGTGTGCTATGGAGGGTGGGCTGAGATGCAGCCAATCTGAAATGAACCTCCAGGACCCATAGCCCTGCCAGGGGGTGAGATTGGGGAAATGAGCCACATAGTGGGGACAGTGCCATTAGCTCTGAAGTATGGCCACTGTTCCAACCCAGCTCAGCCCCAAGACCGAAGAACACGACAGGCAGGGGGTCAGACATGAGTTTAGTAGGACTATGAAAAGCAGAGCTCTTCCCACCAGCGGCCGGCAGGAAAATGGAATTAGCACTCTACTAAGAGTGGGGTTGCGAGGGGGTAGTTTACAAGGGTTAGGTGGCAGGGTCATGGGTGACTCATGGGTGTTGAATTCTGTTACCAACAGTGATCAGGGGAGGGGAGTTTCAATGCTTTGTTTAGGATACCACATGTAAATTCTTTCCCCCCCGGGAGGTCTGATGACCTTTACTATGTGTCCCAGTCAAGTAGGCAACCACATGCAACAACTTGCTTTCACTACGTAGCGGAGGGGCCCTCGGCCCTGGGTCCCCACACCAGTCAAAGAGAACAAGCCTCTTAATCATCCATCATCCATCGATGATCCATCCATCCAGAAAAAGCCAAATATGTGTCAAGGACAGACGGATCAGCAAAACAGACCTGGAACTTGCCATCAGGAACCTACCAACCCATAGTGGGGAGACAAGGCACTGATATAATTAGGGAATGAGGTAAGTGCTGGGCAGAAGTAAAAGGTGTCAGGAAATTAATTGGGGGAGAAGGTGGGAACTCGAGCCCATCTGGGAGGTCAGGGAAGATTTATTTCAGCAATTACCATTTGAGTCAAGATCAGACTCAATAGGAGTAACCAAGGTAAGGAGGAAAGAATTTTCCAGGCAGAGAAAAGGGCATGTGCAATAGACCTGGGGCAGGAGCCTGGTGGAGGGGTAACAATGCCGTGGGGCAGTGGGGTGACATGGGCCAGGTCACTTAGTGGCTGGCAGGGCACCGCAAGGAGCTTGATATTTAGTCTTTAAAGAAAAAAAAGGGGAGAGGGGAGGAAGTGCTTGGAGGAAGTTAAGCTGGAGAGATACATCATAAAGTCTCAGCTGTAGTAAGATCCCTCTGGCTGCAGTGTGGAGAAAGGATGGGAAGAAGATCAAGTTGGAGCCTGGTGCAGCCCATTCAGGCAAACTAGTGGTGGTAAATAAGATGGAGAGAAGTGGGTACAAGAGACATTTAGAAAGTTAAATTGTCAGATTTGAGGATGGATTGGGGGTGTAGAGTGGGGAAGGGGATGGCAGGTGTCAAAGAAAGTAAAATGATTCTCATAAAGATGTAAAATGAACACATGTAAAAGATTTTATTTAATTCATTAATAATGAAGGAATCATGCGGTGTTACACCTTGTTCAAAGGACAATCAAAGGAATGCTGAAACGAATTTGCAAAAACAGTTGCATTTCACTGGACACACTTAATTGTATTTCTATGGACAAGAATTATTTGCATTGTTGTTGGTTTTCTATAGATGAACTTCTATCTCTACGGGGGGGGGTAGGGGGAGTCGGAATAGCCAACTCAAAAACAAAGGCACACATTCCATAGGATCAGATAATCAGCAGAGGCTCCAGCATTCCATTGAAAGAATCTCCAGGAATCACTTTGCCCATTCTAGAGACTTAAGCTTTTTCTTACAAAAGGATGACTTCCGGCATCTGTATAGCTGTTGATATGAGGAAAATGGAGTTAGGGACCAAGATTGAGGGAGGAGAGTCAAAGTACAGTTCTGGACTCCGTACCTTTGAGGTGTCTGTGGCACATGGAGGTGAGGTGTGGGGGGATGGCTTTTGAGCCAGGGTTTTAAGAGTAGGTAGGAAAAGAACATAAAGGGTAAGAAAGAGGTCTTAGGAAGAGGGAAGGTTTCAAGCAAAGGCACAGAAGTAGGAAAGGGGGAGGTAAGTATGGGAATCATGGAGATCAGACAGATAGAAGGACTCATTTGCACGACCATAATTACAATAAAATCACTACAACAGTGTGTGCAGTTAAGTATCAAGCGAGTTGCCATGAGCTAGCGAAGTTTCGGACTCCCCGAGGAAAGTGCAGGGGACGCTGTCAGCATGTACCAGTCCTTCCTGTGGAGTCTTCCACGGAGGACGTCATTCCCCTCCTGAGGACAGGCCGTAGGGGAGTGAGCAGTGAAGTCTCTGGAGGGAGGTCTGACCACAAATCCCAGCTCCCCCACCTACCAGCTGGGTGACGGGTCAGTCACCGCCCTTCTGCGCCTCAGTCTCTTGGTCGGTGAAGACGCAGGGAACCATAGCACCTGCATCCTGAAATTGTTCCCCGAGGACGGAATGAGAGATCAAAGCCTATCATTTGATTGGCCCAGGGCCTGGCCCGCAGAAAGCGCCCAGTGGGTGTCGTCCATTCGTCGGCAAGAAGGGAAGGAGAAAAGCCCCAGGAGGCTGGCAGTCCGGGCAGGAGCTGCAAGGAGATCAGAGAGGCTGGTGCCCTGCCTGAAGCCTCACGCGAAGCGGGTGAGCGCCCAGTTCTGACCCACGATGGAGGCCGGGTCATAATTATTCCAAGAACCTCGTTTCACTGGGAAAATACCCGATGATAAATGACACGCTCACCCTGGCCGACCAGCAAACCCCAGGCCTCGGCCAATCAGCACAGAGCCTTCCCCTCTCCGGTGATTGGTTCGAGGCTGGACACGTGCTCGCAGGTGGTCCAATGAGACTCCGCCTTAGGCTTCTGGGAAAGCGGGTGCTTCTGGGGAAGCAGGGGCTTGTGGGAAAGTGGAGTTCGGTTTTCTCCTTGCGCAGGTGTCTGAGGGAGGGCGTCGTGGGCCTGTCCGACATCTTCGCTGTGGAAGAAGCCTCGAGGGAAAGCGCAGGCCGCCCAGGGAGAGAAACCCCCGGCCCACACGTCAGTCGGATGACCGCCGACCCCCTTTTGCGGACCGCCGGCGGCCTCACAGGGGTGGTGCCAGCTCGGCCAACATGAGGTGGGCAGGGCCAGGGCCAGGGAGCTCACAGCAGGCCCCTTTCCCCGCAGGCCTCGGAGCGCCGGGACAGGGCGGCCGAAGACAGCACGGTGCCTCCACTCAGTTCTGGAGGCCGGGGGTCGGGGCCGGCAGAGGCCCTGGGGAGGATCCTTCCTTGGCGTCTCCGGGCTGCTAGTGGCCCCAGGCCGCCCCGGGCCTGCAGCCGCTTGCCCCAGTCTCTTTCTTCTGCCTGCCGGTCACTACGCTCCCCTGTGGCTGTCCCCGGGCTCCTGCCTCGGTTAAACGTTAGCGTTTGAGGTCGCCTGAATAGTCCAGGAGAGACTCCTGTCAAGATCCTGAACTTCACATTTTTTGCCACATGAGAGCACATTCACAGTTTTGCCATATAAAGTAATATTCACAGGTTCTGAACTGGGATGTGGGCATATCTTTGTGGGGGG
Source organism: Choloepus didactylus (assembly GCF_015220235.1). Lineage (NCBI taxonomy): Eukaryota > Metazoa > Chordata > Mammalia > Pilosa > Megalonychidae > Choloepus > Choloepus didactylus. Next base: position 5,136,825 of record NC_051312.1, read on the forward strand.
GGGGAGGGGAGGAAAATACTTCAATTCCTTTTAAAATCAGAAACAAAAGGTGGACTTTTAAGTTGAAGAAAATGTTTAAATGTGTAATATTAAGGTACTTGCCTTTGTACCAATGCAGTTGTAAAATTTTAATTAATTTCATGGAGGAAAGGGCCATGGAAGGCAAAAGTGCCTTGGGCCCACAAAAATCATAATTCGGCCCTGCTTACAAGGAATCTAAATCTGAAGGCCATATGATTGAAAGGGCTTTGGAGAAGGCTCCAGAAGGAAATTTCTTTACTGGATGACAGACTGGGAATAATGAGGATTTTCTAGGCCAAATAGGATGGTCAGCTAGAAGTAGGGGGACTAACACTTGAAGAGGACCTGGCTTTACCAAGCACCATGGGTAAGATTTTTTTTTTTTTTAATATGGGATATTTCATTTTTCCCTCAAACCAACTTTGTGAAGTGGATACTGTATTTTTAAAAATAGCTTTATTGAGATATAATTCTCATAAAATACAATTCACCCATCTAAAGTGTACAGTTTTTGGTATAGTCATAGGATGCCTCACCATCACCACAACCTAAGTTTAGAACATTTTCATTCCCCCACAAGAAACCCTAGTGGTTAGCAATCAATTCCCATTCTCCCCTTTCCCCCAACCCTAAGCAACCATTAATCTACTTTCTGTCTATGAGGTGGATATTGTTGCTTCCATTTTACAAGTAAGAAAAACTGAAGCTCAGTGGAGAATTTTCAGCAAAAAGGTGGCATGAGCATTTATGATTTCAGGTTACTCTGGATGCGATGTGGAGAAGAGAATGTGCTTCAGAGTGCCATCCAGGTGAAAAAGTGTGGTACATTTATTTTTCAATGCACCCTTTCTACTCAGGAGTCAGTGGGCTGGGACTAGCTGTCCACATAGCAGTTATAGATACAGTTTAAGAGTAAAAAGACAAAAGGCATAGCTATGCTCAAAAACAAGAACTTCTTTGTGAACTAAAAGTGAACAGAAATGCAAACTGGTGAGTGGAGCCAAAGCTGGGCTTGCTAGGTTTCTCCATCGCCCATGATTGTGAACGAAGGCTGGAAAGAAAAATGCAGACCATCAGGGACACCTATGCAGCCTTCTGACCGGGAGCTGAATCAAGCCAGTCCTAGCCTTGAGGCTTGGATGGGATGCAGGGCTTTAAGGCTTGGAGACTGTATGGCAGAGACTATAGCTACACCCAGTCCTGTCTGCCCTTCATCTGTACCAGCTGGATGTGCCAGATTGAGTGTATTGTGTTCCTCGAAATGCCATTTTCTTTGATGTAATCTCATGGGGGCAGATGTGTTAATGTTGATTAGATTGTAATTCTTTGGTTGAGTGTTTCCATGGAGATGCGACCCACCCAACTGTAAGTGATAACTCTGATTGGATAATTTCCATGGAGGTGTGGCCCTGTGCATTCAGCATGGGCCTTGATTACTTCGCTAGAGCACTATCTAAGCTCAGACAGAAGGAGCGAGCTTACTACAGCCAGGGAACACTTTCAAGAATGCACAGAAGTTGAGATAGGAACTGCAGTTTACAGAGACATTTTGGAGATGGCCTTTGAAAGCAAACTTGTGCTCCGGAGAAGCTAAGAGAGGACAAATGCCTCAAGAGCAACGGAGTGACATTTTGGAGAGAAGCTGCAGCCTAGAAAGGAACGTCCTGGGAGAAAGCCATTTTGAAACCAGAACTCGGGAACAGATGCCAGCCATGTGCCTTCCCAGCTAACAGAGATTTTCCGGACGCCATTCACCATCCTCCAGTGAAGGTACCCTATTGTCGACACATTATCTTAGATACTTTATGGCCTTAAGACTGTAAGTTTGTAACCAAATAAACCCCCTTTATAAAAGTCAATCCGTTTCTGGTATTTTGCTTAACAGGCAGCATTAGCAAACTAGAACACTGGGCGTGTGGCTGCCCAGTAGCACTACATTTCCCAGCTTCCCTTGGAGTTAGGTTCAGCCAAATGAGCAAGTTCTCAATAATGGAATGCGAGAGGAAGTGATGTGCATGACTTTGGGGCCTGGCCTATGGAACCTCATACATGGATCTGTCTATGGCCCGTCACTGTGGGCTGCAGTGGCAACAAAGGTGTATTGATCTCTTATTGCTACTCCAACAAACTACCAGAAATTAGTGGCTTTAAAACAACGCAAAATTATTCTTTTACTAGATCTGGAGGCCAGAAGTCCAAAATCAGTTTCACTGAGCTGAAGTCAAGGGGTCAGCAGGGGTGGTTCCTTCTGGAGACTCTAGAGGAGAATCCACTTGTGGCCTTTTCTAGCTTATGGAGGCCACCTGCATTCCTTGGTTCATGGCCCCTTCCTCGCATCCAACTTCTTCTGCCATCACATCTTCTATTGCCTTGCTGTAGTCAAAGCTCCTTCTGCCTTCTCTCTGACACTTTGATTACATTTAGGGCCCACCTGGATAATATAAGGTACTCTCCCCATTTCAAGATCCTTAACTTAATCACATCTGCAAGGTCCCTTTTATCATATGAGGTAACATTCCAGGGATTAGGGTGTGGGCATATTTGGGGCCTTTATTCAACCTACTATAGAAGGTGACAGGTACAACCTTGGAAGCCACATGTTCAGATGTCATAGCCCTGGTCACCCTGGGTCCCTGAAAGTCTGCAGGTAATAGAGTGTTTTCCCTTACCATCCTCATTACCCTCCTCTACCTGACCTAAAAAATACACACTGGAGAGAAATAAAATTCTTTTTTGAATCAATTTGTTACAGATGTTTAGCCCACCCTAATGCAGTGCTATCTCCTGATTTTGATTTGCATTTCCCTAATGGCTAATGGTATAAAATAAGCATCTTTTCATGTGTTTATTGACCATTTGTGTATCTCCTTTGAAGAAATATCTATTCAAGTCCTTGACCCATTTTAAAAATGGACTGTTAGTTTTTTTGTTATAACATTGTAAAACTTCCTTATATGTCCTGGATGTTAAGCCCCTATCCACTATATGGTTTGCACGTATTTACCCCCATTCTCTAGGTTGTCTTCACTTTTCTTGATAATTTCTTTTGACGCACAAAAGTTTTTAATTTTATCAAACTCTCTTGTTGCTCGTGATTTAGGTGTCATCTAGGAATCCATTGCCAGATGCTAGGTCATGGAGGTTTGCGCCTATATTACATTGGAAGAGTTTTATAGTTTTAGCTCTTCTATCCTGGTCCTTGAGCCAACAATTTTGAGTTGATTTTGTATATGGTGGGAGGTAGGGATCTAACTTCATTCTTCTGCATGTGGATATCCAGTTTTCCCAGCACCAGTTGTTGAAGAGAATGTTCTTTCCTCACTGCATGTACTATAGAACAAGGCCTTAGTCAAATATTAATTGGTCACAGATGTGTGGATCTATTTCTGGACTTTCAATTCTGTTCTGCTGGTCAACTTGTCTCTTTAGGCCAGTATCACACTGTTTTGATTACCATAGCTTTGTATTACAAGTTGAAATCAGGAAGTGTGACTCCTCCAACTTTGTTCTTTTTCAAAATTGTTTTGACTATTTGGGTCCCCTTGTGATGCCATATGAATTTGAGGATCTTTTTTTTTTTTTTCATTTCTGAAAAATGACTGCTGGAATTGTACTGTGGATTGCATTGAATCTGTAGATTGCTTCTGTAACATTAGCATATTACACATATTAAGTCTTCCAATCCATGGTCATGGGGTGTCTTTCCATTTATTTAGGCTGCCTTTAAGTTCTTTCAGCAATGTTTTGTAATTTTCAGCGTATAACTCTTTTATAGCTGTTCTAGTTTGCTAATGCTGCTGTAATACAAAACACCAGAAATGGATTGGCTTTTATAGAAGGGGGCTTATTTGGTTACAAAGTTGCAGTCGTAAGGCCATAAAATGTCCAGGGTAAGTCATCAACAATTGGGTACCTTCACTGGAGGATGGCCAATGGCGTCCAGAAAACCTCTGTTAGCTGGGAAGGCATGTGGCCAGTGTCTGCTCCAAAGTTCTGGGTTCAAAATGGCTTTCTCCCAGGACGTTCCTCTCTAGGCTGCAAAGGTCAAAAATGTCACTCTCAGTTGCTCTTGGGGTGTTTGTCCTCTCTTAGCTTCTCTGGAGCAAGAGTCTGCTTTCAACAGCCATCTTCAAGCAGTCTCTCATCTGCAGCTACTCTCTCAGCTTCTGTGCATTCTTCAAAATGTCACTCACAGTTGCACTGAGTTCCTTCTGTTTGTCAGCTCATTTATATGGCTCCAGTGATTAAATTTAGACCCTCTCTGCATGGGTGGGGCAAAATCTCCACGGAAATTATCCAGTCAAAGTCACCACCCACAGTTGGGTGGGGTATATCTCCACAGAAACACCCAAAGAATTACAATCCAATGAACACCGATAACATCTGCCCACAGAAGAGTACATCAAAGATAATGGCATTTTGGGGGACATAATACATTCAAACCATCGCAATAGCCTTTGCCATATTTATTCTTAAGATATTTTATTTTTTTTAGCTGTGATGGTTAAGTTCATGTGTTAACTTGGATAGGTGTCCAGTTGTTTAGTCAAGCAATCCCTGGCCTGATTGTTACTGTGAGGGTATTTTGTGGATGGATCTAAATCATTATTCAGTTGATCGCATCTATAGCTAGTACATTTATAATGAACAAAGGAGATTGCCTTCAGTAATGAGACAAGACCTATCCCATCAGTTGAAGATCTTAAAAGGAGAACTGATTATTTCAGCAGCCAGAAGGAAGAATTTCTTCTGCTACTTCTACCAGCCAGCTGTCCTGGGGAATTCATTAAAAACATCATCACACTTCCCCACCTACCTGTGGCCTGCCCTATGGAATTCAGACTTGCCAATCCTCACAGTTGAATAAGAAAAATCTTATAATATTTACACACGCACACACAAACACACACACATACATATATTCTGTCGATTCTGTTTCCCTGAAGAACCTGGACTAATACAGATGCTACTGTAAATTGAGTTGTTTTCTTAATTTCCTCTTAGTTCATTGTTAGTGTATAAGAACTTATAGTTTAATTTTATGATATAGAAACATATGAGTGTGATTTTAAAATATGTATGATTGGGATGTGCAAAGAGATAAGGAATCACAAAAATATAAAACAAGGTTAAAATTAAGAAACAAACCCAAGTATTATGAAAAATTAAGATCTTGCACATGAAAAATGTTATTGGAAATAAAAATAAAGAGGAAATAAACTCTAGGTTTACAAGGCCAAAGAGAAAATTAGTGATTTGAAAGTTATTATTGAGGAATAACGAAATAAAAAACAAATTCAAAGCGATGAAAAATAAGAAAAAGCGTATGGGCGACATAGAAGACAGATTGAGATATCCAATATATATTTTAATGGAGTTAAAAAGAGAGAATGGAAGGAATGGTGGAGAATTGATAATTGAAATTCTATATGAGAATTTTCTAGAATTGGAGAAAGGTGAGAATATGCAGAGCAAAAGTGCTCTACAATCCCCAGGATGTTAAATGAAAATAAAAACATACCTAGAGGTGGGCACTCTTATGCATAATATAGACAACACTTTTTAGGTTCTAATGAATTGGAATAGCTACCAGTAAATGAAACTATCAAACTACAACCCAGAATCCATGAATCTTGAAGACAATTTTATAAAAATGTAGCTTATGAGGGGTGACAATGTGATTGGGAAAGCCATGTGGACCTCACTCCCCTTTGTCCTTTGTATGGATGAATGAGTAGAAAAATGGGGGCAAAAAAAAAAAAACACCCAGTGTTCTTTTTTACTTTATTTGTTCTTTTTCACTTTAATTTTTATTCTTCTTATTTCTGTGTGTGTGGTAATGAAAATGTTCAAAATTATTTTGGTGATGAATGCACAACTATATAATGGTACTGTGAACAATTGAATGTATGCTTTGTATGACTGCATGGTATGTGAATATATCTCAATAAAAATGAACTAAAAAAAAAAAAAGATCAACTATCAAATGTGGCCCCCTTCCCCATACTGTCAACACCCCCTTTCAATATGAAGAAGTTAGGGTGCTCACTGCTTAGACACCCCTGAAGATGGAGAAAGAGATTAAGTACAAGGAAGCAACAGCAACAAACAAGACTGAATAAAGGTCTATGAATACTGAAACTTTATAAAATTATATATATATTTTGAATGCTGGGGTGTTGGAATGGCTGGGAGGAGGTAAATGACATGGTGGGGCTGTAGCCTCTAGCGTCTTTTGGGATTTGCTCTATAGCTGCTCATTGAATTGTGCCTTGAAGGTCTTCACCTTTCTGTATGTAACTTGTACTCCATAATAAGGAAAGAACTGAAACTGGAACTGTAACCCATCATAACGTTTGAAATTACCTATGTGACTGCTTATTGAGCTGGACATCAAGAGAAGTTATAAATTAAAACAGTAGAAGTGGCTGAGGTTGTGAAACTGGGGCCCATGATGTTCTTTGATATTTGCTAACTACTTATGGAATTGTACTTTGGGAATTATCATTGTTATGTATATAGATTAAAGTCCACAATAAAAAAAATTTTTTAATTAAAAAATAAAAACAAATACCTAGAGACATTATGGTAGAACTATAGACTCTCAAGAATAAAGAGAGAAATCTTCAAAGTTACCAGAGCAAAAAGGGTGTTTGCAACAGAATAACAATTCACCATACTACAGACTTGTCCTCAGCCTGAGATGGCAATGTTGACAAAACCAAGCATTTGATAGTGTGTGCAGATTCTTATAATAATGGCTACCAATGAATCCTGCTTCTTTGTGTACACCCCTCTTTGCAATGCACATAGTTGTTTTTCCCATCAAGAAATGGTGACTGTTTCTCCAACCTCTTGAGTCTGGGATGACCTTGTGACTTGCTTTGATCAGCAGAATGTCAGAGAAATGACATTGTGCAACTTCAGAGTGGAGATCTTGAGAGGCATTGCAGCTTATGATCTTGCCCTCGTGGATTTCTGAGACTATATTGCCATGGAGAAGCCCAGTATTCCAACCCAGCTGAGCCCCAAGACTGAAGAATGCATTGGACACAGAGTTAAACATGAGTATAATGGGACTTATGGACAGGAGAGACGGTTCCACAGTGGTGGCCAGCTGGGAAAGATGAAAGTTTGTGCGCTGTAAAAAGCAGGGGGTGCCAGGGGGTGGTTTATAAGATTTAGGACAGAGACATTCCAGAGGGTGTGAGAACAGTGTTTCTGTAGGATTTTATGACACAGGGGTGTGGAGATTTGTTCTAGTTTGCTAATGCTGCCACCAGAGTCATATAAAGGAGTTCACAAACAGAGGGACCTCAGAGCAGCTAAGAGTGACATTTTGAAGAGCAGCTGCATCTAAGAGAGGACAAAATGCCCCAAGAGCAACACTTTGGAGAATGCCATTTTGAAACGCAACCTGGGAGCAAGCGGATGCCAGCCATGTGCCTTCCCAGGTAACAGAGGTTTTCCGTATACCCATTGCCTTCCTCCAGTAAAGGTACCCTTTTTTGATGCCTTACCTTGGACACTTTATGTCTTTAAGACTGTAACTTTGTAACCAAATAACCCCCCTTTATAAAAGCCAATCAGTCTCTGGTATTTTGCACCCCTGCAGCATTAGCAAACCAGAACAGATTTTGGTACCAGAGAAGTGGGGTGCTGCTGCTGCTAGGTTTGCAAATACCAAACATGTTGGGATGGCTTTCTAAATGGATAAGGGGAAGATTCTGGAAGAATTGTGAGGAGCTTGATAGAAAAGGCCTAAATTGCTTTGAAGAGACAGTTTGTGGAAATATGAACTCTAAAGATACTTCTGATGAGGCCTTGAGCAGACATGATGAATGTGTCATTGCCAACTGGAAGAAAGGTGATCCTTGTTTTAAAGTGACAGAGAATTTGGCAAAATTGAGTCCTGATATCAGATGGAAGGAAGAATTTGAGAGCGAAGAGCTGGGATACTTAGCTGATGAGATTTCAAAACTGAAAGTTGAAGATGTAACCTGGCTTCTTGCTGCTTATAGTAAAATGCAAGCAGAAAGAGAGAAACTTAGAACCAAACTCTTGGGTTCAAAGAACCCAGAAATTGATGGCCCGGAAAACTCTGGGCTTCCACGGGGTGGAACCCCAGAAATTACAGCCTCACGTGAGGATTTAACCAAACATGGAACCTGACCGCCATTTCAATACAAGCCAGGATTGGAGATGGAGTTATCCAGAAAGGATTTGTGGAAAGTCCTATTGCCTGACAACTTTGACCCCTGTGTGCTTCATGCAAAGCCAACAGAATTTTTGCGAGATATTTATAGACAGAGCCACTGCCAATCTGGACTGGAGGAGACAGAAAAGGAACAAATTGAAGGAAAAATTTCTTCAAAGACAGAACCATGGAGGTTGAGGTCTAGAGTCAAGAGGTCTCAGGCTGGGAGAGCGAAGCGTCCCATGCACGTGGAAAGGGTGAGTTTGCCCCAGAGGTCAAGTGTGGGCCTTCCACCTCGATGCTCAGGAAGACTGCTGCCACCCCAGGCCCCAGAGACGGTGAAGCACATTCCCAGGGGATTGGGGAGAACCTGGCTGCCACCCCACTATTTGGAGAGGGGAGAGCCTTTGCCCCAGTGATACAGAGTCCAGGTTGCACCCCGATGTTTGAGGAGGGTGGGGCCGAAAAGGTGGTCTCCCCAGTGTGTGAATATGTTGGAGCACTTGCCCCAGCGTATGGAGATAACGGGCTGCTGCCTAAGCTTTTGGAAAGTGTGGGACTCCTGCTCTCTCAAGCCCCAAGTATAAAACATCATTGTATAAATGACTCTCAGACTTTGAAATCTAATGCAATTTGCCCTGCAGGTTTTAGGAACTGTTTTGGTCCTGTTGACCCTGTTTTCCTTTCAGTTTCTCCCTATGGCAATGGGAATGTTTATCCTGTGAGTGTCCCTCCTTTGTTCTAGGTTTCACAGGTCCACTGTTAGAGAGGAATTTTGCCTTAGGACAGACCACACATGTGACTGATTTTGATGGGATCTTGTACTTAACTATTGTTTACTGAAAGGATTTAAGTTTCTGTGATATTGTAATGGGATGTTTGTATTTTGTATATGGAAATAACATGTTTTTCTGGGGTCCAGGGTGGAATGTACCAGTTTGTATATATTATGTTCCCCAGAAAAAGCCATGTTCTTTGATGCAGTCTTAAGGGAGCAGACGTATTAGTGTTGATTAAGTTGGAACCTTTGGATTAGGTTGTTTACATGGAGATGTGACCCACCCAATTGTAGACAATAACTCTGATTATATAATTTCCATGGAGGTGCCCCACCCATTCAGCATGGGCCTTGATTAGTTTACTAGAGCACTATATAAGAGCTCAGACAAAAGGAGCTTGTTTGCTGCAGCTGAGAGACACATTTTGAAGACAGCAGTTGGAAGCTGACGCTGACATTTTAGAGAACACCATTTTGAAATGCAACCTGGGAGCAAGCAGATGCCAGCCACATGCCTTCCCAGCTAAGAGAGGTTTCCTGGATGCCAATGGCCTTTCTCCAGTGAAGGTACCCCATTGTTGATGCCTTACCTTGGACACTTTGTGGCCTTAAGACTGTAACTTTGTAACCAAATAAATCCCCTTTATAAAAGCCAATCCATTTCTGGTGTTTTGCAACACGGCAGTGTTAGCAAACTGGAACACCACCCCACATCATGAATCTCATTAAGCCTTTCCATACAGAGAGGGGCATCAGGGTCTACTGTTACAGCGTCTGCTGTCAGCCACCCTAAACCATCATATACAGCATAAACCAGTACAGGTCGGGGCTTGTTCACCTGTTCCCATACAAGGGAGGAGATGTAAGCCCCAGACTCATTATAGGATGGTGGTTGGATTTCAGTCTTAAATGAGAAGATCCTTTTCCAGATTTCCTCACGGGCTGAATTCTGCCAGTCTAGCAGAGTATTCCACACAGTCCACGCCACGGGGGTCACAGTCCAAGGCAGGCCGGTAGCGCCCAAAGATGGCAAGTCCATGCAAACCCAGCAGTGGTTCCATTGTGGGCACGAGTTACTGCTGAAGCCTGCTGTAGGAAGGTGTTTGCTAGGGTGCTGTGGGCAGAAAGAAAGATGTTTAAGGGATCAAAAAGGGGTAATTCCTGCTCTAACAATATCCAGTGGTAGTGCATTTGGGTGGGTTGGTTGGTTCCACCTGTCTCTGTAGATGACTCACTCAGGTGAGGGTCATTTAGCTCCAGGTGCTATCTTTCTCCTTGAGGCCTGCCTGCTTTTGGGAATTTGCCCTCTGCTCAGCCAATCCACCACCCTACTTCTAACCCTATCTCATTTTCCCCTCAGAGACTTCTAACTCCCCTTAATCCTGAGGGAATTTGGGCCAATGGTCTGTCTTCTGTAGCTGCTTCAAGCTCCCAGTGGGTCACAGGCCCTACTGGTGGGATCTTAGAAGTCTCTGGCTGTGCTAGTGCAGGTGGGGAACGGAGGCATGGCCTCTGGTGAGGAGAAGTTTGTTTTGAAAGGCTTTTAACCTGGAAGAAAAAACTGGGTGAGAAATTGTACATCAGCTGAATAGAAGCAGAAGCAAGATGGAGCTCATGGAATCCCTTTCAGTTTTCAGGAAAACTGCTGGCTGGAGCTTGGCATCCTACGATGCCAGGGCCAGGCTCATCCTTGGGAGACTTACATCCCTGGAAGTCATGTCCCACACAGGGAGAAAGGTAGTTACATTTGTAAAGTGTGGGTTGAAGAGAGAGAGAGAGGGAGAGAGCACATTTGAGCAACAAAAGTTTTCTTGGGGTGACTCTAAGGCATTAATTATAAGTAGGCATAAGGGCAAGCTTTCAGATTAAGGGCTTGATTTATTAAATTGGGCACCCTTATTGCTTAAGAGAATAATAGGAATTTCCCAGGTGAGGAAGTTTAATAGTTTCACATTTTTCTTTAGTCCTTTAAGGGATTTTGCAAATACTTTATTTTCTGATTAAGAGTTTATTCTTTATTTTAGTTTCCATGTCAAATAAAGCTGAATTAGGTTGTTGTTTGATCTGTACCTTTTCTAAGAATAACTAAAGCCGTGACTAACAACATCTAACATCACACAGATCAGTATTAGGATATAACATGGACAGTGAGAACATTTTTTTAAGGAATGTTATACAATTTTTAAATATATGACAAATTTTAATTTAACAGAGGGATAGAAAATTATGGTAATCCTAAACACTTTCTATGTAATATGTTAAACTGTTTTAGCATTTCACTTTTACAAAGTGAAATAACAAATTCTTTGTAAGTTTTCCTTTAAGAGTGAGAAAACTTGTCTTTTGAAATAAAGGATGATAAGATCAACATAAGCATTAACAAGGATATTATTCTGTTATGATAGGAAATTTTTGTTTTCTAGACAGTACTTAGATGGTTGAAAAACACCTTTTTATAAAGATATTGGGACTATTTTAAAACCCTTGGGGCAGCACTAAGTGAGCAGGGCAGAAATCTTATTAAGTTTTTGTGATTTAGAAGCAAATAGGTATTGAGAGTTTGGGTGAAGAGGGATACAAAAAAAATGTATTTTTAAGATCTAGGACTGAGAACCTGAATGCAGACGGGGACTATTAGGCCAGGTTCACCCCAAGATGCCTTCATCCCATACAGACGGGTTTGCTTGGGCCTTGGTGCAAACAAGGCGTAAATATTAGCCGGTTCTCTAGTCTTAAGGTGGCCCCCAGGGAGTGAAGAAGATCCCTCCCTAGAAGGGGGGTGGGACATTCAGGGTCAATGAGAAATTGATGGACACTAGAATGCCCTTGTGATGGTTAGGTTCATGTGTCAACTTGTCCAGGTGATGGTACCCAGCTGTGTGGTCAAGCAAGCACTGGCCTAACTGTTGCTGCAAGGATGTTTATGGCTGGTTAATAAACCAACAGGCTGGTTTATTAAAATCATCAGTCAATTGGCTGCAGCTATGACTGATGACAACGAAGGGCATGCCTTCCACAATGAGAGAATGCAGTTAGCTGGATTTAATCCAATCAATCAGTTGAAGACTTTTAGCGAGACAGATAGAGGACCTTCATTTCTTCTGCTGACCAGTGAAGTCTTTCCTGAGGAGTTCGTTGAAGGTGCCAGTTCGTTTCCTGAGGAGTTCATCAAACTTCTTCATTGGAGTTCCAGTCTGCTGCCTGCCCTGTGGAATTTGGACTTGTGTGTACCCACAGTTGCGTGAGACACTTTTATAAATGTTATATTCATAGATATCTCTCATTGATTCTGTTTTCCTAGAAAACCCTAATTAATACAGTCCTCAAGCTTAAAAAGGAGAGAGGTGGTATTCCAGTTTGCTGATGCTGCCAGAATGCAAAACACCAGAAATGGATCGGCTTTTATAAAAGGAGTTTATTTGGCTTACACATATACAGTCTTAAGGCCATCAAGTGTCCAAGGTAATGCATCAACAATTGGGTGCCTTCACTGGAGGATGGCCAATGGTGTCCGGAAAACCTCTGTTAGCTGGGAAGGCACGTGGCTGATGTCTGCTCCGTAGTTCTGTTATCAAATGGCTTTCTCCCAGGACATTCCTCTCTAGGCTGCAGTTCCTCAAAAATGTCACTCTTAGTTGCTCTTGGGGTGTTTGTCCTCTCTTAGCTTCTCCAGAGCAAGAGTCTGCTTTCAACGGCCATCTTCAAACTGTCTCTCTTCTGCAGCTCCTCTCTCAGCTCCTGTGCATTCTTTGAAGTGTCCCTCTTGGCTGTAGCAAGCTCACTCCTTCTGTCTGAGCTTATATAGTGCTCCAGTAAACTAATCAAGGCCCACGCTGAATGGGCAGGGCCACACCTCCATGGAAATTATCCAATGAAAGATCTCACCCATAGCTGAGTGGTCACTTCTCCATGGAAACATCCACTCAAAAGTCTCCAACCTAATCAACACCAATACATTTCCTGCCCACACGAGACTGCATCAAAGATAATGGCGTTTTGGGGACATAATACATCCCAACCAGCACAGGTGGTAAAGGTCTTCATTCTGGCTTTACCATCAACCTCCCATAGGCAAGTCGAGTGGAGGTAGCTCAGAATGGCAGTTCAGGACAGAGTGGCTCCAGTGCTAATTAAGGAATTAATCATCTTACCTGTCACAGCAAGTGTCACCCAAGGCTCCTCTGGGTTGACGGTCAGATGTGAAATCAGTGGAGCCATAAGTGGCCTCGGACACGCTAGTCATCTTCACTTGCCATGAGCAGGGCTTGAGGGGCTGTCCTGCCCACCACTTCAGGAGACATTGCAGCCCCTGGGCCCGGTGCCCATGTTGGTGGCAACTGGAGCGAGGCCCCGGTGGGTCCCAAGGTCGAGAGTTGCCTCGAGGTGTCTGGCACTCTCTCTGCCAGGGACCCTGTGACCCGCAGTTGAAGGGAGGTTTGTGAGGCTGGGAGCCATGAGTCAGGTGGCCTCAAGGGGGCATGGCAACTGTAACAGCGACTGCCATTAGCTGAGCCTCTTCCCTGGCCTTCTGCTTTCTTCTCTTTGCCGTCTCCTCCTTCTTGGCCTTGTCTCGATGGTTAAAGACAGAAAAGGCAGTTTTAACAGGTCATTAGTGGGAGACTGTGGGCCCATGGAGAGCTTTTGCAGCCTTCCCCAAATGTCAGGGGCAGACTGGCTGGTGAAATGGGTGCCCAGCACAATCTGACCTTCCCGGGAGTCCAGGCTGGCGTTGGTAAGCTTTTTAGGGCTTCCACCAGCCTCCCCTGGAAGAGAGCCAGGTTTTCCTCTTTCTAGTTTTGCTTTCTCCTCTGAACGGCCTGCAGCAGCTTTCACTGCTTGTTCTGCCTCAGTAGCCATCTGTGAGTCTCCTTAACAGAGGCCATGCTATGGCTGCTGCCATTTGGTGGTTTCTTTTCTTACTCAAATTTAATTGTCCTGCTATTTGTTGCAAAACAGCAACCCTGCCCGAGCTTTCAGGGTGTCCCCATACTCTCATGGTGGTCCCCTTTTATCTAGGAGGGCAGCCACCCCTCCCCATGTGGATGATATGGGACAATTTGGGGTACCCCCACAGATCCTCCCTTCCCAAGACTCAGGCCCACTATGGCCAGTGACTCTTCCTTCTCCCGGCAGGCTTGCAAATTGTTCCAACCCAGCGCAGCCCCGTGACTGAAGAACATGCCAGGTATGGCGTGAGTTTAATGGGACTTACGGACAGGAGATGGTGCCACAGTGGTGGCTGGTGGGATAGACGGAATTGGTACTCTGCAAAGAGCAAGGGATGCCAGTGGTCAGGTTATAAGGGTTTTAGATCAAAGGCATTCCATAGGGTGTGAGATCAGAGCTTCGGCAGGGTCTTGTGACACGGGTGTTTGTCATCGACAGTGAGCAGCGGAGGGGAGTCTGTTTAGGACACCATCTGTACATTCTTTCCCCCCGGGGGAGGTCTGGTGACCTTTAGTGTCTGTCCTGGTCAAATAGGCGGCCTCATGCAGTGACTCTCTTTCACTTTTCACCATGGACGGGGGACCTGGGCCGGAGTCCCCACACCCAGCTAGCCAACCAGATGAGAGGTCACACTGGAGAGGACTGAGGTGCCACAGCTGATGGCTGCCAGACATTTGGTTGAGGCCATGTTGGAGCTTCCAGCACCAGCTGAGCCCTCCGGTGGCTGAAGTCATATGAGGGATCCCAGGTGAGGCCAGCAGGAGAGTCACCCAGATGGCTAACCCACAGAACCAAGAGAGAAATCACGGCTGTTTTACACCACTAAGTTTTGGGGTAGATGGTTACAGAGCAAAGGATAACAAAATATAACTGATTTCTAGGTCATGAAATCAATTTACTGCAAAAAAAATTAAAAAACATAGTAAAATAGAAAACACAAGAATGTATTTCATACAGAAGGGTGCTCCGGAAATCTGCTGTGCAGCAAACCATCCATAGGTCAGTGATGAAAAAACACCTCCAAATTATCATGCTCCCCATTGTGTGGGCTTCCTTACAACACAGTGGCCTCAGAGAAGCTGGATGACTCTTATGTGTGGCACATGGAGCACTAACCTCACCCCACCTTCCCTCCATCCAGCCTCCACTCCCAACACCATGGCACAACCCAAATTCCTGAGACTTCCCTACTGAATTAGAAATGCTTCCTCTTACCAGAAAGGTGGAGCCATTTTCTGTCTTCTCACTTTATCATCAGCACTTAAAAGTAGGTAGATAGTAGGTCCCCAACAAGTGAATGTTGAATTGCTTTTTAATGGTGCAGGGTCCCCAAAGCCACATTTATAGCTAACCCCCTAGGTGATGCTTTGCACGCTCAAATTTGGTTAACTGCCCTAGAGGCCAAGCTGATCCCCATGCCAAGGGTCCTCTCGAGCATTCAAAAGCCTTGTGTGTTTCCATCATGGCCCCGCTCTTCCGTCTCTGCCCACCCCCAGGCACTCATCCCTGCAAAGGAGCCTGGACGGCCCCCTGCCTTGCTCCCTCCTCCATGCTGACAGGGCCCTTCAGGGCTCCCACTGGATGGGGTGTCTTGGGGATGGACACTCATCTCACCCACCTCTGCTCCTCCAAGGTAGAACCAGGTCATCTCCAGAAGGTGCTCAGAGTGGGCCCCCTCACACATCCCCATTAGAAAAGATGTAGCTGAGAGAAGAATGTGCATGTGGTGAATCTCAGCTCAAGAATGCTCAGTGACTTGCTCCAGGTCACCTGATTTGTCCCTTCTGCCCCCAGCCCAGGGCTCCCCCCACTCGTGCTGTGCTCCGGGTACCAGGCCCAAAGTGAACTCCAGCAACTAATTGTCCTTGAAATCTCCATGCCCCTTTTTTAATCAAGGAAATGGACTACCAAATGCCTGGATACTGTTTCTCACCAAGAAGAGGAACAAAAAGCATTAGAGATATGTAATTTACAAATGTATTAAGTGGTGGAGGCGGGGCAAGATGGCGGCATAGGGAGGTGTGGAATTTAGTTGGTCCTCTAGAGCAGCTAGTAAATAGCCAGGAATAATTAGAAAATAGTCTGGAACAACTGACGGGGACATCCATGACCGAACACACATTGTATACCAGTCCGGAATGGGTGGAACGGCTGAGATCGCCACAGAACTGGAAACCTGATACTGCACACAGCCTCCTCCTGTGTTCAGGAGGTCTGGGAAAATCTGATTGGGGTAATCAAGGAAACCAGATGCCTAGACAACAAAAAATTATGAATCACACTAGGAAAAAGGAAGATATGGCCCAGTCAAAGGAAGAAACTTACACTTCAAATGAGATATAGGGGTTGAACAACTAATTAAAAGATCTTCAAACAAATATGCAATTGTATATATAGCTTATATGGTGTGACTGTATGATTGTGAAAACCTTGTGGCTCGCAATCCCTTTATCCAGTGTATGGACAGATGAGTAGAAAAAAGGGGTATAAAAAGTAAATGAATAATGGGGGGGTGTGAGATGTTTTGGGTGTTTTTACTTTAATTTTTATTTTTTAGAGTAATGAAAATGTTCAAAAAATTGATTGTGGTTATGAATGCACAACTATATGATGATACTGTGGAAAAAAAAGAAAGGTATTAAGTGGTATGGGGTAAAAACTTGGAGATACATACCAAAGAATATAGGAAAAAATGAATCCTTCTCGATTCTCCAGATCCCGGAATCCCATCCTGGAATGGAAACAGGCAGGCCTTAACTAGCAGAGAACCAAAACTCCACAATTACTTTAAAAATGCACAATGTGAAAAATGAAAAAGGCATTTATCCACAGAAATCTTAGCAACCTAAGCCAAGACAGAACACATAGCCTTAGGGAGGAGGTTTAAAGGTGGGATACGAGTCACGACGTCTGGAGCATGACCACAGCCGGACTGCAGAACCCCTCCCTGCGGGCGAGTTCTAGCACATTCTAGATCTGCACATGGGAGCCGGTGTGGCAATGAATGTGGCAACCAGAGCAGGTGAATTATCAAAAACATCTCCTCACTGGCTGCCAGGGTATTTCTCAGCTGACTTTTTTTTTTCAAGATACTAAAAACTGAGAAATTGATCAATCGAATGTTGAAAAACATTAGCAATTCAGTCAGAACTCTTTTTTGTTTTTTCTTTTTTTTTTAAGAAGTTGTGAGATTCCACAACTGTTTTGCTAGGCCAAAAAAAGGAAGGTGGACAGAAGCAGGAAAGCACATTAATGTTGTAAATCTCTATACTGGAGTTGACCCCCAGAAGTAGGAAATGAGTCTGCCCTGAGTTAAATCTTGAGATCAGCAAGCTCAGGTTCCAACTAGAGAAACATGAAATTACCTGACAGCCACCTCCTGACAGAAACGAGAGGCAAGGTAACGATCCAGATTGAGAAAACACACCAGTCAGAAGAGGAGGGGTCAGCCCGGAAGCAGAGAACAGGAAAAGTAAAACCAAGGCCTGCAAGGGGCCGTGCCAGCTTCTGGCTCAGCACATCCCACACCGGCTGGCAGGAGCCTTCTGAGGGGCAGAGGGGGACGGCACCTCATCCCAGGTGAGGCCAGCGCCTCTCCCACTCCGATGGGCCTGGAGTGCCAACGTGTGGGCTGCCTCCCCGCATCCCAGGAACCAACCTCCGGCCCTTCAGTTTGGGTGGGCTCCCCGCCCTCCGTGCTGGGCCCGCCTGCTGGACAAGCTGGTCAGCGTCGCCCTCCCCACCCCCTGCCATGTCTGGCGCACAGCTCAGGCCCTGGGTGGGTGCAGTCAGAGGACAGGGCTCTGCACTGGGTGGACGCCAGCCCGGAGGGATGCAGCCCTGGGGGCACCATGTGGTGACATGGGGAGGGCAGCGCCAAGGAAGGGGAGCCGAGACCAGGCGGGAAGGAAACACACAGGCACAGCGCCAGTGACGTGGTTTGGGCCCTGGGGCCAGGCCAGCCCAGCTCTAGGCTGTTCGCGGATGGGAGCCTGCGCCTTTCCGGTTTCTTTGGAGACGATCACCCTACATGTCCTGTGCTTTCTGGAAGCACTCTCTTCCCGGGAGCCTCTGGGACTTCAGGAGAGAGGGCAGGGACCACTCGGTCTTCCCTTGGGGACACCCTTATCCTATCCTTCTGTCTTCCAGCTTTTTTATCAGCTGATTTCTAGAATATAATTTCCATATGGTGACACTGCCTCTGATTAATCAGTCTATAGCATGAGATAAAACGGCTGCAGTCAGTTTTCAATATAATTACAGCTTATTCTCAGTATTTTTTATTGGCAGTGGAAAATGCTTCAGTATTTTATTGAAAGAAAGCAATAAATAATACTGTGATAAAAATAGTTCAAAAGTAGACTGTACATACTTTGTTACAGAATCAGGAAGTTCACAAAAGATTAATAGAAAAACAGAACAGTAACAATGAATTGTACAGGTAAATTAAAAGCAGAAACCAAAATGGAACAAGACCAGCTCTGTTTAGCTGTCTGTATACCAGCTGCACAATAAATAACGCACCGGGAGCTGAACATGTCTTGCTGGCTTTTTTAATGTGCCATTTAAAAAGTAAAAGTTACATTTGCTACTTATACAATCCAAAATGGCTGTATCATCAAAATCTAAAAACATGTGTCTAGATTCATTCTTTGAACATGTTTACAAACAAATGTAAAAAGATGATTTACATAAGAAAAATAAGGCCTTTATCAAAGTTGCACTGCGCTAGCTCCAGGATTCCGCGCCCTCCTCTGTGCGCGCCCAGGCCTGTGAGGCGGCAGTGGCGCCTCGTGCCCGGCCTCTGGTGCAGGCGAGGGGGCACCTTCCGCCCAGCGCCCATGGAGGCCGGCAGGGAGAGGAGGCTGGGCCGCCCTCCCCAGCTTTCTCTCCCGGCCGAGACCCCTCCTCAGCTCACGGCTGCTGTCCGTCCTGAAGACGCATCACCTGAGTCCCACAGACACGGGTCAGGGAAGGCTCAACCTTCCCAGGAGATCCCCACAGTCCTCTGATCCTCCTTTCAGTCCAAATTTTATGAGAAGTTGATATTTACCCCTAGATATCTGAAACCTGTTCAAGCTGCAGAATAAAGTGTTTCTTACTAGAAAAAGCATTAAGTCAGTCATTAAAATACAATAATAACTGCCTGAAATTAAGTCTGCTTATTTCAAAACAATTGTTGACAAGCTAGATTACGTTTGCAAAGGATATTGCATACTGCTTGTGTCTTGGTAATTTTACAAACATAGTAAAATCCTTTTCTCCGTCACGGTTTATTATTAAAAAATTAAACAATGGTAATTACAATAAATGCATCATTTACAAAAGCCCTATATTTGTTCATAGGATTTATACATATAAGCATTACAGTACATTCATTTGAAAGACTAAAATTAGGTATAAGAACATGAATTGATTTGAAAGGATATTTATAGCCTGGATATACATGAAAAAGTAAGTAACTATATAAATGAAGAGTCGTAAGTTTACATAAATATAAGAAACATTAAATTCTAAAATATTTTCTCTATAGTATTCATGAATTTTTCATTAATTAAAAACTCTGTAATAAAATATCTCAGGGTCCATATAACAAGTATTAACAGATTGAAGATCCCACTGGGTTCTAAAATGTAGTCCGTTGGATTCAAAATGCTGCATATCATCTGTAGAAGTAGTGTGGGTAAACTGGAAAATAAAAACAAACAAAAAAACACTCTTAGAGAAGCCGCAGAGACGAAGGATCACGGCTTCCAAAGCTGCACCCGTTTCCTCAGCCCCGAGGCCCCTAGGCCTCCCCTGTGGCCCGGGCTTTGGCTGCCTCAGGGCTCACTAGAGGAAACATCAAGGACTACAAACATCAATGAAAGAATTCCTGGCTGAGCTTCATTTGGGCGCATGTCTAAAAATTATCATTTCTTAAAAAAAAAAAAAAAAGATGAAGCCAATTAAACATTCCAGCACAGACATCAAAACAGAACTGGGCAGAAGAGAACAGGACTCCCACAGCCCTCCTGCCCCTGCTCAGCTGGGACCCCCGTGGAAACTGCCAGGCACAGAGCGCAGGGGAGAGCCCCGAGTAACTGCAGCCCTCCAGTGGCAGACCAGGTCTGTTTTAAAACCAGTCTCTCTAAAGGGAAGGGCTGTGAGCGTCAGCTGATGTGGCCTCACGAAGCTTAATGCAATATGTGACTAACCACAAAACTCTGGGGCTTTTTTCATTTGAGATGTATATTTCCAATGAGCGAGCCGGCACTGGGGCCTGGGGCCTGGACAGTGGGCACGTGCCAGCGCCGCAGGTGCTCCGGCCAGGACTGCCAGGCGGACTTGGGTTGTCTTTGCCACCTCGGCTCCTCCCCCCACTCCCCCTACAAAAGACAAAGAAAAGATATAGTGGACACTTACAACAAGCCAGCATTTCCAGTTTAAGGAAAATGCAGAAATATGTTTCCCTTAAAGACATGGACACACTAACTTCCTTATGATGAAGTGTAGGCGTATAAAAAGATCTGCGTCATCTTAATGGGTGCAGAAGGCTTTGGGTGTCTATGTTTTTAAATTCCTGATGTAACTGAAATCAAATTGGCTCGAGGCCCAAAGCCAACAGCACACTCAGCATTAGGGCTCCGAGCCTGCCAGGCTGCAGCTCCTTGCGCCCGCGGGGGACAGACGCTGCCTCTACTCACCGGTGGGGGGCTCAGCAGGAGTAGGTCCTGACTGTAGCCGAGTCCAGCCTCTGGGTTCCCGATACATTGCCTGCTCCAGCCATGGTGAGAGGAAGCGTGCAAAACACAGCGTGCGGTTAGTCTGGGAACATCACGCGGGGTCACGGGTACAGACACACGTTTTCACACCTGCAGCAGCACCTTTGGAGGGGTCTGAGGTGAACTTTCTAGAGTGGGAGCAAGTGAGCTAGAGAAAGAATGAAGTCTCACAAATGGTCATTCTCTCTCTCTCCAGTTTCAAGTAGCCCTAGAGTCACTGGGAGTAATTCTAAAATAGCAACAGTTTGAGGCATCAAATGATATAAAAATGGTTTTAAAATGTATAATTTGCATAAGTGACAACTATTAACACAAAGTTAAAGTGATAACTTTCTTTTTCACCTCTCTAGACAAATTATGGGCCAACTAGACTTTTCTTTTGACCTGAACGTAGCCTTGGTGGGAAAGGTGTGTGGTAAAGGGCTCCCTGATGTGCTGCGGTGGAGTCGGGCTGGTGCTGCTCTTCCTGGAAGGAGCGGCGAGCAGATTAGGGCCCCTGTGGCTTTTCCTCAGAAACGACTGATCCCAGGTCTGAGCTGCTGTCTGGGAACGCTGTGGACCACCAAAGCAGCTGTTCCCATTCAAGAAATACACCACCCCCCACACCCAGGCTACCACCGAGACTGGGGGAGCAACTTCCCAAACCTGCAGCAGACACTGGCTGCCCCCAGTTACACTTTTTTACCCTTGTCCTCTCCCCCGTGCTTCTACCAAGGGTAGATGAGTAGTGAAGGGACAAATAACAGGAAGGAGGAAAGAAGAAAGGAAAGGCAGAACTCACACAAGTTGGAAATTGTGTGTGACTTAAAATTCACTCACGTTCCCAGTGTTGAGGGAAGTCCTAGGGATAAGTTACAGGCTTTGAAAGCCATAGACGGCTACCTCATGGAAGTTTTCTAGCATCACCCGTGACACAGACAGACTTCCTAAGGACACAGAAGGACGCCTCGCTCCGTTAGTTGGTAGAACTAATTGATACACCAAGATTCCAACAGACAAGAATTTTTTTAAAAAAATCTACATGACTGTTAAACTTTCATAAACAACTGTTATGATTAAATTTAAAACAGTCGAATCCGGCCATGCAGCCATATTCAGTGCCAGGCGGTGTCTGAAGCTGGCCGTGCACCTGCAGGCGGCAGCCACCGCGCCGAGCACGTACCGTCCATCTGCATCTTCTTCGGCTGCACGGAGGGTGAGGGCATGGAAGACGTGACCCTGAAGTTCGCCGGGAGCGTCTCTGCTGATCCAGCAGCTAAGCCACGAATGTCCTTTGGTCTAAACTTCTTCCTCCATGAAGGCGCTCTCCTAAAGCTTTTATCATCGTCCTGGCAAATCAAAGAATAGAAAGTAAAGCTAACTGTTCTTTAAAATGACTGCTCAAATCCTTTATGTACTTTTGTTCACCCGTATTTAAGCCCCTGTTGATGACCATGTAACTGGTTGTCCAAATCGGACCTTTCTGCGGGTGAAAGGACAGGTGTGTGCTCCTGAGGCAGGGGCCCCGCCTGGGCACACACCGGGAGGGCCCTGGCCACCAGGGCACGTGTTCCCTCCACCTGTGGCCACACTTCACTGGTTACCTTACAGAAATCACCTTCCTGCTATGTAACATCAAAAAAAGCAATCTTAAAAATTGTTTTCAAGCTTTAAATGATTCCGTTTTATACCAGGATACAGTGAATAAGCATTTCATTTTTAGAGTTGTCCTCCCAACCCTGACCCCTTATCAAACTCAGGTTTTCTTGAGGTCCAATGACAAGAATAAATAACAGTGTGAGAATAAATGAGTCATGGTTGTGTATTAGGGGAAATTAACCTTTTATATGTTTTTAATATACTTCTGAAGCATATCCGAAAAGCATCAAGGCTCTGGACTGGTGCAGGACCATCCAGCTGTGCCCAAGAAACCAATTTGCGGACCCCGTTCCTATGTTGCAACCAATGCTTTGTGATGTGAAAACCAGTTTTATGAGGTGGCAGATAAAAAAAAAAATACCCTGCCCTACTGAAAATATTAGTTTCTATTTAATGGCTCATATGATGATATAAGAACAAAAAACTTGTGAAGTTATCTGCATATTTAGAAGAGAGCCTTGCTACATGGCTTTCCTGTGTACGATAAAAGACATGTTCATAGATTACAGCTAAAACAAACTTAAAATATTAGGCCAAAAACTTACCTCATCAAACCTTCTGTCAGTACCCATGACCAAAAGGTTGTTAAACTCTCTTTCCAAGACAGCACGAGCCTGAAATCATAACAAAAACAAAAATCCCCAAATGTGCATTAATCTACTTTGACAGATTCTGTTAGAGCACACCATAAATATTTTTTAAACTAAGAGTTTTTTAAACTCTCAATGCAAGCTGTGAATGTTGAATCATGATACTACTTTAAATCAGGGGTTTTTAACGTGGAGTTCATGGATGGGCTTGCAGGATGAGGGGGTCGGTCCATAGCCTCTTAGAAATTAAACACAAAATTGTGCTGCTTTGCTTGGCGTTAGGGGGTGGGGAGAGGACGGTTACTGGAGAAAGATACACAATGCTCTGTAGAGGAATAAAACATTTCCTGATTCTCAAATGGGCCTAAGAGTAAAAAAGAATGATATAAGGCAAATACCACAGAAGCAAAACCGAAGGAAACCTGCAAGTAGCAAAGCTAGAAATGTTTCTCATCCCATGTAAGAACTAAATACATGTGGCTCTTCTGAACACATGCACGCAAATTAAAGTTTCTCCTTATTTTGTTTACTGCAAGACTCTCATGCTTGCCAGAGAAAATGGAAAAGAGGACAGCCACAAATAATGAAAATATGAGTGCTGCTGATTAAACGATGATACTACAGATTAAGTGTGGAAAGAGATTACTAATTGGCTGAGTTTTCTTCCTGTGCAAACAAATAATTAATGGCCTATAACCAAGAGACTCCACTCAACAACCTGGGCTCAGTGGGGGCACGGGAAAGGCTCCGGCACACACCTGCGCGTTCTGCGTCGGGATCTGTAACAACAAGGCCAGGGCGCTGAAATCAAAGGTCTCATCTAAGGCCACAAGTGCGCCATGAACGCCGCTCTCTGAAAGGTTGTTTGCGTACTCTTTCAGCCCAATCGACAGGACCCAGCGGATCAGTCGCTCATTGCTCCAGACAAGCACGTCTGCAGAGGAATAAAAACAATGATAAAAGTGGCTTCAGAAAGCCATCTTCATCACTGGCAGCCTCTAATGCAGGAGACAGATTCCTACTGGGGATCATGATCCTTCAGTTCCTGACCAAAGAGCCGACCCCACGAGTGCTAGGGGACACAGCCAAAGGGACAGACACCCCCAGGCACTGCCTCTGGGCATAGCTGCACCAGCCCTCTCCACCCTAATGGATCCTTCAAGAGAACCCAGGAGGAATGATCTTACTATGTACATTTTATTTCAAGAGAATAGAAAATGATGAGGATCCAGGGATCAGAAACCAAAAGAACAAGTAAGAATTTGAATACAAGTAAGATGGGAGAACACATTTTGTATATACACCACAGCCTCTTTCTGGAACATTCCTCCACATCAGAAGAGCAGCCGGCACCTGCTTAACTCAGCACAAACCTCTTGTCCCCGGTCCTGAGGCCCGTGCTTGTGTTTTCCCATTTTAAAGACAGAGAAACATAAAGCTGTTCTTCTTGGGAAAAAACCGTATCTTATGCAAATTAATGTTATTAAATTTGCTCTGTAAGCGAACTAAAAACAGCCAGTAAACAGATATCCAGATGATCACCAACTACTTCCAAAGGCAGCTTTTGTCAGGTGTAAAAAGATTTAAAACACACAGCAAACAAGTGAAACGGGCTGCCGTCGTTCATTCTTTCCCACTCCCTCACGGACGAACTGAGCCGCTGTGAAGGCTGCCCTCCTGCCCCCGGGAGCTGTGCTGCCAGTTCTCTTCTGGGTTCCCGAAGCCTCGGTTACCCCCATAGCTGTATCTTTCACACTTAACCAAGTGGGCCAACAGCAAGGTCCCGATCACCTGTGCTCTGCTGTTACCCAGCAGCAGGCGAAAGCATTTCCGAACGAAAGGACAGATGTCATGACAACAGGACTCTTCCTGCCTGAGACTGACGGATGCACAGGGGCAGAGGCACGAGTCCTCCTGCTCCCGCGGAGGGGCTGAGGCGCCCCTTTCCATCCCTCCCTCCCTGCCCCACACTAGGATGCCACAGTTTTCTCCACTTAATGCCTTTTGTGATGTTTTAAAAATAGAAAGGCGTCCAGGCTGCGAATACACTGGGAAGCAGGTACATGCCAGTCAGTTAAAAATAATAAATACACTAACCTTTTATTTCATTCTGGCTTTCTTCTCTTTTTCTTTCCAGTTCTTTCCGGTCATAGTTTAACCTTCGTAGGCACATAATTCCACACTGGAAACTGTTCCTATTTACCAAATAAATAAATAGTTCAGAAAGACTATTTAAAGATGGCAATAAGCAGAAATCTCGCAGCTACTTAGGAAGAACTGATTTGCCTTAAGTTACCTGTGAAAGCTATCGACCATCTTCAGCTGCCCGCGGAGGTCCTTCTTGGTCAGGTGATCCAGCATCCGCGCGTCCACGAGGCACTCCATGAAATAGCTGCGGTACTGCGGAAGGCCCAGGCTGGGGAGCCACTCGTTGCCGATCCACTCGTGGTTCATGTCCCCATATGCGAGCGTCTGCTTTCAATAAATAAAGCAGATTAATTCAGAACAAAATCCATGGAAATGATCAAACAAGCAGCTTCAATAACCTTTAAATGTGATTTTAAATATCACACAGCCTCAAAGGGTAAAACAACTAATGACAGAATCACTCTTTAAATGCAACATTGTTTGATCTCATTTACCACCTTTTAAATTTGTTAATGAACATTTTACCAAAAGGAATTATATCATTAAAATTCTATGACTCATTTGTGCCTATAAATTTAACTTATTTACAGTATCACAACAAAACCACAGCTGACGACAAACTTCCTTTCTGAAATGGTTCTTACGTGACAACCAAGAATGGTCACGGCTCATGAACAAGTTTGAAGGGTCTGTCCAATTCTACCCATCAAAAATACCTCTGGATGGATTTCATTTTTAACACTTTATTTTCCAAATTCCCTAAATAAAACATCTGTTAATTTCAAAATCCAAAAAAGCTAACTAAAAAAATAATAATAATAATTTTAAAAAAGAGATAAAGCAACAACTGATAGAATTACAAGTAGAAACAGACAAATCCACAATTTGTTTGGGAGACTTCAACACTCCTCTCTCAGTAACTGACAGGACAGGACAGGAAATGACAGGAAAGGAAAGGAAAGGGGAGGAAAGGGGAGGAAAGGAAAGGAGGAAAGAAAGAAAGAGAAAGAAAGAAACAGGGTGGGGGTTGGAAGGAGGAGAAAAGGGGGAGAGTGAGAGAGACAGACAGACAGAGACACAGAGGGCGGGAGGGGAAGCTGTAAGAACACAGAAGCCCTAAACACCTCTACTTGCCAACCTGGCGTAAGAGACACTTATAGAACACTCCATCCAACAACAGAAAAATACACCACATTCTTTTCAAGTGTATGTAAATATTTGCCAAGACAGACAATTCTCAACATATTTAATGAGACTGTAAAATTAAATGTGTTTAATTTTAAATATGTTAAATTATAACATAAAAAATATGTTAAATTATAAACCAGTACTAGAAAGATATCTGGAAAAGCCCAAAGTATTTGGAAGTTAGCATACTTCGAAATCACAAACCTACATGTCAAAGAAGAAATTACAAAGGAAATTAGAAAATACTTTGAATGGAATGAAAATAAAAGCACAATATATCCAAAATTTGTGGGACACAGCTAAAGGAGTTCTTTGAGGGAAACTTAAATGCTTATATTAGAAACAAAGGTTGCAAATCAATGACCTAATAGTCTACCTTTAGAAATTAGAAAAAGAAGAACAAATGAAATCCAAAGCAAGCAGAAGTAAGGAAATAGAAGAAATCAATGAAACAGGAAAACAACAACAGCAACAAAACCAATAGAAAGTAAACCAATGAAATTAAACTCTGGTTCTTTGTGAATATCCTTAAAATTGAGAATCCCCTAGCTAGACTGATCAAGAAAAAAGAAAAAATATGAATTGCCAATTTCAAGAATGAAAGAGGGGACAATGAAAGGAGAATAAAGGAAACTGGAAACTTCAAGCAACTTAGATCAAATGGACAAACTCCTTGAAAGGCATAAACTGCCAAAGCCCACTCAGTAAGACACCAGTAACCTAAAATAACCCTGTATCTACTGGAACTTAAACATGCCATTATAACTTTCCCTTCACCCCCACACACCACCCCCCCCCACACACACACACACACAAAATCTCCAGCCCAGATGGTGTCACTGGTGAACAGGAAAATGCCAGTTTTACACAAACTATCAAAAGATAGAATGAAGAGAAAGAAACTTTCTAACTTATTTTACAAGACCAGCATTACCCTCATAGCAAACCAGACAAGACACTGAAGGAAAAGAAAACTACAGACCAGTATGCCTCATGGATACAGAAGCAAAAACCCTTAACAAAATATTAGCAAATCAAATCAACAATATATAAACAGATAAAAGATCATGACAAACAGTGTTTCTCCCAGGAACGCAGGTTGGTTCAATGTTTGATAATCAGTGTAATTCACCAGATCAACAAACTGGTAAAGGGAAAAGAGAAACCATGTGACCATCTCAAAAAAGATACAGAAAAAGTACCTGACAAAACGTACTTCTCACCTACAGAACTCTGAGCAGTCTAGGAATGGCAGAAAACAGCCTCAACCTGAAACAGGGACCTACAAAAACCCTGCAGCTATCATGTGACTTAATGATGAAAGAATGAAAGCTTTCCCCTAAGATCAGAAAAAAGGGAAGGATGTCCGCTCCCACCACTTTTACTCAACACTGTACTCGAGGCTCTAGCCACTGTAATAAGGCAAGAAAAAGAAATAAAAGGCATATGAATTAGAAGAGGGAAAAAAATGTCTTTATTTCCAGATGACATGATAATCTATACAGGAAATGAATCTACAAAATAGCTTTCAGGATGAATAGTGTGTAGTCAAGTTGCACATTAAAAGGTCAATATACAAAAATGAACTGTATAAATCCTAAACAATGAACAACTGTAAAGTAAAATTAAACAAATACCATTTATAATAGCACTGAAAAGCATGAAATCCTTAAGGATATATCTAACAGAATATGTGAAGATTTTTACACAGAAAAAGAAATAAATACCTGATATGCATAAACATACATATTGGAGAAAGGTATCTGATGCTTTCTAGTCGAGGAAGATTAAGCTACGGTCAAAGGAATTCTGTAGTGACAGAACAGCATCCTCAGAAACAGTAACTCTCAACTAACCATGTTCTGCCTTCAAACTATGGGCTCCAATCCAGTTTAATTATTTGTTCCAATCAAACCCCAACGAGAATGCTCAAATTCTAATAATGTTGCACTACTTTGTCTAAATAACCATGAATGACATCAAATATTTTTTGGGATTCATCAAGATATCTAACAATATCACCATGTTTTTTCACGCTTTCAAGCCTTACACTCACAGGCCTGATATTTATAGCAATGAGTATCTGGTATTGTATTCTTGCTTGCTGGTTATATTCAAAACGGGCACAAAAAGCAAAGAACTGTCTAACTAGAGAATTCCGAGGAAGCAGAACCAGACTGATTTTTGTTTCCTCACTATACTCTGGTTACACTTTTTCTGAGGTTCGTAGTATCAGCTCCTGGAAGGATCAGCTCCATCCCAGGGAGACCCAGCTCTGCTGCTGGCTGTCACAACGTGAAGCCTTCTGAAAAAGCCTGCCAAGGGCCCTCGCAGTCAGAGAACATTTGGGCTAGAAAAGGCACTCACAGCACAGCATCCATCACCATCATCAAAGCCATCAGGAACACAAGTCAGGTTTGTGCAGCCACCTGTTGATACAAGCAGCTCGGTCTCTCCGCTCGGCCAGCGCTCCCTTACGGTTTTGCTACATGAAGGCATAAGAGGTTTCTTCCTGAGAACCCGGGGACAGACTGAATTTCACCCTGGTTTAACAGTTGTCCACTATTTAACACAGGGAAGGCATACTGCACACCTTCTGCCTGGGGAGGTTTCCGAGACCCGAAAATCTCTTCACTTTCCTCTCCTCTATCCAAGAGGGGATGATGGGAAAGTGGTAAACATGTTCAACATGGAATGTCGCCTAATTCTGGCATCATGAGCATGGTCCACTGTTCTTTATGCTTGCACTGCACAAAGTTAATGTTAAGCTTATTTAATTTATACTCTGTATCCCTGATGCAGGGGAATTTCATCTTAAGGTGCTGAGGAAGTTTTGCTTCTCAGTGTAAAATACTTCGTTATTCAACGTACCCGTCTAACTCACTGATAGTCATTACTGGTCTTGTAGAGATATCTGACTCAGTTAAATAATTGATCAGGTTACATGCCTGGAGCAGAGGCAAAGAAAACCTAAATCTAAGGGAGAGAACCCACAGAATCATGTTATACCTCCTTGTCTCTTCTCTTTCTCTCTCTTTTTTTAAAGTGATCTAACAAATGCTAGACTTTAGAAGTACAAGTAGAAGAGAACAGATATTTCAACTATCAACCTGTAACCAGGAAAATTCTGATTTAAAGTTATTTTTATTTTTTCCAGATAGACAATTATTCTTCTGAAGTCCCTGAACACCCTGCCATTTGTAAGCATCTCAAGGAAAATCGCGCACCCACTCCTTCTCGTCTGTAATTTCATGCTAAACGCAAGCACGTCACACAGCCATGTCTTGGGACTCGTGGATCAAGATGCCACTGCTATTTATTCAAGTGGTCTGAAGGTGAGACGGTGCTGACAGAGCTTCCTCTGAACTTAAGATTTGTGGAGCTGAAAATTCAAATGTACATTAAGCAAGAAGAGATAGTTTCTAAGAATCCCTAGCATTAGTAAGAAAGCCTTGAAATCAACTCAGTATTAGGATAGTACTTAGAATATCAACAAAAAACACGGAGGTAAAGTTACAATTCAACCTTTGTGTCTGGAAATTTATTATAAGGATACAATTTTCTTAACAACAGATTTTATAATCACCATCACCACCACCAGGGAGTCACATGAATAAGCTCGGGAGCAGTCTAAGCTGTAGGACTTTATATAAAGAATTCTATAGTAAACAAAACAATCTAAATTTATTAAAAATGACTATCATGAGTTCATATAAGAAACATTCAAAATTGTCCATGAGACGTTCTCTTTAATACTATGCTTTGACTAATGCTTTCAAATCTTCAATTTGAAAATATTAAGAAACTCTGAAAATACTGAGAAGTTAAAAATGTGAACAAAAGTAAATTACAAGTTTTCATACTCCAATTGCTTTTTGTTGAACATATAGTGAAAAATACATTACAGAAAGTCTCCAACCTGAGCCCAGCTTCCCTCCTCATCCTCCTGGGGTTACGTGGTTAGGAATGCAAAAGAACATAACTGTTAGTATTGGTGAGCTTAGTAAGGCAAGCAAATTAACTCCGTAGTGCATGTGCATCTGAACTGAGTGAAGAAGCTCAAAAAAAAAAAAAAAAAAATCAAAGCATCCTGCGAAACGCATGCAAAATCAGCAAGTCCCACTTCACATGCAAGAGCTGGCCCTTCCCATGCCAAGCACATCCACACAAGGAGAAAACTACGGCCAGAGCATCGGAATAGAGCGCTGAGATGAGGTCTCCCTAGAGGACGTACAAATCCATTCTAAATAGAGCCAGTCTAGCAACCGGAAAAAAACATCTAAAAATAAATAAATAAAATAAAATAAGATGGAGCACAAAACCAACTTACACATTAAACTAATACCTTAAGGAAACACTTTTCCAGAAGAATTTAATGTAAAATAACAATTTTTTCCAACTAAAAGGCAAAGAACCCAGCCACAGGTTGAGGAAAGTAAGAGGAGCAGGGGCCGCGGCGCCGGACTGACCGTGTGTGGCGTGGCCGTGAGGGTCTCCATTTCTTCATGTGTTAACCAGACATTTCCCGTGGTCTGAGATGACCCCAGAGCACCAAGCACATCCAGGCAAGGGACGCAGTGACAAAGAGGAGAGGCGGCAGTGCGTGAACGACAGGTGCAGAACGGACAGGGGAGGCAGAGGCTGTTCTTTCCACGGTTTTGATTTTAGACGTCCACGTAGCAATGACGGAACCTTAACGCAAGCTCCCCCCTTTCAAGAACACTCCACCTTATCAACCCAGGGTTCTCAATAACCCAAGCAGAACAGCACACGCTTTTGAGGGCGTGAGATGGCATGCTTACCATCCGGGGATGGCAAATATAAAAAGAAAATACATTCCCTACTTTGGGAAATTCTGAATAATTCTCAAATAACTATTAATATATTTGCAATGTTCTTATCCAAACAAAGGCTAACAACAATGACAGGGTCTTGCTCTGACTTACTATAGTAAGACTATTTCCAAGCAGATGCTCCACAGTGGCCAGGCCTTCTCGGTGAGGGGAACCAAAGAGGCAGGGAGTTGGGCTGAGTGAATAAGGCAGAACCAAAAACAATGGCACTGCTTAACAAGGAAAGCCAGACGTGAGACAAATAACCACCCTGAGAGCCCACTGTGAGCTCCTTGAGGGAGCAGATTTGTGTACTTGTGCCTAACACAGGGCCAAGAATTTGCCTTACGTAAAGCCTATTCTTCATCGCTGCTCATTAAATTGAATTCAAAAGAAGCCACCTTCATGAAGATAGTTTATAAAAACTTTGCAAAAACCACACCAGCACCTCCATTTCTAGAAAGGCTGTTCTTCATGAAACCATGAGGGCAAGGGGGAGAAATCTGATCCTGTTTGCGAGTCATCCCAGTGGAGAGGGGCTCTTTGATCAATAGGTAAGAAAAGGCTTATGGTTCATTATCCTTATTTTTTTCACTAAAAACAAAACAAAACCGAAACAAACAAAAACTATTAATGCTTTTAGTGTGTAGTAACTGTGAGCCATGAACTACATCTGCTCCAGAGTGGACTAAGGGCGAAGAGTGGGAATTAAGTCAATGTACAAAGTCTGACCTTCGGATACTAGGAGGTGGTCTACCTTATCTCCCAGCAGCCACTCGTGTTTGTATTAGATTAGTTTTTAACCTTTTAACTAGGAAGCCCCTTTATAAGGACTTTCAAGGACTTCCCACATGAAGAAAAACAGTATGAGTACAGGTAACACTTCTGTGCACTTGCAGATTTACAGATTGCTTAAAATTATGAGCTCCCTGGGACTCTACACCCCTAGGACGGAAAGCACCAACAGGCCAAGACAGTCATGTACAGCAAAACCCCAAGTACCATGTGACCAGCCATTTAATCTTTTTTTTTCCCCTCAGTGTTGGCAAAAAATTGTTCACAAATTGAAATTATGGGGAGGGGTAAATGAAAGTTCTTTAGGGACCAGTTTTGACAAATGGATAACCCCCATTTCTTATTGATATGTCAACTGCATCAAAACAGATGCTCCTAAGGTACGTGGAACAGCATATTCTCAGCAGAGACAAAAGTCTTACCCCTTAAAATTCTATCTCCGTAAGAGGCTGAACTTGCATATAATTGTGCCTAAGAGTCTCCTCCGAGTACCTCTTTGCTGTTCAGATGTGGCCCTGTCTCTCTCTCTCTAACTGAGCCACCTCGACAGGTGAACTCGCTGCCCTCCCCCCTACATGGGACCCGACTCCCAGGAGCGTAAGTCTCCCTGGCAACACAGGATATGACTCCCGGGGATGAATCTGGACCCGGCATCGTGGGATTGAGAACATCTTCTTGACCAAGAGGGGGATGCAAAATGAGACAAAATAGTTTCAGTGGCTGAGAGATTTCAAATGGAGTCGAGAGGTCACTCTGGTGGACATTCTTATGCACTATATAGATAACACCTCTTAGGCTTTAATGTATTGGAATAGCTAGAAGTAAATACCTGAAACTACCAAACTCCAACCCAGTAGTCTGGACTCCTAAAGACGATTGTATAATAATGTAGATTACAAGGGGTAACAGTGTGATTGTGAAAACCTTGTGGATCACACTCCCTTTATCTAGTGTATGGATGGATGAGTAGAAAAATGGGGACAAAAACTAAATGACAAATAGGGTGGGATGTGGGGATGGTTTGGGTGTTCTTTTTTTACTTTTATTTTTTATTCTTATTCTGATTCTTTCTGATGTAAGGAGAATGTTCAGAAATAGATTGTGGTGATGAATGCATAACTATATGATGGTACTGTGAACAGTTGATTGTATACCATGGATGACTGTATGGTATTTGAATATATTTCAATAAAACTGAATTAAAAAAAAAAAATTCTATCTCCATAAAAAAAATATGGCTTAATCCACACACATAATGTTGAATGAAAGAAGCCAGACACAAGAGAGTAAATACCGTAGGTTCCCATCTATACAACGTGCAAAACAGACAGTACAAGCCTCTGATTAGAGTCAGGTGGTGACCCCTCGAGGAAGGAGCAGCGCTGGAGGGAGCGTGGGGGCCTTGTGAAGCCTCATGTCTTGACAGGGGTGTTGGGCACACAAGGCTCTTCAGATTTTGCAAACTGAACTATTTTTTTAAAAACTCACATTTTTTATATTATGATGCCATCCTAATCAAGCTTTTAGAAAAGCATTTAGGAAAGTATCTGTTAACCATCCAATTCTTGCAATTTAAAAGTTCTACTGTCTTTAAATGCTAAGATTTAAATTAAAACTCTATTGGATGTGTTCATAAAGAACTAGAGAAGCGACCTAAACAGGGAGATGGCACCTTCAAAGGAGTTTCCCAAAAGAATAAACACGTCTCCCTTAAACGCACCGTTCTGGATGTAGGAGGGGCCGAAGGACTGGTCAATGACATGATTTCCTGAATGGCCAGCCGCAGCTTCAGCCTGTGCAAAGGGTTGCTGATGCCAATTTCACGCTGTATCTCAGTGTCCGACAGGGCTGACATGATAGCTCCACTTTTAACATTTGCTCGGCAGGCCGCCACGTACCAGGCTGGCATCCCAACCCAGAGCTGGAAACAGAAAATGGTAAAGGCCAGAAGGTTAAGTAGAGTCTACGAGATGGAGTGAAAATTCACATCATGGACCACATTCGGTCAGAAGTGAAAAGACATACCTCCAGCCACACAACAACAGTGGGACCATCCCACTGTGCGAAAGGCAAGCCTTGTCTCCGGGCCTCTTCAAGCAGTTCATGCCTGCAAATGCAAGACATTCAAAATGTGAAAATCACTTTCATGTGCACGCATAAAACAAGTTACCAAAAGTATTCTCTTCAAACTTCTTTCTTTAATCTTCTGCATCTCTTACATCATCAGTGCAGTGCACGTAGTGCTGGTTTTGCACACGCTACAAGAAAGCCTGAAGGACGGGACACCGGATCTTCTGTCTCTCCACAGAACAGCTCCTAGGAGGATGGAAGAACAAGGGCCAACCCGAAGACCACCAACCATCTTCACACCCAAGGTAGGAGCACCTTGTCTGCGTCTCAACAAAGAAGCCTATCTCCATAAGAGACTTAAAAATGGGAAGGAGGGAGGGAAGGAAGGAAGGAAGGAAGGAAGGAAGGAAGGAAGGAAGGAAGGAAGGAAGGAAGGAGGGAGGGAGGGAGGGAGGGAGGGAGGGAAGGAAGGAAGGAAGGAAGGAAAGAAGGAAGGAAGGAGGGAAGGAAGGAAGGAAGGAAGGAAGGAAGGAAGGATGCAGATTTTTAACACTAGTAATGGTCTGATGTAGCAAGCAAGTTATGACTGGACTTGGGCTGAATTCGACACTGCTATTCAGGTGAATAAATTAAGTGACTCAATTAAGTCCCTGGGTCATCCTTTGCTTTAACCCAGAGGCTTCACATCCAGATGTTTATGCCAACAACTTCTATCAGGGCCCAGAGGAGACCACAAAGCCCAAGATACTAACGCAACCCAGCTACCACGGGGAGGCAGGCAGCCATGGCGCCCACTGCCCAGTCCCCAGTTTCGTCAGAACTGTGCCATATATTTTATCTTAAATACCAAAACCACAATTTTACCACAATAATATATTTAAAAATGATTCTGCCTACTAATAACACAATTCTTTAAGAGATAACAACATGAACTTCTTAAATCTCTTCTTACTCTCAGGTGTTGCTTCCCCATCAGACTTTCAAAGGAAGACCGATTATTTTTAAAAATGAAAACCACAAGAGAGAAGACGGTATGAGGGCTGAGAGGACAGGCATATTTAACTTGCATGCATGGACATCACTGAGTTCCCAGGCCACATTTAGTCAGTTATTTTTCTGAAACAATTTCTGCAGAACATACCATAGAAGTCTTTATGTCTAAAGAAAAATACCAGCTCTTCAATAAATTTAAATAGAAGTAGGAGACTCTCCTTAAGACTGTAAGTCTATGCACAATTAAAGCTTACCTTCCTAAGGAAAATGTTTCATGCACATTTCTAATTAGGGTTTCCTAGGTCGGGCTGAGGTTTCCAGGAGATAATAAAAATTATCTAGGGATAATAGTACCAGAGAATGCACCAAATATTTCAATGACTCATGTAGAATAAAAAATAACATTTTCTAAACCAATAAGCAAAGTCGTTCATAGATAGAAGGAGGAACCAAGTACCCTGGCATTGTGGTCGTCCTGAGGTGAGTGAAGTGTGACTTTCTGCATCCTTCAGACAAATTCACCTCAAAGACAGCTGCTATATCTGATTTTAAAACCTGTGTAGGTCATACAGAATTAACACAAATAATTCCTCAGCAAACCACGTCCCAGTGAGTGACACGAGCTCTGCGGAAGTCGCCGAGGACTTCTCTGCGGCCCAGCTGGGACTGGGTTCACCCTGAAGTGAACTAACGAGCACTTTACCAGAGACTTCATTTCACAATACTTAATAGATATTCATGGTTAACAAGAAATTACAGAGTTTAAACATTCCTTCAATTCCATTACCCCGATTAACACCTTGGCGTATACTGTTCTTGGACGTACCTGCCCCTGGCTCTAGCAGTGACTTCCAGCTTCCATGAGAAATCTTTTCTAGTAAGGATCTAGTAAGGATCTACTTCTGGGGCACTTGGGTGTTGACAGCTCAGGCCCAGCGACCAGATGGAACAGTGTCACGTCACAGCAGGGAGGCCACTGCCTCCAGGAGACCTGGGGAGCTGGAGGTCAGGGAGCCACAGGAGGGGCAGCCCCCTGCCCTGTCAGACCAGCCACGGCCTGCAGCAACGAACCTGGAGCCTGGCCTGGCCCTCACCCAGGCAGGAAGGCCCCGCCGCCACAGGAGAGAAGGAAGGGGAGCTCCCCGAGGCTGTGCGGGGGACGGCAGAGGGGAGGCGCCAGCCCCAGGGATGATGGAGACAGCCCCCAGACCCCCTGCCCCTCACCTGCCCCGGGTGTCTGCTGACGTAACCAAGACATGCCTCTCCTTCACCTGCTGGAGGGACTGCATTTCTGTTCCTGCTACTGAGAATGCCCTAACACAGGAAGCCACGTTCCTCAATCTGTGATGTGTATAAACTAATGACTGTGAAATTTATCCATAGGATCACTTTCTAATAATTAACAGAACCATCCACTTTTCCCTACTTTCCTACACAAATGAATATGAAAGGCACTTAATCCCAACAACACCTATCTAAGAGAATGAAGTATTCTTTAATAGGCCAGTTTTCCAGGTAACAAGAACGCTTCTCGCCATTAGCTATAACAGCTTAAAACACAGTAACCATAAGTGATGGGACTCTTTTGGAAATGCTCATGTATTTCTCTGCTTTCTAAATCTACCCAAAACAATGAACTCCTTTTTGAAAACTGAATTATAAGCCAACATCCTTGGGAGAGACTAAAATTTATACCATTTGCCACGATGCTCCGGCCCAAAACCACCAGGCCAGAAGAAAACAGAAGAAGCCAGTATGATTTCTGCAGTTCTCTGGTTCCTTCCTCTGCGGTACGATGCTGCGCCCCATGGCTCTCCCTGGGTCTCCCCCATGCGCAACCTCAGGCCACAGAGAACCACCAGGAAGCCCAGCCTCAGGAGGCCCTGCCTCTTCCGTGGCACAAAACGGACAGGCACGGTGCCCACCGCGGCTCGTTCCGGACCGGGCGACACAACTCCATCTGGGAACCTCAATGTCTCCCTGAGGGAGCAAACGCTGGACCTGGGACTGATTTTAAACGCCCCTGCTCTAATGGTAGGCTGAAGGGGCATGTTTCCTAGCCTTTAAAATTAAGAACCACAGGAGAAAAACACTTGAGAAATGTGCTGAATTTAATGGGGAGAAAGCACAAGTAAGAAAGAAAGGCCATGGAATTTGTGACCAATGACAAACTTTTGTAATTGTAACTTAAGCTTAAAGGTAATGCTGTTTTTCATAACAAGAAGCTAGCATAGCTTTTGCTGATCAAATACTATATAACAGCTATAAAGGAAGTACTTTCTCTCTACCATCCAAACTAAATATAACGCTTTATTTTTATGGGACCGAAACGTTTAAATCCCACGGCTCCCTGCACAAGGAGTTAGCTCAGTTTTATTTCATAATGCGGCTTTGCCATTTAGGTGAAACGTTCCAGACACCTCATCCCCGGAGCCGGCTGCCAGAGTCCCTGCGGAAAGGCACGCTGCCACCCAGGGAGGTGACGCCCAAAGCACTGAGTCAGTACTTCCCATCAAAACCAGAGGATTTTCTTGGAAAGCTCAATTTAGAGCCTCTGGTTGGTGACACCACCCTCAGGAAATCAACGAAGTCAACTTACCCCGAAATCACACTACAACGTCAAAAAAGAAGTGGGGAAAAGATCACTTAAAAAACAAAGTTACCTAAAGAGAATGAGTTTAAGTAACACCAGGGCATTCTGCAGATGCTGTAGAGACCCATCCAACCTGCTGGATGCTGCTCGTCCAAGGCCAAGGAGGTCAGTAAGCGTGCCTAGCACCAGTGTGTCCATCGAGCTCTTTCATGCATTGTGCGTAAAGCTTGACAATCAGCTCCCACAAAATTCATTAGGTCCTCAAGAATTCTCCAAAACTGAATCAGTCTGGCTATGCAAATTCAGCCATTGAAAGTAAACTTTTGCGTTAAATCAGAGGTTAATAAAAAAAATACTTCTGAGAAACGTATTATGCTTCTTTAATCTATATATTAATGCCAAAAGCTTATCTGTATTCACACAACACTTTTTCTGGATAACTCAAACATTTTTTCACATTTACTTAAAAAAAGCAGTTTTCCTAAACTCACTTTTACCTCAGGAAAACGGCACTGACAGAACTGGAATTAACCACTGCAGCCAGACGAGCAGCCTCTGTCCTTTGAAATGTTCCCTGTTAGCTGACTACTACCTTCCAGAACCTGCACTTGCATCCTATCCATAACTACGAAGGACCGAGAATGAGCTGTAGCTTGTCTGACATCACAGAATTAGAAGGCAGAGCTGGCAGCATCAATTTGGACATCACTTCTCCAAAGAAACCCACCTACCACCAACACACACAAAGCTAGCCTGGCATTTAATCCCAGGCTCGGGCAAAACCCAAATAAAAGCTGTCCCCAGTCATCCGAGTACTCAACCATACCTCCTCGGAATTACAAAGTAAATTTTAAAAAACAGGGTGGCCTATTTTTGCCAACTTACACTGTTTTTAATCCTACATGAAATACAAACTCGGAGGGGACCGAGTGCACTACCACAGAACTTACTGTTTCTATTATAAGAAGTATGAGGATGTGAAATAAAACACATCAGCAAAATCTAAGCAGAAAATTTTCCTAGTCTGGTTCCAGGAGGCAAAAGGCCTGGCTCTAGTATGAAGTTTCATATAGCCAAATGGCAGTTACCCAGGTTATTTAAAACATTTTCATACAGCTCAAAGACAGCAACTTGCAAATCAGATTTTGCCATTAAGTCAGTTTACAAGTTTCCATTCGCAGGGAACCAGGAGGCTGACTAGTCCTGTGGTACTGTCAGGGGAGCAGCACTTCACTGGGATACAATCGTGCACAGCTTCAAGACACTTACTATGATTTCGGAGAAGAAAACTAAACCGAGGAAGATTTTCACAACCAATCTCATGAAGCAGAAAAACCAACTGGCAACTTGAGCTGCCAGAGGCCAACAAAGCTCTGCAGAGGCCTGGTGGATCCCGAGCAGTTCCGGAGCCGGCGCCATCCGGCCCCACATTCCAGACCAGCTTGAGGTTCCTCTGGGCACCAGGAGGAGCCACAAGTTTCCCGCAGTCGGATTAATCGGAGAATCCTTCAAGTGTTACCCTCTGCTCTCAAGGCTACGTGTCATCATCCTTTCATGTGCTTTCACTCTTCTTTGCCAGT
The DNA here is from genome assembly GCF_015220235.1 of Choloepus didactylus. Lineage (NCBI taxonomy): Eukaryota > Metazoa > Chordata > Mammalia > Pilosa > Megalonychidae > Choloepus > Choloepus didactylus. The sequence goes on from NC_051312.1 coordinate 5,175,959, forward strand.
CTCAGGTTCAGCTGTTACCTCTACAAACTGCCTGTTTTAGTTGTCAGTTCACTGGGCGATTGTCTCAACCTATCCGGCTCATCTACTTAATTAAGGTTTTGAATCCAGGCCACCAGCACAGCCCTGTTCTGCATCAGAGAAGACCCAGACATGTGTGCACAGACCTCTCCTTGTTGCCTGTATCCTGGGCCATCACCACGCCTGTGCTCCTTTGTTGAAAACTATCCCATCAGTTATTGCTTACTTTCAAAATAAGGACTTGGTTTAAAATTAAAATTAAATAGACTACAAAGTCTAGAGTCTAAAACAAAAGGACAAAATCTCCACAAGAAAAACTGCAATCTGATCAGTGACTGTTTCCTGACTGATCCCTGGGACGGACAAGTCCTGGGAACTGGGGTGCAGCAGCCACAGCTGGGGGAGACCGGCCCGCACGGTTTTAGGCACTCCCCCTGCATTATCCCAGTGATCCGCAAAAGGCCCTCGGAGGCCTGGGCTACTAGTAATTGTTTTACAGATGCAAAAACCGAGGCACAAGGATGCGATGTAACTTATCCAGAGTCACGAAGCTATCCCGTGTGGCCAGGACTCAGACTCAAACACTCTGAGGGCTGCGCCCACCTCTTAATTAACCACCACATCTCCCAGGCAGACAGTGCATTTCAGAAATGCTCCAAGCACTCCAGAAGGTACAGATTTAAAGGGCTTTAGGCTACTCTTTCAGAAGGTAAGAATATACCTAGCTAGATGTGGTAGTTCATAAATACACATTTGTTAGAAATAAGACATGATTGCAAAACTGTTCAGTGAGGTGGAGAAATCATGACAAGCATTAAAAGCAGCTTACTTTTTTTGAAGTTTGCGGTGTTTCTCAGCCTGTCCTCCCAGTTTGCTAAGTCCCAAGGCATCTTGAGATGTGCTGTCTGCCTCGGAAACACCAGCTATGAGGAAGAAGAGCAGTCCAAAAATTGAAAGCAAGTCAGCACAGCAAAGGTGTGTGTTTAAGCAGAAAATAGGTAAAAGAGTATTTGTGATGGACAGAGTGAAATAACCTCTAAGGCTAAGTTTCTGCCTAGACAACCAACACACAAAAACGTTCAAGAGACAATAGACTTTCTGAATCTACGAGAAGCTAAATTATTCAGGAAAAATAAACATTAACTGCTGATGTTTGATTCACAATGTCTCAACTGAGAAAATGAACGCCTTCTCGGCCAGTGCTGCCCAGAAAATGCAGAGCCGGGAGGGGGGAGTGGGGTGTGGGGTCTGACCTCACGGAGGGGGCTCCTGGCCAGGCACGCAGCAGGCGCACCAACAGCCCCCCTTTCCTGCTGCAGACTGTTCAACAGTGTGCCGAGAATCAACCAACCTTGTCCTAACGATTCTTTGCCAGCTTGTCCGGGTCGACCCTTTTCTTTCTTGCCGAACAAGCGGCCGATAGAAGACTTGATGCCCTTCTTCTTCGGAGCTTTGTGCAGCGAGTCCTGGCTGCTGTTACTACTGCTGGGGTTGCTCCCATGGCCGTCCTGGGAGCCCGCTGAGCTGCGAGGAAAGAAGACGGTTTTGTCTCTAACACAGGCCTTACCACAACTAAACATGTCATCCACATTAACTTACAACACTTCACACTTTTAATCTTGTACTTCAAACCACCTAATAAACATTTCAGGTCTCCTTTCCAAGGGTCCTTTCATAAAATGCACTAGGCGGCCTAAATGTCAGCTCCCAGTGATATCAACCTGGAGACTCATTTCTGGAAAGCTGAGATTCTTCTCTGATTTGGAGCTCTACTTGAGAGGACAGCCTGACGCCAAACCATCTCATGCATAAGCACTACTGATGCGCCCACCTCGGGCTCACCTCTGCCAGGGCAGATGCACCTAAGCCAGCAAGAGAAGCAGCAGGCAGCCAAGCGGCAGCAGGGAAGAGCAGAGTCTTGGGCATCAGAGACACCCAAGTTCCCAGGCCCCCAGGGCAGCTCTAGAACCTTGGGAAATGTGATCTCCTCCCAAGCACCCCTTTCCTCATCTGAGAAATAAGTACATTGTTAACTACTCGCAAGGTTGTCGCAGAGATTAATCCATGGGCGCTCCAGCACGTGCTGCCTAGTGAGGAGCAGAAGCGCGATAACCAGCCATTTGGAAGAGGAGGGCATTAGTGAAACAGGTCACTGGTCTCTGTTGAGGAGGCGCTTCAGCACAGGGTGAGAAGATGTGGGACTCTCCCCCAGGGCCCTGCAGAGAGGTGCGGACCACAGCGCAGACCCAAGCCAGAGACATGCTTGGGACGGAAAGACATTTCTCAAGCTAGGCAATGTGCAGACTCTGAAGAAATGAAGTTTTTCTAAAATTACTGACACAATTTAGCTCCACATGAACTTCACCCCAAACAGCAAGGCACATTCTGCTGACTCTCACCATCCCAGGCATCCTGGGTCCATCCTTTAAGCAAACTTGACCAAATTAACTGGTACCTTTTTAAACCAAAGTTTTTTATTTTCAAGAAAAAAGATGCATAGATCTCTTAAGTCTGAAAATTAGAAACCAAGGCGGTTTCCAAATGGGACTGTAGGCCCACAGACAGTGCGCCCCTTACTTTCTTAAGTCCCTGATGTCCTCGTGGCTGACAGTGTGCAAAGCGCCTTTATGAAGCCTGTCCAAGCAGAGGGACCTCGGGGAGGCAGGTGGGGATGTTTCACATTTTATTGTTGTCTTGTCATCTCGTACCTCTTCTCTGGAAGCTGGCAACTGAGGGAAAGAGATAAGCAGAAAATCAGTTAATGCATGGCCATACCCTTATCTGAAAATCTCTTAGCTATGCTCTCTGCCTGGTACCTAAAGCCTGCCTTTAGTCTAACACCACTTTAAAGGATGCTCTTAGTCATGAGAAGCAGGACCAGGTAGCAGAGAGAGCAGAGCAGAGTGGGACCCTAACCCACCTCTGCATGAAGGGCTGCTGGGCCCGAGCAGGCAGTGGGTGCTCTCCTCACCCCCAGTCCCACCCACGCAGAGCAAGCACTGCCCTCTCTAGCAGTCTGCAGAGCAGGATGACAATCACAGAGGGGTTGGCAAGGATGTGAACTGCGCCTGAAAAATGCGTCATCACTGAGTTCAGACAGCATTAAACCCCAAGGATAAAGAACCAAGGACAGTGTCTTTGCTTCTCTCCAGATGTCATTCAAAAGGAACACAGAGGTTGAGCCCTCTACCATAAGTTTTACCCTTGGGAAGACGGTTGCTGCAAAGGAGAGGCTAGGCCTCCCTGTATTTGTGCCTAAGAGTCTCCTCCTGAATGCCTCTTTGTTGCTCAGATGTGGCCCTCTCTCTCTGGCTAAGCCAACTTGAAAGGTGAAATCACTGCCCTCCCCCCTACGTGGGATCAGACACCCAGGGAAGTGAATCTCCCTGGCAACGTGGAATATGACTCCCGGGGAGGAATGTAGACCCGGCATCGTGGGATGGAGAACATCTTCTTGACCAAAAGGGGGATGTGAAAGGAAATGAAATAAGCTTCAGTGGCAGAGAGATTCCAAAACGAGCCGAGAGATCACTCTGGTGGGCACTCTTACGCACACTTTAGACAACCTTTTTTAGGTTCTAAAGAATTGGGGTAGCTGGTGGTGGATACCTGAAACTATTAAACTACAACCCAGAACCCATGAATCTCGAAGACAGTTGTATAAAAATGTAGCTTATGAGGGGTGACAGTGGGATTGGGAATGCCATAAGGACCAAACTCCACTTTGTCTAGTTTATGGATCGATGTGTAGAAAAGTAGGGGAAGCAAACAAACAGACAAAGGTACCTAGTGTTCTTTTTTACTTCAATTGCTCTTTTTCACTCTAATTATTATTCTTGTTATTTTTGTGTTTGTGCTAATGAAGGTGTCAGGGATTGATTTAGGTGATGAATGTACAACTATGTAATGGTACTGTAAACAATCGAAAGTACAATTTGTTTTGTATGACTGCGTGGTATGTGAATATATCTCAATAAAATGATGATTAAAAAAAAAAAAAAAAAAAAAAAAAAAAAAAAAAAAAAAAGGAACACAGAAAGCCTGAAAACCTCTTGGGCAAAACTGTCAATACTTCTGTGTGTGTGGGTAAAAATAAAGCAAAAACAAAAACAATGCATGGCTTGTATCATGACCCATTATCATTTTTGACTATGAATAGTCTTTATTCCATATGGGAAAGTACAGTACTTGTGTAGAGCAACCTCATTTTAAAGAATGATGTAACTATTGGAATCTATAGAGCTAAAAAGTGAAAACCAAAAAGAAAAAAAGAACAAGAAAATGTACCTAACCCCTCTTCCCTCTGGCTTGTGTTTCTCAGTACTGTTTGGACAGGATGCTCAAGCTAAAGTGCTTTCATGCAGTTTAAAAAAACATTTTGCTCAACATGGCTTAGATAAAATAATCCTAGCTTTATCATCAAAAACAAATCCCTTTCAGACTCGAATGTTTTCCTTTTGTAGAGGAATGTGAGTCTGCCTGAGTGCTGGGGAAGAGGGGTGGAGGCGACAGATTAACTCCTTCAGGGTCCCGGCTGGTCTTGTTTATAAACTTGGGCTCTGTGTTTGCTCTTCCGGCAGAGCGGGATTACATGGAGCCGTACACATGGTGAACAGCCCTGTGAACAGTAAGACCCGCAGGGTCAGCTCCGGTGTTTCCATGGGGTCGTGTGAAGTGTTCCACTCCTACCGCAGCCACACAGTGGCCCAGGGAGAACCCAGCAGATGAGCACACCATGGGGCTGAGCTCATCTAGACATAATCTTAACCAGCCACTGGATAAATTCTGCATCCTGTCCCACATTCTAATTGCAATCATAACAGAGCAAAAGGCTATACAGGGGCCAGAAATTATCAACATCAAACTTAACAGGGATGTATTTTAAATTCAAGTTTAAAGAAATCACTTGTAAAAGATCAGGCTAGAGGAGCAAACACATGACTCAATATAACGTGACAGTGACATGACCAAGCCCTGCTGGCCGGCGAGCACCCAGCACCAGCACCCCACGAGACCCTTGCCTCCAACCTTTTTCAGACCTACTAGAATCGTGAGGCCATGAAAGCACAGAAGTCATGCACACACCTCTGCTTTAATCCTCACAACCTCCTCAGGACAAGGCTGTGCAGAGGAGCCAGTCAGCCAGCTGAAGCCACCAGTGAACAAGACTGGACACTGTGCCTAATGTAAGTCAATGCGCTACATTTCCTTCACTAGATCATCTGGTTACCAAAAAACAAGAAACACTCAGACCTGCCAGCTGGGCTGGGCAGGGTGCCTGCGAACACTGCTGGAGCCAGCTCATCCCACCGCAGCCCAGGTCCGTGGCCACCTCGAGGCGTGCTGCCCACCCACAGACTCTGAACTGCTGCTGCCGAGCCCGACTCCAGGTGCCTGCAGGGCTGACCTGCGAGGCGCCTGGGGCAGGCCTTAGACACGGGGACAGAATACAGACCAGGGCACGAACGTCGGGAGGGAGAGATGCGGGGTCCGTGTAAAGAACAGCCACTAAGCAGACCCATTCCTTAACGTACTGCACTTCCTCTGAGAACAGGCGGCCCAGTGCCGGTTGTCTATAAGCAGAAGAGGCTCTGGCCTCACCCTCCTCTGTCAGGGATGCTGAAGGGAGACTGGAGCAGCTCCAGGAAAGCAAGGCCAGGTGGAAAGTGGCTGGGCATCCAGGTTTTGAAATCAGGCAAATCTGAGCACAAATCCACACTGCTCAACTTACTGACTGTGTGGAGTTGGATGCACTGCATAACCTGTCTAGGTTTCAGCCTCCACATCTGTAAAAGGAGGACAACCTTCATGCCTGTATCTCACAGGGAAGTTTGAGAGGATTAAATGCGACCACAGATTTGCAAAGTACTCAGCACAGAGCCTGACATTCAGTAAGAGCTTAATAAGTGTCAGCTAATATTATTGCCAAAGTTGTTTTTCCCCAAATCTAAAATCTTTGGCTCTGCTTCAAAACTTTCTCATTCAAAAAAAAAACAAAACCGCATCTTCTATTATTATGAACAAACATGCAGTGATTAGAAGGCAAAAAAATGGGAGAAAAACCAGTTTGTCCGAATATTTCCTAAAAACCATTCACAATCTACTTTCAAAAGAACAAACCACCATACGTGAAGTGCTGCATTTATGTAAAACGTGACACGTACTCTTCAATACATTATGAAGAAACAAAGGTATGTCAAATTACTAAATATTTTACCTTTCTACGATGTTTCCTTAAATCACTAGGCTGAAAGATGCATGAAAGAAATGAAGAGAAACCAGATTTACTGTACACTTTGAAGTTAAACATTCAGGGAGCAGTAAGTCAAGTATATTAAAATAAAAATGACAGGACAGATATAAATGAGATAAGATTTCAAGAAAATGTAACTGGAAATAAAACATTTGTCCACCACAAAATTTAAGTTATTGAGATTTATTACAGAAACACTATAAATTACTACTCAGCAATAAAATGCTATTACAACATATACCATTTATTAAAATATGGCACGCTATATAACAAAGGACCCTAATAATTGTCTATGCTAAGCCAAACCTGTCTACAGCTTCCTTTTCATTAATGAAAAACATAAACTATATGTTACAATATTCTTATTGATGAAAACGTTGTGGCAATACCTACTGTAAAATGGAACAAGGCTACTTTTAATCACCCTTGGGACAGTAATGTGCTATAATGCTTAAAATCCTTATCTAGAATTTGATTTACAACTTCTCAAAGACAAATTTAATGCTTAAAGCAAGGTACCCTGTGCCAATATCTAAGAACAGAAGCTAGCATAATAGCAGGTGGACCAATCTTTACAGTTCATATAAGATATTTTAATAAAACAAATACTTCATCTATTTAAGACATTATTAGCAGTGCATTTCCAACAAGCTGACTAGATTTAAGGTCTTGAACACAAGTAACAAAACCAAAAAGTATATTGTTTGTGTAAAGCTTCCTTTAATTCTACTCTTAGGTGGATTACATCTTTATAAAAGAACTATTTCATCTATGAACTACATAGATCCTACATGATTTGAGAAAAACACTCTGAAAACTGCCTATATCATGCTGATATGCCTATCTGTTATGCACTATTAAAATTCATCACTATTGGGGGAAAAAACCTTTTTAATGAGAAATGAAGTTAAACCCACTCATAAAGTCATGATCTATCACAGACTCAAGCTTTCCCAACCCACACATAGCTCGCTGTTTCCTGAGCTGTGAGGAAGTGCTGGGGCACGGAGTAGCACTGGGACGGGAGCTGGATGACAACACAGACTAATGGGGACCTGAGGTCTGGGTTAAAAGTGAATCTGTGGGTGGCTAAAACAATCAGACAAACAAAAGGATGATACAGGAAATTAAAACCAACAACGGAAGCACAGAGACTGCTAGCCAACATATGGAATCACAGAAACAGGGAAAAAAATACATGCAACTTTTTTGTTTACAAATTCTCTTGACGAGCATAAACATGAAATCACAAATGAAACTGTCAAAGAGTTTAAAATACCAGCTACCGATGTGAGTTAAAAAAAGGAAGTCAAAATACTACCAAGTAGACTGGTCTCTATATGCCGCTAAAATGATCCACTGTTGATTTAATTACATGCTGGCTAACAATGCCGCTACAAATGAAAATGGATGGTAACGGAAAAAATTGTAACGGGTAGAAGTGCAGTTAAGAGGCACAATGTTACAAACATGACTTCACATAGTAAGTAGGTGATGTGATCACAAAACCTAAACTAAAACACCACAAAGTTACAAAACATTCTTTGGAGTCTCAGCCTGTTTACTGAATATCATAAGATCATCACATTTCCAGATCCTAGAAATGACTCCAAGCAGACACATGACAATGAAAAAGCCCATCTGCTCTCATAGGAAGCCATAAGACCACTTGCTTTTAATTGATACGGTCCTGGAGGACCTATTTAGTTTTTTTTTTTTGGACTGCACATCCAACACCTTCAGTAGGGCTTACCCTAATGCAAACTAAACTGTACGCTATGATGTCTGCCTGCATTAGTTGTACTTTCGTTAAACTATCTATTCCTAAAACAACAAAAATATTTCCCCTTCTGGCTGCTGTTCCTTGCACAAAGTTACACAAATAAAAGTTTCTGATCGGTCTGTGATGACATACTAAACTGGTCACCCCAACAGTAAAATTAATTGGCACATGCTGTTTGCTGGATGATTAAATACCAGCTAGTTTTCAAAATCTTGAACCTTTCAGAGCAATGCATGTACTTTTCTTCAGGATAAAAAGAGCAAATTCATAGTGCCCAAGAGTTGAAATGGGGGTGGGGCAGAGGGTGGCAGGGGAAGAGAAGGCACATGCTTACCAAGGTCATGACACCCAGCCTGTCCACCTCCCTGGCTGGGCTGTGGGGCATCCTCCTGGGCGTGGAGCGGCCGCTGCCCGGCGGGGAGGAGCTGGCAAGCGACGAAGCAGGGTAAGGGGGGATGGTGCTCAGTGATCTAAAACGACCAAGGTTGTCCAAACTCCCGCTGCCAACCCTACTTTCGATCTCCTCTGCCCGCTGCTCTGTGTTTTCCTTTTCTTCTTGTATCAACCTAAAATGAAACAGACGGATCAGCCTTCCTTTACTAGCAAACAGATTGGTGTTTAGCAAAAATGTGCTACTTTAAACCTTTTTAGTATTCTGAATTTTAGAATCACAAAAAGTAAATCTTCTACTGAGTCTTGTCAAGTTGGTTCTCATATAATTCACGGATGATTTTACTTATTTACACTAGGTGGCAACGCTTTCCAAGGCTACAACTGATAAACGCCTTACCAAATGATGAGATATTTAAAATTTACAATCCTTATCTCCCCTGTGCTTATGGCAAAGCTGGACACTCATCTAACAATTTCTTCGACTGGCAGCCAGGAACTCTGACACAAAGAACCAGCCCACAAAGCAATTAGGAATTTCCAAACACTTAAGTCTCTAGACTAGATGAAACATTGATTTTTTTTTAAGTTTAAAGTCAAACAAAAGTATTAACTGATAGAATTCTCTACTAGCCTCATCTGAACTTCCTGATTTGTGTAAACCATGCTGCATTAATTTGAAAATTCAAGATTAACGCTCTTTCCTCCTAGAATGTAGTAAACAATTAAACAGCAGTTTTAACATTCGACTAAGCTAAAGGTAACTATTCTAATATTAAAACATAAGGTCGCTGCAGTAGCCTTTCCAATACAAGTTCTACTTACATATTCTAAGTGTTCTTTTGTTGTGAACACAAAAAAATTCTAAAAGCCAGTGGTAAGAATTTATCACACTAATTCAACTCATTGCAAAAAGAAAAAATCACTTTTAACCAGCAATACTGCAAAAAATAAAAATTAAAGTTATATAATGCTTTCATTTTTTTCCCCACAATGGGAGGAGACCATCCCTCAAAGGTCTTTGCCGTGCATAAAATGGCATATGACAAGTCAACCTATGAAGTTAAAAATAAGGCAGCAGAACCTACTTTTTTCAGAGCCATAGCTCTTTTTGATGCTTATTCTGCAGCTTTTCTTCTCTACCTCATGCTCTCTCCAGGCAGGAATGGGCATTTTTGCCTGTGTTAACTTACAAGAACAAAACTGGGCAGCAGCTCTCCAGCTCCAGATTCAGGAGGCCGCCTCCCATCCATGCAAACAGAGCAGATCTCGGTGCACTCCCCGGCGGTGCTGCTGCACCCCCAAACCTTGCATGTGGGTAACGGTTAGCTAAAGCCTCTTGCATTATAGGGGGATTCTTTGGATTCCGATTCCCCAGCTGGCCCACTGTTCTATAAAGCTCTCATTATTCCTGCTAACAGTTTGTACAGAAAGAACTTGAAAGTCCTCAGGAGTCTAAGAAGATTCAAGCACACATCCTATGACTAGTCACTGTCCTAAAATGGACCACACCAAGTTTTCCCATGGGTTATTAATTTAACCCAGTGAAATGCAAGGATGAGCAGAAGATGCAAATCTGACAAGCTGGGCCTGCATGCTTAGGTCACCACATGCCCAGCACCTGGAAGTGTGGCTCTCCTAAGGATGGGGACAAGCCAGCCCCCTTCAGGGCGCAGGATACAGGAGGATGGCAGGGGGTGATTAGAAGGGCTCCCTCCTCTCACTTCGGACTCCGTGGCCCAGCCTTCGTTTTGCCCATGGACTGAGCTTTAAGTTTCCCCTAGAAAAGTCACACCACCGATTGGCACTGCCTATGGAAGGAAACCCACTCCTCCTTGACCACAAGCAGGCTTCGGGTCAGTCACCCTCCTCCCAGCTCTCCTCCACGCCACAGCCCCCTGCCCCACGGCAGGTCGTCCCTCTGTTCTTTGGATCAAGAAGTCCTCCAGCCAAGAGGCTGATTCCCATCAGCCATTCCCCCAGTGGGCTCTCATCTCATTTGTACCGCCAAGCTCAGCGCTCCACACCACCATGGGAATCAGCAGCCCCAGCTGTCTCCGGAAGCTCCGTTTGGTATCTGTCAAGTGTCATACCTCCTGCAGAGCTCTCCAGCTGAATCATAAGCTCTTGGGAGAAGGGATTTAACAACCAGAACTTCCACAATACCCTCCGTACAGAGGAGCCAGGACTGTGGATAGCATGCCCTGATTACTTGAATTTTATGAATCAAGGGCAACGTTAGGTCTTAAAATTCTTAGAATAGAATTTAAGCATGTCTTATTTTTATTACAGAACATTTAGAAAACATTAATAGTGTTTGGTTCCAGGCTTTTCTAAGAGGAACAAAATTCAGATGAGATAAATTAGTCAGTTTCCACAAGGGCTGCAAACAGTTGCACACACCTGATCTCTTTGTTGATGGCGTCCAGCTGTTCCTGAAGCATCATGGCTAATGTCTGGGCATCGGCCTGCCCACTGGGTGACAACAGGTCGACGGAGCTGAGCAGAGTTTCCCTGTCATCTTCGCCATCAGATACATCCATATCACTCTCAAATGCTTGTGCGACGTTTGCCAAGACACTAGCTTGTTGGGCACGTTCCCAATCCTGCTCATTAAGAGTTTGTACCTAAAAATGGAAAAACCACATCTTAGCAAAGACTGGAAATAACAATGTTACAAGAACTTAAAAAAAAATCTACCAGAGACTTGAAACATTTTAGAGGAAAACCCAAGATTCTGGAAAAATGGGGCATGCTTATAAGCCACTAACATCTATTAAGCAAACAATATTTAAGAAATGGGGGGAAGAGGATAATCCGTTACTTCACTAGCCTCATCACAGTAATGCTTTCATGTGGACAACAGTGAAATGACTGGGTAGGAAACAAAACCTCAGAGTGCACCTGTTCTCCTATTAGCTGTGCTAATAGGCAATTTTAAAAAATTAAGCCAGTCAACATCAATTGGGTTCATTCACCTCAGTTGCCACAACATTTTACAAGTGGATATCAAGTAACATATAACTAATCTGAGTTCAAAATCTCTCTTCTGGGGCTAGTGCTAATAAGCACTGAAAAGGCAAACGGGAGCAAAATGAACGAGACGAAGAAGCCTTCAAATAACCTACTTCTCAGTGCCACACAATGAGTTGGCAGACTGCGTTTTCTAGAGAAATGCAGCTCGTGCAGAAAAGGCACCCCTTTGCTGAGATCCCCTGCCAAAAAAACTCTTCTGCATAATTAGAGCAATATTTGTAACCAGAACGCAAATTTTAAAAAACTGTGTGTTGGGGGTTATTTAGTACCCTCTCCTACCTGCTTACTTCACGCCACCTGTCTCCAAACCCCTGACACCGCTCTCCCACCTCACTCTGATGACTGTGCTACCCGCTGTACCGACCCAAAATCAAAGCAACCAGAAGAGAATTTCTAGGCGCCCCCACCGTGTCTGCCCATCATCCTGGGCCTGTGCACCTTTCTAAGGCCAAGCCCAGCTCCTGGGTACTACACCATCTCCTTTGGCTTACTCAAGGATCCCCTGCCATCAATTTTCCCCTCTTTCAGAATAACCAATATTCCCCTTTGGAAGGATCATCCCCATCAACTTAAGGACACTTTCTCCCATCTCCCATCTTAAAAAAAACAGAAGCCACAAAACTTTTACCCTGCATCTCCTTCCCATCACCACTCCATTTCTGCCCTCGATCAGAGTCAAGCTCCCCCAGCGGCTGCCTGTGTCTGGTCTCCACCTCCTTTCTTCCTGCTCTCTTGACCTCACTGTGGGCAGGCTGTGCCTCCTCTCCAGCAGATCCCCTGTGGATGTCTCTGAGGAACACGTCACTGCTCCACTAACCCTCCCTGTCCTTCCTCCTGTCAAGTCCAACAGCAGGACCAGGCACAGCTGCTCTTCTCTCTCCTGGGAGGCATCCTGTCACTTGGCCAGGCCTCACCCTCCCCTGGCTTCCCTCCATCCTCTACTGCTCACTCCTCGGTCCAACCTCCATCCCAGGGCCTCACCTCTATCCACTCGGTGACCGCTTCTGGTCTCATGACTTTCAAGTACTGTGTGTGTGTTCTCAACTCCCAAATTTTTACCTTTAGCCTAGGCTTCTCTTGGGTTCCAGACTATAACCTGCAGCCGTCCACCTGACACCTCACTCGGACATCTGACAGGCATGTCAACTTCAGCATGGCCAAAGGTGAACTCCCAGGCTTCCCCCAAACCTGCAGCTTCCCCATTTCAGCTTCTCTGGCCTAAACCTGGGACTCCTCCTCCACTCCTCCTTTCAGACTCTGTCCAACCCAACAGGAAGTCTTGCTGGCTCTACTTCACAATGCAGCTGGAGCCCACTCGCGTTGCACCATCTCGCCGGCCACCACCTCAGTCCATCATCTCTGGCCTGGATGACTGCGATGGCCTCTGGAGTGGGATCCCAGCTCCCCTCCCCATGGGTCTGTTCTGAACACAGCAATGATGACTTCAGAATGCAAACTGGATCATGTAACGTCTCTGGGTAAAACATCCCTCAGAGCCAAAGCCTGGTCCTGTGTAAATGCCTCGCTGCCTGCCTTGCCAGCCTTGCTCTTGGGCCCAGCGACCAGGCCGCCGCAAACCCTGGCCCTTCCTCAAACGTGCCAGCATGTGCCTGCCTTGGGCCTTTCCACTTGCTGGCCCTGCTGCCCAGTCACTCTCCCCAGCTGCCCAAATGGCTCCTTCTCTTTCTTTGTCCTGGTCTTTCCCCAATACTACTGTCTCTCCCCGCAACACTACTAGGGCACACCTGGCTCCCTCCCTGCCCACTCCCGTCTGCAACTTCATGCACAGGTTCTTCAGCACTCCACCCTTGAGGGGTGGAGGTAACTCTCTCCCCTTGAACACCAGCAGGACTTAGGATCTCACTTCTAAAGAACAGAATAAAGTGGAAGGGAAGGTGTCTGACTCCCTTGCTCTCGCTCAGGACGTGAACACTGGTGGAAGCTGGTGCCCACACTGGAGACCCTTGAGCAGCCCTCCGGCGAGGGCTGACGGCCACGGGGGTAAATACAGCAGCAGACCCTCCATCAGGCAGAAGCCTCCAGACGACTGCAGCCTCACGTGACCCTGCGCCAGAACCACCTGGCCAAGCTGCTTCTGAACTCGGAGGAACCGTCAATGATTACATTGGGTTGCCTAAAGCCACTAAGCTTTCTAGTACTTTGTTACATGGCAAGAGAGAAATACCACACACACTACACTCTACCTGATCTGTTTGCTGCTTCTTCCTCTCCACTAGAACGTGCACTCCGGCGGGAGACGGTGGGGGCAGGAATTTTGTCTGTTCTATTCACTGCTGTATCCCTAAGTGTAGACTGGCATCTGGCCCAAATTACTTCAGTGAATATGGTTGCTCAAAATATTCAAAAGTAAATAAAAAATATATGCTGTTCAACAGTTGAAAGTATGGTGTTTCAACTTTCAACTGTGAATTAAAAGATGATGAATGCATGTGTAATTTATATTTAGTTATACTTCAAAATCTTCCTAATTAGCACTATGGTTAAAAGAAGGTTATATTTTCACAATTTCTGTTTGTTGTATTTTTTTGTTTTAAAAAGCATGCCCCAAAAGTAAACTCTTGGCTGGAAAAAGAAAAGCAGGGGGAGGGGAAGAAAGGAAGAGGACCTATCAACATCTGAATTATTCCAGGGGAGTCTCCCAACCAGAGCAGAAACAGGAAACCTGGACATGAGCACAGGGCTGAAGCGTGGTGCTTGCCTTGGAAGGCTCATCCCGCAGAGCTGCCGACCGGCCCTTCTGGGTGCGCCGCATCACAGAGCCGGTGCTGTAGGAATCGGGGTGACTGTCCACCATGGGGAACCGGAAATCGGGGACGCTACCCAAGTGGGACCGGCTGGAACGGGAAGACAAAAGAACAGTCACTATTAGAAGAAACGTAAACTAACTTTGCTGGTAGAGCCAGAACTGGTCAACTTAGAAAATGAGTCATTTCATACAGAAAAAGCTCTCCAAGGAGGACATGTCTCCAGCTCACTCCAACATACTGCCTACCCCTGACAACACCGTGTCTTCCAGCCCTCCAGGTGAAAACGTGGATCTCCAGAAAAACTAATGCAGAATGCTCCAGGCCTAAAGGTAAGGTGCAGAACTCCACGGTCCATCTCAGGATCCCCTTCTGGGTCAAGGTGCTCGGCCCTGCATTTCCTCCCTACCTTTCCAGGACTGTCCAGGAAACACCTGCACATCACTTCTGGCCTTCAACTGTTCTGCTCCTTTCCCACCTTATGCCAGGATCCATGGTGTGAGACCAACCACTGCCCAATCCTCCCCTCGGTAACGCTAAGGCACCCTGGGGGAACCGGCTGCAGAAGCCTTTAGAACCACAGCTTGGGAGTTTACCAGAGCTCGATTTGGCAGCTGGTTTGGTGTTGCTAAATCAAAAGCACAGACCTCTGTACAATCAGATGAACACGAAGGCAACGCTCTTGGCTGAAGAAGGCCTGAGAAACAGTGGTTTGGGCCCTGAGCAACTGAGAGAGAGAAGCTCAAGTAGGCTATGAGCTTGTTCATGCCAGAAGAGGCCCTGGAGAGGAGCCAGCGGCAAAGTAGAGAGCTGACCGGCCTGAGCCATGGGCATACTCTTTTGTCACTTCAATCCTGTTCTGTATCATTTTTGTTTAATCTAATAACTCCTTGTTCTCTGGGAAAGAAGAGTGGTTGTCTTCATTTCAGAAATCCTCAAAAGGCAAAGATCTAAGAAGATGGAAATCACTGATGTGATTAAACTAAGTTAAATGGGGACCCTCACCACTCTCCACCATCTGTATATCACACCAAGCCAACTCACCCACTTCTGGTTCAACTAGGATGCACATACCCCAACATTTTTTAAAGAAATGCCTTCTTGAAGTTTTAAGTAAGATATATTACTTGTTTGTAAGAGATCAAAGTTCAGAATTTCTCTTGGACCACACGTATCTCTCTTTCTACATCCCTGACTCCATCATTACTAATGATATTGTTCATTCTTTCTCAGCACCATTTTTAGCTTTGCTGATTTGGGGTCATGAGACGTTTCAGAATTGGAAGAAAGCTAGACAAACACAAAAGCTGGTGGGTAATTCTGGATGATGCATGGGTATCGTGAAGTCCACAAATACTTCCTAATGTTGAACCCACCCAGAGGCTACCCTGTAGCCAGCCATTTCACAACATTCTTTTTTGCATGCCCTTGGTCTTCCCCAATCTATCTGCAAAAGCCCCATCTATCATCTTACTCCTTTTCTGCTCCTCAATCTGGGTTATCTTTTTTTCCTGGAGAAGATCACAAACCAAGATGTCTGGTTTCACTCACCAACAGGCTGAACTTGCCAGACTGTTAGTGATCTTCTCCTGCCTCCTGGATAGAGACCTACTCTGCCCTGCTGCAACTTGTCTTTCCCCACCCCGTCCGTAGTGGGCTCCTCCACTGAGCCCCTCTCCCACCAACAACCTCTCTCCTATGCTGTTTGACACGAAATTTCTAGATTTGCTTCCTCGAAACAAACCCCTTTCCTCTTGACCCAGCCTCACCTGCCCACTGTCTCAGGGAGGAAAATATTACACTTCTTCAGGCCGACACAGCCAGGTATGCCCTGAGTGCCATCCCCTCCTGCATCCTCTGCACTGCTTGAGCCAACGGTCCCTAGCTCATGTCTTCTGTCACTCTTACACCTCTGCCTGGCAAACAGGCAAACCTTCTCCATCTTAAAACTGTGTTCCCCTCAGCTTGACCCCTCTGGCAAGTTCCTGCATCATTTCTCTTTTCCTTCATTTACTAAAACTCTCCTAAGAGCAACATGCACTGCATCCACTTCACCTCCACCTCCTTATTCACACAACACTGTCAAAACACACATCTTAACCTCATTCCATGAGCACTGGGCCTGCCTCTAGCATACCAATGACACTAGCCTTTCACCACTGAGGATTTTCATCAGCAAATCAAGTGATTTTTCTGTCCTTATCTTCCTCAACTCTTCCTTCTCTGTAAGCACATAACCTCTCCTCACTGAAATTCTACCTTCCAGTGGTTTCAGAGACAGTGACACTGCCTGGTTCTCCCTCTCTTTAACTCCAACTTCACGGATTTCTTCTCTTCTTGTATTTTAGAAGTAGGTTCAGTAGGGACAGACCAGAGGGTCCTCAGGACATGCTAAATCTGCAAATGCAGAAGTGCTGGTTCGGGCCCTGTGCTTCCTCCTACATCACATTTCAAGCAGAAGTCTGTTCCCATGGTGGCACTCATTAACCATTCGACAACTCTCGCTCAAGTTGAACTCTCGAGTGGTGACCATTTTCTACAAAGCTATTTAACAAAGTGCTTTTGCTCTTGTTGTTGCCACTGTGTTTAAACGGCTCAAGGAGAATCACGGCTTCTTCCACAATGACAAGCAGGAATGAGAGGGGTGCTGGGGTTCAGCTGCTGGGCGATCTGCTAGGCATATCCACAAGCCAGACGTCCACAAGCCACATGTCCAATTCACTCCTATGCCAGCCCATTCAAACTCGTGTCTCAAGAGATCTTAAAAAGGCTACTGTCATTAATCCACAATCTCTTCACAAATATCAAAAGCTATAAATGTGTGCTACACCATGAATGTCCAGGTGTCCCACCCCTCCAGCCATGCAGTCACTCCCTCGGCAGCCACACCTTGCCAGGGTCTTGGGCTCTGTCCTCCAAGCTGTACGTCATCGGTGAATACTCTTTCAGTCCATCCAATTGATACATTCAATATTTAATGGATCGTTCCCCACCCTCTGAATCTCCACCTCCTCCTTCTAGGTTTTTGAGCTCTGCCTTTGACATAGCTATCACTCTCCTATGTTACTAGGGGCTAATCCATGGAATGACACGCTCCTTTTCCCTTGTGCCTGGTATTAAGCTACACGCCCTTTGTGGATAACCACAGGCTATATCCAGGCACACCAGCCACAGGACCAAGGACAGGCCTCGAACACATACCAGACCTGCTAAAGGTGCTGAAAACCTGTTAAGGGAATTGGTTAGTGCCATACCCATGATGAAGTGAAGCACCTCGCAGCCTCATTTGGTCCAGTTCAGCCCTCAGTCCTTCAATGTTTAGTAGGAGCTGATCCTACAAAACAGCAAACGACATACACTGCAGCCACCTCTTTCAGCTTTTAAAATCATCTGCATCAAAAGTGCTCAAATGTTGAACATAATCATAAATTCAATTAGCTATAATACCAAACATTTAACTTTGAGAAAATTTTTGCAACATTCTTATAACATTATTGTGCTCAAACCACAAAATTAACCTTTAAATCCTGTACGTTAGAAAATTTTTGGAGGATAACAATAACCAATTTTTTTTTAATTAAATTCAGTTTTATTGAAATACATTCACACACCATACAATCATCCATGGTATACAATCCACTGTCCACAGTATGATAACATAGTTTTGCGTTCATCACCACAATCTATCTCTGAACATTTTCCTTACATCAGAAAGAACCAGAACAAGAATAAAAAATAAAAGTGAAAAAAGAACACCCAAATCATCCCCCCATCCCACCCCATTTGTCCTTTAGTTTTTTTATCCCCATTTTTCTACTCATCCATACACTAGATAAAGGGGGTGTGATCCACAAGGTCTTCACAATCACACTGTCACCCCTTGTAATCTACATAACAATAACCAATTTTTAAATTTTGTAGAGGGGTAAAACTTTTGGTGGGGGAGGTGAACAACATTGAGTTTCTCTGCATGGTTTTAACTGTCTTATATCAAACAAGCATTCATTCATGTATCATTTGTATGCCTGATCTCATTTCTCAACACAGAAAAAAAATAAAAAATAAAAAATAAAAAGTCACCCAATAGCCTTGATACTATGCTGGCCACACGTGGCTACTGAGCACTTGCAATGGGCTGGCTCAGACCGAGATGGGCACAGCTGCAAAGCAGACAGTGGGTCTCAAAGACTTAAACAACAAAAAAAGAATGTAAAATACCTCATCAATTTTTGATATTAATTATGTGATAAAATGATGACATTTTGGATACACTGGATTAAAAAGAAATTTAATTTCACCTTGTTTTACTTTTTAAAATATGGCTACAAGAAAACTCAAAATTATATATGTGGCTCATATTTCCCTTGCACAGCACTGTTTGAGATGAAAGGCTTATATTAGTACTTTAATTTTGAATTAACCGAGAAAGGACTCAGAGTTTTCTGAACCATACTTATTGCCACAGACTCAAAATCCATATAAAACACAAATTAACTCAATGAACAAATCTATGAGTATCACAATGTCAGTGGACTATGACAGACATAAAGACAAGTTTAACTTAACTTCTTCCAAACACCTGCAGTAATTACAATTATAACAAACTCAGCTCAACTTAGCTCATGACAGATTTCTAAATGAATCAGAGAAGATGTAAGTACCTTATCATGTTGTGTTTCTTCTAACTGCTTCTTTGCATTTTCAACTTCCCGTAATAGAGAATTCTGAAAAAGACACAGGTAATCCTTTAGTGTGGATTCTGAAACACAGTATGGCTGCATTTCTGCTTTAAAAACAAAAAACAAAACCAAAAAGAGCCACCAAAAGGAATGGCTATACAAGCTTATTAACGAGCACTGCTGTCACACAGAGTGAAATGATGATGAGGCAATAATAATTTTTTTAAATAATTTTTCTTGCCCAATATAAAATTTACTTCTTCACTGATTGAATTTTCCTATTATAAGTATGTCTAGTTCATAAATTATTTTATAATCAGCTAAATTGGTTTATACTAGCATCTAGTATAAACTAGGTTTTGCAATTCATTGGTCACTCAGGAAACCTAAAATTAAGTTTCAAATGTATAATTCAAATCTAAGGTAAAAATATTCCAACTTTAAGGCTGGTCCACTGATCAAGGAGGTAAGCAAGAGTAAGAATTTTGTGTGGTGTTTATTCAGGCATTTAGTAATGGGTTTCGTATTCAATAAAATGTACCATGTGACAAGTAGTAATTACTGACTTCCCTCTAAGGAGCAAGACCCCAACCCCAAGTGCCAACCTCAGGAGCTTCTGAGTCTCACTGCTAGGGGTACGATTCTAAAATAGTCCTTCACTCTGGTTACAGTTAAAGTATTTCTAGGATGAGAGCACTAAGAATCCAGGCTCAGACTTATCCCAAACCAAATGAAAGAAACAGAAGTGGATGGTAGAGTGGTTATATCTGCAAATATCTGTTTTTAGTTGATTAAATCCTTTCTATTACAACACACTCCTATAGTGTTATTTATAAAGGAGGTGGAAATTAATTTCCAGTGTAAGAGCAATGAAGGGTGGGAGCAGGGGTAAAATTAAGGTTCTAATGCAGGGGGTGGCAAAATGGGGTCTGCTGGGCAAATGTGGCCAGCTACCTGTTTCTGTAAATAAAGCTTTCCTGGAAAACAGCCATGCCCATGTGTTTATGTTTTATCTGTGGCTGCTTCCATGCTACAAGGGCATAACTGAAGAGAGCCTAAAATATTTACTCTCTGGCCTCTTACAGAAAGTTTGTGGATTCCCATTCTAGAGAACAAGAAATGATAAACAATTACCCTTAAACACAACTGGAGCAAAGACATGGCAAATGATAAGCTAATTCCATGATTAAGTTTGTTTTTCCACTTTGAAGAACAATCCCTGCTTTCTGTAATGGTTGTTCACCATAATTATGCGTTATCCCCAAAAGCAGAACACGCATGTGTTTCTGTCAAGGATGGGAAACCCTCAGTGATGTTCACCCTCTCCTACCTTATCTTCTAGAGCAGCCATTCTCTCTTTAAGATGAAGTTGAAGCCTCTCATTAGATTCTGAAAGAAGTTTATCCACAGTGTCTGATAAACGTTTATTGTGTTCTTCATTCATTTTTTCTCTCTGCCTTGCCTAAAATAGGAGAATCAAAAAGTTATGAGCTTCAGGTGAGAGTATGATCATTATGAGTTGCAAACATGCCATCCACCATTCCCTGAGTCCTTCTTTCCCACGGCTGTCTTGTGGCCTTTAGCAGGAAGAGCACAACTGAGTCCCATCTGCAGGGAAATGCAGGAATGAGTCTTCCAGAGATCCCTTACTAGAAGACCCTCCGGGGGCCCGAGGCATGCCACCAGCCATTAACTGTTAAGTGCATTTACATGCAGAAAGCTGCACCCTTTCAAGGGGATCAGCTTATTTCACACCGGTAGAATTTCCCCTTGTGTAAATAAAATATTAGGTCTGGAATCAGGGGGAAAAGTTACTGTACAAACAGAAGATTAAAAAAGTTGTGTTTTACAAAAATCAGTGGTAATGAGACTTTCATGTCTTTTATAATGAAAATTTTTAAAAAATCACACATAATTACCTCAAGTAATTTAAAAATATAGTAACAGTTGATAAGGCTGTGTTTGATGGAACCACAGTCAATTTCATGGTTTAAAACGTCTTTGGGCCAGTATCTGAGCTGACTCAAGCGGCTCCTGGAATGGAGTGGGGATGGGTCCCAGGAGCACAGCCTCTGGCTCGGCACCCCCACATCCCCTCAGCCTGCAGGGCACAGCTAAGATGCGCACGGGGGTCAGGCTGCCTCAGGAGGCATACTGCTTCCATGTGGCCCGGCTGTGTGACCTCGGGCAACCAGCGCTACTTTGGTGTGCCAATGTCCTCGTCGGCGCCCACCCCCCACCCCACTCCCGTGGGGTCGCTGTGAGGAGTAAATGTCAAGCACTTGGAACAAAGCCTGGCATCTAGCAGCTGTTAGCCTCTAAAGAGACATGACAGGGGTGTATCATACACCTTCTTTAGAAAACTGTGTTTGATTATGTTTAAGAAAGCAATTTAAAATTTACCTCTGACTGTCTTAATTATAAATATTATCCCTCCTGTAATACCAGACCTTCACAACTCCGTAAATCGGCTCTGAAAGTAATGATGCACATTCCCAAAATAGGTGAAAACGTTGTTCTTTGCCTACAGGGTGAGTGTATGTGTGCTGGAAGGTGGGGGTGACTGCCCAATGTGTAAGCTCTTTATGGAAGTCACACTCTTTTCCCAGAAGCTGTTGGATTCTCTGCAGTTAATGGCTAAAAGCACAGACTTCTGTTGAAAACAAAATCTGCTGCTCTTGAATTAATGTCCTAAGAAGGCCTAAGGTGCCACTGCAAGGGCTGCGACAAGGTGCTGCAGGCCACCTCCCCCTGCCCACCTGTTGGAGAGAGCCCCACCCCAAAACACCGGGCCTGGGGCCACTGTCCGCTGCATCCCTGCTATCTCCCGGGCGGTCCCTACTGACACGTGCCCCACTCTTTCAGGGGAAGTT
Source organism: Choloepus didactylus (assembly GCF_015220235.1). Classification (NCBI taxonomy): domain Eukaryota; kingdom Metazoa; phylum Chordata; class Mammalia; order Pilosa; family Megalonychidae; genus Choloepus; species Choloepus didactylus. The sequence goes on from NC_051312.1 coordinate 5,197,756, forward strand.
CTCGGGATTCAGCTGACGCACACCTCCAATGCCATGCTCTCCAAAAGCTCTTTAGCACAGCTCAGTCACGCTTTTCCTCCTGCTCAGGGAGATCTATCTCTGCGTAAAACTTTGGGTTTGTGGTAACAATGAGATATTTCAGGATAGAGGTCAGGCCGTGACCAGAACTGGGTACTTCTGGCCATATTCTAAGCAAGTGGGCTAGCCGTCTAGGATGACGTGTGACTCTGTGTCGGGGGACCCCCAGGCAGATTGAGCCTGGAGCAGTTCCCCTGACAAGGCAGTCAGATTAGCAAGAAGCCCTCCAGGCCTTGGGGATCCTGTGTACACTGGAGTTATCCCTTTGGCCACCAATTTCTGCTGCTGTCACCAGTACTGACATTATATCTTCCATGCGTGGGATGTGCTTACCAGCAGAGACTGACGGATAATGCCACAAAATAAATGCACATAACAGGACTCGAGATGGAGTGGGGATGGGAGGAAAAGCAAAAAGATGCCCCACTATGCCCTGGGCACTGCCCTGGTTGAAAACATACCCGCTGCAGCTCCTGGTTCTTTTCCTCCAGTTGCGCCTCCATCTGCCGTAGCCTTTCTTCAATGTTGCCGTGTCTCTCTTCGGCCTGTCGGCAGAAGCCACGTAAGTTGAGACGACTAATTACGCTCGCTGACAACATGCTGTATACTACTGCAGCAGGAGCAAGCATCACATGCTCTGCGTGAACTACTTTCCAGCCATACTAAATGGAAAGCACTTACTTATTTCTATCTACATTTCCTACGTGGCTTCATGTGTTAACCGTGAAGCAATCCGTCCTCTCATAATGGTGATTCTGAGGCATGGCTGGTGTTGGTGACTAACTTTGTGAGAAAAATGTGCATTTCACTTCACTCCATGACAAATCTCAATGGATTCAAGTGTTTTCGCCACCCTTAGATTGCTTGTGGTTAGTAAGCATGAAAAGCAGGAAAGCAGCAAGCACAAACAAGGGTCAAGGTACAAATTCTACCTTCCTAAGCTTGGAAGTAAGTTCGAACAGTTTAGCTTCCTTAGCGGCAGAGTTCCCAGAAGACAAAAGGTCAGACTACAAAGCCGACAAGGGACAGGAAAGACGACACAGGGAGGAAAGAAACCAAGACTTTAAAAGCAGATCACAGAGGGAGAGGAAGGTTCTGTTACACCTGTGAACAATAAAGTTACTCTAAGGAAGGGGTCTGGGCAGCGGCGACAACGGCCCAACATCAGCCCTGACCCTCCAGCCCCTTTCCTCGCGCCCCAACCCCTCAACAGGCACTCACTGGGCTCTAGCCAGGCAAAACAAACTGTCTCAGGGGCTCAGACACCTCCTGCCATCCTGCCTTGGGGCCTCTGCTCACGCCGTTCCCTCTGCCTGGCTGCTGCTGACCGCACTGCAGGGCTCACAGAGTCTTAGCAGAAGCCTTCCCAAGCCAAGGAAGAAAGGGCTGTTTGCCCAGGTATGTGCTTCCGGGGCATGCTGTGAGGACCCATTCCATCATTTGGAAATTTTCTGTCTTCTCGCTTGCTTCCCCCAGTGGACTGAGGACAGGGATTGTCTCTTGTATATGCCCAGTCAATGTTTGTTGAACAAATGGATGGATTGATTTACTTAAAATTGTTTATTACAAATTTAATTTGATTTTCTTTAATAGAGGATAGCATTTTCCAATTTCTAAGAAAAACTCTATCCTCATCTTACACAATGCTTCCATCCTACGCTTTGAGTTGCAGACTCAGACAACTCTTAGGTCAAGCGCACTGTGGACAAACAGCACAGATCTGACAATCTGGGGGGAAGTTAATTTAGGAATGACAAAAAAGAGGAAAACATCTGATGCTTAAAAAGCTGTGTATCTCAAAAAAATGTATCTGGGCTATTTCATGGATTTATGTGCACTGACTTAAGAACCATGAGACAAAGGGGAGGGACAAACCACTCAGAACCCAGCCCTTCTAGCCAACCCACCCAAGCTAACCCCCAGGTACCACCTTCGACAGGGCGGCCACCCGCTGGGCCAACTCCGCCTCCACCTCCGGGAGGGTCTCTGCCTTCCGCAGGGTCTGCTGCAGCTTTTGCTCTGCCAATTCCAGGCGTTCCTGTAACTGGCGGTTTTTATCCTCGGTCTACAAAATGAAAGACAGGCACCAAAGTGTCGCAAATCTTCTAGTCATTTATGTTTTCGATAAATTGAGAAAAAATTTAAATTCAGCTTTATACTAAATTAGTAATGATGGGAGCACTACTGTTTCAGTAGCTGCTTTAGTATAAAGCTTTTCTTTCTGTTAGAAGTATACACCAACCTCCTTGGGCTGAATTTCAATGCACAAGCCACCCTTTACTGATGCTTGCTTGTTCTTATCAACAAGTTACAGTAAAAAGGTTCAGTACTAGCCTCTCTTCAAAAATAACCAAACACTTCTTAAGGGTAATAGCACTTACAAGCAGGGCATGTGCTTTTAGGCCAACATACTGCTCTCCCCTTCTTTTAAACATACATCTTCCAAGAGGATGCCTAATTAAATGCTCGTCAAGATACATTTTTTAAATGTACCATTACTCTTTTAAAAAACCTTCCTACTCAAAAAAAAAATCTCCATGAAAATTTAGACTACAGATTTTTTTAAAAGGAAAAAATTTTAAAATCACCTCTAAGTTCAAGATCCTGAGAAAGCAACACTTGTCTACATCCAGTTTTCCTCTTTTTACTGTGTGCATAAATTTCTACATATGCATACATACAATATATTATACTTTAAATCCCTGAAAAAATACATCATATTGTTGGTACTATTTTGTAATCTGCCTTTTAAAATCATCATCAGTGTAATCATCTTACATGTTATTAAATATCACTCCACTATATTACTTTAAGGCTGTTTATTACTTTCTTTATTTTTCTTTATTTTTATTTTTGGTCCAATAATACACTTTATAAAACACCAGATAAACTCACTACACTTGCAAGAAGACTGTTATAGGCTTTCCTGGTTAGCTCTTGATTATCTGACTATCTGACCTTACATAGACATACAAACAGAATGGCTTCCCAAACCACAGGAGATATAAATTCTTACTATAGACTTCATTTCCAAATTTGCCATTTGTCACCCTGTTCCCCAATTATTAACAAGTAGTCTAAGTGCCCTGACATGCTTTGCCACTCAGCATCTAGCCATCCTTTGGTAAAAATGCTAACAAGCAAATAAAACAAGAAACAAAACAAAACAAATAAGAAACAAGGACTGTAGTTCCACATGGTAGTTAAAATCAGATCCTAAATAACCAAAAACTCAGAATTAGAGGCAACCCACCCTTGCTGACCATTATATACAAAGAATATAAAAACTTTATACTTGGACTTGATTTCCAACATGAAGTCACAGGAATCAGGTCTTTAACTTCATTAACAATTAATAAGAGCCAAAGTCTCATAAAAACCATTACCTGTCGATGCATAGAATCTTTATTTGCAATTTCGTTTTCAAGTTTATCGTTGAGGTCGTGCACAGATGTAGCTTCACGCTGTGCGGCGAGGTAGCGTTTTTCAAGAGTGGTGATTCTCTCTTCCATGTCTTCCTTTTGGGCCATGGCCTAAAGTAGGCATTACAAAGCAAAAACAAAGGTTGAGTAATATAGAGCACGTTAATAAATTTAAGTAAAGAAGGGAAAATTTTGACTAAAACCTAAATTTAAACTCAAATATAAACTAATGTCCTCAAAATTAAACTGAAAGAAACGTCAATTTTCTCAAATTTGAGTGAAAATGTATCTACCTCAAATATCATCAATATTCACCTATCTGATCAGCAAGGAATCATCTGTCTTAACAATATATCTGGCCACTCAGTTTACCAAGTTTGTCTTTTTCTACATATTACAAAACAAATGTCCCAATGGTGCAAGGACTCACACAGAGTTATGGAGGCTGCAGCTTATGTCTGCCGCGCCCCACACGGGGCCACACAGGACAGAGTGTGGGTGGCCTCTAAGCGGATACAACAGTGAAAGAGACACCAGGCTCACTTCCTTGGGAAAAAAGCTGGGCAAAATCTCATGCAAGTGCCACAAGATTAAAGAATATTAACAACTGGAAACAGAAGTCAAAATGTAATTTAATTGGAAGCAACCCCATAAAGTCTTAATTCTGTAGCAAAATTATACTACAAAGTATCAAACACTGAAACTAGGACCAGAACTTCTCCGTAGTGCAATTCTGGCCCTACCCTCTAAATTCAGATTTTAAGTCCTTCCTTATTTACAAAATGACTAATGTCAGTGAAGCCTTAATATAAAAATGACAGTTTTCAAAAGCATTTGAAAAATCGCTGCATATTAACTGCCACATAAATCATCTCATACTGTTGTCAAATAATATAACTTAATGGGTTATGTAATAAATGCAAAACGTCTCTGCATGTACAGTGTCTCTTACTCTGAATTCTTAAATAAAATTACTCGCGCTAAACTCCCGAGCTGAAGTAACTCTGGCCCGCGCATGCTTTCCACTGGCTGAGAAGACCTCACCGCACGGGGGCAGGTTCAGGTGTTAGGAGGAGGGGCAGGGGAAGTATCCAGCCCTCATCTGTTCTTAAAGTGAAGATTAGGCGGTTCCTCATAAATCATCAGACAGGCAAGAATGTTTGCAGGAGTGAGTGTATTTCTACATTCATTCTGCATACTCCTACAGCGTTTTACTAACTACCCAAGTATCAGCGAATTCCCACACTCACTGCCCATCAGACCACAGTCCCTGGAGCAGAGTGCCAGGAGTCCCGAAGACCGCCAGTGAGGCCGCCTCAGCCAGTCAACCGACCCTGCACACAGCACCTAAAGAACACCCACCCAACAACTGGCTGCGATGCTTGCCAACTAAGTATGTATCAGAAAGAAATCCAAGCATAATAAGAATAAATGAGAGAGCCTAGACTTATAAAGATGAGAAGACCTCTTAAAAACAAGGAACCCACAAGCTCGGGCTTTAAACAACTTCAGAGCAGCACGGGGGGGGGGGGGTAACCTCCCACCCATCCTGCTGTCACCAGCGAGCCAGCTGGGCCAATGCCGCCCACCCCATTTTAAAGACCTCTAGGAAAGGAGGCATCACCACAGCGGGTGCCCCAGGCAGGTTCACAGCACTGCGCTGCTCTGTTATTTATACAGTAACCCAAAGGCTGAAAGTAATCGGGATGGGGAGGGAGACAAAACGAACGAACGACAATTAGCCAGCGCACCCCAAACAGTCAACATAATGTCAATACTGAAATGTCTTGGAACACTCACTTCGCGGACATCTCTTTGCAGTTTTGTGTTCATTTCCTCAGATTTGATGAGATCTTTTCTAGCGGTGTCAAGATCTTCCTCCAGCTCTGCCACGTGGCTGGAGAGGGCAGCCAGGCGTTCCTTCATTTGGCCTTGCTCTTTGGATTGCTTATCGATGATTTCCTGGAGCTCAATTACTTTAGCAAGGTCTTCCTCGTGGCTTAAAGAGCCATCAGATGATCTCTGATGGGGGGAAAAAATCCTTAAATAGACTTGTTTAGTGAGCTCTGAAATAAAATACTTCAAACAGGTAAAATCAAAACTGGCTCATGCAACCCACTGGCTTACACAATGCTGATGACTACCAAGGCTTCAAGCAGGAGCTTGATCGACAGCTTCTAAACAGTCCCACACACGTACAGTGGCCAAATTAAATTAGAAAAAGAATAAAGAGAAAGCCATACAGACTTGCCTTTCCATTCGTGCTTGGTGTATTCTCTTGTTCATGGTTTATGTCAAGCATCCCATCTGTTAGTGTTTTCTTCTGACTATTCTGTTCTTTGAGAATCATTAGCTAAAAACCAAAAATTTGAATATAACAGTAAAATACCTTATTTAAGAGAAATAAGAAAAGACAGCAAAACTCCTTTTATACAAACACAACTGTACATGCTAAACACAGCACAGGAAAGAAAACATATGGCAATGTTATCCATCCTCAATATACTCAGATTGTTGAAATTTCACTGAATTTACCGTTCTACTGGACAAATGGGTACTCAGAGATTCTGAAATAAAACTCTTGTTTATTAGTTGGTTGAAATGACCCAGACAGGTTGGTCCTCAATCAGAAAGAAAAGTAACACCTGAAATCCACTACTGAAGTCCTCATACACTTTTTAAAATTAAGGTATAAAAACTAAAAACTTCCCCAAGGCAAACCACATGATTTATCAAGCTTACCTCTTTATGTGTGGCACCTAACTCTTCTTCTAACAAACTACACCTTTCAAGTGCTACTCGCAATCGCTCTCTCACCTGAAAATGGAAGGGATTCAGTTTGCACATTTATTCACATATTTATTTATTTTATTTTTATTCTTAATGTGTGCTTATCCTAATAATACAAGGATACCTTTAAGGTCATTCATTGGTATTACTGTCAAGAAAACTTGCTTTAAATTTGAAGTTTGAGAAAAACCTTCCCCCAATTCATTATATTACCCAATTCTTAACAGCAAATCAATTTAAAGATATTTTATGCCACCAGTACTTTTTACCATACAGAGCTTTGTCTTCTTACAAAGAAAATCTGCTAGTTTACAGTTTACAAGAATTCAAGGTGCTTCTAAGATTAAACTGACGTTACACACACACACACAGCCTGCCTGGCACACAGCATGCACACAGATTGGGAAGCTGCTCGACAGCTGAGGGTACCTTTTCATCCAGAGCCTTGTGGTGCTCAAATAATGACTTTAGTGCTTTAAGAACTTCAACTTCACTGGACACGCCTGCTGGAGACTGTGCCTGTCTCTTCACCACTGTCATCCTCAGAGACCGCTCGTGCCTAGAGACAAGGCATTCCAAATGTTCTAGTAACAGCTGAAATAAAAGGCCGAAAAATACAAAGTTTAAAGAGTCCTTTTAATTTTCACATTTGAATTTGAGGCAAATAATTTCTTTGTAATCTCAAGTTAAAACAAATCTGAATCCCTTCAACTCAGACTAAAGTTAGGGAAATTGCCCCAAAATGTATAAACATATCATTAATTCTCATCAGAAATTACGAGAAAGCTATGGTAACAATGAACTGATTGATCACGATCGACTCATAGGAGAAATTATGAGTTTAAAACCAGGAAAGGCGGATGGATGGTCTCTTAGTGTAGAGACAGCAATCTTGATCCCAAAACCAACTCCAGTCAAACTTCCAAACCGCAGGAATCCACCTACTAACCCTGGTGTTGTTTCTCTCTGCTTTAAGTTCTGCAATTTCTTCTTCCCTTTCAAGGAGTTGTTCCCTGCATACATTGAGTTCTTTAGTAAGTGCTGCAAACTCCTAGAAAATAGAGGGGGAGAGGAAAGATCCTTGTGAGAAAGTCTTCCACCCAGCCTCTACGCGTCCACGCAAAGGTGACCCCCAGTCACAGAACAAGGGGCCTCTGTGGTCCCCAGCGAAAGGGAGGGCTCACTGACTTGCAAGTTTAAGGCCACACAGACCACTCAATGATTGAGAACATAACTTACATCACCTGGCTTCTCTCTACCCTCAACTTCAGCATGTGCATGGAAGGGGATGAAGGCATCAGACAGATGGTGTGAGGCTGCGGGGAATCCAAGCCTTCTCCCAATCCAGAAAGTCCCAAGTATTTCCCTGAACATGGATCCTGGTGTGAATGGACACACGCTTTCAAGGGACTCACACACGTGACCCAAAACACCCGGGGAGAGCAAGGGAAAGGCCAGGAGGACACCCTCCTCTCCACCCAACCTCTTTCTCTAGCCTCAGCCATTTGTCCTTGGGGATGACCTCAGGGCTGCGGGAAATCCCCTGGGCTATGGCCTGACCCTCACTCGTGTTCTGGCTTGTGTGGCTCACCCCCACCCCGTTTCATAGGTGGCCTGGGTGACAACAACAGAGGAAGGTAGACATGCTGCCGGAATGCTCCCAGGATTAGGTCATAAAAGGCATCACGGCTGCCATCTTGGTTGCTGTCTCACGTGTTCTCTCTCTGGGGAAAACCAGCCCAGTGGAGGGGCCCACAGGGCAAGGAACAGAGGCCTCCTGCCAACAGCCACAGGAGGGAGCCTGGAACCAGGTGCAATCCCCCAGCTCCGGCCCGGTCTAGCCTTCAGGGTGGAAGCCCCAGGTGAGACCTGGACTTCAGAAGAGCTCCTAAGCCAGAGCCACTCAGCTAAGCCACTTCCCCATTCCTGTGAGATAATAAATGTTTGCTTTCTTAAGCCATTAAGTTTTCAGGTAGTTTGTTACAGAGCAATAAATAACCAATACAGTGGCTAATCCACGACAGAAACTGTTTGAGTAACAGTGCTATCTGTGGCCAGAGAAAGGGTGAAAGAAAACAGGCAATGGGTCAGAGAGTTTCTCGCACCAGCCACCAGTGACGCTGTCGACTGAACATTCCCCAGCACAGAAAAGGATGGCAAGCAGGGCCTGGGCAGGAGGCACTGGCTGTGCAGGGTCCAGACAGCACTTGTAGTATTTGATGTATGGGGTAAAAACACTGATATGTATCACGAATTCTTGACTAATGTTTGTATCCAATGTACAATGTACAAAGCAACAATCAGGAAGCCTTTGTTCAAATCCCAGTCCTCACACTGCAGTTGGTCACTTTGAGCCTTGACTGTTTTCTGTATCAGAAGAGGATACGACAAATTTCCTGTATTTCATTTAGCTCTAAATTCCAGTAGTGCCTTCTTTGGTATTTTCTATACTTTTCATACTCTGAATTTTTTTTTCTCTTAAATACTTTGGATGCGGGGTAGGGTGGGGGGACAGTGGTTTAATTGTCCTAAAAAGTATTAGGACCCTCACATCTATGGCCAATTGGTTTTGACAAGGATGCCAAATCCACTCAATGGGGAAAGAACAGTTGCTTCAAAAACTGGTGGTGACAGTGTGACCCTGTGATTGTGAAAACCTTGTGGCTCACACTCCCTTTATCTAGTGTATGGACAGATGAGTAGAAAAATGGGGACAAAAACTAAACGAAAAACAGGGTGGGATGGAATGTTTTGGGTGTTCTTTTTTACTTTCATTATTATTTTATTATTATTATTATTATTTTTGGAGTAAGGAAAATGTTCAAAAATTGATTCTGATGATGAATGCACAACTATATGATGGTACTGTGAATAACTGATTGTACACTGTAGATGACTGTAGGGCATGCAAATATATCTCAATAAAACTGTATTAAAAACAACCTGGTGCTGGGAAAACTGGATAGCTACATGCAAAAGAATGAAAATAGACCCCTACCTCATATCATACTCAAAAATTTACTCAAAATGGATCAATAGCCTAAATATAAGAACCAAAACTATAAAACTCTGAAAAGAGAACATAGAGAAGCATCTTCAGGATCTTCTATTAGGCAATGGTTTCTTAGACTTTAAGTCAAAAGCACAAGCAACAAAAGAAAAAAAACATAAATGGGACTTCATCAAAATTAAGAAGTTTTCTGCATCAAAGGGACATTATCAAGAAAATGAAAAGACAACCTACAGAATGGGAGGAAACCCTTGGAAACCATATATCTGATAAGGGTTTAATACCCAGAATATATAAAGAACTCCTGCAAATCAACAAAAAGGAAACAATCCAATTGATAAAAAGGAGAAAGGAACTGAACAGACGTTTCTCCAGAAAAGATATACAAATGGTTAATAAGCACATGAAAAGATGCTCAACATCACTGGTCATTAGGGAAATGCAAATCGAAACCACAATGAGATACTACCTCACACCCACTAAATGACTACTATTAAAAAAAAAAACAGAAGTACTGGTGAGGATGTAGAGAAATAGGAGCCCTCATACAGGAATGTAAAATGGTGCAGCCACTGTGGAAATAGTTTGGCAGTTCTTCAGAAGATGAAGTATAGAATTACCATATGACCTGGCAATCCCACTTCTCAGGTATACCCGAAGAACTGAAAGCAGGGACTTAGACAGATATCTGCACACTGCCGTTCATGGTGGCATTATTCACAGTAGCCAAAAGAGGGGAGCAACCAGTGAGTGGATAAACAAGATGTGGTCTATCCATACAGTGGAATATTATTCAGCTGTAAAAAGGAATGAAGTTCTGATCCATGCCACAACATGGATGAATGCTGAAGATATGCTGAGTAAAATAAGCCAAACAGATACAAAGGGACAAATATTGTATGATCTCACATATATGAAAAGTGCAAATTCAGAAATCAGATTACAGGTTACCAGGGGCAGGGATGGGGGTGGGGAATGGCGAATTAAGGCTTCATATTGTTTGCTACAGTTTCTATTAGGGGTGATGGTGGCACAACATTATGAATGTAATTAACACCAATGAACTGTTACATTTGAAAGTGATTAAAATGGAAATTTTATGTTGTATATTTTACTATAGTTAAAATTTTAAAAAAGCCAGCATAGAACTGTACAAGACAAACAGTGAACCCTAATTCAAACTATAGACTATAGTTAATATTATAATAATACTGTTTCACCAACTGTAACAAAGTACTACACTAATGCAAAATATTAACAGGGAAAACCGGAAGGGGGCATATGGGAACCACATACTCTAATAAAAAATTTTAAGTATTAGGGCTGGGGAAGAGACAGAGAGAACACAGCCTAAATAACTTAAAGCAAGTCTGTCAACCATCACTTAACCATTCCAGTAAAAGGAACTGGAAACCCAAGTTTTGGTGTGGGTTCTAAGACTACTGTTTCTTGAAAATAGCCAGAAGTAATGAAATTCAAATCATATGTTACAATTAAAAGAGAAAAGATGCCTTATTCAATATATTCAGCTGCATGCCTGACAGATAACAGAAAGAACAAAATATATCTTTACAGCCTGGCTGAAATGGTTAGGGCTGGAAGAAAATGCACTGCGGGAGCTGCACAGGGCTCTGTCTTCAGGAGACAAGAGGGGGAGAGTGAGGCTCAGAGGCAGAAGGGCCACTTGGCAGGAGTGAAGGTGCCCTGCTACCCACACCAACATGGTCTCACAACATTTCCTTAAAATCATCTTATACATTTTAGGAGATCATAACAAATCTAGAAACTAGTTGTTCCTACATATTTCATGAACTGGGAGACTGCTACGAAAGCAAGCTAAAACCAGTGATCAAAAATATCATATGGCGTTCTTTGGAGACAAGGCTGCCTGTGAGAACAAAAAGTTAGCTCAAGAATATGAACAGCTCTTCAAGTCAGTATTTCAATGCAGACCAACAAACACAAATTCCAAGAACACTAAACACAAGTGGATAAACACAAGTTATCCACGTGTATCTTAAATTGTCTTAAAACCTGATGAGTATTCTGTAAGTGTTGAAACATCTTCAGAGACATGTCAGGAAGCATCCAGGGGGTTTCTCAGCCAGGAAGCTGTGGGAGTTGGAGAAGGGGAGGAAGACAGCCACGAAGCTGACGTCTCCTTTCACACCCTCCTGTCAAATTCATTTCCTTTCCTTAGTCTCAGAGATTTCTTTTGTATGTGCCGATACTAATTACGTCAAATGCCGACTTACATCTCCTTACATAATTAACTTTAGTTAACTGTTAGATCATTTAATGCCTAATATTAACGAGAATTTTTCATTTAATTTTTGGAATATTGTATCAGAAAACATTCTGTTGCAGGTGAAAGAAAACCTGACTCAAAATAGCTTGAGCAAAATGGCAATTTATTATTCACGTAAGTGTCAAGTACAGGGTAGAGCTTGCTTCAGGTGTCCTGAATTCAGAGCCCTGAATGTTCCTTTTATCACTGTGCCAGTTTGAATGTATTATGTTCCCCCAAACGCCATTTTCTTTGATGTAACCAAATAAACCCCCTTTTATAAAAGCCACTCCATCTCTGGTGTTTTGCATTCTGGCAGCATTAGCAAACTAGAACAATCACCATGTCCCCTATGTGCCACAATCTGGGTCAATTTCCAGAAATAACTGCCAATTCACTAATTCTGCCTTTGACTATGTCCAGTCCAGAGTTTATTGTTCTGGCTAATATTATCTTTTTCATTTCTGAGATTTCAAATTGGCATTTTGTCATACCTTCCCACTCTTGTTTCATTTCTGTCCACTTTTGTTTTATAATTTCTTGTTGATTTTCACAGATAATTTATCTTTTTACACATCTTAAACACTTAATTTTACAGTTTTTGTGAGACTGTCCATAAATTTTAGGTGGAGCAAACGTACACCTTAATAGTTAAGTAACGCTGCCTCAACATTAGGTATCGTCTCGTGTCTGGGATTTGGGTTTCAGGCTCATCTGGACTAGGGGCTCAGTGTTCTTGGTCCTTTCCTCCTCCCTGCCTGGGCTTCTGTGGCTGCTGCCCCCCACCCCACACTCCCCAAACCTCAGTCCAGATTTTGCCCTGGTGTTTAGGGGTTTCTGCTGCACGGATACACCAGAGGGAGTGCAGATCCTGCGCGAGAACCACAGGGAAGCACTCTTCTGAAGCCTCCCACAACTGCCTACACAGTCCCAATTCACAGAGGGGTCAATGGTCTGTGGTGGGAAGCCTCGTCCACACCTGTTCCTAGCGCCATGTTCTTATGACCTAACCCCCAGGAGCTGGGTTTCCTACTGCCCCCCCGGCGTTCAGCCTGCAGCTCCCCCACAGCTCCTGCCTACCATACTGGGCATCTCTTCTACTTCTGTTACTATGGGGCACTATCCTGTTTTTCAGCCTGGCTGCATTTTGGGTTTGTCTATTTAAATTTTTCCTTTTCATTGCTGTTTGGAAAAATGTGTTAACACATGAGTTTGTGCAGCCATCCTGATTAGAAGTCATAATTCATTTAAGAAAACAGCTGAGCACCGAGTCCAAACCAGCCCCATGCCCTCCTCCAGGTGCTCTAGCAGGACAGAGTGACAAGCTACACCATCATGCAGGGAGCACTCCAAGTGAGGTGCACAGGCTTCTGTGGGAGCAGAGTGGGTGTATCTGTGGTGGGAGGTGGCGTGCCCATCAGAAGGTTTGCTGAAGGAGGCGGCCCTGGAGGTGAATTCTGAACAGGAGCTGGCCCTCTGGTCAGCTGAGAGCCCCTCTCCAGCATGGAGACATCTGATGGGTTTTGGCAGGGCTGGGCAGTGGGCAGTATGTCCAAAGGAGTCCAAGGAAAGGCTGGAGAGTGGACGGAGGCTAGGCTGTGAAGGGATCTGTCACAGAAAGGCAGTGAATACCACCCTGGAGGCTCAGGAGTCGTCATATCTACACTCTGAATAGGGACTGGGCAGAACTGTGAACACCCAGTTAGTGCCTGGCACAAAGGGTGTGCTCAGAATGGGCATGTTGGGCAAATAAACCAGATCCCCAGGGTGGTGCTGAGGCTGGGCTGGAGGCGGAGCTTCAGAGCGAGAACGCAGTTAGGAGTCTACAAACAGAAGCAATGAGGATTTGAATTCAGATCAGTATTAGAGAGGACACCAAGAAAATATCCTCAAGACTACAGAAATGTCATGTGTACCAGGTGCTGCTCACCACACCCTTCCTCAACTCTAAAAGGGCCCCCCGCCCTAGACAACAGGTTCAGAAAAGCCTGTAAAAGGGTGAGGTCAGGGGCAGGAAGCTCAGCTAAGAAGACACCGCAATAGTGCAGGTAAGAGATGATAACAGCTCAGGCCAGGTGACGGCACTGCAGGTGGACAGGAGGAGACAGACTCTGGAAAGTTTTATAAGTAGAACCAACAGAATTTGCTGACAGATGGAACACAGCTTATGAGAGAAAGGCTCAAGAACAATGCCTAGGGTCTGACAGGAGCAAGTGAAGGGTGGAGCCGTTTATTGCAAAGGGAGTGCCCATGGTTTGGGCCACACCAAACCTGACATGATGATCAGCTCTCCGGCAGCAATGTAAGGAGGGAGCTATAACGCCAAACCTGGAGTTCTGGGGGGGAGGGAGGAGGCTAAGTTCATTCCATGGAATGAGATGAAACTATCAAGACAGAGAAAAGATGAGGTCCCAGTCCCGGGACACTAACACCGAGAGGTTAGGGAGATGAAGGAATATCAGCAAAAGAGACAACAGGTGGTTGGTGAGCTAGGAGGAAAACCACGCAGGAGGACCGCTTTGAAAGTCAGTGTTTCCAAGAATGATCAAGCATATCAAGCGATGCTAACAGATCAAGTCAGAGGAACACCAATCACTGGTTATTTGATGTGTTGATACAGGGGCCAGTGGTGACTATGACAACAGCAGCTCTGGGGCAGTGGCAGAGGTGAAAGCCTGACCGGGGCAGGTTCAGTGGAAAATGGCAGGAGAGGAAGGAAAGACAGTGAGCATAGAAGAATTCTTTCAAGAACTTTGCAGTAAAGGGGAGAAGGGAAATAGGGCAGTGGCTGGAGACTGTTTTTGCAGGCTGAGACAGATGACCAAACGCTGACAAGAATGCAGGAGAGGTAGCCAAGGCAGACAGGGTCAAGTGGATAATTGGAGAGGCTGACCTTTTGGGGAGCACAGACAGTTCACCCATAGTAACAGGAAAGAAGGCAGAATATATGGGTACAGATCCAGACAAATAGGTCAACATGCAGTGGTCATTTATGGAAGTTCTCTTCTAATCTCTCCCAAACTCACTAAGAAAACAATCTCACAGTGGTCAGGTAAGCACAGGAATAGGTGAGGAATGTTGGGGACTGTAGGAGAGAAGGTAGGAGACAGTCACCTAGAGAGTGGGTGCGACTGCTGCACGCATAGGGTCCACTTCAGATCAGTGGTCGAAGGTGAACCGAGAATGGATTTAATGGGGTGCAGGTCTCTGCTAGGTAAGGACATGCAGTAGAAAAGAGGTGAGGGAGATGAAGGCATGCAAGTCTGTGATGATTACAATGGACCATGGAATTTTAGGCAGGAAACAACCAGGGAAGAAAAGGGAAGACACAAGAAGAATGAAGGACAATGACAAAGCCATGGGATCACAGACTGGAGGTTGCTAAGTCTTGCTGTCTATTATGAACATATCCTACTGTTTTAAAGAAAATACCTAATCAAAGTATAATAAGAAAGGCACTAGAATCTGGACACAACAGGGAAGACTGCTTGAAAAAACTCAGATTATGTCCTGCCTAAATGTAATTTCACGGAATCCTATATTTCAGAAATAGAAAGGATCATCACCTAATCCCACTCAAGCACAAATTTCTTTTTTCTGTTCTCACTAGCTTACTTTCTTTTAACTTCTTCATTACCAGAAGCAAGCCATTATTAAGTTTTTCCTGGTAACAGCCTCAAACCATCTTCATTCACCTATTGCTTTTGGATCTTCACTCCAAAAGCAAAGAGAATATATCCTGATTCCTAGTCACTCTGGTTAAATGTTTATTAAATATATGTATTTCTCATAATAAACTCAGCAGCCAAAACCATTCTATGGCACACTGCTTTGGCTATGGTAGAAAACAAAATTTATAGAACTTGAAAATTATTGCTGCTACTTAAAGATAAACCTTTCTCTTAGCTCAAAAGAATTCAACAACTGAAAATACATCAAAGCAAATTTAAACTCAGGAGTTTAGATAAACATTACACAGGAAATTCCAAAGTTTAAGATCCCAAAAGTATGTTCATATGTGCACCGTGTTTGTGTCAGTATTGCAGAAAAAAAAAGTAGGACAGCACAAACCAACCCCAAATATGTGCAATAAATTATCTATTGTATTACCGTATGTGACAGTTAAGTTCATGTGTCAACATCGCTGGGTTATGGTTGCCAATTGTTTGGTCGAGCAAGCACTGGCCTGATTGTTACTGTGAGGGTATTTCACGGATGGATCTAATCATGTCAGTTGACTGCATTCTGTGGCTGATTACATCTACAATCAACAAAGGAGAAGGCCTTCAGCAATGAGAGGCGTCTCCTTATCCAGTGGGTTGGAGGCATTAAAAATGGGAGAGCTGAGGATTTCAGCATCAGAAAGAATTTCTTTCTCTACTCCAGACAGCCAGCCTCTCCTGGAGAATTCATCATCACCTAAATCAGTGTTCCCAGCCTGCCCTACAGAATTTGGAGCCACCATCATGTGGGCCAATTCCTATAATAAATCTCTTTGTATTCACACACTTACACACACACACACACACACACACACACACACACAAATATATCCTGTTGGTTCTGTTTTTCTGGAGAAACCTAATATACCATTCAGAAGAATCTGTCAGGACCTTAATTTTTTCCTTTATTAAAATGTGTTAATTTTTAAAATACTATAAGTCAAATATACTACTAGTTTAAGGCAATGGCATTTTATTAACTACTAACTACTATAATTAAAATCTCAAGTATTTTCTGAGACTGGATACAAAAATCACTGGGATATTTCATTGTAAAATATTAAGTCTGAGCAATACAGATCCATCTGTATTTCTATTTTGGCATTATCTAGGGTTGGGAAAGGGTAAAATAGCATTTAACAATTAAAATCAGTTCAAGAACTTGGTCTCACATAATGCTTGAAAATGTTGACATCTATCATTTCTGGATAAAAGGTTCAGATTATAAAAACCATAATTATACATTACTGAGCAAAATCCACAACTGGCCAATGCTAAGTTAAGTCTTACGAATGAGATGCAATGCGTATTCCAAAAGCGCAGCACCATTCTCCCTTTCTGGGACGTTCAGGCTGACAGGAAGGCCGACACCCTGCTCCCCACCCTCAGGTGGACCCCTCAGCCCCTTTCCCTTCCTTCCTCTCCTCCTTTCCTGGCTCACAACACATTACAGTCCTACATCTTTTATTCTTTACAACCGCCATCATTTTTTTTAAATTACTTTTTGTTATTTTCATTAAACTGTTGCTGAAACAGAAACAAAACTTTGCTGGAGGCACAAAGGCGTATGTCCTCTTGGTCTAGAAACACAGAGCAGAATGAAGAAACGGAAAGGGGTCTCATTTTTAGCAAACGGAAATGAGCACCTGAAAAACTGACTTGCAGAACTGATTTAGATTATTCTCTGTCTTATATTTCAAAGCATGTTAAACTTTAAATAAAGGGAAAACTGGAAGAACATATTAAAACAAATGAGCAAATCATGCTTTAAAACCCCAGGGTCTTGATTAAAAGCATTCTTGTAAAAATACATGAGGAGATCATGTGTGCCTATTTAGGTCACAGCCTGATGGTGGCAGGAGAGAGACAGAAGAGCACTGAGAAGACAAGGCCAACTTCACGCCTTGGTGAAGCCTGAGCCGCCGGCGTGAACACCAGGCCACTCGGGGCCACCGCGACTGCAACGGCACCAGCTTTCAACCACTGACTACTATGTACAAGAAAGAGACTCAAACGCAGGAACATTTTAAAGCTCTAATGTATCTATTTAGTTTCTCTTTAAGAAACAGATACTCATTCTTATGCTCACATCTAGCAATTAGCAAACTGAGTAAATACTGAGTGAAAAAAACTTGGTGCAGAACAATATTTCTTTATGATCCCATTTCGGTTAAAAGCCAACTCACCCTTGCATGTATTTTTTACATCTATATGGGAATATGAGATAAAATATAGAGGGATACAAACCGCATTGCCAACACTGGGAGGTAGTCTGAGGTGACACTTTCTTTTTACTATCTTTAATTTTTATTTTAGTGTTTTTAAAAGTATGTATTTTTACTAAAAACAAACAAAAAAAAAAAACTGGCCAATCCTCCCTTCCCTTTTCCCTTTCTAAACAATATTAAAAAAAAAGGACATGACGAGAATATGATGTCCTGAAATACTCCCCGAGTCACAGTCGCAGTTGTCTGCCCTTCTCTCTACTCCCTTGCCATCCCTGTGCTCTGGGTTCAGCCCCCACGGGTGGAGTGGAGGGGCTGTGGCCGAGACCAGTGGTCCCATCCTCCGTGCTAAACCCAAAGGCCAGCCTCGGCCCGATCTGACTCCCCAGCTGGACAGCACGCAGCTTGCAGCGACCTCCCTCCACCCCTCTCCCTCTGGTCCCTCTTTCTCATCTCACCTCCTCAGTGCTGGTGGTCCTGGGGGCTCTCCTGAGGACCGTGCTCACCCTGTGCCCCGTGCCTGCCTGCCTGCGTGGCCCCCGTGACTTCAGGTGGCCAACTGCCCACTAGGCCACCCTCCTTGGGTATCTGCTAGGGGGCTTAAAAACACTTTCCCCACACTGAGCTCACCCCCTCCTTTCCTGCCCCAACGGCAGCTCCTCCTAGGCCCTGGCAGGCAGTTGCTGCCTCATCTTATCCCCAGGACCCTATGAGGAGGGCTCCAGAGCTCCCCACTCCCTGGAACAGCGAGGTGCGAGGGGAGCAGGGTTCAGCTCCCATGCCCCAGCCTCAGCTCTCCCCACTCTGTGCCTCACCCGCCACGCAGCCGGCACAATGAACTCACAGTCCCTGACCAAGCACCCGAGCGAATCCCACCCACCTCCGGCCACAGTCTAAAGACTACTGCCTGTAGAGGCTTCTGCGCTGCCCCTCTCCCCTCAAGCATGGAAAGGGCCCCCATGACGCAGGCAGCACCCTTTCGGTTCCTCCTTGTTCAGCTGTTTTCCCCATTACACTGCAAGCTCTGGCAGGGCAGAAACCCCTGTCTGATGGACAGCACTTCACACACAAGAGACACCACCTCAAACTGCTAGCTGAATTAGTGGCAATGGTGAAAGACAGATAGCCAGTGATAAAACTACCACTCACCTATTACAAAGACTACAGCCTGTGGAACTTGGCATAACATGCTAACGCAGAGATTCTCTCA
This sequence comes from Choloepus didactylus, assembly GCF_015220235.1. NCBI lineage: Eukaryota > Metazoa > Chordata > Mammalia > Pilosa > Megalonychidae > Choloepus > Choloepus didactylus. Next base: position 5,216,500 of record NC_051312.1, read on the forward strand.
GGCAACGTGGGGAGGATCTGCACAACAAACAGGCTGCATAAAAACTACCGCTGGAGCTGGTAAAAACACAGGCTCCTGAACTTGAAAGGTGAAATCACTGCCCTCCCCCCTACGTGGGATCAGACACCCAGGGGAGTGAATCTCCCTGGCAACGTGGAATACGACTCCCGGGGAGGAATGTAGACCTGGCATCGTGGGACGGAGAACATCTTCTTGACCAAAAGGGGGATGTGAAAGGAAATGAAATAAGCTTCCGTGGCAGAGAGATTTCAAAAGGAGCCGAGAGATCACTCTGGTGGGCACTCTTATGCACACTTTAGACAACCCTTTTTAGGTTCTAAAGAATTGGGGTAGCTGGTGGTGGATACCTGAAACTATCAAACTACAACCCAGAACCCATGAATCTCGAAGACAGTTGTATAAAAACGTAGCTTATGAGGGGTGACAATGGGATTGGGAAAGCCATAAGGACCACACTCCACTTTGTCTAGTTTATGGATGGATGAGTAGAAAAATAGGGGAAGGAAACAAACAGACAAAGGTACCCAGTGTTCTTTTTTACTTCAATTGCTCTTTTTCACTCTAATTATTATTCTTGTTATTTTTGTGTGTGTGCTAATGAAGGTGCCAGGGATTGATTTGGGTGATGAATGTACCACTATGTAATGGTACTGTAAACAATCGAAAGTACGATTTGTTTTGTATGACTGCGTGGTATGTGAATATATCTCAATAAAATGAAGATTAAAAAAAAAAAAAAAAAACACAGGCTCCTGGACATCATCCTCCTGGACCAACATTTCAGAGGCAGGAACCTGGAAACATGCATTTTTAAAAGTTTCCCCAAGTAATTCTATATCCTTCCATGTTTGAAAACAACAGATATTTATGAACTCAAGCAAGCCACTTCAGTTCTTAATCTTAGCTTATTCATCTGCAATATGTGGATATCAACACATACATTCTACCTGCAGTTCACATTTGTGACAATCGAAGAAAAACATCAAGATGACATTCAATTGAAAGGCATGACCACCAGCAGACCTCGTAACTCAGGAAAGCAGGGTCCTCAGAGGCCTCCCTGCCCACCTCCATCCACAGGAGGGGAAATGCTCCCAAAACACAGATGGTTGGGGGGAGGGGGGTGTCTGGTTGAATAATTTTGCAATATTTTTAAAATGAGAGTCACCTAAATACTTTCAAAAGTGAATTCAGAAGATGGCGGCATAGAGAGGAGTGGAAGCTAGTCAGTCCCCCTGGAACAACTAATAAACAACCAGGAACAACTAGTAAATAATCTGGAATAACTGCTGGGGGACCAACGTGACTGTCCACTCATCATACATCAACCAGAATTGGGAGTAATGCCCGAGATCACAGCATAAAATCAGTAAGTAAAAACTGCGGATCTGAGCCAGGAACCCCTTCCCCCAAGGCCCAAACTGCAGAGCCTCGAGGTGCTGGAGAGCAGCACTCTCCAAGCAAGTGAATATAGCTCAGCTGAGCTCTAACTGGGGTTTTAATTAACAAACGTGGACTGCTCAATACAAGCTACAAATCCCCAACAAGCAGACAGAGGCTTTTGAGTGACAAATGACCTTGGAGAGCTGGAGGACCTCTCTGGGAGGGAGGGGGAGCCCAGAGGACCGGGTGCTGTCTCTGGCAGACAGGTGGAAGTGAAGGGGTCCGCAGACTAACCCTGAAGGGGGGCTTTCTGCCCCTTTTTTGGGGCAGCTATTTTCAATTCCCAGTGCTCAGACCCAGACAAGGGTGGACATAGCAGAGTCAGAGACTATTCAAATGCTAATGACCTCTCCCTAGGGCGTGTATTTTTCCTAAGAGGAAAAAGGCATTGCCAAGCTCTACTACCTGCCTTCCATTAAGAACCAGACCCCAGAGCCTGGGGGAAACAGCCATGCGCCACACCTCCTTACACCAGTCTGGAGTGACAGGCTGACAAGTGCCACTTGCTGGACAGAAAAGCACAGTGACTTGAGGCCTCACAGGGTGTGCCAATCTTCTAAGACACACCGTCAGGGAAACAAGATACTATTGCATCCTTCTAGACCTGAGCCCATTCTGGTCTGGGAAAACCTGATTGCGGTAACCAAAGAAAGCATGCCTAGACAACAGAAAACTACAACCTACACTAAGAAAAATGGAAGTTATGGCCCAGTCAAAGGAACAAACGTCCACTTCAACTGAGATTCAGGAATTGAAACAACTGATGCTAAATAAATTAAAAAAGATTAGGGAAGATATGACAAAAAAGATGAAGCATATAATGAAAACACTGGGCGTGCATAAGGTAGAAATTCAAAGTTTGAAAAAACAACTGGCAGAATCTATGGAAATGAAAGGCACAACACAAGAGATGAAAGAAACAATGGAGACATACAACAGCAGATCTCAAGAGGCAGAAGAAAACACACAGGAACTGGAGAACAAGTCACCTGAAACCCTACACATGAAAGAACAGAAAAAAGAATGGAAAAATATGAGCAATGCCTCTGGGAATTGAATGACAACACGAAATGCAGGAATGTACGTGTCATGGGTGTCCCAGAAGGAGAAAAGAAGGGAAAAGGGGCAGAAGCAATAATAGAGGAAATAATCAACGAAAACTTCCCATCTCTCGTGAAAAGACATAAAATTACAGATGCAAGAAGCTCAGCGTACCCCAAACAGAATAGATCTGATTTGGCCTACGTGAAGACACTTAATAATAAGATTATCAAACATCAAAGATAAAAAGAGAATCCTGAAAGCAGCAAGAGAAAAGCAACCCATCACATACAAAGGAAGCTTGATAAGACTATATGCGGATTTCTCAATAGAAACCATGTAAGCAAGAAGGAAGTGGGGTGATATATTTAAGATACTGAAGGAGAAAAACCACCAACCAAGAACCCTGTATCTGGCAAAACTGTCATTCAAATATGAGGGAGACCTTAAAATATTCTCTGACAAACAGACAATGAGAGACTTTGTGAACAAGATATCTGCTCTACAGGAAACATAAAGGAAGCACTGCAGACAGAAAGGAAAATACAGGAGTGAGAGGTTTGGAAAACAATTTTGGGAGACAGTAGCACAGCAATGTAAGGACACTGAACAAAGATGACTCTCAATATGGTTGAAAGAGGAAGGCTGGGACCATGTGGGACACGAGAACAAAAGATGAATGATAAAGACTGGGACTATGTAACTCAGGGAAACATAAGATGCTCAACGATTGTAATAAAAGTACAAATATGTTTTTACATGAGGTAGAACAAATGGATGTCAACATTGCAAGGAGCTAAAAATAGGGTGGGATTGGCGGGAAAATGCAATCAATGTAAACTAGAGGCTATAATTAACAGAAATAATGTATTATGCTTCCTTTAATGTAACAAAGGCAATATACCAAAGCTAAATGCATATGGGAGGTGGGGAACAGGGGAAGGTTTATGGGGTTCCTGGCATTGGTGATACTGTCTGATTCTCTATTCTACTTTAGGTTAATGCTATCTTTCCTTCTGTCACTTTCTAGCTATCAAGTTTTGGATTTTTGTTTGTTTGTTTTTTCTTTCTCTTTTCTTTTTCTTCTGCCCCTCTGCCTTCTTTGACTCTTCCTCCGTCTTTGTGGAAGAAATGGAGATGTCCTTATATAGAGAGCGGTGATGGTGCTCAATATATAAATACGTGACTATACAGGGAACCAACAATTGTTTACTTAGGACGGAATGTATGGTGTGTGAAAAAAACCATCTTAAAAGAAATGGGTTGATGAAGAAAACCTGAGGGCACTATACTGCGTGACATAAGACAGACACATAAAGGCAAATATTGCAGGGTCTCACTGATATGAAGTAATTATAATATGTAAACTCATAGACACGAAATATAAGTTACCAGTATATAGAAATGGGGCTAAAGAATGGGGAACAATTGCTTATTCTGAGCAGAATGTTCAACTAGGGTGAACTTAAATGTTTGGAAATGGACAGGGGTGATGGTAGCATGTTGTGAGAATAACTAACAGTGCTGAAAGGTGTGTGAAAGTGGTGGAAAGGGTAAGCTCAGAGTCACCCATGTCACCAGAAGGAAAGCTGGAGGTTAAAAGATGGGAATGTATAAAACAGTGAATCTTGTGGTGGACAACGTCCATGATTAACTGTGCAAATATTAGAAATCTTTCTCATAAACTAGAACAAATGTATGACACTATAACTAGAAGTTAATAATAGAGGAGCATATAGGAAAAAAATATACCTATTGCAAACTATATACTACAGTTAGTAGTATTTTAACATTCTTTCATCAACAGTAACAAATGTATTATACCAAAACTATGAATCAATAATGGAGGGTGGGGTGGTTAGGAGTATGGGAGGATTGGAGTTTCCTTTTTTTGTGTGTCTTGATTTCTTTTCTGGAGTAATGAAAACGTTCTAAAAATTGAAAAAAAAAAATGGTGGTGATGGATGCACAGCTGTAGGATGGTACCATGGGCAACTGATTGTACACTTTGGATCTTTAGATAATTGTATGGTATATGAAGAATCTCAGTTGAAAAAAACAAAATGAATTCAGGGCCCTGCCCCAGTAAGAAGGCGGAGTGAGAAGCTTCAGGGATCCATCCCACAAAGAAGCTCTGAACAGTCAGCAAAAACTGGCAGAAACATCTTTCTCAAAGTTCCAGCAAACAGTTAAAGAACTGCAGTTAACAGGACAAGTGCCGAATCAAGAAAAATGCTACGTAAAAGTTGCGGGATCACTAGGCACAATGTGTCACGTTCAAGGGATCCTCAATAAGATTAAGTGCCAATTTCTCATCGAAAGCCATGGAAGCAAGAAGGCAGTGGGATGACATATTTAAAGTGCTGAAAGCAAAAAACTGCCAATCAAAAATTCTATATCCAGCAAAACAGCCTTTCAAAATAGAGGGAAGACATTCCCAAATAAACAAAAGCTGAGGAAGCTCATCACCATTAGGCCAGCCCTGCAAGATATGCTAACGGGAGTTCTGCAGGTTGAAAGGAGAGGACAACAGAGAATGGACTGAAGTTGTATGAAGGTCTCTGGCAAGGGGAACAGCAAGGGCAAATATAAATGCTACTACTATTGTAGTTTTGGTTTGTTAGCTCCACTTTTCACTTCCTACAGACCTGAAAGACAAATGCATAAAAAGTGATGGTAATTCAGTGGTTTTGGACTCAATGTATAAACATGTAATTCATAACATGAACTACATAAGGATGGGGGGATGTAGGGGTACAGGAACATAGTTTTATTGAGTACAGGTTGCCAGGGGCAGAGGGCAGGGGGAATGGAAAGTTAATGAATAACAAGTGTAGGGTTTCTTTTTGGGCAATGGAAAAGTTTTAGTAATGGGACATGGTGTGATTAATCCCATTCAATGGTATGCTTGGGAGTGGCTGAGATGGGAAAGTTTATGTTGTATATATGTTACCACAATTTAAAAAAAAGAAAGAAAACTACAAGAATATAGGCTGTAAGGTTTATAGCAAAATGTTACATTTCTTGAACTTGATAACTGTACTTAAGGTCATTACATAAGTGAATATCCTTGTTCATAGTAAATGTTCATGGCAGTATTCAGTGTTTAAGGCGCATGATGTTGTACAACGTACACTCAGGTGTCAGAAAACTGACTAGTAGACCACTAGGAGGACAGATAGGATGATAAGACAAATGTAGCAAAATGTTAACATTGATGGATCTGGGTATCTTGGGGTGGGGGGTAAGGATATGTGGGAGTCCTGTATGAGGTTTGTATTATTTTTGAACCTGTCCTGTAAGTTTGAAATTAGTTCTATCATGAGAGGCAGAAACTGAACACCTTCCTATACATTTGTTTTTCTCAGTCCGGGGACGACTTTCTGAATTCCTAGGCTACCCCCTTAACCTTCGGTGACAAAATTCAAAAGAATGGTTTATGTTCTCGGCCTCCAATTCCTGACTGCGCGCTGCTTCCCTGAGCTCTTGCAGCCTGTCCTCCTCTCTCACCTCAGCCCATGCATCGTGCTTCTCCTAAGCACTCGTGAGTCCTCGGCCCTCCCTGCACTGGAGCCTCTGACAAAGCGTGTGGAGGGACAGTTACCAACTGCCTCCAGCCCTGGTCCGGCTCTTCCCAAACAAGCTGAGCTTTTGCTGAGTGCTGAGGAGCCCCCTCTAGCAATGGCAGCTTGAATGTACCCTGACAAAAAACTGAACGTGATTTTAACATGGTGGAGGAACAAAAAACCCTATTGTTTTTCTTTTTAAATATGTGAATGGATCTGGTTAAAAATGCTCTGTGCCTCTTTTCCAACATTTGGCTCAGCATGCTAAGGAGGGTCACCTTGTCTGTTCCTAATTCCATTCCAGGTCTCAAGGCCAAGCCCATAAACCTTGACGTAGGTCATGGCCTGCTCACCAGCTGAAGTGGCACAGCCAGGGGACCACAACGCAAACAAGACTCATCATCAGCTCAGAAGCTGGGCCATTCTTGGCATGCGGGTTCACATAACTGAAATACTGATGTGAATGTCTGATACCAGTATTTTAAATTCACACCACTCAAATCCATAAAGGAATGTGACCACATAGCTTTTCTTAAAAAATATTTCAATCGAGATAAAATTCACATAACATAAAATTCACCATTTTAAAGTGTATAATTTGGTGTTTTTGGTATATTCACAACGTTGTGCAACAACCATCACCACTATCTAATTCCAGGACATTTTTACCAAACCCAAAAAGAAACCCTGGACCCATTAGCAGTCACTCCCCATACCCCCTTCCCTTAACCCCCGGAAATCAGTAACCCCCTTTCTGTCTCTATCGATTTGTCCCGTCTGGACATTACATGTAAGCGGAATCATGAGCTTCTGTATCTGACTACTTTCATTCAGCATAATGTTTTCAAGGTTCATCCATTCTTTTTTATGGTTGAATAATATCCCATTGTAGGGATACACCACATTTTATTTATCCATTCAACAGTGGACAGACATTGGGCTGTTTCCATTTTTTTTGCTATATGAATAATGCTGCTGTGAGCATTTGTGTAAAAGTTTTTGTGTGAACATAAGTTTTCAGATTACTTGGTTGAAATATTAATGTGCAGATCTATTCCAAAACAACCTGAAATAATAATGTGAATATTTATTTTATATATTTCAGAATTCAAGTGCATAATATTAGTACAACTCCAGAGACAAAAGCATTCCAAGGCAATTAAGAATGAGAGTCCAGGAAAAAAAAAATCAGAGCAATGAAATACATATATATATATAAAAAACAAGAATCCTTTATTCAAATGGTAATAAATACCTTTTGAAATCTAAGAACATTTTACATGTTGATAACATTTTTTTTAAAAAAAGAACATTACAATATTAGCTTAGAAGCATTTCATACAAATTTAAAGTACTAGAAGAGAACAGAATAAGCAAACAATATGAAGCACATTAATGTCCAGTTTACATTTATATTATTTGTCCCAATAACGTGAATTTCAGATTTCTGGCACTGCTCATGCTTACAGAAATATAAAATATTTTTATTTTCAAATAGTTCATAGATGCCCATGCCAAGAAATTACTGAATCATAAAGAAAACATCTTTACATTATGAGATCAGAAACCTGTTTAAACATGACACCATCTAAAGTCATTATTAGGGACAAGGTATAATCCATATTCCACAGATCTGTTTTGACTCTATCAAGCAGTTATAAAATAGCAATAGATACAGCAATAAAAGGGGACTTAGGACAGAGCATTTTCTTACATAAATCTTTAAAAAAGTATTTAATTCTTTTGAACTGGTAATAAAGATACACATAGAAAAGTCTCCCTTCCAACCCTTTTAACCTTTCACATAATACGCAACTGAAGTTACTAGATTCCTACTCATCCAATTTTTATGTATATATAAGCCTACAGACATATGCATTTCCCATTGCTTTTCTTCATTTAGTGATAATGTGAAGAGCTTTCCACATTAGTTCACAATGTCCTCCTCATTCTTTTCTGTAGCTGCATAACATTTCACTGCATACAAATGCCAAACTTTGTTAAATTATTCTATTGATAGATGTTTATTTCCAATATTTTGCTATTATTGATATTATGTCAATGAGAAACTTTGTATATACATCATTCTGCACATATGCAAATGTATCTGTAACGTAAAATGTTAGAATTTCTGGGTCAAAGCCCATATGGGTGTGTGGTTTAATGTGCATTTTGTGTGTGTGTGTGTGTGTGTGTGTATGGATTTGTAATTTTAATAGATACTGCTAATTACTCTCCATGGGCCAGTAACGTGGAAAAACACCTGCTTTCTTACACCCTGCCAACATGGTATGTTATTAAACATTAATGTTAATTTTTCCCTTTCGGATCCATTATTAAATTCTGTTGCCTACTAAAGAATAGGGGTCTCCAGAATCTTTCTACTTGCTACCAACTGAATGCATGCCTGGACATTTGGTGGGACTTCAAGAGGCAACGTGTTTTCTGTGACACTTCATCTCATGACGGAGGAAATTACCTGACATTTCACTTCCAAAGTCAGCCCAGCGCTTCTCTGTGCTCTCCTCCATCAGTCTGCAGTGCCAATGGTAGGTTATCCTGATTTTTTTTTCCCCTCACATACAAGCAAGGCTGACCTGCTATTACTTATTCTAATACATATTTTTATTTGGCCACTTCTTATTTCCATGTTCCTGTATTTTTGTATGAATGGCTTCTGATAAATTTCTCATATCCAAAAACTCATTATCAGAAGGTACAAACATCCAACTTCTAGTGTAGTCATGCCCAAACATCTACATTAAAAAAAATACATTTTACTGTAAGCAACTTTCTTTTTTTTTTTTATCATCATTTTATTGAGATATATTCACATACCACGCAGTCATACAAAACAAATTGTACTTTCGATTGTTTACAGTACCGTTACATAGTTGTACATTCATCACCTAAATCAATCCCTGACACCTTCATTAGCACACACACAAAAATAACAAGAATAATAATTAGAGTGAAAAAGAGCAATTGAAGTAAAAAAGAACACTAGGTACCTTTGTCTGTTTGTTTGCTTCCCCTACTTTTCTACACATCCATCCATAAACTAGACAAACTGGAGTTTGGTCCTTATGGCATTCCCAATCCCACTGTCACCCCTCATAAGCTACATTTTTATACAACTGTCTTCGAGATTCATGGGTTCTGGGTTGTAGTTTAATAGTTTCAGGTATCCACCACCAGCTACCCCAATTCTTTAGAACCTAAAAAAGGTTGTCTAAAGTGTGCGTAAGAGTGCCCACCAGAGTGATCTCTCGGCTCGTTTTGGAATCTCTCTGCCACTGAAGCTTATTTCATTTCCTTTCACATCCCCCTTTTGGTCAAGAAGATGTTCTCCATCCCACGATGCCGGGTCTACATTCCTCCCCGGGAGTCATATTCCACGTTGCCAGCGAGATTCACTTCCCTGGGTGTCTGATCCCACGTAGGGGGGAGGGCAGTGATTTCACCTTTCAAGTTGGCTTAGCCAGAGAGAGAGGGCCACATCTGAGCAACAAAGAGGCATTCAGGAGGAGACTCTTAGGCACAAATACAGGGAGGCCTAGCCTCTCCTTTGCAGCAACCGTCTTCCCAAGGGTAAAACTTATGGTAGAGGGCTCAACCCATCAAACCACCAGTCCCCTATGTCTGTGGTCATGTTAGCAACCATGGAGGTGGGGTAGGCGAATACCCCTGCATTCTCCACAGGCTCCTCAAGGGGGCACTACATCTTTTTTTTTTTTTCCTTGTTTGTCTTTTTTCTTTTTTTTTTTTTTTTAACTTTCCCTTCTTTTTTCAAATCAACTGTATGAAAAAAAAAGTTAAAAAGAAAACAAACATACAATAAAAGAACATTTCAAAGAGACCATAGCAAGGGAGTAAGAAAAAGACAACTAACCTAAGATAACTGCTTAACTTCCAACATGTTCCTACTTTACCCCAAGAAAGTTACATAATATAGCAACATTTCAGTGAACTTGTTCCTACTACATCCATCAGAAATTAACAGACCATAGTCATTTCTGGGCATCCCCAGAACGTTAAATAGCTTATCTGTTCTTCTTGGATTATTGTTCCCCCTTCCTTAATTGCTCTCTACTGCTAGTTCCCCTACATTCTACATTATAAACCATTTGTTTTACATTTTTCAAAGTTCACATTAGTGGTAGCATATAATATTTCTCTTTTTGTGCCTGGCTTATTTCGCTCAGCATTATGTCTTCAAGGTTCATCCATGTTGTCATATGTTTCACCAGATCGTTCCTTCTTACTGCCGCGTAGTATTCCATCGTGTGTATATACCACATTTTATTTATCCACTCATCTGTTGAAGGACATTTGGGCTGTTTCCATCTCTTGGCAATTGTGAATAATGCTGCTATGAACACTGGCGTGCAGATATCTGTTCGTGTCACTGCTTTCCGATCTTCCGGGTATATACCGAGAAGTGCAATCGCTGGATCGAATGGTAGCTCTATATCTAGTTTTCTAAGGAACTGCCAGACAGACTTCCAGAGTGGCTGAACCATTATACAGTCCCACCAACAGTGAATAAGAGTTCCAATTTCTCCACATCCCCTCCAGCATTTGTAGTTTCCTGTTTGTTTAATGGCAGCCATTCTAACCGGTGTTAGATGGTATCTCATTGTGGTCTTAATTTGCATCTCTCTAATAGCTAGTGAAGCTGAACATTTTTTCATGTGTTTCTTGGCCATTTGTATTTCCTCTTCAGAGAACTGTCTTTTCATATCTTTTGCCCATTTTACAATTGGGCTGTCTGTACTATTGTCATTGAGTTGTAGGATTTCTTTGTATATGCAAGATATCAGTCTTTTGTCAGATACATGGTTTCCAAAAATTTTTTCCCATTGAGTTGGCTGCCTCTTTACCTTTTTGAGAAATTCCTTTGAGGTGCAGAAACTTCTAAGCTTGAGGAGTTCCCATTTATCTATTTTCTCTTTTGTTGCTTGTGCTTTGGGTGTAAAGTCTAGGAAGTGGCCTCCTAATACAAGGTCTTGAAGATGTTTTCCTACATTATCTTCTAGGAGTTTTATGGTACTTTCTTTTATATTGAGATCTTTGGTCCATTTTGAGTTAATTTTTGTGTAGGGGGTGAGGTAGGGGTCCTCTTTCATTCTTTTGGATATGGATATCCAACTCTCCCAGCCCCATTTGTTGAAAAGACCATTATGGCTCAGTTCGGTGACTTTGGGGGCCTTATCAAAGATCAGTCGGCCATAGATCTGAGGGTCTATCTCTGAATTCTCAATTCGATTCCATTGATCTATATGTCTATCTTTGTGCCAGTACCATGCTGTTTTGGCAACTGTGGCTTTATAATAAGCTTCAAAGTCAGGGAGTGTAAGTCCTCCCACTTCGTTTTTCTTTTTTAGAGTGTCTTTAGCAATTCGAGGCATCTTCCCTTTCCAAATAAATTTGATAACTAGCTTTTCCAAGTCTGCAAAGTAGGTTGTTGGAATTTTGATTGGGATTGCATTGAATCTGTAGATGAGTTTGGGTAGAATTGACATCTTAATGACATTTAGCCTTCCTATCCATGAACATGGAATATTTTTCCATCTTTTAAGGTCCCCTTCTATTTCTTTTAGTAGAGTTATGTAGTTTTCTTTGTATAGGTCTTTTACATCTTTGGTTAAGTTTATTCCTAGGTACTTGATTTTTTTAGTTGCTATTGAAAATGGTATCTTTTTCTTGAGTTTCTCTTCAGTTTGTTCATTTCTAGCATATAGAAACATTACTGACTTATGTGCATTAATCTTGTATCCCGCTACTTTGCTAAATTTGTTTATTAGCTCTAGTAGGTGTATCGTTGATTTCTCAGGGTTTTCTAGATATAAGATCATATCATCTGCAAACAATGACAGTTTTACTTCTTCTTTTCCAATTTGGATGCCTTTTATTTCTTTGTCTTGCCGGATTGCCCTGGCTAGCACTTCCAGCACAATGTTGAATAACAGTGGTGACAGCGGGCATCCTTGTCTTGTTCCTGATCTTAGAGGGAAGGCTTTCAGTCTCTCACCATTGAGTACTATGCTGGCTGTGGGTTTTTCATATATGCTCTTTATTATGTTGAGGAAGTTTCCTTCAATTCCTACCTTTTGAAGTGTTTTTATCAAAAAGGGATGTTGGATTTTGTCAAATGCTTTTTCAGCATCTATTGAGATGATCAATTGATTTTTCCCTTTCGAGTTTTTAATGTGTTGTAATACATTGATTGTTTTTCTTATGTTGAACCATCCTTGCATGCCTGGAATGAACCCCACTTGGTCATGGTGTATGATTTTTTTAATGTGTCTTTGGATTCGATTTGCAAGTATTTTGTTGAGGATTTTTGCATCTATATTCATTAGGGAGATTGGCCGGTAGTTTTCCTTTTTTGTAGCATCTTTGCCTGGTTTTGGTATTAGATTGATGTTAGCTTCATAAAATGAGTTAGGTAGTGTTCCATTTTTTTCAATGTTTTGAAAGAGTTTGAGTAAGATTGGTGTCAGTTCTTTCTGGAAAGTTTGGTAGAATTCCCCTGTGAAGCCATCTGGCCCTGGGCATTTATTTGTGGGAAGATTTTTGATGACTGATTGGATCTCTTTGCTTGTGATGGGTTGGTTGAGGTCTTCTATTTCTTCTCTGGTCAGTCTAGGTTGTTCATATGTTTCCAGGAAATTGTCCATTTCTTCTACATTATCCAGTTTGTTGCCATACAGTTGTTCATAATATCCTCTTATAATTTTTTTAATTTCTTCAGGATCTGCAGTTATGTCACCTTTTTCATTCATTATTTTGTTTATATGGGTCTTCTCTCTTTTTGATTTTGTCAGTCTAGCTAGGGGCTTGTCAATCTTGTTGATCTTCTCAAAGAACCAACTTTTGGTGATATTTATCCTTTCTATTGTTTTTTTGTTCTCTATGTCATTTATTTCTGCTTTAATCCTTGTTATTTCTTTTCTTGTACTTGGTTTAGGATTGGTTTGCTGTTCATTTTCTAGCTTCTTCAGTTGATCCATTAGTTCTTTGATTTTGGCTCTTTCTTCCTTTTTAATATATGCGTTTAGTGCTATAAATTTCCCCCTTAGCACTGCTTTTGCTGCATCCCATAGGTTTTGGTATGTTGTGTTCTCATTTTCATTCGTCTCTATATATTTAGCAATTTCTCTTGCTATTTCTTCTTTAACCCACTGATTGTTTAGGAGTGTGTTGTTTAACCTCCAGGTATTTGTGAATTTTCTAAGTCTCTGATGGTTATTGACTTCTAATTGTATTCCATTGTGGTCAGAGAATGTGCTTTGAATAATTTCAATCTTTTTAAATTTATTGAGGCTTCTTTTATGTCCCAGCATATGATCTATTCTGGAGAAAGTTCCGTGAGCACTAGAAAAGTATGTGTATCCTGGTGATTTGGGATGTAATGTCCTGTAGATGTCTGTTAAATCTAATTCATTTATCAGATTGTTTAGGTTTTCAATTTCCTTATTGGTCTTCTGTCTGGTTGATCTATCTATAGGAGAGAGTGATGTGTTGAAGTCTCCCACAATTATTGTGGAAACATCAATTGCTTCCTTTAGTTTTGCCAATGTTTCTCTCATGTATTTTGTGGCACCTTGATTGGGTGCATAGACATTTACGATTGTTATTTCTTCTTGCTGAATTGCCCCTTTTATTAGTATGTAGTGGCCTTCTTTGTCTCTCAAAACATCCCTGCATTTGAAGTCTATTTTATCTGAGATTAATATTGCTACACCTGCTTTCTTTTGGCTGTGGCTTGCATGAAATATTTTTTTCCATCCTTTCACTTTCAGTTTCTTTGTGTCCCTGTGTCTAAGATGAGTCTCTTGTATGCAACATATTGATGGTTCATTTTTTTTGATCCATTCTGCGAATCTATATCTTTTAATTGGGGAGTTTAATCCATTTACATTCAACGTTAAAACCGTGAAGGCATTTCTTGAATCGGCCATCTTATCCTTTGGATTATGTTTGCCATATTTTTCCCTCTCTCTATTAATATCCTTTATTGTACCCATACCGAATCTCTTTAGTACTGAACCTTTCTCCAAGTCTCTCTGTCCTGTCTTTGTTTCTCTGTCTGTAGGGCTCCCTTTAGTATCTCCAGTAGGGCAGGTCTCTTGTTAGCAAATTCTCTCAGCATTTCTTTGTCTGTGAAAAATTTAAGCTCTCCCTCAAATTTGAAGGAGAGCTTTGCTGGATAAAGTATTCTTGGCTGGAAATTCCTCTCACTCAGAATTTTAAATATATCGTGCCACTGCCTTCTCGCCTCCATGGTGGCTGCTGAGTAGTCACTACTTAGTCTTATGCTGTTTCCTTTGTATGTGGTGAATTGCTTTTCTCTTGCTGCTTTCAGAACTTGCTCCTTCTCTTCTATGTTTGACAGTGTGATCAGTATATGTCTCGGAGTGGGTTTTTTTGGATTTATTCTATTTGGAGTTCGCTGAGCATTTATGATTTGTGTATTTATGTTGTTTAGAAGATTTGGGAAGTTTTCCCCAACAATTTCTTTGAATACTCTTCCTAGACCTTTACCCTTTTCTTCCCCTTCTGGGACACCAATGAGTCTTATATTCGGACGTTTCATATTATCTATCATATCCCTGAGGTCCATTTCGAGTTTTTCAATTTTTTTCCCCATTCTTTCTTTTATGCTTTCATTTTCCATTCTGTCATCTTCCAGGTCACTGATTCGTTGTTCAACTTCCTCTAGTCTTGTACTATGAGTGTCCAGAATCTTTTTAATTTGGTCAACAGTTTCTTTAATTTCCATAAGATCATCCATTTTTTTATTTAGTCTTGCAATGTCTTCTTTATGCTCTTCTAGGGTCTTCTTGATTTCCTTCATATCCCGTACTAGGGTCTCATTGTTCATCTTTAGTTCTTTGAGTAGCTGCTCTAGGTGTGTCTCTTCTGGTCTTTTGATTTGGGTGCTTGGGCTTGGGTTATCCATATTGTCTGTTTTTTTCATATGCTTTATAATTTTCTGTTGTTTTTGGCCTCGTGGCATTTGCTGAACTTGATAGGGTTCTTTTAGGGTTTGTAGACTAGTTGAAGTCCTTATCTCTAATTTATCAGATCTACAGCTTCGTGGAGTAGACTTTCTCTAACTAACCAGCAGGTGGCGTCCACGAGCCACCTGTTCTCCACAAGCCAGTTCTCCCCTGCTTAGCCTTTTTGGTGAGTGGGGGAGTGAGTCTTGTGGGGCCCAATTGGTGTACCAAGCTTGCGTGTGTAGTTGGTGTTGCCTGCCCTGTATGTGGGGCGTGTTTCTGGGCAGTCGGGGAGGGGGGGTGGCCCTAACAATCAAATCTCCCTGATGATCCTAGAGTTTTAAAGCTACTGCAATAGTCTAATCCTTCAGTTCAGTCCTGCCACAGTTTGTCTCTGCCACTGACCCACAAGTCTTTGGTATTGGCGTATGGCTCCTGAGACTTGCAAGTGGGCCCCTCTTCCAGGCTGTGCACCCCGGGTCCTCTGTTGAGGGATGACTGTGCTATGTCACAGGTGAGTGCCGTCCCCCCAGGGCAGTTCTGGGCTGCTGGGCTGTGTTGGGAGGCTCCCAGTCTGCTCAAATGATGGCTGAATGGGGCTCTGTTAATTCACACTGCTCCCCCTTCCCAGCTCTGGGACATTCAGCTGAGGTTGTAGGGAAGGCTAATGTCCACGCCCAGTTTTGTGGTGTGTGCCTGTTATTTGAAGCACTTCCGTCACACTGGGTTGTCTGGGGCAGCTCTGGGCTATGGGGCTGGCGATGGGCAGGAGTGTTTCCTGTCCACCAGGATGGTGGCTGTGAGCGGACACCCCCCTTTTCTTGGGAAGTTGTGTTGTTTAGTGAATTTTCTCAGCCACTGGATTATTGCCTTTTGTCTCAGAGCTCTCTTAGTTCTGCTCTTGACTTGACGTGCCCAAATTTCAATTCTTTGAAGCTTTCTGTATTGAGCTTCTTAGAGTAATTGTTTTAGAAAAAGCAAAAAGGATTTAAAAAAAAAAAAAAAAAAAAAAGGCCCTCCTCAGAGATCTAATGGGTTATTGAAATGCTAATAGACAAAGCAACCAGGGCCATTAAGGAAAGGTGCACAGGGCAGAGAGATCAGCCTTGCTTCGGGATTTGCATATGCGCCTCAAGGCCTGATCTCCGCCCTTCCCCTTTCTGTGTTCACCAGAACTCCAAAAATCCTCTGCTTTTATTTTGGAGTTTTTCGTGTTGTTTTTTTTCTATGCCTGTCTCCTCTCTGCTGGGCTGGCTGCTGTCAGAGTCTCTGGTGTCTGGTCTCAGTCTATCTATGGTTGGAGTTTGAATCAGTAGAATGAGTTTCCGATAAGAGCAGCCACTGCAATTCTCCCTTCTCCTTCCTGGAGCTGACAGCCCCTCCTCCCCCGGGACTGAGCCTGGCAGGGAGGGGCGCGGGTCCCCTGGCCGCAAAAACTTACAGATTTCGCTGATCTCAGCAGTTCCACGTTTTCATGGGTGTTGTATGAAGTATGCCCAAAGACAGATTGCTCTGTGGTGTCCAGTCCACGCAGTTCCTGGCTTTTTACCTACTTTCCTGGAGGAGTAACTAAAACATACAGCTCACCAGTCTGCCATCTTGCCCCGCCTGCAACTTTCTTTTTACATTCTCTTACATTACAATTGATTTTCTAAAATTAAGTGCATAGGTAGGTTATTTTTTATAAATAGCATTTTATGGTAACAAAGAATATAAATCAGAACACTCTAAAGGAGCCCTTGGATTGCTCTAAGGGGACACCAAGGAACAGACCTGCTTAGGCACGTGTTCAACATTACAGCCAATGCCAAAATGCCAACTCTTTTCCAATATAAACCTCTCGATTCTAGCCAGAGGGGACTGTGAGCTCCCACCAAAAAGTATCTTTGCCAGAATGGGATACTGTCTGACTTTCTACTTCCTACTAATCAGGTGGGTGTGCAATGATGTTTTGTTGTGGTTTAATGTGCATTTTCTGAAATCAAGCATTTTCTCCTGTGTTTATGGAGTATTTTTATTTCCTCATCCATTAAATGGCCAGTCATGATTTTTTAAAGAAAATTTTTATGCAGTAATATATATACAACTCAAAACTTCTCATTTTACCCATTTTAAAGTACAGTCATGATTTTTAATCCATCTTTCAAAGGGAATCTTTTGAATTTAATACAATTTCATTCGTGGTTTCTGCTTTTTAAGAAATCCTTCCCAACCCCAAGTTCATAAAGACATTCTACTACATCGTCATTTAAGTGTTATAGTCTTGTCTTCCACATTTTAGTCTTTAATCCTCTATGAATACCCTCATTTAAGTTGAATTTTCTGTTACATGCTTTCAGAAAGCATCATAGATGATGCATTGATACAAAAATGTCATCTCTCCTTCTTAAGAGGCCACTAACAGGCCACAAGGGATTAAGAAGGTGTAAACCACAAGGAGAACAGGGTGAAACCATCAGAGGCGAGGCGAGGCCTCAGTGGAAGGAGAACTGACGGCTAAGGAAAGAGGGCAAAGGGATGGGCAATCTAAAGTAAACCCTGATGCAGAACTTGAACCCTTAATATCCAAATCCAGGGCAAAATTCAAAATGCCTAACAAATGAGCACTAAAATGAAGGTGGGGAGAGTCCTTCTAAAGAACTTAACTATAAAGAACTAAAACAGATTGGGATGGCTAATGGCACCTCCAAGCAAACACCTCCACATTCTGGCATTCAGGGATCCCTCAGCCTAGAGGCTTGTGCCCCACGCACCCAACGACTCACCACTTGCCAGTCAACCAGCCTTGCCTGTGCATAAATTAACTTTCCCACTACTGTCTTATTCTTAAACACCCAAGACCCAGTAACACCAAACACCAAGGAAATCCTGAAATAAGTAAATAAAAGATCAAGAGAAACAGAAAAATAACTCTGATAGAAACACGTAATTCACAGAATAGTGGAGAATTTTTTAAAAGAAATTCAATGAGATGTTGCACTCAACACAACAATGTAATGCTGTGGAAATGACCAATCAGAGGACAAGGAAGGGCTCTTAAAAAGTGAAAAACGTGACCACCAGATTAAAAAACAACAGGCAGACTGACAGAATTACCTGAACTCTTCCATAAAGTAGAACAAAAGACAGATAGTAAATATGAGAGACGAGAGAGAGAATCAACACAGAATATTACTCATCCAACAAAGCACAAAAAGTTCTAGAAAAAGAGAACAGAAAGGAGCTTCCATGACTGCTACTGACATTGCTACACCAGGACGGTAACGTGGGGAAGGGCATGAAGTTCACGTTTGAGACCCTCCCAGACCTCGACCTGTGCATCTCTTCTTTTGGCTCCTTATTTGTAAACTTTTATGATAAAATCATAATAGCACTGTTGCCTGCATGCATTTCCTGCATATATTACAGCCTACAAAACTCAGAACTCTCAACTGATGGGATAAAATGCACTAATGGGGGGGGGGCAACAGAGAAAAAGGGAAGAAACGATAAAAAAAAAATAGAAGGAAATGATAGAAGTGGGGAAGTGGAGAGGAGAGAGGAGAGAGGTAAAGAAAAGAACATGGGGTCTAGTAGCCCCATTTTACACAATGGGGAATCAACGGGCACTGTCTACAGATGAAGCGTCTGTTATTTAAATTTACAAAGATATAAACAATGTCAGAAACAGGAGGAGAGAAGGTAAGTTAGGCAGGAAAGTAAGCTAAATCCTTAGCTGTTATAGCAGGAACTTAATACATAAAGAATGCAATTATGATGGCCTCTAAAGATTCCCAATGTCTTTCCTACTACTTAACTTTGTACCAGAGGTATTAACGAATGCAGTTAGCTAATTAGACAAGCTAAAACAATTAGATGGTAAACAACTGGAACAGAAGTAAAGCCAACTCTTTTTGGAAAATCTTAGCAAATCAATGAAAAATTAACTTGACAATAAAAGAACTCATCAAGAATGGTCAGAGTCAGTGTTACCAGGGGCTACCAAAAAAAAAAAAAAAAAAAAAAAAACAACTCATCAAGGTAGCAGGATATGAAATTGACATGCAAAGATCATCATCTTTCATATTAACAAATAATACAGCCAGTTGGTAAGTTATAACAGGAGAGAAAACATCATCAATTCAGTTCTCATTAGTTAATTTATAAGAAAACATTATTTGACTATGCTAACAGGACCTGCGATCCCAACAAAAACAATAGGCTTTCTTCTGGGGCTAGGCAAGTTGTTACCAAAGTTCACTGGAAAAATATACAAGAAAAAAATAGCTAGGAAAACACTAAAAAGAGCTCTGTAGGGTTCTGGTAGACCAAGATGGTGGCATAAGACATTCCAGGATGCCATTTCCCCACAGAATCTTTGAACAACTAGCACAAATTGCCAGAGGTATGTTCCTCAAAACTCTGGAAAACAGCAAAGGGCAGTGGTAACTGGGCAAGTGCCGAACCAAGAAAGCGCCCCTTTAAGGCTGGCAGGAGAAGCTCATGGGGCCCTTGCTGGCCACCCTCCATCCCCTCTCCAGTGCGGTGTGGAGCCAGCCTGTGCTCCCATGGTGGGTCCCTGGCTTTATTTTGCAACCAGCATAATAGACATGGAAGGACCAAGGATCATCAAAAGATGCTAAACCTACAGAAGAAAATTTGATGGGGGAAAAGACAGTTACAGAGACTTAAAGCATCTCCCCATGGACTGCTCCTAAGTTGCAAGGGGAAGAAAACACTAACCTTATAGTGGAGAAAACAGACAATACCTTTACCAGATAATCAAAATGCACATAACTAATGACAGGCAGATGCTGCCAGATTAGACATCCTGAGGATATAATGTCACTTAGGAGTCCAACTGGGGGTGCACAATCTCCGATCAAGTCATGAGGAAATAGATAAACTGAAATTGAGGAACAACCTATAAGAAATTGTAGTTGCGTTGTTGCCTTGTCTCCCAGTGATGAAATGGATAATCAGAAGAGGGAACTGGCCAAGAAAGCTGAAAGCACAGCAAAGAAACTAAGAGTGGTTAAGCTGGAAGTGAAATTCAAATGGAATGTCAATAGAGTTACAGAAGAAAGAGCTGGCCGTGGACACGCTGGCACTGCTGCCGTTCTAGAGACCTGATGCACATTCACAGGAGTTTGGCATAAACGAAGAAAGAGACTGTGACTCAAAGGATAAAGTCCCAGAGGAAGTGACACTGGCAAAAAAATTTCACATTAAAGAGCACTATAAAGTATCTTCCTTAAGAAAAGAGAGCAGGGCCCAGCTCAAGTGGCAGCCCTCCTTCAGAGAATTCAGACCCGAGGGTCTGGGGGGAAAGAAAAACAAGGCAGAAACAACTTAAGTGTGGCTTCTGACACCCTGGGCCCCTGGCCGGGACAAGGTCCACTGAGAATTAAAGGGACTGCATCTCTTTATACCAATGAAGAGATGCGGACTAACAAGCCACCACCTGCTAAACAGGACAGGAAAAGCACGGAGTCTAGAGGCTGCAAAGGAAAGTCTGACAATCTGCTTGGTCTCACCCTCAGGGAAACTTGATACTGATTATACATTTATCCCGTCTGGTCTGGGAAAATCTGACTGGGGTAATCAAGGAAACCAAATGCCCAGACAACAAAAAATTATGAGTCACACTAGAAAAAAAGAAGATATGGTCCAGTCAAAGGAACAAACTTACACTTCAAATGAAATACAGGAGCTGAAACAACTAATTAAAGATCTTCAAACAAATCTTCTAAATCGAATCAGTGAGCTGAAGGAAAACGTGGCAAAAGAAATGAAGGATATAAAGAAGACACTGGGTGACCATAAAGAAGAATTCATAAGCTTGAAAAAACAAATGACAGAACTTACAGGAATGAAAAGCACACTACAAGAGATGAAAAACACAATGGAGACACAGAACAGCAGAACTGAAGAGGAAGAATAAAGGATTCATGAACTGGAGGACAGGACATCTGAAATCCTACACACAAAAGACAAGACAGGGAAAAGAACGAAGAAATATGAGCAACATCTCAGGGAATTCAACGACAATATGAAGTGCATGAATACATGTGTCATGGGTGTCCCAGACGGAGAAGAGAAGGGAAAAGGGACAGAAACAATATCGGAGGAAATACTCATTGAAAGTTTCCCATCTCTTATAAAAGACATAAAATTACAGATCCAAGAAGAGCAGCATACCCCAAACGGAATAGATCCGAATAGACCTACACCAAGACAGTTAATAATCAGATTATCAAATGTCAAAGACAAAGAAAGAATTCTGAAAGCAACAGGAGAAAAGTGATCCATTATATATAAGGGAAGGTCGATAAGACTATGTGCGTATTTCTCAGCAGAAGCCCAGGAGGCAAGAAGGCAATGGTATGAAATACTTAAGATACTGAAAGAGAAAAACTGCCAAGAATCCTATATCCAGCAAAGCTGTCCTTCAAAAATGAGGGAAGGTTTAAAATATTTTCAGACAAACAGACATAGAGTTTGTGAGCAAGATACCTGCTCTACAAGAAATACTAAATGGAGCACTACAGGCAGATAGGAAAAGATAGGAGAGAGAGGTTTGGGGAAGAGTGTAGAAATGAAGGCTATCAGTAAGGGTAAAAAGAGAGACAGAAAAAAAATAAAAACAAAATGATATGACATATAAAATCCAAAAGACAAAATGATAGACAGTAGACATTACATTGAGTGAAATTAGTCAGAAACAAAAGGACAAATACTGTATGGCCTCACTAATATGAACTAACATTAATGAGTGAACCTTGAAAGTTTAAGTTGAGAACACAGGTTATCCAGAGATAAAACGAGGGCAGAGAACAGGCATCTGATACTGAAGGAGTACAGAGTTCAACAAGATTGACTGTATAGTTCCAGAAATAAATAGCACAATACTGTGTGACAGTAGCACAATACTGTAAGTACTCTGAACACAGATGAGTGTGAGTATGGGTGAAACAGGAAGGCTAGGGGCATGTATGATACCAGAAAGAAAGAGAGAGGATAAAGATTGGGATTGTGTAATTTAGTGAAACCTAGAGTGGTCAACAATGGTGATTAAGTGTATTGATGTAAGAATGTTTTTACATGTGGGAGAACAAATGAATATCAACATTGCAAGATGTTGAAAACTGGATGGTATGGGGGGGGGGCACTACAAGACATTTCACTCCATTGAAAATACAAAGGATAAATGTTGGAAGCTGGTTCAAGCTTAGACAGGAGCCTGACAATTTACCAAGGCATAGAAAAGATGCTCTCTCCGAATCCTAAATTATGGGACAAGAAGAAGCAGGCAATTGCTGTTCAAACTACTCTTGGTAAGGTTTTACAAAGAAATAAAACAGAACTCTCAATGTCTCTAATGTTATAAATTACAGTGTATTAAATAGATACTAATTTTACTATTTTTATCATTTCCCTATATATTTATATTTAAGGTAAGAGAATTTTTAATGTTTTGACAAAGAATTTCAAACTTCATGAAACACCAATCACAATTTTGCCCAGTGACTATTATCATCACTTGGCAGGGTTTCAACTTACAGTCATTTGTACAGTCCTGTACTACTGTACAAAGCAAAGTCTGCCTGTATTGCTTTTTAAAAATAAAACATTTGAAAAAATGCATTTAATTTGTTCAAATGTCAGCACAATTTCTTTCTGAATTTTTGACTTTTTTAAACTCTCCATGGCAACAGGAATGGATTCAAATCTTACCTTATTATAGAACAGTAAAAATATTTATAACTGATTATTTAGCTTGATATTCAAACAGTACATACATACTATATGTGCCCCAATTTAAGTCAAACACAAGTTAAAAGCATCCCCCCGTTTTCCTGGTGAGAAAACCCCCAGAGAAGTTTTTTGGCCACTTTAATATATACTTTGGAGAATGGAGATTAAACAGTCAACACCAACCCAGACTCAGCCTTACATGTTTATTAAAGGAAACAGATAGATAAAACTTTTCATTCTAGTTGCACACTAAGTTACTATTTCTACTAGTATTATTTTCTAGCTACAGTTTTATCACATAGATTTAGTACAGCTCCCAGAAATCCCTAAACTCTGCCTTCTCTCCCTTGCTGGTGAGAACAGAAATTCTCCACACAGTGAGCCATTTGGGAACCAGGTGGGACCACCTGAGCACCCCCAGGCCAGTCTGGCTGCACTCCATCTGGGGCACTCTTTGCCACCAACACTGCCGCATTACAGAGTAGGCCAGGGATCCTGCCACTCTACACTGACGGTGGTCACTGCCAGCAATGGCAGGACAACCAAAACATCAAAACGGGAACAAATGAATGCCTGGAGTGACAAAAGGGTGCCAGTGTTTTATGCACCCTGAATTTGAGAAAGGCCTTAATGCCTCCTCGAGGTAAGGACAGGCTCCCCCAATCCATATCCCCATTCCTCGAGTAAACTGGCATCATATTGGTATTATACACGAAGAGCCTGAGAGCCTACAGGTTAGCAATTCATCTGAAAAATTGCAGGGCATATGACTCTGATTTAGTTACTACAATTTTAGCATTTTTCAGGCCTGCCATAATTTCATATTAGCACTTCAATTTTGCAAAGAAGGACACTATCAACTCTTTTACATGTGATTAAGCAATTTGTGAAGTGTCTATTTCCATGACACTTTATTAAATCAGAACTGACACCACCTTCTGAGGCTCTCACATCCTCAAGCACAGCAGCGTGGAGAAGGTTTCTGAGGCACTATGTGACGATGCCACTGATGGGAATCACTTAACCTGATTCCGTGCAGGTGCTGCTGAAGAGCAGCACCTTAACATGCAAGAAGGGTCACTAAACACCACATCACTGTGGGCTAGAGCTACAACGCAATTCTGAAGGATCCAAGAAACAATGGAGAATTCTACCAGTATTTAAGCAGCTATGGGGAGAGCACGACTGAAAACTCAAGCCTCAGCCACAGAAAACCAAGGGAAACTGAGTAGGCTTGTTTCGTTTTAGACTCTGACTTGGTTTTTGGACCCTTCAGGTCAAAGATGGGAAGATCTGCTAAATGAACAAGAGACAGGTATCTCCGGATGAATCCAAGGTCTAGGGCAGAACAATCACTGAGAGATGCTTTCCTCTCGTGGCTCTCTGGGGCTCACTAAACAGAAATGAAAGCTTAGGAATGAGGAAAGGTAGTCAAACGGCTTCATTTACAGCATTTCTTAATATGCTGCTGACAAGTCAGAGAAACACAAATGCTATTATATAGATAAGGCTGAATGTATTATAATTGACCTTGGAAAAGGCTTTGAATTCTCTCTTATGCAGTTTTCGTAACAAGAATGAAATCACCCACTTTTAGAAAATGACA
This sequence comes from Choloepus didactylus, assembly GCF_015220235.1. Classification (NCBI taxonomy): domain Eukaryota; kingdom Metazoa; phylum Chordata; class Mammalia; order Pilosa; family Megalonychidae; genus Choloepus; species Choloepus didactylus. The sequence goes on from NC_051312.1 coordinate 5,240,922, forward strand.
TAACTGGCTGGTGGAAGCAATAAAATTTATGGCAGCAAAGGAGCCTCCACCGCAATCTGCCCAGCTCCACATCTCCCTGTGGGCAGCGCCCTGCCCTCATGCCTGTGGAGATGCTGCTTGTCCATCAGGACACCGGGAGTCCATAGCCACCATTCTCTTGTGAGCTCGTGGCCCTCAAGGCCTGGACTGTCCACCTGCCGGCCACCCTACTGGCCGCGCCGCTGCCTTCAGACACGCCAACCCTCTCATGCCGTTCCCTGGCCCGCCCCTCTGGGTTGCAGTAACTTTATATTTGTTTAATGCTTTACAGTTTTCAAAATATTTTCATATATTATCACATTTTATTCTCAGCAACCCAGTAGGGCACACATAATTACCTCATGTGCCAGTTTGAATGTATTATGTCCCCCAAATGCTATTATCTTTGATGCAATCTTGTGGGGCAGACATTTTAGTGCTGATTAGATTGGAATTCTTTGAGTGTTTCCATGGAATGTGTCCCACCCAATTGTAGGTGATAATTCTGATTAGATATTTCCATGGAGGCATGGCCCCACCCATTCAGGGTGGGCTTTGATCAGTGGCGCTATATAAATGAGCCAACAGGCAGCGGGAACTCAGTGCAGCTGTGAGTGATGTTTTGAAGAGGAGCTACAGCCAAGAGGGACACTTTGAAGAAAGCACAGGAGCTGCAAATGAGAGACAGTCTGAAGACAGCCGTTGAAAGCAGACTCTTGCTCCGGAGAAGCTAAGAGAGGACAAATACCCCAAGTGCAACTAAGAGTGACATTTTGAGGAACTGCAGCCTAGAGAGGAATGTCCTGGGAGAAAGCCATTTTGAAACCAGAACTTTGGAGCAGACGCCAGCCACGTGCCTTCCCAGCTAACAGAAGTTTTCCAGACACCACTGGCCATCCTTCAGAGAAGGTACCCGATTGCTGATGTGTTACCTTGGACACTTTATGGCCTTAAGACTGTAACTGTGTAACCAAATAAACCCCCTTTATAAAAGCCAATCCATTTCTGGTGTTCTGCATCCCAGCAGCATTAGCAAACTAGAACACCTCATTTCACAAATCAGAGTACAGAGCTTGGGGAGTTAGAGGAGTGCCGAAGTCGCTCAGTTACGAGGAGCCTTGGGACCCAGACCCCAATGCAGGCTCTGCTTCAAGGGCAGGTATCATGATAAGTGCCCAAATCCAGCATACAGGCAGACTAGACCCCAGTCGCAATCAGTCATGCTCCTGGGGAGGGATGGGGCAGGAGGCTGCAGATGGGCGCTTCACATCTAACCAATGCCTGCTACACGCAAGATGCCGTGGGGAGGCTTTCTATTAGTTCTCACTAAACGTGCCTATGATGCTGGGAAAAAAACATGATCCTTATTTCGTGGATGACAGAACTATCTCAGGGGTAGGCTACCTTGGCCAAGATCAGAAGGTAAGACTTGAAACAGTCTGTCAGTGGACGGAGGAGGGGAAGGAGGAGAGCCAAGTGGGTGGAAGAGAACAGAAGACCCTCTCAGCTGGTGGTGGAAGAGAAGGGGCTGTTACAGAGTCAACCGAGAGCCCCTCCACCATTAACTGGAAAGGATGAAGCCTGCCACACGGCCCCGAGAACACCTCCCTGTGATTTCTTTTGTGCCTCCCCCCCCCAACAACACTAACCTCGATATACATTTGATTCTAACATTTCATGTATGTTTTCCTTAAAGCTGACGGTATTTTTTAAAATTGAGGTAAAGAAAAAAGGAATAAAGAGTAAAGCCAGCCCCAGGCATCAAACCCAATCCTCTCCTGCAAACAAGACAGACTCTGAATTTCAGCAGGAATTTAAAAGAGAATGAGCCCCCTGAGGTGGGGAGCAGACCCCACAAGATCTGCCCTGTCCTTAAGAAATGGGTGGAGCTGCGATAAAAGGAGAGAGGAAAGGCATGTGGACAGAGGAGAATCGTGAGGGACAGGGTGTATGGGAAGGGGAGAGGAGTGAACAGACAGGTTTGGCTGGAGTGAAGAAGTATTTAATACAGGGAGAGAGCAAGGGAAGGCTGACTAAAGCCAGAATATGGAGCCCTGAACACAAGACTAAGAGTCTGGACTCTGTCCCTTTAGCCACAGTCACTGGGGGGCGGGGAATCTCAAAGCAAAGGTTTAGTTTCAACCGGTGCCAGTTTAAAACATCCTGGGGGGACTGAAAACAGAAGACAGTACAAGCAAAGCCTGGCCAGGAGGCTCTCTCCACAATCTAGGCAGAGGAGCTCAGAACCCCAAGCTGAGAATGCCAAAGGCGCGGGGCATTAGAAAAGCAGAAATGGTCAGAGGAGTGTGATATATCACAGTGGAGGATGAGACGGGGATGAAAGATGGCGCCAGGGTTAAGGCCTGGAAGATGCTGATTTAGAAGGAAAGATGAGCACAACTCTGGACATGCTGAGCTTGTGGTCCCACAGGACACGCACGTGGCCAGGTCCAAAATACATTACAGAATGCAAGGCCAAGGCACGGAAGGAGTATCACAAAGATACAAACGTGGTGATCAGACTTCTGAAAGGCGACAGCTGACGCCACAATGCCACAGAAGTGAATGACTCCTCGAAGTAACGATTCCAGAAAAGAGGAGAGAATGACAGGATGCAGATATATTTCCTAGTCACTGGCACACTACTTCTGTTCAAATGAAAATTAAGTATCCAAACAATTTTGGCTAGCAAGTGCTTCCTTTCCCTCAATTCTTTTTACAGAGCTTTTCCCAAAGTCAAAAAACATCCAGAGCCTGCTGGGCAGCACAGTAAACTCACAGAGGTGTGTGGAGAGCACTGGGCAGCAGCGCCAACATTTTACCCCAAAGCCACAGCTAACAAAGGCCCACCCAGAAGCTGTTTCTTTAAATCAACAGACAATGGTAAAATTAATTCTTTAAGGGAAAAGGAATCACTGTATCTAGATTCTCTCCCTCTACATTACCGACCATTGTCAAGGTTATTTTAAGTTAGTTCATGAGTATCAACATCTCTCCAGGTAGTACTACTATAAAACCTTCAGTGACAGACTCTTACAGGTGGGTTTGTAACTGAAGCAATCCTGCCAGTGCTTCTAAGGACAGGGGACCGTGCCTTCTAAGCCAGGGCACCCGGTCAGTTCTGCACAGGGCACCAGGAGGCCCCTCTACAGGCCTTTCTCAGGCCCGTGGCTTCAGACGGGCAGAGTGGATGTGTCAGCCTGGAAGGCACTTAGGCAACAGGCTAGTGTGCTAACACTTCCAGCTACCCTCTAAACGTCTCAGTTCCTGGAGCACCTGGCCCTTTTAATAACAGTTATAGTAAAGGCACAGTCTGGAGACCACAACACTTACAGGTTTGTGAAAAGACCAAGAACCTATCAACAGGAATGTGCTTTTGAGCAATCTCTTAATTCACTGCTAAACTTTTCTTGGAAGAAGTATTTCTATGGTTTGCACAAGAAAACAACCCTGGAATGTACCTTCTTTTCTAATGTGAAACCTTGACTCTGAGTGTCACACCTTCTCCTGGCAGGGCCTCTCTCCCCTCAGCTGGACGCTGAGTGTGCACCCACCAGACACACCACAACAGCAGCCCTGCCTGCTGCGGAGTCGTCTCACACTCCTTCTCCTCAAAATGAACAAAGATCGTCAAGAACAGGAACAAAAATAACAAGGAAAAGGGCAGTGATACAATAGAAAGTCTGAGGGAAGCAGAAAATCCAAACACCTTTTCATTTTTATTAAATATGTGGTCACTGTTCTTTCTATGAGGAAAATCAGAGCCACTGGGGTGGGGGGTGGGGGTTTGTTTATGAGGCAGTTTTTCCTGATCCTCCTAGCAGAGAAATGCCAAGACCTCCCGCTGTGTAAGTAAATGCTGAACTGCTTTCTTCAGTAACTGTCCATTTTCATCATGCTGTTGCCGTTTGTGATACACTCTGGCTACCCCACAACTGATCCCACAAAGGTGGGAAATGTGCCACCTTTGAGGAAAAGCACATGTGACCCAAGAAAGAAGCTGAAAGCACCAGGCACCTCTTCTCCCAGCCTCTCTGCATCTGGGAACAGCACAGGACCTGGGTTCTGCCAGTCACCCCTGTGAGCCCAGACTCTGGATGGAAGGAAGGAGCAGGGGTTCGCCCGGAGTCCAGAAGTGGTGGTTTCACCTGCAGCGTCCGGCAACAAAGGTGCCGGCAGGGCATGCCTGGCTACGTGGCCTCCCAGCCTGGCACTCCTGCCCTCCAGGGATGCTATAAGCTATTTAAACTCCTTACTCTAATTTATCTCTCTACACAAATTGCCCTGTGGGTTTTATTGACTGTACAAAGTTCCCTCACTTCCGCTTATTTTACTCAATATTTGTATTTTCACAGTCAAGAACGTCATCCATTTTTTCAAAGAAAAATGTAGGAAGACCCAGTAAAAACACCACAAGCCTTGTGACAATACTGCACTCTGTGGGCCTTTTGCGTGGAGGTGGATCAACAGGTAAGAGACTGTTACTGTGTGGGTAAAGGTGGGGCCAACCACAACCGCTCGTTACTGCTCATCACTGCCCCCAATGGCCCTCACTGCCCCTCACTGGCCATCTCTGTGCACACCACATACTGCCACAGTGTTTGAACTTTTTCTTTCATTTTTTTCCTTTTTTCCTGTTGATCACAATTCCCTTGGGATTCTGAAAGAAAGGCTTGAGAGAAAGCACTGTTCACCACAATCAGACTTCATTGCTCGCCTTGGAAATGAATATCAGAATAAAGGTTAACATTTACTGAATGCTTACTAAATATTGGGCATTTTTTAAGGGTTTCTTTTAAACTAACTCATACCCTCACAACACCCTGGGAGGTAGGTCTCACAGTGAGTGGCAGAGCAAGAACTCAAAACCATACTGAATTAAAAAGCAGTTCCCTCCATAAATCACAGAAACAAATGCAATTAAGAAAGTCCTCGAAATTTCCCTATCATTTCACTCCTTACAGTTCTCACAAAACCTCCATTCCTACACCCCAGGGTGACTGTTGAGGGGCTAGAGAACGTGGACAGGTCCTACACCAGCAGTGTGCCAAGAGGACAGCCTGAGGAGATGTTCCCTAGCAGTCCTCCACGCATGCATCCCTTCGCCTGCTCCAACAGCCCACTCAGACCCTTTGCCGGGTAAAGACCAAATCAGATTCTGGCCTTTCTCACAATTTGCAGAAAAGAATTATGCAGAAACCAGACAACATTTATAGAATCATATAGCTGAAAGGGATTTCAAAATCATCTAGGTCTTAGGATTTAGTGGGAGGCTGAGGGGGTCTGGGCAAACGAGGCTCCACGGCAACCAACCCTTGCCTGCCACCGCAGCTCTACTGTTATCTTTTTTATCTATTGAGCTTCCCAGGAAAGATCATTTTTAAAGTTTTCAACTACAGTATCTAGCCCAACCCCTCTACTACACAAAAAGGCAACCTGAGGCTCGAAGGGGTTAATTGGCCTTCACTAACCGCCCAGCCGATTAGGGACAGAGCCAGAACAAGCCACCGCTCTGCCCACACCATCTGCTGCCCCTGCGGCACACCTGCATCAAAGGCAGGAAACCGAGAAAGACGCCTCAGCCACCACCAGGCAAACCCCTGGTCACTGATCTGTCTCATTCCAAAGGGCCAGCTTTTATTTTTCTAGTTACTGTTTCAGTGATCATTCAGTTGTTTTAAAGACAGGGACACAACTGCACGTTAGTGAATCTGAATTTTACCACAGGACAAGAATTGAGTGGTGGGAACAAAATAGTGTGACACACTTGAGCCCCTGGTTTAGGCACTGAGAAAAAGAAAACTACTGGGAAAAGCAATGAAGAAAAGAGGGAAAACCCTCTAAATTTATTAGATTAATTAAGCAAAAAGAGTTGAAAGAATAGCTAGAAACAGCTAAGGTGATTTTTAAAAGATACTGGGCACTGGAATACAGGCCTAGAATGTTAGGAAATCATTTCATTCCTTCCGGCGTCACTGTGCCCACGGTGTGCCAGGACCACACACTGGGATCGAAGAGCAACCCGGAAGTCGGTGGGCACTGCCGGGAAGGGCAGCCTCCAGGGGCTTGCCCGGGAAGGGCCCTGAGTCAGACCTCGGCTCCCCTTCTGGGCAGCGTGAAAAGCCTGGCCAACAGCCTCGGGGTCGGGGCTGAAGGGAGCCTGCTCGCCAGCCAGTGTCCAGGGAGGGGCAGGGAGCTGAAGCTCTCCCTGTATTCCCAGGAGAACCCCTGAGGGCCGTCTGAGAGCACAATGCCCTGCAGCTGAAGGACTCTGGAGTCAGGCTGCCCGGGTTCAAATACCAACTCTCCACTGACTATCCACAAGATGCCAAGCGACCCCCAAAGACCCTCTCAGCTTCCATCACCATCTCTGGAAGGTGTGAGACCACACCCTTCTTTATAGTATTGTCAGGAGGCTTCTAACTCACTCTAAGAGTCTTGAGGCAATAAATGTTAGCTATTATCTCGTTTAACCTCACAAACAGCCATCCACCCAGCCTAACACCTGGAAGACAATAAATATTTGCTAAATGAAAATAAATGATAGTTATCCCTAATTTACTGACGAGAAAATTTAAAGCTCAGAGATTAGGTAACTTGACAAAGGGAACAAAGGGAAAGAGAGCACATCCAACTGACTCCAAATCCAAGCCTTAACAGACTGCTTGTAACTTTACCACCTTCGAGTACTACTATATATGGGGGGAGTGGTGGAATATGCCTACAGAGACGGACAGAGAGAAGTGATATGGAAAGCACATTGTGGATAACCTGCCCTTTTTTTTTTTTGCATTTTTTTAGCTTTTTATTTTGAAACAATTTCAGACTTACAAGACAGTAGCAAAAATAATACAAAAACCAATACAGAGAACTCCACCATAATCCGAACCAGATAACCAGATCCATTAACTTTTCATATTTTGCCATATTTTCCATATCATTCTATCCATGTGATCATCTATCTATCCATCCACTCACCCTCTACCAGCATTTTACATTTTTTAATACACTTTCTATGTCCTGGATACTACTCCCTTAAAAAATATATTGGAAATATTTTCTCCCGGATAACCTGCTTTTAAACTATTCATTTAATTCATCTGGTCGCCATCAAGCATGAAAGCGATCAAAGACAAACAGGAAAGGAAGGGAGGAAGGGAAACATACTTATTTCATGTAAAGTGCCTTAAAAGGCAGGAAGAATGAAATGCCAGTTTGCTGACAATCTCCCTCTGGTGTGAACACATTCATGCGTGGGGTGTGGGTCAAGGAGCTTTTGGTACAGTGATTCTACACAGAATTTCTCTAAACCCCTTTGCATCAACTGGATTTCACACTTAGTCATGAGGGAAATCCTTTATATTTTAATCTGCATGGAAACAAATGCCATATCGGACTACCCAAATTAAGATTCAGGTTATTCCAAATAATGTTATCCTGCCCCAGTTCTGTTTCTCTCATAGGGTACACAGGATACCAAGACCTAACCCGTCATTCCATTTTTCCCCACAAATTACTTCTGATGTGGAGAAAGGGAGTGCTCTAGCTTCCTAGTAGCACCTCAGAATACTGCTCAGAAATACTAATTGGACTCAAGACTAACCTAAAGCCTTTAACTTGTGGATACACGACTCAACACCTTCAGCACGCCACTACCACACGAAGTCAATTTTTATGAGTATTGGAAAGGGTGTAAATCTACACAGGCAGCAGGGGTAACCAGCCCATTTGCAAAGCAGAACAACTTGGAAATGCAAAATATCCTTGAAGGCCCCACATTTATTTTCAGAGTAAAACGAACTCTCCTCTGGATGAGAACAAGACTGTGCCAGGGCCAAGAGCACTACCTCCATGGGTGCAGCAACCCAAGGGCCTGCAAGCTCGGCCAACGGCCTGCTGGTGGCTACAGGGAAAACACCTACAAGTGCAAACATTTTGTCCACAACTCTAAATTAGCATCAGCTAGCTCCAACAAAGCTTTAGTGGGTATCATTTTTGAGGGTGTCATTAACAATGACTCCAGGGTATCGGGCAAACGGGGCCCAGGCCATGCAAACAGAGTCTCGAGCCCCTCCTCTCCAAGGGTGGGTGCACAGGGAGGGGCAAGACCCCCAAGCAGGTCCTTTTATGTAGTTTTGGCTTTTGAACCATGGAAATATTTTACAGATTTCAAAAATTAATTCAAAAAACCAGGCAGACCCTAAAGTCAAGAATAAATAGAAACAAACGAACCTACTGTATATCAAACTGATAACTACTTTATCTGTGTGGTTACAACTTTCAAACTAATTATTCTCACTATCTTTAGTGGGATATATTTAGTCTAAGGCCCAAAAGCAATGCAAAGAAATCCTAAAACTTCACTCAATAGGCTGTTAAGAAGAATACCAAGGCACTGAAACGGTGAAACCATTTTATGTATATCACAGAATAAAGGAAAGGTAATGTTAATATCATTAAACATCAAGATTGCCAGTATAAGAAAAATATAAATATAAAATAAAATTTTTAAACCTGTAATTTTTTGACTTGAAATGGAAATCAATATGAACTCCAGGTTTTTCTTTTCTAAAATACTCTTTTCTAGCTCTGTCCACAGACAGGGCCTCAAAGCAGTGAGAACCTGTGAGAATGAGCACACATCCACCTGGATATTGATCTCTAAGTGACATTTCCCTTAGAGGAATGATTTCAGATCTGAGGCAGGAAAAGCACAGAGCGGGCCTGGGACGTATTTTTGTGCCATCAAAGACTGCTGGGGTCCTGGCAAAAGGACCCAGCTGCCAATATGAAGGGGCAATCTGAGCATCTAAAGAATAACAATGGGACTTGACTGCAATACACAGAACGAGGACCAGTACAAGTGTCCACAGCAAACGAGAGAGGCAGTGAGGGAACAAAAGGGCGTTCTTTACCAAAGAGTAATGGTTAAAAAGTGTACAAGGAACAAGAGACGGAAAAACCACCAGCCTCAACTTCCACTGTAAGAACTGACCGGGGCAAGGAACATCAGTGGCTGCTAAAACCACTAGGTCAAAGGTCACTGGGGAACATGGGCTCCACAGATCCTTAAGTGCATGCCAAGAGAAAGATTGTCAAGGGGGAAGGGCAGTCACCACCCCACCTGCCTCCAGAAGAGTGACACCACCCAAAATTATGTGCTTCCTGGAGTGAGGCTAAGGGGGCAAAGCAGGGAAGCAGAAGTAGGAAGAATGGGAATTTACTTCACACATAGTTGTTTTAAAGAGGTTTTCTAACTGGCATGCATTACTTCTGTAAGTTTTTAATCAACAGAAAAATGTAAATACAGTAAACTGTTATGGTGAACCTCTACCTGCAGAAAGCTTCCTCAGGTAAGAACCACTGCCCAGGGAAAGGAGCCAGACACAAAAGGACAAGCATTTGTAAAAAAGAACTAGAATAGGCAAATTCAGAGCCAGAAAGGAGAGTGGGGGTTACCAGAGGCTGGGGGGTGGAGGGTGGGGTGAACGTGGGGTTCATGGGGACAGAGCTTCTGTTTAGGGGCGGAGCAGTTCTGGTACTGGGTAGTGGTGATGGCAGCAGGGCACGGTGAGTGTGATTAACACAACTGAACTGCATACTTGGAAGTGGTTAAGACGGGTACCTTTAGGTTGTACATGTCCTAATAATAAAAAAAATTTTTTTAAAGTTTTAAAAATCATTTTCTTATCAGAAGTAAAACTGCTGTGTCGGAATATGAGCATTTTTGAGGATCCTGACACAGAAGACAAAACTGGTTCTCCGGAAGAGTAGTGCCAAATTCCTCAGCAGGACCATGCTGAAGGAGGAAGCAAAAGGGAAGGTAGGAAAGGCCAATAGGCAGGGGAGGGCCAGGAAAGGACTGGGGTGGCCCGCTATCGGGTCTGGACTTGACCCTGAAGGAGACTGGGAGAAATGGAAAACGGATGCATCTGCCACAAAGGGAAGATGCAGTCATCTGATCTGCATCTTAGCAAGATCTCGCTGCAGCCCTGGAGGGAAGCCACTGGACAGCGAAGGACCTTGGAGGAAACAGGAAAATGAAAGGGTCCAAATCCCTCCAGCAGCAGGCCTCAGAGGGGAGGAGGAGACAGGGCTGTCTCCTTTCTGACCTACAGGACCAGGAAGAAAACCACCACCCACAGGAGGGACAGATTCGGGGAAAAGATGGTTTTGGCTAATGTTGAATTTAAGGAGCCCAAGGTCCATGCAAATGGGCGCATACAATATACTATACAAGATGTGTAGATGTCAACTAGAGCTGGGAGTGCAAGGTCAGTGGGGAGTTGGAGCTACCGAGGAAAACTGCCTCCCCAAGTTCTGCCTGTACAACCACAAATGAAAAAACTGAAATATTTCCATGGGTGCATGATACATGCATTTAACTTCCTCAGACTATACGGATTCTTTCACTCTTCCATTTCTCTTTACATAATCAAATCTATTTTTAAAATATTGGAGCTACTCCCCCCTATGTGGGACCTGATTCCCAGGGATGTAAATCTCCCTGGCAATGCAGGGTATGACTCCCAGGGATGAATCTGGATCCGGCATCATGGGATCGAGAACACCTTCTTGACCCAAAGGGGGATGCAAAATGAATCGAAATAAAGCTTCAGTGGCTGAGAAATTTCAGATGGAGTTGAGGGGTCACTCTGGTGGACATTCTTATGCACTATATAGGTAACACTTTTTAGGTTTAATGTATTGGAATAGCTAGAAGTAAAGACCTGAAACTCTCAAACTCCAACCCAGTAGCCTTGACTCTTGAAGACGACTATATAACAATGTAGCTTACAAGGGGTGACAGTGTGATTGTGAAAACCCTGTGGATGCACTGCCTTTATCCAGTATATGGATGAATGAGTCGAAAAATGGGGACAAAAACTAAATGAAAAATAGGGTGGGATGGGGGTTGATTTGGGTGTCCTTTTTTTTAATTATTTTTATTTTTTATTCTTATTCTGATTCCTTCTGGTATTAAGGAAAATGTTCAAAAATACATTGGGGTGATGAATGCACAACTATATGATGGTATTGTGTACAGGTGATTGTACACCATGGATGATCGTATGGTATGTGAATATATCTCAATAAAACTGAAGTAAAAAAAAATTCTGGGGCTAGTAATCCTTACATTTCGCAAATTCAGCACCTCAAACAGTGCCTGACACATACTACGGACTCAATAAATACTTGAATACATTCATGTATCCATTGTACGCATAGAAACACGGTCACGGCAGTGCAAATGAAAGGCAAGTATGAATGTATGTAATGCAAAACTCCACAAAGACCGGCTGCTGCATGAAGGGCTCCGTCTCCTTGTTGAAGAGTCCAGGCTTAGGAAGCGAAGAGACAAGAAGGCAGGGCTGCTTTCAAGAGGACGGCAAACTGAGGGTGTGTAAAGGAGAATTTGCAAATGTTCGAGCACTATTTGTAAAGCAAAGGATCACAGTTTATGGTTTCATAAACCAAAAACAAAGGAAAAAGCATGGCAATTTAAAGGAGGTTTTGCCAACTCCTACTAAAAAGCAGTCAGTAAAGCAAACTGGAGGGACTATCTAAGCTCAGGGTTAGCCACTATTAACTACCCACTGTGGAGAGTTATTTAGCCAATTTTACCTAGTTTCAAGTCTCCTTAATTTATTCACTAAGTAAGCTTAGCAAGTGCTGAACCAAACCTTGGTAACAGTACTGAATTACATTATTGTAAAATGTTAAACCCAATTCTGAATTACAGCAATACTCGGGAAAAGCTCTGAGTTAATCCTCAGACCACAGCTTCTCCACCTCAACACAACCGACATCTGGGGCTGGACGACTCTTTGTTGCAGGATGTTCAGCAGCACCCCTGACCTCTACCCACAGCAGCATCCACACACCCCCACCCATCATATCAACCAAAAATATTTCCAGACACTGCCAAATGTCAGTGTCTCCCAGGCATCGTCTTTCATCCCCTCTTATCCTCCACCGAAATGCATACCGCTTTGTTTTTTCTTTTCTAAGACAATCCCTACCCCTTGTGTCCCAGTACCCCAGCCTCATGCCTACATAATATAAAAAGGCTCCTGACCAGGCCTTGCTTGCACTTCCCTCTGTTTCAGTCCATTCAGCACACTTCATACTGCTTCCAGTTGAACCTAAACCTTTGCTTTGACAATGAGCACACCTGGCACAGGTAGATTTATTTTTCACTAAATTGTGATTTTAAGACTTCACCTCTTAGAGCCTTCCAAGTTTTGCACCCCCTGCCTCAGGAATGAGCAAGTTCCAGGAGAGGTACAGGCACATTTTTGGATCCCACCACAATTCAAACTGAACAGATTTTCTTCTTTCAGTTTTAAGTATAGAGTTCTTGAAGTGAGGTATCTTCTAAAAATCTTATTTGCTGCTTTCAAAAAGACTGTAAAACTACAGTTTTAGAATAAACTCTGCATCTTCAACTTTAAAATGCAATTGGATGAAAGTCTAAAAGCAGTAATTTTTTAAAACACCAAACAAGAAACACGTATATGATCGAAGCACAGAATAAATGTCATTTAACCTCTCCCACTTCCCCAGTCTTCTCCTTTGCCTGTTGAGGCATCATCACAGCCCTGTCCTGGGCTGGCACCCAGGCAAGGGGACGAGGAGGGACCAGGCAAGGCTGGAAAATCCCTGTTGTAGCCAATAAAAGAGCTGGGAGGGGAACTGAGTTCCCTTGTCTCCATTGGGTTGGGGCACTTGCTCTGTTCTTTCACATTTAAGACATGGACATGGTGGAGCTTGGGCAAATTGGAGAGTCTGATTAGAAAAAGAACCATGTGTACCATGTAAAGATAAGTGGATTTTGTTTTCTCCCATATCAAAATAAGGATGATCAATATATTCGCTGACTTCTATATCTTGCCAAAACCAGAGAACCACTGGATTATTTTTCCCCTGCTTCATTATATATGAGTAGCTTGTAGCAGGTTAACCCATCAGGAACTCTCAAAAAGATGAATGCATTTTTTTAAAGTCTGTTAGATATTAAAGAGATACGGAGGCAGCCATAACCTGAAGGGACCAAGATTTTAAAAATGAAACAAACAAATCAACAAAAAACTGAGGCTGAGTCCAATATTCAGAGTGTCACTCTTTCTCTCAGGGCATCTCATGATTCCTTAGGGATTTATAGCAATAAACCAATAACCTGGGAAGAAAACAGCAGAAAGCCAAGCATAAAATAGTGGATGAAAGAGCTCTGGACAGTCTCATGGGGCTGAGGAGACAAAAATTGGTTTACAGGCCTGACACAACAGCCAGGACTTAAGGGGTCAAGATCACAAAGAAAAGGGAGGCAAAAAAAATGAGCCCAGCTCTCTGCAAAAACTGGCTGAGCACTCAGTAGTCTCATAGTGTTAAGGAGACAAAAATTGGGCTTCGGAAACTGCCAAGAAGGAAGGGCCCTGGGGAACATTCCAGGCTTTCAGAGGGAAGCCCTGCAGCACTGCACCCTAGACGGGGGTGAAGCCAGCTTACACTGAGGTGCACAAAGCCTGAATCAGAGCCTCAAGTCACTCAGCATGCCAACTGAGTTGAGATAACCTACCCCTACTCTAGGCATGTGTCAGATGACAAGAGGAAACTCTCGGGAGGATGACAGAATTACCCAGAACCTATGTAGTTTTCCACACATAATGTCCAGCCCTCAATTTAAAAAGCAAGCAAAGAGTGCTCGCTTCGGCAGCACATACACTAAAATTGGAAGGACACAAAGAAGATTAGCATAGCCCCTGCACAAGGATGACATGCAAATTTGTGAAGCATCCCATATTTTTATGCGGCTCCCTGACCATGGATCCTTTACCAGTTATCACTGAGGGAAAGATACGTGTCAACGATTAGTATGGCATCTAATATTAAAGCTGTGATTAAAAAAAAAAAAGTAAGCAAAGAAACAAACACTGGCAAAGCAACAGGACTAAGATAAAAAGAAAAAGAAAAATAGACCCAGAGATGACCCATATACTGGAGTTATCAAACACAAACTTCAATTGTTAAAAATATACTTGACAGAAGGAAAAATTTCACTGGAAAACTAGACTCTATTAAAAAGAACCAAACAAATTCTAGAACTCAAAAATATAAGTGAAATTAAGAACTCAGTATATGGGCTTAACAGCAGATTGGACACAGCTGAAGAGAGGATCATGAATAGAAAGACAGGTCAGTAAAAAAATATCTAGACAGAAGCAGAGAGGGAAAAAACGAGTATAGAAAATGTGAAAGGAGCCTAAGAGACACAGGGGACATTGTGAAAAGGTCTACTGTGCATATAAAGGGAGACTTTCAAAGTGGAGGAAGGACAGCTTGGGGAATAGGGAATATTTAAAAATAAGGGCAAAAACTTTTCCAAAACTGATTAAAGAATAAAGCCATCAGTTCAACACAGAACACCTTATATTTGTTTTCAGCATTAGTTTTTGCAGCAGCTTATTCTCATGACTGAGGCAAGAGCCAAAGACAAAAGGCCCTGCCTTCCAGGGGGCCACACTGAGAGCTGATTCCTCAGTGGAAAGTAAGGAGGCCAGAAGACATCAGCCGGCAACTAAAAATGCTGAAAATTCCAAACTGGAATTCTATATCCAGAAAAATATTCTTCAAAAATGAAGGGACAACAGACTTTTCAGGGAAACAAAAACAAGACAATTCATCACCCAGAGACCTGAACTTAAAGAAATATTAAAGAGGGTTCTTCAGAGAAAAGAAAAACAATCCCCAGCAGATGCATGGAAAAATAAGAGAAAAATGAAGAGCAATGAAAGTGATAAAATGAAAATAAATCGAAATGAAAACCAACTGCAAAAAAACATGATTAAATGCCAATAATATAGCTAGAATTACAATGTAGGAAACGGTAACACAAAAGGTGGTAGGGGAGTTAAATGCAATTCAAATGCCTAAAAAAATGCCTAGGAAGTAGTAAAAGTACTGAATTAAGCTTAAATTAAAAGCAAATCCTGTTATCTAGGAGTACTACGTATGAGTGTACATGTATACATTATATAGATAAAAATAAATACGTACCCCCCCTTAGTGGGACCTGACTCCCAGGGGTGTAAGTCTCCCTGGCAACACAGGATATGACTCCCAAGGATGAATCTCAACCAGGCACCACAGGATTTAGAACATCATCTTGACCAAAAGGGGGATGCGAAATGAAATGAAATAAAGGCTGAGAGATTTCAAATGGACTCAAGAGGTCACTCTGGTGAACATTCTTATGCACTATACAGATTAACAGTTTTTAGGTTTTAATGTATTGGAATAGCTAGAAGTAAATACCTGAAACTACCAAACTCCAATCCAAAAGTCTTGATTTGAAGACAATTGTATAACAATGTAGATTACAAGGGGTGACAGTGTGATTGTGAAAGCCTTGTGGATCACAATCCCTTTACCCAGTGTATGGATGGACATAGACAAATGCGGACAAAAACTAAATGAAAAATAGTGTGGGATGGCGGGGGATGATTTTGCTCTTTTTTATTTTTATTTTTTATTCTTATTCTGATTCTTTCTGGTGAAAGGAAAATGTTCAAAAATAGATTGCGGTCAAGAATGCACAACTATATGATGGTGCTGTGAACAGCTGATTGTACACCATAGACGACTGTATGGTATGTGACTATCTCTCAATAAAACTGAATAAAAAAATGGATAGGTAGATACATACATACATACATACATACATATACACATATAAGACCAACAGTCTAATAGAGGAAAAGTGTAGAATTAAAAAAAAAAAACAAAAAAACTTCGTACTTCTAAAAGAAGGAAAGCAAGAAAAAAGAATATAATATAGGCGGAACAAATAGAAAACAAATAAGATAGTACCTATAAACCCAAATGTCAGTAGTTAACATTTAAATGGAGTAAATACGCTAATTAAAAGACGATTGTCAGACTGATTAAATGAAACAAAACAAAACACTAACCATATACTGTAAAGGCTCACCTTAAAACCAGGACACAGACAGTTCAAAGTAAAAGGATGGAAAGATACCCAGGCACAGACTAAAAGAAGGCTGATATAGCAAATATTCATTATCAAATAAAGCATTACTAGCTAACATGCTAGACATTTCACAATAACAAAAGTTCAGTCTACTAAGAAGATAATTCTAAAGTTGAATGCACCTAATAACTTGTTCTCAAAACACATAAAGAAAAAAATGAATAGAACTAAAAGAAGACATAGTCAAATCCATAATCATAGTAGAAGACTTTAAGACACCTCTCTCAATGACTGACAGAACAAACAAACAAAAAGTAAGCCTATAAAATCGGGCCATCCAATCAAATAGCCACTAGCCACATAAGGCTATTAAGCAATTAAAATGTAGTTACTCCAAATTGAGAGGTATTGCAAGTATATAATATACCAGAGATTTTAAAGGCTTAGCATAATAAAAAGAATGTAAAATACCTCATTAGTTTTTTTATGTTAAATAATATTTTGGCTATTTAGGCTAAATAAAATATATTATATTTCCTTACAAAACATATTATGTTTCTTTTTACTTTATTTAATGTGGCCACTAGAATATGAATTACATGATTAACAAACTTGATTTGATACCACGAACCCCCATACCCATCAAAACACATTATTTTCAAGTGCCCAGGGAACATTTAACAAAATTGAATATATGCTGGATCATTAGGAAAATTCAATCAATTTCAAAGGAATGAAATGATACAGAGCGCACTTAGGGATGTTAATGGAATTAAGCTAGAAACCAACAAAAAGGTAACCAGAGAATCCCCAAACCTTAGGAAGTTAAGTGATACACTTCTAAAAAAACATTTAGTAATAAAATATCACAATGAAAACTTAAAAAATATTTCTATATAAAAGATAATGAATTCTGACATATCAACACTTGTGGGATAGGCGGGATCACAAAAGTGCTACATCCTGAGCTGGCTGGCCCTGGGCCACCCCGTGTTACCTTTGGGTTCTTCCAGGTCAATGACGAGAGGCTTTGTGACTGAGCGCTGAGCCAATGCTCATTAAGGCTGGAAAGGGGTTTCTTCCCTGGTGCCCCTGAGGAGCGAGCGAGGAAGGCAGCAGGAGAACATCCTACTCTCTGCAGTGTCTCTGCAGTGTCTCCAGCCAAATGAGGAGTTAGGGGCTGTGTGGCATCTGGGGGCCTGGTTACCAAGGTTCCAAGTTCTGTTGGGCTCTGTTGCCAAGGAAGTGAGGTCACCTCCTTAGGTCCCCTTACCTGGGCTCCCTTAACGGACAAGAAAGCCACAAAGGCCCCTCTGGCCTTCTCACTGCTTGTGCTTGTAAATATACATTTAGGTAACCCATATCCCTTTCAAGTTACAGACCCTTAACCTTTACTCCACAATGTTCCCTTTTCCAGTCAATCCCCATCTACATCCTGATTTTTTCTCCACTATGGATATTTTTCACCTGTTCTGAAACTTCATATTAATGAAATCATAGCGTATGTACTCTATTTGGTAAGGCTTCTTTCATTCAGCATAGAGATGTAATACGTAGCTGTAGTTCATTCTTTTTATTACTTAGTACTTTACAATTATGTCAATTACCACAGATCGTTTACCCATTCTTCTTTATATGTAAACTTGGTCTTCACCTACTTTTGCTATTTATAAATATGTTTATAAAAAAAAGTTGGGGGATGCAGCTAAAGGTGTACTCGGAGGGAAATTTACATTAAAAAAATATAATAAAGACAAAGGTTAAAAATCAATTAAGAATCTTTCTTAAGAAATTAGAAAAAAGAACAGCAAATAAAACACAAGAAGGAAGGAAGGGGAAAAGAACAGAAATTAATGAATTAGAAAACAAACACTGCACAGAAAAAAAAATAAAGCCAAAAGCTGGTTCTTTGAAAGGACTAATAAAACTGGAAAACATCTAGCAAGACTGATTAAGAAACAGACAATGCACAAATTATCAATATCAAGAACTTATAAAAGGGGACACTGCTACAGATCAGATATTGTACTTATAAATGGGAACTCTGGGTGGCCTGAATAAATTCCTAGGAACAATGCCTCACCTAAATTTACAGACACAAGAAGAAATACATAAATCAGAAAAATCTTACAGCTACTTTGAAAACTGAATCTGAAATTTAAAACCTTCCCGTAAAGAAAAGCCTACACCCAGATAGTTTTGCCGATGAACTCTTCCAAACATTTAAAGAAGAAAACACCAATCTTACAGAAACTTTTCTAGTAAACAGAAAAACAAGGAACACTTTCCACCTTGTTTTATGAGACGAGCATAACCTTGATACTAAAACCTAACAAGGACAATACAAGAAAGTAAAATTACAGGCCAGTCTCTCTCATAAGTTATCAATGCAAAAATCCTGAACAAAATATTAGTAAATAAAAGCCAGTGAATCTTACAAACATAATGTGAGTGACATGATGTGAGTGCAAAAGCTGGCAAAACTAATCTGTGTCACTAGAAGTCAGGATAGTAGTTACCTTTGGGAAGGAGGGAGGATAATGAATGAGAATGGGCATGAGGGGGGTTTTTGAATTTGGTAAATGTTCTATCTCTTGAGTCATATAACAGTTACATAGGTGCTTTCAATCTGTGAAAATTCACTGAGCTGCATGCTTGTTATTTGTGTACTTGTTGCACTGCATATTGTTATAATTAGCACAAACATTTATTAAAGAAATACATTACTAGAATAACATTTTTTTAAAAACATGGGACTATACAACATAGTGGACCCTATTGTAAATGATGGACTATAGTCAATAGCACAATTACAAAAACGTTCTTTCCTCAATTGTAACAAACGTACCACACTAATGCAAGGTGTTAATAATAGGGTGGTATATGGGAACTCTGTACTTTCTGCACGATTTTTCTGTAAATCTACAACTTCTCCAATAAAAACAAATGGAGATTTGTTTAGTCCCAGGGTCTGTCAGTGGTTTCAGTCCTTGCGATGGTGGTAGCATGAGAGCAGAATACGAGTTACGGCAACCAGAGCCATGGCAGGACAGGCGTTTAGAAAGTTTCTTCCCCTCTAAGACCGAGTATTGGTTGAAAGGAGTGCAGCTGAAACTGTAACTAAAGGAGGCATTATGCTTCCAGAAAAATCTCAGTAATAGCTGTTGGAGCGGGAGCTAAAGGAAAGGGTGGACAAATTGAACCAGTTAGTGTGAAAGTTGGAGATAAAGTTCTTCTCCCAGAATATAGAGGCACCAAAGTAGTTATAGAAGAAAAGTATTACTTATTTAGAAATGGTGACATTCTTGGGAAGTATACAGAGTGAAACCATTCTTGAAATGGCATCATGTGAAGCTGCCCATTCCACTGAAGTTCTGAAATCTTCCATGATATAAATAATTTCCATGTCTCTTTTATAAAAACTGATAATCCAGTGTCTCTAAAATTTAATTTCACTGAACTGATATAAACATTTCCAAACAAAAATACGTAAATGAAAAAAAATGGGAAAAAAAAGTCAGTGAAAGGAGAAAACACTGTAATCAGTTTAGGGTGGGTTTATTCTAGAATTGCAAGGCTGATTTAACATTTAAAAAAAGAAAAGCTAAAGCACCATATAAAAGATGCAGAAAACACATTTAAGAAAATTTAACACCCATTTGTGATTTTTAAAAAACTCTTGACAAACTAAGAATAAAAGAGAACTTTCATAATCTGACAAAGAATTTCTACGAAAACTCTATGGCAAATACTTGATGGTGAAATGGTGAAATAGTGAAAGCCTCCCCCTGATTACTGGGAACAAGACAGGATATCTGTTATTAGTGCTTCTATGCAACACTATACTAGAGATCCTAGGCAATGCGATAAGGCAAGAAAAGAAAAATGGTTATAATATTTGGAAAGAGAAGAAAAAAGGAAATTGTCATTATCTGCAGACATAATTGGGTATACATAGAAAAAAAACAATCTAGACATTATTGGAAATGAATGAATTTAGCAAGGTGAATACACAAAAATCAATTTTATCCCTACAGTAATATAGAGATAGTAATAACAATTTAATTTTTAAAAGCTATAATTTATAATGGTATAAAAAATAACAAATACCTGTAAGTAAATCTAATTAAAGATGTGCAATACCTATACACAGCCAACTACGAAATAGTAAGACAAATTAACGATCTAAATAATTGGAAGCCTATATCAAGCTCATGGATTATAAGACCAATATTAAAAAGATGTCATTTCTCCCCACACTGGTCTACAGATGAAATGAAATCCCAATTAAAATCTCAGCACATTTTTGGGGGCAAATCTGCCAAACAGATTCTAAAATGTATCTGAAAATGCAAAAGGCTAAGATTAGCCAAGACAAACTTGAAAAAGAATAAAGGTAAAAAACTTAAACTACCAAATTTCAAGACTGACTAGAAACCAATGTTAATTTAGACAGTGTGGTATTTATGCAAGGAGAGGAGAGTCCAGAAACAAACCCGCAAATACACGGTCACTTGATCTGTGTCAGAAATGATACAGCAGTGCATAACAAACCATGCTGGGTCAGCTGGAGACATATATATATACATTGATCCCATCTCATGCCATAAACAAAAAACAATTTCAGGTGGATCACAGTTTAAATGTGAAAGATAAAACAAAGTTTCTTCAAGACAATACAGGAGAATTTCTTGAACTTAGCCTAACAGATTTATTAAACAGAACACGAACAGCATGAAACATTATGGAAAAGACTGACAACTTGGACTACATCTGTTATCAAAAAGAAACCACTGAGGCAAGCACTATGATGCCTCACCAATATGGACTAACTACAAAGTGTAAACTCAGAATTGAATCTTAGAGCACAGCCCAATAGGGAAACGATTATTGTAATGGTCCCTAGATTGTAAGCTCTTACAGCAGTCAAATCTACTCCTGAACTGTAATAGCTATCTCCAAACTGAGATGTTGATGCTTTTGTGTATAACCTGACTGATCTCTGGAACACTGGGTATCTGTGTGACACCTGAAACTCAGAGCTAGAGCTCGGCAGATACAAATGTCAGTATTAAGGCATACGACAACTGTTTAAAAAAAAAAAAAAAAAAAAGGCTGAAAAAGAGTCCAGAGTTTAACTAGAGATTTGAATGAAGCAGATCTGGTTAAGACTAGGGCAAATCAGGACAAAGGGTAAAGGCTGAAACTGAATGTGTGTTAAAATTTCAACTTCCATGTGAGACCAAGGGAAGATCTGTTAATTTGGTGTAGGATCTATATTTTCTAAACAATATAACTTCTACAGTTTGTTCAAACACCACAATTACATGGACCTTTGAATAGGAAGTGAAACATGGCAGGTCTGTATAGATTAGAGTGAAATAGCAACACATCCCAAAGTAATTTGGGCAGAGAATAAAAATATACATTCGAGGCCCCCTTGAAGAGCTGGGGGAGAATGTGGAGGTGTTGGACTTCCTCACCTGGACTGTTGATGATGTTCTCACAAACACTGGGGACTGATGGTTTGATATGCTGAGCCCTCTGTCTTGGGGCTTGCCCCTGTGAAGCTTGTTACTGCAAAGGAGAGGCTAAACCTGCTTATAATTGTGCCTAAGAGTCTCCCCGAGTGCCTCTTTGTTGCTCAGATGTGGTCCTCTCTCTCTAACTAAGCCACCTTGGCAGGTGATCTTGCTGCCCTCCCCCCATGTGGGACCTGACTCCCAGGGGTGTAAGTCTCCCTGGCAACACAGGATATGACTCCCAAGGATGAATCTCGACCCGGCACCATGGGATTTAGAACATCATCTTGACCAAAAGGGGGATGCGAAATGAAATGAAATAAAGGCTGAGAGATTTCAAATGGACTCGAGAGGTCACTCTGGTGAACATTCTTATGCACTATACAGATTAACACTTTTTAGGTTTTAACGTATTGGAATAGCTAGAAGTAAATACCTGAAACTACCAAACTCCAATCCAAAAGTCTTGATTTGAAGACAACTGTATAACAATGTAGATTACAAGGGGTGACAGTGTGATTGTGAAAGCCTTGTGGATCACAATCCCTTTACCCAGTGTATGGACAAAAACTAAATGAAAAATAGTGTGGGATGGTGGGGGATGATTTTGCTCTTTTTTATTTTTATTTTTTATTCTTATTCTGATTCTTTCTGGTGTAAGGAAAATGTTCAAAAATAGATTGCGGTCAAGAATGCACAACTATATGATGGTGCTGTGAACAGCTGATTGTACACCACGGATGACTGTATGGTATGTGAATAAAACTGAATTAAAAAAAAAAAAAAAAGACGAGAGAAAGTAAAGACAGGTATCTAAGAAAAAATCTACCACACATATATGTATTCAGAATATATATAAGAACTCCTTCAAACCAATAAGAAACAAGACAACCCAAGAAAAAGGGGCAAAAGATTCACACAATCATTTCACAAAAGATAACCAAATGACCAATAAACACACGCAGAGGAGCTCCACCTCTGCATGCTCACTGGTCATGAGGGAGCAGCACCTTCAAACTGTGTTACACACCCACCACCAAGCACCCACCAGAACAGCCAAAATTAAAAGAACTGACAATACCACATGTCAAAAGGCAGATGAATAACAGATTTCTCATAAATTGTTGGTGGTAGAACATACTGGTACAACCCACTCCTTTGACAGTATCTACTGAGGCTGAACAAATGCATACCCTCCTATCACTCTCTAATGCCACTCTTATATTTACTCCCAATAGAAATCTATACGTATTTACACCAAAACAAACCAAACAAAACAAAACAAAAACAGGAATGTTCAGGGCAGCCCTTGTAAAAACTGGAAACAGAACAAATGTCCACAAACAGTAGAAAGAAAGTATCATGGCATATTCGTACATTGGATTACCAGGCAGCAAGTGAGAATGAACAAAGCTACATGAAACAAGAGGGAACCTCACAAACGTAACGTTGAATGAAAGAATCAAGAAACAAAATACAAACTGCTTGATTTCATTTACCTAAAGTCAAGAATATTCAAAAGTAATCAATGGTGAAAAGTTAAAACTCTGGTTATCTTCGGGGGAACTTTACTAGGCGTGAACTAGGAGAAGGCTTCCGGGAAGTTGGCAATGTTCTATTTCTTGATTTGGGTGAATCACACAAAGAGTGGCGTAACACACTGCTCTGTAAAAAAACTCACTGAGTTGTACTCTTATCATTTGTGTACTTTTCTGATATATATTTTACACTTCAAATTTTTAAAAAGTGAACTGTCACCTGCCTACGTAATGTGCCAGGAGTACAAATGCATCTTCTTTATTCTTATGCCTATCTTGCCACATTACTAGCCAACAAAAATGAGGCAAATTCCAGGAAAGGGACGGGTCCACAGAAAGGCTTACTTCATGGTTACTGTGTTGCTGAAACACTGGCATCAGGTGCTCAGGTGGTGATGGGAACCATTGACATCATCACATTAAACATTCAGCTAGGCATTTCCAGGCCACAACACTGAGTAGCAGCTAGAGACACATGGTTGAGCAACTGCCTCACCTGGCCAGTGTGAGGGCCACTACTGTGTGACATGCACCTGTTCAAACCCCACTCCCTATTTTGTCCTTTGTGTCCATTCTTTAAAAAAACTGTACACTTCACTACATGAAAAGATACCATTATTTAAAAATAATTAAAAAAAAAACTGAAAAGATTTCCAAATACACTAATAAAACATAATAATTTGGTCACTTCTTTTAAGTTTGTGTTAACAGAACCTGATCGAAACAAGCCTGGCAATTTATAAGATTCTAATGAGAAAAAATCTTGATGCTCTAAACCAACAAAAGAGGAATACATAGCACTAACATGAAATTACTGTTGCAAAAAATGAAAACAAAATGTTTGGCTTATCAGTCTTTCAAGAGAACTGACCAAAGCCAAGAAATGCGTTAAGGCTAGTAAATATTAATTTACTAACTGACCACTGCCAATCCATCATGAAAGGACAGATGTATGCTTATTCAGCACCATAAAGGCACACTTTCTCTGACTAAATATAACGGCGCCTAGACAGCTGAGAAACACCTAAGTAAGCCACACGGCTCCAACCACACTCCGGGCCTGTCGCTATCGCTTTTCTAGTTTTAACTTTCTCCCTTTACCATCTTAAGTCCTCATTCAACTCTACCAGAAAGGACTTTAAAACACTAGTCCAAATGTAACATACTTCAAAAGTAAGCACTTCAATGTGATTTTAAGCTTTACAATTCTCATCTGCCAACGAAAAAGTTCCTAAGGCTTCAATCTCCAGTCTTCCACACCCTAAAACAAACTGGATTCACAGAACACAGGTGTTCTGGCAAAGGTGGGCTATAGAAACAATTATTTTTCTGTGAAATTAATCCTATCTTCCTATTAACTTTCACTAAAAATTGGAAATACAGAAGATACAATCCATGGCAAATACACTTTTGTCAAAACCAAAACAAAACAAATCAGTTTTAAGACAAGAGAGCTGAAGGTACTACAAAGCGCGATCGCTTCATGGCCTTTTTCAAAAACTTCAGAATGCTCTCCCCAAAACTTCAGAGCACTTTCCCAAGGACAAGATGAGAGTTACAAGGTATTTTCACATGACTTTAAAGCACAACAGAGTTTGCGCTCCCTAAGAAGTTTAATCCCCAGAAATTTACTATGGACATCTGATTTACAATCACCAGAAACTACCATTTCATTATGCAAAATACACACCTAAAGTTTCAGCAGCGCCACCATCAAAAAAGAAAACCCTGTGGTGGGAAAAATCCGTGGTGTCACAAGCTGAAAGCATCCCTACCTGTGGAAGGGCAGTATTGAGCTGTCTCTGCAAGGAGTCCCGCTCGTGGCCGACCTCATGCAGTCTCCCCTGGGTTAGAGCCAGCGTCTCCTGTGTCTCCCTCAGCGTGTCTAGAAGGCGATCCCTCTCTTCCAGCATGGAGACCATTAACTGTTCGAAATGGGAATCAGCGTCTGGCTGTGAGGGGGAACCTGAGCCATGGCTCCCACCTCCTCCTGGGGGGCCTTCGGCTTCACTGATGGTTGGCATCACCTCACACATCATCTTGAAAGGAGAGACCCAGAAGGCAGTTATTAGGCACAAAAAGTAAAGGCTCCCACAACTCTGCTCCTTTATAGGAATCTGCAGCTAACAAATGAGATGTGACCACCTCATCATTCTCAGACCTGAAAACTGGGAGGCCTCCTGCATAAACAAGTCCTGAAAACAGACACATGCAAATCTAAATGCAGTGGCAGCAGAAACACAGACCCAGAGAAGGAGTAAAGACTGAAGAGAACTACCCCTCACCTACAGAACCAACCCTATGGTATTTTGTTTGCAAAGTTGTTATTTTGTTGTTGAAAACAAGTGTGCTTCCTAACCGGTTTTGTTTTTTTTGTTTGTTTTTGTTTTTGTTTTCCCCCTCTCTCTTCTATTTCCCGGTGGGGGGAGAAAGTCAAAACACATACCACCCAATCATTTTTTCAGAGAAAGCACAGAAGGAGCATACAGTCGGTAAAACTGACAAGTACAAAATCCGTCGGGCATCTCCCTGGAATGTGTGCAGTCAGCTCTTGCGAAGGACTGACGGCTCCCTCAAGTCTTGGGCTGGATTTGGTGAGCAGTGCAAGGAACTGGATTCGTGAAGGGCTGGGAGAGGTGTTTTTCAATGGCTGCAATGGTTGGTCAGTCAACCTAACTTACGTAAGTTTTCCACTCACATACACACACGCACGCACAAAATTCCACAATGGAAATACAGCAGATCGATATAGCCCGGGAGAGCTAGCAAGCGAGGAAAAGTGAAAGGTGAGATTATAAGAGGCTATTAAGTATCTCAAATATAATGATTCGGGCGGGGGGGGGGGCGCTCCTGAGGTTTCCGGGCTGGATCTCGGGGCACCGTGGACCCCCGTAAAGGAGATGCCCGAGACGGCGCACCTGGCGGCGCTCGGGTCCTCAGACTCCCTGGCCCTCCTTTTCCCTCCCGCATCGCATCAAGGGCCGCAGCAGCCCCGGGCCCCAGACACCGCGGGCCCTCCCGGGTCAGGGCTTCCCGTGGCCACAGCTCTTCGCCCCTCGCGCCCACCAGGTCGCCGCCCCCGGGGACGCTGGGGTCAGGGAAGGGAGCTGCGCGTCGCCCCGGAGCCCGGCCTCTCGGGGCCGGCGGGTGCGTCCCCCGGGGGTCCCACGGGCGCTCGCCGCGGCGCTTCCACCCCGGCCCGGCGCCGCGGGCCTCGCCCCCTGCCCCGTGCGCGCCCCCAGGCGCAGACCCTTCCCCCGGGCTGACACGTAGAAGGCCGCACGGCCCCGCGGCGCGGACGGGAAGGCTGCCCGCGCCGGGACCTGGGACGCGCGAGGACCACCCCGGCCCGCTGCACCCCCAGCCCGCCTGTCTCCCGACTGCCTTACCTTGTCGCCGGCGGGAGCGGGCGAGGAGGCTCCGCGGCGGCTGCGGGCGGCTGCTCGCTCCGGGCGAGCTCAGGGGCCGACGAAAGCAGCCCGCGGCCGGCGCGCGCCCGCCCGCCCGACTCCCGCGGCCCCGGGCCCGCCGCCCCCAGTCACTAAGGCCGGCCGGCGGCCGGACACTAGCCAAGCGGAGGAGGAGCGGGCCCGGCCTGCGCGTCACCGGCGTCAACGTGCCCGACGTCGGGCACGTCGGCGCGAGCGTCGACGCCGGGGGCGGGCTCCCGGTAGGGCGGCCCAGTGCGCAAGCGCCGCCGCCTCAGGTTTGGGGTCGGGAGGGGCTTTCCGGGCACTGATTGGTTGAACGCTACAGAAGCCCCGCCCCTCGAGGCCCCGCCCAGGTGGGGGTCCGCTCTGCAGAGCTTCGGGTCGTGGCCCCGCTTCCCCGCCCTGGACCGCGTCTTTGGCGTCGGGGCTTCCCCTTCTCTCCTGCTCTAGCCTCCGGGACGCCCGATGACCTTCGTGAGCGGCTGCTGTGCGCCCATATTTCCCGCCCTTCACCTCTAACTCACCTCTCTCGAGCGGGAGGCGGTTGGTCCCCCCTTGAGAGAAGCGCCACCCGGGCTCCAGGAACCTGCTCAGAGGCGGGGTCGCGCCTGCTCGGGACTCCGGAGGACGCGGCTTCCGCGCAGCACTCACGGATTGAGCTCGCCCTGCCTTACCTGGGGAGGCAGCCGCCGCCCCTGCTCCTTTCCCCTGCGGGGCGGGCCTGGGCAGCCCCGGGCAGCCCTGGGGGCTGAGGGCCTGGTCTGGCCAGCAGGGAGGTGACTCAGACCCACCTGCCCGGCGACCGGGGGAGAGCCTAGGGGGAGGCGCTCGTCAGCGGTGGTCATTTTTACCCTCCTTTCTGCAGACGTTGTTAGACGCCTGCAGTGTGCCAGGTCCTGTGCTCCGTGTTGCAAATTCAGAGATTAAGAAATACACATTGAATAAATTAAAGCAGACTCGCGGAGCACAAACTTCACAAACCAAATGTCAGAGCACCGCTGCTGGGCGCCACCAGCTACTGTCCGGCTGCAGGCAAGGCAGCCGGGGGGCCCGGCTGTATGGGGCGGGGAGGAGGGGAGAAGGTGAGCTCTCCAAAAACAGGTGATCCTTCTGACTTTCTTACTTCCCGGGGTCCCGTATCACACTGTCCCTCCATCTTTTCTTTCGTCCAGTAATTGTTTATGGAGTGACCACACGTAAGCATGAGTTTTCACCTCTGGCCCTCAGTTTTTTGTTTATTTTATCTTTGTGTTTTTTGTGGGGTTTTTTTTAATGGGTTTTTTTTTTAATTGCTTTATGAGTTATTGTTTGAGTTTCCTTGGATCCTTAAAGCAGATACCATGAAATGTGTCAGCTTCAACAATGGGAATTTTTTTCCTTATTTGAGGCCATGAAAATGTCCAACTTAGGGTATCATGAAGACTGGCTGCTGGCGATCCTGGTTCCCCTGCCACATGGCAAGGCACATAGTGGCGTCTGCTAGTCTCTCCCTTCTCTTCCAGTTTTTGGTGCTTTCAGCTTCCAGGCGTTTTCTGTCTCTGTATTCATTCTGTTTGTAAAGGACTCCAGTAAAATGATTAAGTCCCATCCTGAAGGAGGTGGGTCACACCTTAACTGAAATAGCCTCATAAAAAGAGTCTACTTATGATGGGTCCACACCCACAGAATGGATTAGCTTTAAGAGCTTGTCTTTCTAAGGTACACATGGCTTCAGACCACCACAGGTGTTCTACAGGTACCACTTCCCCTTCCAAAGACTGACAACTCTGAGTGAGTTCCAGGTCTGCAACAGAGGAAGCTTTTTAGCTCTTCTTAGGTGTCCTTGGGTAATTCATCCAACCCATATTTATACCCTAACTCAAAAAGTACCTGTCTCATCAGAAATAGGTCCGATACCTGAATTTGATTCAACAGGGTAGACCATCCATTCACTCAGTGAGCCTTTGCAGAGCCCATGTGAGCAGGCAGTGGTGTTGGCTCTGGGAGCACAGCTCTGCCTAAGACTCCACTTCCACCCCAGAAGTCCACAGCCTGGAGGGGAGAAGGTGAATAAACAGGCCGTTACGATGCCTGGCCTATAAACTGTGCATGACCTGGTGCTATGGGACCATAGAGCAGAGAGGCACCGGCCCTTCGGCTAACACCTCAGAGGCTTCCTAGAGGAGGGACCGGCTGAACTGGAGCTTGAAGGGTGATTTCTCCAAGCAGAATTCAGGAAGCCCACTTGGTATACCTCCAGGAAAATGGGAATCCCAGTTTTCATTCACTTTCAGCCGTTTCATTTCCCCAAATCGCAAAATCAGGGAGAGGAAAGAAGGGGCAACAAAAAGAGTCTGGGTAAACCACTGCACTTGCAAATGACAGAAAACTGTGACAATCACAATTTTAAAAGCTAAGGCAAGCAAAAAAATGTATACTGATTGTGGTGGAAGTTACACAACCATACCTGTCAGTGCACATAGAATTCATACACTAATATGTAAAACTGTACCTTAATTTTTTTTAAATGGGAAAAAATTAAAAAAGCAAATTACAGTGTGATCCCAAATTTGAAAAAGAAAAAGAAAGTATAGATGAAGCATAAAGTTTGTAAAATGTATTATATTGTATCTTAAAAGTCTAGAATGTTGTTAAATAACTTTTAATAAAATGAATTTATTAAATGAAATATTTTAGAAAAGTAAAATTAAAATTAGGTCTCAGATTTTTAAAAGAGAAGTGTATATGTCTATATATGAACATATTTTATTGTACTCAAACATGTATTATTTTTTCCTGGAAATAGATACATCAGTATGTTGGCAGTGGTTATCTTTCAGTGGGACTATGGGTAGTTTTTATTTCCTTCTTTGTGCTAGTCTTTATATTCCAGATATTTTATTGTGAATGTGCTTTTTTTTTTATCATTAGGTTAAAAAAAATGAATGTTACTTTAATAAAACCTTGGCAAGAAAGAAACATGGAGAATTGCTTTCAGGAAGCTAAAATGACTTTTAAATGCAGTTGTTTCTATACTACCCAGCTAAACTATATCCCAAAATTCTTTATCCAAAAAATATCTCAGCGATGACACGGCATCATTATAAGGCTCAGGAAAACCATACAGATGGAAAATGATGTTTTCACCCCAATGTTTCTGTTAAAGCCCTGAAAAAGTAGATGTGGGGTGAAGGGTGGTCACAGAGAATTTCTTACCGGGCCTCAGGTTCTGGAATCCTAAACGCACCTCCAAGGTGGATGGCAGTGTAGCTTATGCAGTTAGTTGTCAACCTGGAGCATAGCCCAGGACCCCCAAGCAGGAGATTCCTACTAATTTCAGGGTGTGCCCCCAGTCTACCTAGAATTCTAATGAATGGTGTGATGACTAGGTGGGAAGTTTGGGCTGGAAGAGCCCTGGGGGGAAGTTGGGGGGAGGATGTGGCCTTCCCTTGAAGATAAGGAAACAGGGACCACAGATGCAAAACTGATTTGTCCACGGACACCCTGCTAATTTGGGGCAAAGGTGGGACTGGAACCACAGAGACCTGGGGCTATAGACTCCTGGTCCAGGTGCCATGTTGCTGTGACCAAGGAGTGGTCTCTTTTAAGGGTCAACCAAAGAGAAAGCATTTTATCAGTGGGGCCCCAGGGCAGCCCACGTAATCCAATCTCCAGGGCAGGAGGTGGGGTCCCTGGGCTTCCTTAGCTTGGCCTTAGAGTCAGCCCTGTTTGGATTTCCCACACATACTCCACTAAGGGAAGAATGCTAAAAAGAAGAAAGGGAAAGAAAGAGCTAACCTTTTATTTATTCATCTCATTTAATTCTTAAAATAATTCCCCAGTGCTGCTGTTCCCCCATTTTTCCCATTTGGCAGAAGAGAAGCCTAAGTTCTCAGTGGCCACCAAGCAGGGGAGACCATCAGCCTGAGTGGTCTGTTGTCCCATTTCTCATCATAAACCCATTCATTGAATTTTTGGTCTATCACTGAGCCTGTCCTGGGCTTGGTAGTGCATGTCAGTCCCCGGGACCATGGACATCTTTGGGTGAACTGATGAGGAAATCAGGTTTGTGGTGCAGTTTACCCGTATGTTCCTTCTAAATCCTTCTGGGGATGAGAACACTGAGACTCAGAGGGACTAAATTTTATGTCCAACACACCACAGCTGATAATTTGGTGGAGGCAGGGGTTGAACCCAAGACCCTCTGGCTCCAAAGCCTGTGTTCTTGCTGCTACATCAAACTGCCTCTCCAGGACCCCAAAGCCAGGGTCAAAACCCTGGGTCAGTGATGGGCCACCAAGGTACTGCCCTCCGGTGACAGCTGGGGTCTATGGATTGCCCCAGCACAGGACTGGCCTCAGGGAAGGCACCAGCTCTCAGGGCCACTCACTGCCTCCTGTGTGGGCATAAAAGCTTCTGCCTCGTTAGTCTGTATAATTACAGTTTAAAGGTAAGTCATAAGCCTCCCACCACTTGCTTCTCTTGACAACTTCATTGTGCTCATCAGATGGAGCCACGTGATAAAATTGCCAGGCCACTGGAGGGAGAAGGGCCAGACAAAGGTGGAGCAAGCTCTCAGATGTCCAGGCCCGAGGCCCAGCTCTCATTTATCTGTCTACAACCTCAGGTGAAGCCTTGGTTTCCTCTCCTGTCAAATAGGATTGATAACACCCACACAAATGGCTGGAAAATGAGACAGGACCAGCTCCCACCCAGCTGGCTCCCAGCCCGGACCCTCTTTCCATCTTCCAAAGTCCCTCCCTCACAGAGGTTGGAAGTGTGGACTCCGGAGATGGGAGGCCAGGTTCGAATCGTGGTCCTGCTTTTTTTGCCATATACTCTCGAGGTAAGATACTTGACATCTATGGACCTCCATTTCCTCGTTTGTAAAGCCAGGATAATACCACCTTCTGGGATTTCTGCAAGGGTTGAGTGAATTGTAAGCACTACAGGGGCCATCCTACTGTCACCAGCAGAACTCCCTGTGATGTGGGCATGTGCCCAGCCCTCCAGAGCGAAGCAGGGTTGGCCCAGGCCAGACACAACAATCCCCTTCCCCTTTGCCTCCCATGGGCGAGGAGTGGGCCTGGGACCCTGCACTGATCAGTGAACACAGGCTAAAGTTTGCAGGGCCTTCTGGGATTATCCTTCCTGTAAAGGAAAACCCCGTGGCCTCTGCCCTTTTCTTCTGACTGGAACTCTTGGCCCTTGAGTAGGTGGGATGGAGCCGGGGCAGCCGTCCTCAGACCACAAGGCAAGATCCTGCCCTTGGTGTGTCCACATGGGAATTTGCTCCTGCCATTTCTCAGAAAATTGTTTTCCGAATCCCAAATAGCGAGAAAAATCAGTCCAGAAATTGAGAAAAAGGGGGAAAGTATTTTTAATTCTCCTGTGACAATTAAACCTGACGATCAACACAGAGAAATTACTAGTTCAACAAAATCCACTGGTTAAGTCAAAAGTAAGGGCAGGACCCCCTACGTGGGATCTGACACCCAGGGGTGTAAATCTCCCTGACAACATGGAGCATGACTCCCAGGGAGGAATCTAGACCCAGCATCGTGGGATGGAGAACATCTTCTTGACCAAAGGAGGATATGAAATGAAATGAAATAATGTTTCAGTGGCTGAGAGATTCCAAAAGGAGCCGAGAGGTCAATCTGGTGGGCACTCTTACACACTATATAGACAACTTTTTTTAGGTTCTAATGGATTGGAATAGCTAGCAGTAAATACCTGAAACTATCAAACTACAACCCAGAACCCTTGAATCCTGAAGACGATTGTATAGAGACGTAGCTTATGAGGGGTGACAGTGTGATTGGGAAAGCCATATGGACCACACTCCCCTTTGTCCAGTGTGTGGATGGATGAGTAGAAAAATGGGGGCAAAAAATAGGCACCCAGTGTTCTTTTTTACTTTAATTGTTCTTTTTCACTTTAATTTTTATTCTTATTATTTTTGTGTGTGTGGTAATGAAAATGTTCAGAAATTAATTTTGGTGATGAACGCACAGCTATACAATGGTACTGTGAACAACTGTACGCTTTGTATGATTGCATGGTATGTGAATGTATCTCAATAAACTTGAATTAAAAAAAAAAAAAAAACTATGTGCAAAGACCAAGCCTTAATAGTGAAATAAAGTCAAATCATAAACAAAGAAACAAAAAAAAGTTAGGGCAGGAAATGCTGGCGTGTGGAGTTCAAGTTCAAGGTCTACGCTGCCGGGAACCAGGAGAGGAGCTCCAGCTTAGCCGCCATCTAAACTGGCAGTCTTGTTTGCAGCTGTGCCAGGTCCTGCGTCCCTGCTCTTGGCCCCATCTCCGCCAACGGTGAGTCACTCTTGCAAATTAGATCAATATTAATGAGTTTATACACATAGTATACTTT
This sequence comes from Choloepus didactylus, assembly GCF_015220235.1. NCBI lineage: Eukaryota > Metazoa > Chordata > Mammalia > Pilosa > Megalonychidae > Choloepus > Choloepus didactylus. The sequence continues at coordinate 5,273,795 of NC_051312.1, forward strand.
ATACAAATCCTATGATTGGTATTCTAAGAAATAAGCAAACCAAGTCCTCAAATTGGCTATTTCAACATGTGGTTCTATGGTGCCATTAACTTCGGCAAGACATCTCAGTGTTTCATTATTTGAATGACACCCAATCACATTTGCTGGCATTTTCCAGTGTCTGAATATTCACTATAGGCTACAATTTTTAATAAAGCAGATAAAATACTTTTCCAATTAAAAAAGAGCAACCTATGCCTTCCCTATTGCCAAACTTGAAGATGCTTTTGGACACACTCTAAAAAGTTGACCAACATCATTGCCAAATGAAAAAATGTTTTCTACGACTGGAATATTTGTCATGAAGCAAAGATCAGGACTATTGGATAGGACAATTGATCTTTTAAATATTAAATATTTGGGGACCAAAGTATCTATCAACAGATGAATGGAGAAAATAAATGTGGTCTGTTCACACAATGCAATATTATTCAGCTGTAAAAAGGAATGGAATTCTTAAATAGGCTACCACATGAATGAATCTTGAAGATGTCATGTTGAGTGAAATAAGCAAGACACAAAAGGATAAATAGTGTATGACCTCACGTATATGAAATAATTAGAATATCCAAATTCATTGAAAATGCAGGTTACCAGGGGCAGGGATGGGGAATGGGAAGTTAACGCTTAATCAGTACGGAGTTCCTGTTTGGGGTGATGGAAAAGTTTTGGTGATGGGTGGCGGTGATGGTAGCACGATATCGTGAATATAATTAACATCCCTGAATTATACACATGAAAGTGGTTAAAATGGGAAATTTTAGGTTGTGTATATGATATGTTATCAGAATAAAAATTTACCAAAAACAGACAGAACTGTACAACGCGACAGGCGAACCCTAATATAAACTATCGACTATAGTAAATAACGTAATTACAATTGTATTCTTTGATCGGTTGTAACAAAGTTACCACAGCAATGCAAGATATTAATAGGGAAAAATATTAATGGGTTGAATATGGGAACTCCGTACTTTCTGCATGATTTTTTTCTCTAAAAATAAAAATTTAAAAAAATATTAGTGGAATTATCTTTAAATTTTTAAAATACATTTTATTTGACATTTATCTTGCATTAATGATCCTGTCTTCGTGTTTTCTGTGATCAAAGGTCTATATCAACTTGAGATCATTTTTATGTTATTAAAACATATGATATTTTCACAATTGGCTTCTAATAATAAACCAGGCATGTATGATCTTTAAGAGAAGAGCTCCAAAACTGCTTATTACGGCAACACATTATCATTTAAAGGCAAGTAAATACAGTGTTATGGAAATTACAGACTAACTTGTGGTTCTGGGGATCCCGGGATTTCTCATTCCCAAATCTCAAAGATGAGCATCTGCTGGGAATTTGGAAGCAGTGGCTGCTGGCACAGGGGTAAGAGGGCGTCCCTGGGGGCTGTGATTCAGGAATCAGCTCCCACCAGGCTTGCAAACGTCTGTGTCGTTTAAGGCATCTTGAGTGGGGTGCTCTGTTGCAAGCAGGCAACGGCAAAACAACCAGGAAAGCCTTTTCCTTTCTTCCTGACACTTCCTTAACATTTCTTTAACTTTTGTAGGTGATGTTACGACAGCTGTAAGAGGCCACAATTCAATAAACATTATAATGTTGAACCACTTTATGCTGGGCAGCTGGCCAGGTGCTAAAAATACATCCATAAATCTAGACATCAGGACTCATAATCTAGGTGGAGAAACAGATGAATAAACAAAACATTTGCATCTGGTTTGAAAATAGAAAGTGCTGCAGCCAGTGGTGGCTCTTTGGACAAGCTCACGTTAACTGGACCCATTAGTTCCAGATGCAGAGTGGACGTCTCCCCATGGCCACAGGCTCAGCTCGTTCTTCCTAAGAGGACGGGCCTTTCTGCTCCCCCAGTTACCTGTAAAAGGAAACGAGCTCCTGGGACAGGGCCTGGGAGAAGCTGACAGAGGTGAGCTCAGGGTGGGTTAACTGACAACCCACTTGTCAGGCTAAGACTCCTGCATGCATTTTTGGATCTTGGTCTTGGAGAGTCTTGATTTTTTATCTTCCCTGCTAACAGCAGGTTAAACTGGAACAAAAGGCTTAGTGTTGCACGTGAAAGGAAAAACTATTCATGTGAAAATTTTAAGTTAGTTGGGTGAGTTCACCTGCAGATGAATAGATAAATAAAATGTGGTCTAGCCATGCAGTGGAATATTATTCAGCCATGAAGAGGCATGAAGTTCTGACACGTACTACAACATGCATGAACCCTGAAGACATCACGTTGCGTGAAAGAAGACAGACGCAAAAGACAGATATTACATGATTCCACTTATAGGACCTACCTAGAACAGGCAAAGTCATAGAGGCAGAAAATTGATTACAGGTTACTAGGAGCTGAGGTGGGAGGGATTTGAAGTTATTGCTTGATGAGTACAGAGTTTCTGTTTGGGGTGATGAAAAAGTTTTGGTAATGGACGGTGGTGATGGTAGCACAGCATGGTGAAGGTAATGAATGCCACTGAATTGTACACTTGAAGTGGCAAATTTTACATTACGTATTTTATAAAATTAAAAAAAAACATAGTTGGGTGGGTCTGATCAATGTGCAAAGAAAACTCTGCCTACACACCCAGCGAATTCATTTCCCACAAATGGAGCCTGGACAGCCTGCCCTGGTCACCCCCGTGGGCGCTCTCGGCCCCCCGGCTGTCCTCCCGTCCCTCTGCCTTTGAACCTACCCTTCTCCTGGCCCTTGGATGATGAGAAGACGTGCTCAGCTCAGCTGGGGTTGACAAGGGAGGGCTGTTGTCCACTCCTGCCCTGCATTCTGGGAACCCCCCACTGGGAGCTGAACAAAGAAGGGGAAATGGGGCCTATTTCTTGGGCACTGGGGGTGGGAAATTTTTTTCTTTTTTAAAATTTGTTTTGAAATATTTGGCTCTGACTGTGCTTCTCTTGAGCTGGGGAAGGCCATCCAGGAACTGGGAACCTCGATGGAGCCACGAAGGGCCCAGAAGGCCCAAGAAGGATGCTGGTGGCAGCCCTGAGAAGCGGAGCCGCGAAGGGTAGGGGCCACGCTGTACTGGGAGAAGCGCAGGCCACGACATGCCCAAGCAGCTGGCCAAAATCGGCCCGGAGATGGCTCCAGCCACAGCACTAAAGGAAGCCACCGCTGTGCTGCACGTGCTGCCGCAACCCATTTCCAGAAACCAATTCGCAGAGAGAACCCAGCTTCCAGCCCTGGGTTGCAGGTGGCCCCAGCTGGGAGCTACTTACCCTGCCGGGCACCCCAACTTCACAGAGGGGCCTGGCTTCATTTATTCACAGTTCTGGGGTCAGATGGCAGCATTGCATTCTCACCGCCCACCCCTCCCTCAGTGGCCAGCAGCACCAGGGCAGCCGTCTGTCCATCTGTCCATCTGTCTGTCTTGTTCACCACTGCCCCCACCCCCACCTCCATCACCAGCATGGAGCAGGTGCTCTCCCTCGTCACTCCTTCCTCTTGGCCTGGCCGGACACCCGTGCTGACCACTGGTGGTCTCCTTTGAATGAGGCCAAGGAGGGTCTGGGCACCTGCTCAGTTCACCTTCATTCGGTCCATGATTCTCTCCTGAGGGTCAACCACGGGTTAGGCACTGACGAAGCAGTGACCAACGGGACAGGCGGGAGGCCCTGGGAGGAGACAAACCTCAAACAAGTCATTAGCCCTGTACTCTCTTTAATTACAGCATGAGACGTGCCCCACAGCACAAGGGCAGGGAGCAAGGAGAACAGAGAGCTCTGAGCTGGGCTGATGGGGGACAGTGATGGACGCAGATGGGGGGTTTAATCTCACTCCTGGGTATATGCCCCAAAGAATTGAAGGCAGGGACGCAAACAGATGCTTGCACACCAAGGTTCCTAGCTGTACTCTTCCCAAGGGCTGAAGGGTCGAAGCAACCCAAGTGTCCATCCACAGGTGAATGGAGAAACAAGATGTGCTGGAGCCATGCAATGGACTATGAGTTGGCAATGGAAAGGAATGACGTTCCGGTGCATTGCATGCCAGAACACAGATGAACCTCTGAAACACGTGCTGTGAGAAAGAAGCCAGACCCCAAAGGCTCCGTCTTATGTGATTCCATTTGTGTGAAATGTCTAGAGTAGGTAAATCCATAGAGAGAGAAAGTAGATTGGTGGTGGCCAAGGTTGGCGGGGGATGGGGTGGGAGGGCAGAAGGGGGAATAGAGAGAAACTGCTCCCTGGGGAGGGATTTTGCTTTGGAGTGATGGAATGTTCTGGAACAAGATAGAGGTGGTGGTGTGTGCTGGTTTGGATGTATTATGTCCCCCAAAACTCCATGTTCTTTGATGCAATCTTGTGGGGGTGGATGTATTAGTGCTGATTAGATTGGAATTCTTTGATTGAGTGTTTCCATGGAGATGTGACTCAATCAACTGTGAGTGAAACATTTGATTGGATAATTTCCATGGAGATATGGACCCTGCCCATTCAGGGTGGGTCTGAATTGAATATCTGGAATACTTTAAAAAGAGCCACACAGCCTAGATGCTGGAGCAGCTGTGAGTGACATTTTGGAGAGGAACTGCAGCCTAGAGAGGAACATCCTGGGAGAAAGCCATTTTGAAAGCAGAACTCTGGAGCAGACGCCAGCCACGTGCCTTCCCAGCTAACAGAGGTTTTCCGGACGCCATTGGCCATCCTCCAGTGAAGGTACCCAATTGTTGATGCGTTACCTTGTACACTTTTATGGCCTTCGGACTGTAACTTTGTAACCAAATAAACCCCCTTTATAAAAGAAAATCCATTTCTGGTATTTTGCGTAACAGCGGTATTAGCAAACCGGAACATGGTGGTTGCACAACATTCTGAATGTACTAAATGCCACTGAACTGATCACTTTAAAGGGTTTAATTTTATAATAAACAAATTACTTTTAAAAATTCACAAATTTATAAATTACTTTAAAAAATGGGGGGAGGGGAGTCACAGGATCTGGAGTTGGGCGTTTGAGCTTATTTTTAGCACGTTCTGGCCTGTGTCTCAGGAAGGTCTCCAAACTCTCTGAGCTTCGGTTTCCTCCTCGGTCATGTGGGGCAGTAACGGTGCCTCCTTCCGGGGCTGCACAGATCAGTGTGCTCATCGGAGATGGGCATGCTCTATCAGTCCCCGAGGGACCCAGGCGTGGGACCCTGGTGCTGAGGAGGCCTCCGGACACCCAGCTGGCCCCTGAAGCATAAGACAGAAAAGGAAGGGTCCCTTCAATAATGTAACCTGGTAGCTCTATACAATGTAACTTACACCTTTGTGTAAATAACTTTAAACCCAGAGAGGGGCCAGCCAGGCTCTCTTGCTCACAGGTTGGAATGTCATCCCTGCAGGTGGCTGCAAAGCACCTTCTCTTTGCCCTGACCGGTTTCTCACTGTCTAATATTAACTCTGAGAACCAGAAGGTGAGAAGAGCTCCCACTACCCTTGACACAGGTAGAATCCCTTGCTGCACCTTCCATGACCGTTTCCAATTAGTGGCCTATGTCCGCGGGATGGCGGGGGTGGCTGGGGGCAAGCCCAAGCCAGCCCGGCCTCCCTACTGCCACGCTGGCTCGGTCAGGTCACCTCCCACCCTGGCCTGTGACACACGTGGAATAAAACCCACCTCCCTGCCCACGCGCCCTCCTCTCAAATTCACCTCCAGCCTCGATGCCACTGCTCGCTCAGACCCCCTGAGAGTGGCCTTCCTTAGGGCCCTCAAGCCTGCCAAGCTGGCTCCTGCCCCAGGGCCTTCGCAGGCCGTGCCCCTGTCCTCTGGGGCGCTCTGGCCTGGCCCTTTGCCTGGCTGAGATCTCCCAGTCACAGGGTTCTCAGGCCCAAAAGTCGCCTACTCCGGAAGACACCCTGCCAAGCAGTCCTTTCTGTGAGGTTCCTCTCTCCTTCCCACTTCCTCTCGCCCAGAGCCGGCCCCCCTGCACCCTGTGCCCTGCTCCTGGGTGGCCTGGGTGCCAGTCGGGAAGGGCGAAGCCAGGAGCCTCGGGCAGTGAGGCAATCAGCTTGGTGTGGAGGGGAAGGAGAAAAAGAGAACCAGGCCAGCTCTTGTCCAACTACCGCCAGCCTGGGACGTTCCTCCTGCTGTCGTTGATAGTATGCGAGGCCAGGTGCTGTGGACACAGGGTGGACACAGCTCTCGTGGAACCCAAATTCCATCAGTGGTGACGGTGGGGGTTTGGGGACATGGGAGTGAGGGGACACAGCACATCCAATCCAGGAAAGCAGGGCGGTCTTCCTGGAAGAAGCGACATGGAAGGTCTGACCGAAAGGATGTGTAAGAGTCGGTCATGTGAGTGGGGGGAGGGACCAGTGGGATCAAAGGCTGGCCCGGTGGCACCCCTCCTTCTGCACCCTTTCCCCAGGGCATGCAGGCGGCCCCTCCCCGGGTAGGCACAGGAGCTCAGGCTTCGGGAAAACCAGCCTCGGTCTCTGGTAAGAAAGGGAATGAAGAACCACCAAAACAGCCAACCTCACCCCCAGGAGGGCAGGTGAGCCAGGAAGAGCCGGGTATGGCCCCTCCAGGGCTCCTAAGTGACAAAGTGGCCTGAGAAGCGGGGGCTGACCTGCTGGGCCGCGCTCGGGGGTCTGGAAGGTGACTCTTGGCAGGGACTCTTGGGTCAGAGTGTTTCAGGGAAGGAAAGCCACATGTGCAAATTCCCAAGAGCAGTCAGACAGGGCTCTGAAGCCCCCGCTTGGGGTCTGCACCTGCAGTTCCAACCCTGATGCTCAGACCCACCTGTCTCTCTTGGCCCCGAGGTCAGCTACCACGGTGCTCCAGAGGCATATCCCAGTCCAGACAGCGGCCGTGGTCCTCCTAAAATCACTCGATGGCATTCAAGCCCCTTTGAGGGCAAATGAGCATCAGCCCTGGTCAGCCAGGGAGTGGTCTGGATCCTGGCCCCACCACCTCCTGCTGTGTGACCTTGGGTTGGTGACATCACCTCTCTGTGCTGTAAATTCCTCTTCTGAAATGTAGGAGTAACAAGAGTGCCTCAGTACCCCCAGGGTTGCCGTTGGGTTCGATGAGTGAGTTGACACACATGACGTGTCCAGAGCAGACCCCAGCCTGCTGTCAGGGGTCAGAGCTGCTGAAGCCAGCACTGTCCCATCCAGTGAGGGGCCCTTTCTCTGCGCGTCAGCAGGGACCCAGCGACTGTGGCTAAGAACCAAGATGAGCCCCTGGAGACAGAGTCTCGTCAAGAGAAGGCAGAGCTGAAAGAGCAGAAGGGAAAGAAGCAGGCATAGCAGGCAGCCCCCGTGTGGGGGCGTCACACAGCCCGTCCCTCCTCTGTGGGCCACAACCCTGCTCTGAAGGGGTCCTCTGGGAGCTTAGCAAGTCCACTACTTAAAATCTGTCTCTCTATATTTGGTATTTATCATTCTTTCCACACCCAAGGGAGGAGAGGGGGTAGGTGGATGTTCTAGTTTGCTAATGCTGCCAGAATGGAAAACACCAGAAATGTATTGGCTTTTATAAAAGGGGGTTTATTTGATTACACAGTTACAGTCTTAAGGCCATAAAGTGTCCAAGGTAACACATCAGCAATCAGGTACCTTCACTGGAGTATGGCCAATGGTGTCCGGAAAACCTCTGTTAGCTGGGAAGGCACGTGGCTGGTGTCTGCTCCAAGTTCTGGGTTCACAGTGGCTTTCTCCCAAGACGTTCCTTTCTAGGCTGCACTTCCTCAAAAATGTCACTCTCAGTTTCTCTTGGGGCGTTTGTCCTCTCGTAGCTTTTCCGGAGCAAAAGTCTGCTTTCAAAGGCTGGCTCCAAAATGTCTCTGTAAGCTGCAACTCCTCTCTCAACTATGCATTCTTCAAAGTGTCCCTCTTGGCTGTAGCAAGCTCGCTCCTTCTGTCTGAGCTTATATAGTGCTCCAGTAAACTAAGGAAGGCCCACGCTGAATGGGCATGTCCATGCCTTCATGGAAATTATCCAATCAGAGTCATCACCCACAGCTGGGTGGGGTGCATCTCCATGGAAACACTCAAAGAATTACAATTTAATCAACACTAATACATCTGCCCACACAAGATTGCATCAAAGATAATGGCGTTTTGGGGGACATAATACATTCAAACCAGCACAGTGGAAGAAGAGGCTTTCCCTTTCCAAAGGATGCACATGTGGCCCTGTCATGGTCGTCGGGATGGGGTGTCAGGGCTGGGGTGGACAGCGGGCAGAGGCGAGCTGCCAACACGGGGGACCTCGAGCAGCTGCAGTGCCCAGCCCGGTCAGCGGGCTGCCTCCATCGTCCACTCATGTCGCACGGGGTCAGTGAATGTCTGTGTGCTGTGCTGGGGCAAGAAGTGTCAGGGTTAGCAAAACCAGGTGTGGGCCCTGGATCCAGCCTGCCTTACAGTCCCGCGGGAAGAACTGATACCATCGGGAAGACTAAGACAGAGAAGTAGCCACTTACTCCACTTGCCTTAGCGAAGTCTGCAAGGCCTGCGTCTGAAATTTCCAAATAAAGTTTGTACAGTTTGGGTTTCCCAAAGTCAGTGCCCAGGCAGCTTGCCCCGGAATCCAGGACACAGCTCAATGCTCCTCTTACTTGGCATCTTGTTATCACTTGGCCCTGTCGACTCCACACCCTCCTTCCCCAGGGCCTTCCTCCCCAGCCCCGCTGCTGTGACCACACACCCCGGTTCCTTTTCAGGGCTTCTCCCTAACCCCTGGAGACCCCTTAAACACTGGGTTTCTTTAGGGCTCCACCCCAAGCCCTCCTCTCCTCTCCTTCTGCAACCTGGCCAACTCACTCTTTCCTGAAGCATCAAATACCATCCGGCTGCTGATGACCCCCAATCTGCATCAACCATTGTGATCCATCTCCTGAGCCCCTCATCTGCACCTCCACCTGCCTGCCAGAGAGCTCCTCATTCTCGGCCCTTCCAAAATCAATTCTCTGTCCCAGTGAGGAGGTCTGACTCCAGAACCCCTCATGTGGGGGACTACACGCTGGCTGCCCCAGCCAGAACCCAATCATCGTCTGGGACTCCTCCCTGCCATCCTCCCCCGACATCCTGTTAGTCACCAAGCCCTGTTCCTTCTTGGAGAAGAGATCACCAAATGCAATACTGGAAACTTGACTGGACTCTGGCTTTCAAATCAAACAAAAACCAAAGATGAAAGAAATTCCTGGAACAACTGGGAAAATTTGAGGGTGGACTAGACTGGACTTTAGATGGCATTCCTGTTAAATTTCTGAGGTGTGATGGTGGCCTTGTGGTCAGGCTCAGGACATGCAGCCGATGTCCTCGGGGTGAGGCCTTAGGATGGTTACAGCTCACATTCAAATGGTTCAGAAAAGAAACATAGATAGCTCTCCATAGATAGCTCTTGCTATCTATGGAGAGAAAGCAAAAGGGAGAGGAGCCAATGATTGTTGAATCTAGATGGAGATAGACAGTGATCGTGGTACTATTCTTTCAACTTTTCAGTATGGTGACAATTCTTAAAGAGTTGGGATAGAAACTTCTTGATGCCACCCTGTGCTCTTGCCCCCTCTGCCCCATAGTCCTTGCCTGGGTCATCTCCACTCCCGCTGGGTTCCGCACCATGAGTTTACCTGTTTCCACACCGCAGCCAGAGTTATCTTTCCAAAACCAGAATCTTACCTTGTCCCTCCTTTGCTTGAAGCCCTTTGAAATCTGCTCTTGGGGCAAAGATCAAATTCCTTCACGTAACTTCCAAGGCCTCCTTACTTCTCTAGTCCCTCCGACCTCAAGCTCAACATTCCAGCCATACTCTCTTCACTTACATTCTGACCTCCTACCCTTCATGTGGAATGTCCTTCCCCCCACCTTCCCAGGCATGTTCCATCTTTGGGTCTCAAATTAGGTACCCCTTCTTTCTGAACCCAAGGCATGTACTGCACCATGTGCACTCTGCGGCCATAAGCTTGACCAATCAAAGTTTGTACACTGCATGGTAAACACAGTCTGATGGTGTCTCTTTGCTGCGTAACAGTGATTTTCCTGATGGGAAGGAGCAGGATTGTCTTCATTGTCATTCTCTCTTCCCCACTCGGCAAAGGACCTGACACACTATAAGGGTGCAATAAATAATTGACGAGTGGATGGATGGATGGATGGATGAATGGATGGATGGATGGATGGATGGATGAATGAATGGATGAGTGGATGGATGGATGGATGAGTGGATAGATGGATGGATGGATGGTTGGATGGATGGATGGATGGATGAATGAATGGATGAGTGGATGAATGGATGAATGGATGGATGAGCGGATGGACAAGTGGATGGGTGGATGGATGAATGAGTGATAGGATGGATGGATGGATGGATGATGGATGGATGGATGGATGGATGGACGGGTGGGTGGATGGATGGGTGGGTGGATGGATGGATGGATGGACAGATGGGTGGATGGATAGATGGATGGGTGGGTAGATGGGTGGATTAATGGATGGGTGGGTGGATGGATGGATGAGTGATTGGATGGATGGATGGATGGATGGATGGATGGATGGATGGATGGATGGTTGGATGGATGGATGGATGGGTGGATGAGTGGATGGATGGATAAGTGGATGGATGAACAGATGGATGGGTGGATGAGTGGATGGATGGATAAGTGGATGGATGAACAGATGGACGAGTGGATGGATGGATGGAAAGGTGGACAAATGGATGAATTAATGGATGAAATAGTACAAACAAAGGTGCTATGAGACTCCAGAGGAGGAGGAGTCAGGCTTAACTGGAGGAGCTTATTAGAGGAGGTGGAAGGGCAGGATTTTGGTGACAGCTGTGATGTAATGAGCACTTTCTCTTTGCTGGACACCAGCCCTGGCACTTGACCTGTACTGCCTTCATTCATCCTCATGGCAGCCTCTGGAGTGAGATGTCTTACCCTTTCATAGCTCTATGTCATTAGTAATTATTATTTAATAATAATTTTAAATAAATAATACTTGCACATGGTACAGCATTCAAAAAGTACAAAAGGACAGACAATAAAAGTAAGATTCCTCCATTCTGAATCCCCAGACTGTTGTAGACAAGAGCTCCATAAAAGTTTATTGAATTGAATAGCACTACACATAAAGAAGCTGAAGGTCCCAGAGGTTTGGGAACTTGCCCCATGTTTCATAGTACAAAGTCCGGGTTTGAAATCAGGTTGATCTGATTCGAAACATGACCTCTTAACCTAGTGGGTAAAATGGGATGAGGAGAGCAAGCCTGATGAGGGGCTCATTGGCAAAAGACTCGGAGGCAGGAAAGCCCATGGTCCCTTCGGGGGACAGGGAAGAATCTGTCCAGAGCAGAAGATTTGCGTCGGGAATTAGAGATGAAGCTGGAGTTGGCATGAGGCATCGACCTCCAGGCTAAGGAGTAGGTACAGCGGGCTCTCAAAGGGCGGTGCTGAAAGCAGTGCAGAGTCAAGCAGAAGAAAAGGGCAAATGCCAACTTTTTGGAGCTCGGAAGGCAGGAGGCACGAGGAGGCTCTGGGGAGCTGGCATTGCAGAGTGGGTGAAGACAACACTGCAGGGAAACGAGTCGAACATGATTTTTAAGCCTCCGCTGGGATGTCTGGACCTTGTTCTACCTGCTTGTCCTCACCGAGTGCTCGTGAATCAGCTCCTGGCTCATAGAGGGAACATGCCGTCCTGCCCACACAGCCGGCCATGCAGGTGTGGTGGTGCCAGGCAGAGAGCCGGGCTGGAGCGGGGGCTGCGTGATCTGCCTGCATGGCCACCACCTCCTCCGGCTCTGACTCACAGGATCGGGGTATGCAGCCTGGTTTCTGATCCTCACGGGGCCCCCCCACCCCTGCCTCTGCCAGCCGCTACAGAGAGGCAGAAGTGAGGTCCAATCCCCCGCTCCTTCATTGCAGAGGCAGGGAGGGTGGAGTGACTTAGAACAAGGAGTCCCGGGTTCTGGTTCTGGCTTTGCCACCCAATAGTGATGTGACCCTGACACTCTGACCCTCAGTCTCCTCCTCTGAAAATGGGACAATGCCTCCCTCTCAGGGAAGCTGTGAGCACTAAAGGAGCACTCTACCTAAGAACCTAGCGGACATGCTATAAGTGTTGGTTCCAGCCTCTCCTTCTCCCTCTGGGCCTCAATTTCCACATCTTTAAAATGAGGGAGATCTCTAAGTACAGTGGTGAAATTGTGGGGTGCTCCCAGCTGAGCCTAAGCTGAGGTCGGGTGGCGGCTACTGTGGCGGCTTTTTGCACCCAGTAGCAAAGGAGGAACTCAAAGGGGGCCCAAGGCTTGGGGAGGGAGCCGAGGAACAAAACATGGAGCTCTCCCTGGCTCTGCCCTGAGCTCCTGAGGAAACAAACTATCTGGATCAGTGGTTCTCAGGGTGGTTGGGTGGCGTGGGGGTAGCGTTACCTCCCCTTAGGGGGTATTTGGAAATGCGGGAGCGGGGATTGCTTGGCACAGCAACTATGGGTACCACTGGATACCTCGTGGATATTTAGTGAGCCCAGCATGCTAGAGTGTTCTAGGCACTCCATTGGGTGAGAGTAAAGGGGATGGGGTGAAATGCTTGTTATACAGAGGGGGCATTGGGTTCAGAACTGCTGATCCTGAGCCACAAGGTAGAACCAACAGGGGACACCAGAGACTTTTGCAGCCCTGGGTGACATTTCTTGTAAAAAGAAGTGTCTGGTCAGTGTGATGGTGAAAACCTTGTGGCTCACACTCCCTTTGTCCAGTGTATGGATGGACGAGTAGAAAAATGGGGACAAAAACTAATGAAAAATAGGGTGGGATGGGGGAGATGATTTGAGAGTCCTTTTTTACTTTCATTTTTTATTCTTGTTTTTATTCTTTCTGGTGTAAGGAAAATGTTCAAAAATGCATTGGGAGTGGGGATGGAGCTGTGGGGCACGTCGGGGCTATGCCGCCCGGGCTCCGGACATGCCGCGCCCTGCGCCCACACTCCGCACCGGGGTGGTGAACTAGGGGCCACGGTGTGGCGCCGGCTTCTGCGGAAGAGGAGGAGAGGGCAGTGAGAGCTTGGAATCTCCTCCAGGTTCAGGACCATGATCAGCCCATCCCCTGGAAAGTGCAGTTTAACCTGGGCAATAGCAGTTGACCGGGCAATCAGTGCCGTAACGCCATTCAAGGGAAGCACCTCATCACCGATGAACTAGGATACGTTTGTGAGAGGAAGGATTTGCTGGTGAATGGCTGCTGTCACGTCAACATGCCCAGCACGAAGCAATACTGCTGCGATGGCTGCTTGTCCAGTGGAGGTGTGGCCGTGTTCCCCTGCGGTCGCAGTTGACTCGTCTGGGGGGGGTGGCGGCCGGTCGCTAAATCCTAGGCTCTCAGGATTGCTCGGAGGGTACCGGCGGCGGGGGCTCTTTCCCGGAGGCGAGGGCGAGGCGGGGGACTGGGCCCGGTCCCCGGCGTAGGCGTGCAAAGGAGGGCGGCGAGAAAGGAACAGGCGGGACACGGTTCTTTTAGGGTGAAGAAGCCAAGAGAGTTTATTAGGGGAGAGTACAAGCTTATATCGGGCGGTTTAGAGGGCGGGGTAGCTGTAAGGGTTAAAGGCTTGGATTGGTTCTGAGAGGGCGCGGAGGTTGATTGAAAAGGTGCGGGAGTTGCTCCGGTAACGGTGTCTGGCAACAATGTATGCGCACTGGTGGTGATGGGAGTTGCACTGGCAACGGGGAGTGTCCGGGCAAGATAAGGGGGTGGGGAAAAGGCGGTTCCCTCCGGCAAGCCTCCCCTAACGGTGGTATTTTGGGTGAGGAAATGGGGCCTGCCTCCGGCCTCACTTTCCCAGGCCTGGGGGGCTGTGGAGGGCGCTGTCGCCCGTGCCCACCACCCTCCCCAGGGGCTGATCAGGTCCCCCAGCCCAGGCCCGCCAAGTCGAAGCACGTAATCAGTGTCCCGCATTCCCCCAGGCTCTGGGGTCTGGTTCTGAATGGAAAGGGCCCCACCTCTTTCCTCCTAGAGAAGACAGACCCCCCAGGTGGAGGTCATTAGCATTTCAATGGTCCCGCTCTCTGCTTGTGCTGTCTCCACCCTTCCCAGAGTCACAGCCCTGGAAACTGAAAATGACTGGGGCTTTCTCCACTGAGCCAAGAAAGAAACAGATAGTCCCCTTCAGACCCAGTCCAAGGCGACCCTCCGGCTCTCCCAGGTCAGTCGTCACCCAAAGCCTCTGTCTGTTTTTTGGGGATTCGTACCTGTAGTGAGCAGTTCACACTCGCTACTTAAAACCCCAGTTGGAGCTCAGCTGAGCCGTATTCGCTTGCTGGGAGAGAGCGTCTCTGTGGCACCACACGGCTTGGCAGCTCGGGCTATGGGGGAGGGGGTCTCCCGACCTGGTTCCGCAGGTTTTACTTACAGATTTTATGCTGTGTTCTCAGGCATTCCTACCAATTCAGGTTGGTGTATGATGAGTGGGTGGTCTCGTTTGTCCGCCCGCAGTTATTCTGGATTATTTACTAGTTGTTTCTGTTTTTTTGTAGTTGTTCCAGGGGGACTACTTAGCTTCCACTCCTCTCTATGCCGCCCCACCTGGGGAATCTCGTTGTCAATGTTCTTGTTTTCTTGTGTCCTTGAGTTTCATGAGTTAAAACATCCTTTTGCCCAGATAAAATATTTTGTGTCTTAGAATGTGGATTTTCTCTCTAGGGGGTTATTTTTGTTTTTATTTAACAGTGTCTTCAGGAGTAGTCCTTGAACACCAAGGAATTAACCACATCCTGACACATAAAATCACCTGATAAGTTAAAGACACTGTTCCATTCTAACTCGATGCAAAATTTCTAGCAGTTGGCACCATGTGCATGCAGGTTCTTTCCTAGTGGTATTTGAGCATGCTTATGTACCATGTGAGAGAACAGTTTAACCAAGTCTGACTTACTGTCCTGGAGGACTCTGTTCTCGTTTCCTTTGAAACTGCTGTGTTCTACTCAGCCAGAGTATGAGGGGAACCTCAGGAAAATCATGGGCGGCCTTGTGTCCTGTCAGAGAAACCCAGTGTTAAGTCAGTTCTTAAATGGAGATACATTAGCAGCTTGTGGTATGTCTTCCTTCTTTATTGCTTTCAGCTTCTGCAGATCTAACAGGTGCAAATGCTCGGTTTTCCTGTGATTTGCAATTTAAATAGTTCCATAATTTATGTTTAAAAAGAAGATGAAAAGAAAACCCAACTTTGATGGTAAAATTCATGTGTCAACTTGGCTAAGATATAGTTTCCAGTTGTTTGGTCAAGAAAGCACCAATCTGATTGTTACTGTGAGAGTATATTTGATGGATTTAAATTATCAGTAAGTCTATTGCATCTATGGCTGACTGCATCTACACTCAACTGAGGAGATGGCCTTCAGCAGTGAGAGAAGTCTCATCTAATCTGTTGAAGGCCTTAAAAGAAGTATGATTTCAGCGGTCAGAAGGAAGAATTTCATCTCTGCTCAGATAGCCAGCTTCTCCTGGGGAATTCATCAGGTACCTTCATCCAAGTTCCCATGGAATTAAGGAATTCAGACTTGCCCAGTCCCATAGTCATGGAGATCATCAGCTCTCTTAGAGAGTAAATGGTCAGGGAATGGCTTTTTTTTTCTTTTAATTTACACACACTCTCCCCCTTCCTCTTCCCCCCTTCCCCTGATTACCTCTAATTTGCTTTCTAGCACTGTGAATTTGTGAATTTGCTATTTCTAGTCATCTCAGATTTATAAGTGATATTATACAATTTTTGTCTTTATGTGTCTTGCTTATTTCATGAGCATAATGTTTTCAGTGTTACTCCATGTTGCAGCATGTCTCATAACTTCAGCTTTTCTTATGGCCAGATAATATTCCGCTGTGTTGATAGACTATTGGGTTGTTTCCAGCTTTGGGCTATTGTGAATATTGCTGCTATAAACATTGGTTACAAGTATCTGTGACCATGTTTTCACTCTCTTTGGGCATATACCTAGACGTGAGGTTGCTAGGTCAAGTGGTAATTGTATATTTAACTTTTTGAAGAATTGCCATCTCACTTTCCATAGTGGCTTCACCACTTTACATTCACACCAGCAGGGCACAGAGTTCCAATTTCTCCACATCCACACCAACCCTTGTTTTCCATTTAAAAAAATAGTAGTCATCCTTGTGGATGTGAAGTAGTATATCACTGAGGTTTTAATTTGCATTTCCCTATCGGCTATTGATGTTGAGCATCTTTTCATGTGTTTCTTGGCCATTTGTACAGCTTTTCTGGAAAAATATCTATTAAAGTCTTTTGCCCATTTTAAAAAAATGGATTGCGGTGATGAATGCACAACTATATGATGGTACTGTGAACAGTTGATTGTACACCATGGATGATTGTATGGTATGTGAATATATCTCAATAAAACTGAATTTTAAAAATAAAAAGAAGTGTCTGGTGGAATCACAGCCCACTCTTTCCAGATGGCTAAGAAGGGAGAGAGAGGGAGGGAGGGGAGCCTGGGGCTCCTGCCTCCATCCAAGAAAAGCATCTTCTCCTGGACTGAGGTGAAGACATTCATTCCCTGAGAAGTTTACAGTCAACCAGGGACCAAGGGCTGCCCCCGGGACCAGTAGAAAGGCCTCTGAGGCAGCATGTGTCTCTTGGAATTTGTCCCGCAAAGGGTCCCTCTTTGTAGAATAAGAAAAACATGGGTTTCCCCCCAAAGGTATGTTAGAAAAGAGGGAGAACGATGTGAAATGATGGATTTCTGGCATTTCCTTAGAAATCATATTATTTTATTGGAAAGTACATGGCAGATAACACACGAGATGACAAAACTGCTTGGATAACAACGCAGTGTGTACATCACATTTGGTAAGCATCTGGTCTTAGATGTGCTGTTTTCAGAAAAAAACAAAACAACAACAACAACAACAAAACCCTTTATACCTTTTCTTCTGCTAAGGTTGGTGTGCGGTTTGGATGTATTATGTCCCCCAAAATGCCGTTATCTTTGATGCAATCTTGTGGGGGCCAATGTATTAGTGTTGATTGGGTTGGAACCTTTTGACTGGATGTTTCCATGGAGATGTGACCCACCCAACTGAGGGTGATGACTTTGATTGTATAATTTCCATGGAGGTGTGGCCCCACACATTCGGAGTGGGTCTGAATTAAATCACTGGAGCCATATAAATGAGCTGACAAACAGAAGAACTCAGAGCAACTGAGAGTGACATTTTGAGGAGCAGCTGCAGCTAAGAGAGAACAAAATGCCCAAAGAGCAACATTTTGGAGAACGCCATTTTGAAACGCAACCTGGGAGCAAGCAGACGCCAGCCATGTGACTTCTGAGTTAATAGATGTTTACCAGATGCCAATGTCCATCCTTCAGTGAAGGTACCCGATTGTTGATGACTAACCTTGGACACTTTATGGACTTAAGGCTGTGACTTTGTAACCAAACAAACCCCCTTTATAAAAGCCAATCCATTTCTGGTGTTTTGCATTCTGGCAGCATTAGCAAACCAGAATGGTTGGTAAGCCAGAGATGGGAGTTGAAGGGGTGGCATAAACGAGGGGACTTGGAGAAGAATTAGAGGGACAGATGGAGGCTGTGCTTGGCTTGGGGGTGACGGGTGGGGGGCTGTGGAAGGGATGCCAAGCTGGGGCCGTTCGCTACCATCAGGGATGCAGAGGACCAGATGGACACCAGGAAACCTGATAAACACGTTCTCCGGCCCCTCCTGTTCACACAGACCCCCTTTTGCAGGAATTCTTAGTTAAGTGCAGGCATGCAGTGGGGCAGTTGGAGTCAAACAGCAAGGCTCTGTTGGGATCCTGACGAGGGGCTGCTGGGATCCCGAGACCCCACGTGCCCGGGGGAAGTGTGGCCGCACATGGGCTCGCCCAGCCCTGTGGAAACACCCCCTGTGAATGCCCAGCCCCCGGGGGGCATCCGCTGCTGGGCCCCAGCCGCCTTGCCTCTGCCATCCTGGCCTGAGCTGGGGGCATCATGCGCTGACTGGGGCCTGCTCTTTGTCACTCCATCTTGAGCTTACATACATAGGATTTTTATTCTGGCCATGCATGTAAAACCCTAAATTTCCCATTTCAGCCACTTCCGTGTGTACAATTCAACAATATTAATTACATTCATGATGTGGGGCTACCATCACCACCGTCCATTACCAACACTTTTATCTAAACAGAAACTCTGCGCCTGTTATGTATTAACTCCCCATTGCCCCTGCCCCCGGCCCCCAGTAACCTCAAGTCTACTTTCTGTCCCTGTGAATCGGCCTATTCTAGCTATTTCATAGTTAGTGGACTCACACTGCGCTGGTCACCCCACCCACATGATGTCTTTGAGGTCCATCCATGTCGGAGCACAGCTCGGAATGCCTTTCCCCTTTATGGCCATCGTAGTTTCTCTAGTCATCTCCTTAGTCGATCGCTGTGGGCTGTGACCACAAAGTGACGTGCCCTGACCTGGGAAGGAAGGAGCTGCCGCGATGGGTAACAAAGTTACTGCAGCTATCAACAGTGCTACAGTCACCAAACCGTGCGTGCACATTTATCAGGCACTTACTCAGTTCCCCACACAGAAAGCCTCCCAGGGGTTCTCTGGAGCAGGCTTGAGTGTTATTGTCGGGAGCAGACTGTATTTTCCAAAAGAAGGTTGCAACAATATCGCCTGTTCTGCATGTGCTTCTAGAATCCGGCAGCTCCCCTTGAATCTGGTAGGCTTGCAAATCCCACTTGCCATAAGCCCAGAGCCACCCTGGAAACAGCTGCGCTGCTCTAAGCCTACCACATGGGGAGGAAGCCCAAATCAGTCCATTCTAAGGGACAGCTTGGAGAGCCACTGAGGGACACCAGCCAGTCCCCGGCTGCTCCAGCACAGCTCCAACTTGACAGCAGCCACCCAGACCCTGAGCCAGAACCACCCAGCTAAGCCCTTCCTGGCTCCATGAGCCAAGAAACCCTGGGTAGGAATTGTAAGCCATCAAGTTTAGGGGGTGATTTGTCACGCAGCAGTAGATCACTGGAACATCAGCCCTTTTTGCGGGTGAGGAAAATGAGGCTTAGAGAAAGTAAATTTGTTCAAGGCTGCACAGCAAATTCTTGGGAGAGTTTGGGTCTGAATCCACTTTGCTGAAGTCAAGGTCTGGGCTCACACTGCTGACATTTTCTCCAACTGAACGTTTCCACAAATGAGTCCAGGTGACGTTGAATGCGTCAGTGAGAAAGGCCGCTCAAAGCCCTGCCCCACGCGTGCAGAAGAGACAGTGCTGGACTTGGGCTTGGAAGACCTGGGTCTGAAAGCTGACCTGCTAGCTCTGTGCCGGGTCCACCTTAACCTCTCGGCCTCGGGCTCCTCACCTGTCCAGGGGGACACCTGCTTCACGGGTCAGTCCTTTACCAGTATTGTTTCCAGAGCACCTGCTGTGCCCAGGCTACGTGCTAGAGGTCAAAGGTGAATAAGATCCAGGGTCCCTGCCATTGGGAGTCCCCGTCTAAGAAGGAAGACAGACCAGTCACAGACGACCCCACCTAATCCATATGACCATGGAAGGGGCTCAAAGCTCTGCTGTGGAAGCTTCTAGAAGGTCAGCCTCCCACCTTGCCTGACTCATGGCTGTAGCCCCACGCATGACCTGTAACAATAACAGGTAACATTTCTGGGGCCCTGGTGGGTGTCAGCCTCTGTTCCAAGTACTTGACATGAATTAACCAATTTAACCCTTATGGACCTCCTTGAGGAAGGTTCTATTATTATCTCCATTTTACAGATGAGAGGCACCGAGGCAGACAGACGCTAACTAGCCGGCCCCAGACACCCAGTGCACAGATGGCAGAGGCCGGCAGTGGGTCTGCAGGTCCCACAGTTGAACCACAGTAGCGAGGAATCAATAAATGTCTTCTAAATGGTGAACCGATGGAATATCGGAGCGGAGGCTGGGTGAGGTGGGGTTGAGCAGCGTAGAGAAGCAGGAAAGGGAATTTCAGAGAGTGGAAAGCACTTCGGAAAACACCGAGGAATAATAAACATTGTGTGCTGCTCGATCCTGGAACGCTCATTCTAGGGGAGGGTGAGGGGCAGAGGAAGGGTGACGGAAGGCTCGACAGGATGCCGAGGGGGTCAGACCGGACTAAAGGACGGTGCTTTCAACATATGGGGTTTGTGCGCCCAGATGATTTTAGATAGAGTGAGGGGAGGGACTATGAATCACATTAGAGGATGAGAACATGAGACTCAGTCTGGGGCTAACGATGACTAATCTCTCTGTTTAGACAGAGACAGACAGATCTCAGATTAAGAGACTTGAAGGGCAGCAGAATCTAGCAGGGATTTCATAATATTAGTTTTACACTGCATTCATTTTTATCGTCCCCTGCTGCTTACTCGAAGTGATACTATGTTTCAATTGGGGTTTGGTTTGTAGCAAGTGTCTGAAATCCCCAAACCCCACTGACTTAAATGAGAGAAGTTTATTTCTCTCACACAAATGCAGCCCTGAGGTAAGCCATCCAAGGCTGGTAGGGAGGCTCCATGATCACCAGGAATGCAGGCTCCTTCTATCCTGTTGCATTGCTGCCTCATGGCCCAAAATGTCGGCTCTCACTCCAGCTATCAAGCTTGCATCCCAGCTAGAAGGAAGTAGAAGGGATGCCAAAGGGCACATCTCCCTCCCTTCAGGTTCCATGCACTACTTTTGCTTGCATGCATTTGGACAGAACTTAGTTGGAACTTACGATCACACCTATCTGCAAGGGAGAATGGGAAACTGAACCTTGATTCTGGACAGAGATGCGTTCAGCTAAAAATTAGGGATCTCGTGCAAAGGCAGAAGGTGTGAACAGATACCAGGGGACATGAGCAATCTTTGCCACAGACCGGATGCCATTTGTGACAGAGACATAGTCTCCTTTTTAATTTAAAATTAAGCTTAAAAAAAGAGACTCAATCTGAAGAAAAAAGTTAAATAAATAAAAGAACAGGTGGCACATGGCTGTGGCAAAAAAATTGCAAAGCTGGCCCCTGAATCACTGAACTTTGGAAAACGCCTGTGAGCTACAGAAAAACAAATGGGGTGTTTAATCTCAGAGACAGAGCGGGGTTGGGTTTCATTTTTAGGATCCCATTTTTGGCCACAACATGGGGTGGAGGAGGAGGACCCTGTGGCTTGGTGCAGAGAGAGGCAGTGTGAGCCTGAGCCAGAGCCAGGGAGCCAGGCGGCGAGAGGGGCTGGGTGAGGCAGAAGACAGGGGCGCCTTCCTCCTAAGTGGGATGTGGGGATGGGGCTGCCCCAGGAGAGCAGCTGGGCGCCAGGGTGAAAGGCCAGCAGCGGGTCAGAGGGCTGCGGTGCGGAATGCATGTGGTCTGCTCGGAGGCTGACCAGGGAGGGACATTTTCTGAGGGCCCTGGCCACAGCACGGTGGACCTGCCACCACTGGGCTGCACGCTCCGGAGAGAGGACATTCCCTGAGGTCACAGGGCTCGTGAACCAGCAGAGGATTAAAACCGAGCCCCGGTGGGTGCCAGAGCCTCTGTCTGACGCACTCCCTGCCATACCTGCTGTTCTTGGCATGCAACGGTTGAGTGGACATATATGCTGGGGGAATGAATGAATGAATGATGAATGAATGAATGAATGGAAGGAGTCACGCTCCTGTTTCTTTTGTTTCTCTAGCAGAAGGGTCTGGTGGAACAGTGCGGAGGCTCGTGGTGGGAACAGTTTGATTTTCCCAAAATAACAGGGTGTGGGGAGGGGAAACGTGGCTCTCCCAGCTCTGCCCCGACGCCTCTGGGCGAGAAGCCAACAGATAGGTTTATTTCCAGCGCCGGCCAGTGCTTTGGGCAGGGTATTTCTGGAGCATGCACAAGCCTTATTTTAGCGCTCGGGGTTGCTCGTGCACTGCACAGAGATGCCCGGATGCTCACGCGCTCCTCGGTGACAGCCTGCGGTAGGATGGGGACTGCGGGCGGCTGGGGCCAGGGGCCGGGAAGTGGCCAGGCTGTGGGCCGGGGGCCTGGGCCTTGCCCCACCCGGAGCTGGGCGGCTTCCTGGGCCACCCACCTGCCCGGGAAGGCTCAGCGGGGCAGGCCAGCTCGCTCTGCTGGCAGAGTCACCGGTGACCTCACTCTCCCACCCCTTCCCGGGCTCCTCACCAAAACCCGCTGGAGCTCCGTTTCCTCACCTGCCAACGGGAGAGCAGAACCCGCTTTTGCCACATTTCACAGTCCTTTGGAGACTAAAGCGAGAGGCTAGCCCTCAAGGGTCTTTGAAAAAAAATCAAAGGTGCCATCCAGCTTTCCGCACTACAGTCTTCCTCCGTGATGATATGCGTTACTTCGTTTTCTTCTCCCGTAACAAGTACAACTCTTAGGAATCTAGTTGTTATTTTCTTTTGTTTTTCGCATTTTCAGATGATCAAACACACAAACTGATCTTTGATAAAGTGGGCCACACATTCACTCATGTCTCTGTCCTGCTCAGAGTATTTGCCTGCTTTTTGTGTGTGTGTGCGGGAGGAGGTGGGGCGGCTAGAAGATAAAACCCAGGTCCTTCCTTTATGATCTGGCTTCAGACTCTCTGTGACTATGCCTGGAACCAGCCCGCCTAAGCTGCTTGCTCTCTCCTGAACACTCCCTCTAATTCCATGCCTCTTGACCTCTGCATTTGCTGTTTCTTGTGCCTGAACTGCCCTCCAGCTGGTGAGCTCCTACTTATCCTATGAAACCCCTCTCAAATGGCCCATTCTCCAAAAAGGCAGTTTCGGGTCCCAGAAACTGTAGTGGACTTGGAGCCAGGAGCCTTGGGCCCAGGTCCCTGCTCTACCTCGGGGCTTGACTTCAGCTCTCAGGCCTTGAGTTTCTTTGCTTGTAGTTGTTTCCCTGTTCATTTCTCCTATTAGGTCTGGAAGTCCTCAAGTCAGGGACCAATTTTATCCATCCAGAGTCCTCTCCTTCCCTCCCCAGTGCCTAAAGTAGTGACTAAATCAGCAGCCAGCGTCAGTCACCGTGGGCCGGGAGAAACTATGGTGAACCATTCCCTTTTTTTTTTTTTTTTTTGTTACAAATTGCATGCCAGAGACTCTCAAATTGATCCTAAAAAAACAAAACCCAAACCCTAAAAAAACAAAACCACTACTGGCCTCGACTTACGTCATCACCAGGCGGGAGGGGAGCGGGTTTAGACCCAGGGCCCAGTTCTCACCCAGAGCTGGTCCCGCCTCCGCGTGGGAAACACCTTCCTGGCCGCGCTGGGGTCCGGATCTTCCATGGGAGGGACGCGTCCCCTGGGGGGCTGGGTCTGGACCACCTTCTGTGGCTGTAAAACCTGCTTTCCACCAGCCCCGATCCGTCTCAGCTGCAGATGGTCCCGCCCTCCCTGCACAGCTTTGTGGGGAAACCGAGGACAATTAACAGTATTTAGGAATTGGTGATTATGGACTGGTTCTGCCCCGAGCGGTGAGGGTGGAACTCCTGGGCTCCACCCGGGACTGAATCAGCCTCTGGGGGTGGAGCTTGGATATCTAAGTTTGAACAAATTTCCAGAAGATGCTCACATATTTCGAAACCTGTGTGCGTGGGGCTGGGGTGCAGGGCTGTCACTGCCCGGCCTGGTGCCTCTGGCCACAGCTTTCCATGTCCTGGTGAGCTCAGCCACCCTCCTGCCCAGGGTCCCGTCTCCCTGGCAAGCTTACCCACCTGGGGAATTCTCGCTCCAGCTTCATAATTTCATCTCCAGCCACACACCACCCCCCACCCCTGCCGCCGCCTGTTGCCTCCCCGGGAAGTTTTGAGGGCACCTTGCGCTCAGTGCAGGCAAAACCAAACGTGACCTCTGTGGCTCCGTGCCACCCTAAGACAACCTTGTGGCCCCGCCTTCCAAGGAACCAGCCAGCATCTTCCCGGTGCCTCCCTCTTCCTCTTGCCCTCACCCATGTCAAGTCCCAAAGGTCCCTGGAATCCATTCCATGCCCTTCTGCCCTGGCCACGGATCCATCACCCCCCACTAGGAACCCCCCTTCTCTCCTGCTCCCTCCTGTCTAGCCACACCCGCCACACCACCTGCCTCCCGGCCTGGGCACCTTCCTTAGGACGAAGAGCCAACTTGTGGCGGGCTGTGGCTGCAAGCCAAGCCCCAAGCTGAACCAAGCGTGAAGGGGCTGGAGCAGGAAAGGACTTTGTTAAAGGCCAGGTGGCGGCTCCCAGGTCTCTGGAGGACCAGCCCCTCAGGACGCCTCGGGGCTGTCACCAAATGCTACCAGGAGCCCCCGGCCCTGCTGCTCCGGAGACCCACATCTCTGCTGCCAGGTGGTGAAATGCGTCTGCTCAGGGCAGTGCCAGCCTCCGACTCGAAGCCCAGGGTGGGTCCTGGGCCATGTGCTCAGTAGAGCAGAGGGCACGGGAAAGCAGGCCTGGGCCTCACCTGGGGAGATGGGGGCTGCCCAGGGGGGTACTTACCGTGCGCGGGAAGGTGTGTGCGAGGCCACAGCTTAGAGCAACAAATGACCCCTGCATCTGTTCCACAGATGTCGCTGAGCAGAGGAGCACTCGGACACAGCCACCAATAAACACTGCTTCTTGTGCTTGTCAATCTATACGTTCACGTTTTTGGCTTATGGGACAGAGCTTAGCAGGGCCGGATGGCAGAGGGTGCCCCTTTCCCGCTGTCCTTACATAAGGGGTAGCCAGGCCTGGGCCGCGGGCTCCCCAGCGAGGAGTGATCTGGCTGGCCGTCTCCCCAGTGCCTCCAGGACCTCAGGAAGGAAAATGCGACCCGAAGGTTTTCTACGGAGCCTTAAGACATGCAGCCACTCGGGCCATAATAAAAGTGATGGTATTTAGTGACCTCAGAGGCTGCCACACCTCATCGCATCACCCTCCATGCAACCTCTGGAGGGACTTCCAGCGGGGAGAGGACTGGCTCGGGGAGATGGAGCTCTCCAGTAGCGTGGCCAGCGAGGGGAGGGGAAATGGGCCCATGAACCTGGGATCAAAGCAGGAGCCTGGGGGTTAACCCTCCGCTAAGACCCTACCGAGTGAATGAGTGAGTAAATGACAAGCACACCAGGAGCACGCGGAGGGGTGTATGTGGGGTGGGGCCCATGCCTGGGGGTGGAGCTCCTGGGGTGGCCCACTGCGATTCAGGGGTGGGGGCGCTTCCCTGGGGTCCTTGGATAGACCTTGCTGGAACTGGATAGAGCGAACGGCAAATCCTGGCTCCCCCTCCTGCCCTGGGAAACATGGGCTTTGGGGGGTGACCCCAGGGGCACGCCTGGCTCCTGAAAGGATACCCTCCTCCAGCCAGGGCCACGCGGTCCCCTCCCCACCCCCCAGAATCCCAACCTGCAGGAAACGCAAGCCGACACGTGGGCCTGGCCTTTTATTGCTGCCGTTCGTTCATTCATTCTGCAAACATGTGATGAGCCTGTTCCGGGAAACCCGTGTGCTGGAAGCAGACGGCAGGAGGGGCTTGACAAGTCTGGTGGGGGTAGAGGTGCCCACCGCAGGGAGTGGCAGTCCAGCCATGCTGCCCTCAGAGCGGGTGAGCCGGCATCCAGCCAGGTCTCGGGCCCAGTAAGCATTGGGGATGGAAGGTGGGAAAGGTGGTGGAGGGGGACGGGGAAACGGTCCGGGCAAAGGCTGCTGGGAGTGGGTGGGGGGCAGCGTGCACGGCCAGTGACAACAGGCTGTCCCGGGCAGGGCTTGGGCACAATTATGTATAGACTTTGCTTGAAGATGCAGCAGATTAGGATTTCATCCCAAGGGGCAGGGGAAGTCTTTGCAGCCCGGTGTCTCCAACCCCATTCAAAGGAGTAACACTGACTCAAGACTCCCAGGGACGACAACTTTTAAAATTTATGTTACTTCAGTACATAGATATATAATCAGATATACTTATGCATCTCATTTAACCCTTGTAAACCACAGAACTCCAATAAAATGACAAACTAGGGAGAGAGAAGCCTAGAAAAGTAATACAATTTAGATTAATCACGTAATTAACTGCACGGCTAATTTAGTGTGAGGTATGTTTTGCTGAAACAAAATAGCAGTTGCGGCCTCCTGGAGGCTGTCTTGCGCAAGCCTGGGATTTGTGAGGACTGTACCCACCCCCGCCTGGGGTGCCCTGACAGGCCTGTGGGCGTTTCCCTTCCAGACCATGCAAGTCCCCGTGTCATCCTGCTGTCAGCCGATGCAAGCCCGACTCATGCCTTGAAGCCGCCTTGGCTCCTTGGCAGCAATTCGAGCGGTTGGTGTACATGGCTCTTGCCACAATGTCTCAACTGAGTTAACAGCTCAAGATACCAGGGCTTTGATGAAAATGACTTTCAGTTGCAAATCTCCCCTGTAAAAGAGGTTTTGCTTTACAGCAGGGCAAATTCACACCACACGAGCACGTGAGCAGTTGTGGGGTGACTGGGCATTTTGGCATCAGCAGATGCCACCCTGAGTCACAGGAATCATGTGGTTAGAGTGCAGTCAGCAAACTTACTGGAAGAGCTGTCACGGGCATAAAAACACAAACTCAAAGCCAGGAGCGGAGAGCCTGGGTTCCTATCCAGTCGGGGATAGGTCTGTAGCCTGTTTCTGGCTGCTGGGGGAGGGCAAGGGCAGAGGCGGGTGCCAAGCCAGGAAGTCCCTGCGGCTCTGCAGGAAAGGCGGCCAGTAGAGGTGGCGGGAGAGATGTTTGTTAGGTTAAATCTACAAGACTTGGGGTTTAGTTAGAGGAGAGTGAGCATCAGGGAGAGGAAGGAGGGCGAGCAGCCAGGTGGTGCCGGGGAGTTTGTTTCCTGGCGCACCAGCCAGGCTGCCCCTCCAGCAGGTGGCAATATGGGGCTGGGGGCTGGAGAAAGAAGTGGAGGTGCTAGACAAGGCTAAGGACAGCCAGAGAAGGGGGGTACAGAGGGAGAAGGGGCTGCCGACTGACACTGGGAGAGCGAGTGAAGGAGACGGAGTGGCCAGGAAGGAGAGAGGATGGAGAAGCACCAGGTGCCCTAGAGGTGGGGCAGACAGGACAGAAGGTACACAAAGGCTTCCACAGGAACTTCAGCGTGAAGGGATTGGGGTGGTCTTGTGGATGCTGGGGGGGGAAGGCGCAGCAAGATGACAGCAAATGGAGAGGGGATCCCACTACGACCCTGCACCCCAACGGGAGTCTGAAGGGGCTGGCGGCGGCGAGGGGCACCTTGTCCTATTAGGCAGAAGGAAAGAAGGCAAGGAAGGGTGTGGCACCGGGGAATTTGTGGGGGCCAGAAGACGAGGGAGTCCCCCCTCGCTACAGGACATCCTTGGTCAAACTCCCCTCCAGAGGCCGCACGCCCTGTGGGGAGCACACACGCTTGGGCTCCCCTGGGCTCTCACCTCTTGCTTTTGTGTAAACCCCGTGATTTATGTGCACCTTTTCCAGAAATGTAAATTTTATGATTGTGAAGAGAAAGGAACATGGATTCGTTGTTGCTATGAGGAATCCTTGTCCAAAAACCACAGCAGCTCGTCGCTCAGGTGGGGTGAAGAGGGAAGGGCCTGGGTGACCGGCCACCTCTGCTGGCCCCATCGGTCTGTCGCAGGGGAGGTGACGAAAAGACGGAGGACACAGCAGGGGCAGGCCGGGAGCTGCGTGTCTGTCCTCGCCCGAGGCAGGCGCAGGCTGCCTAGACACAGGAGGGGAAAGCCCATCTCAGGAGTGCACTGGGCATAAGACAACAGAAGACCCCTGGGACCTCTGGCTGAAAATTTCATGGCTTATTCGTAAAGTATCCCTGAAGCAAAATGCCACAAATTTTGGCAAGCGTTTGCTACTTCCCCAATGGCCCCTTTCAGGCGACAAGAACGGGCTTGAACCCAGTCAGACCCGAGGGTTCTCGGTACCTTCCTCGGGTACTTCCCGGCTCACCTGTCCTGTGTCTGCTGGGCAGCTGTTCAGAAAAAGAAAACACCCTTATTATGGAAAATACAGAAAGAATAAAAATAACAAAAGTGAATCATCCAGAAATAGTCATCACTGAACACTTGCTATTTTTCACTTTTAGGCCCTGTATAAACATTTGTGCTTTCTATAAATTTGTGTCTATTTATACGCCTTTTCTTTCTGTTTGACTCTGGGGAGATTCCGTGCTTCTGAGGGCAGCTGTGGCCCTGATGCCCAGCGCACTGCCCAGAACGGAGATGCCTCGGGAACCCTGCCCGGGGGGCAGGTGGGACACACGGGTGCTCCTCCCATCTCTCAAGGGCAGATCTTAGGAGAGGTCACTCCAGGCCCCCACACTCCACAGCCCTGCCTCGGCATCCCCAGCAGCCAAGGGCTGCCCTCTGGGTGCTGAGACAGGGGCAGAGTGTCAAGGGGGGCACTGGGTGCAGGCTCTGAACCAGGCCTAAGGCACATGATGAGACATGGGGGGCCAGGAAGGGTCAGGTCTGACCCTTCACCCTGCGGACAGCTTGATGCTCAGTGCTGGACACAGGGGACCAGGCGGGGTGGGGCAGCTGCAGCACTGGGGAGGGGGCCAGTGCCTCAGGTCCCATCCAGCGTTTGCTCCCAGGAATGGAAAGGGTTTGGGTGCAGTACCTGTGCACTGTCAAAACCCGTGTTGGAAAATGAAGCATGACAGAAGCTCTGGGCTTCTCTCCAGGCATGAGACGTATACAAGGAGAGGTGAGGTGGGTGCCAGGATGCCCAGCATTTCCACATCAGCAGTTCACACTGTGGGAACTTTGGGGGTGGAGGAACCTGAGATCTGTCAACATTCAGGGAACACAGATTCTCGAGCTGCTCCCGTTTATTGCTGGGATGTGCCTGTTACACAGAACTAGCTCTGGGCTGAGGCTTGAAAAGGCAGGTGCTGTTGCGGGCGGGGGGTGCACTGGGACCAACAGAGGGTCAGGCCGTGCCCTGCCATGGGGCTGCAGAGTGAACAGCTCTCGTCGCTGGTGTTCTCCACCAGGCTTTCAGGGCCACGCCTCTTGTCACTGCTCTAGCATCAGTGCATGTCTGCAGATGGCACGGAGGGCCTGAGAGGTGGGGGCCCACAGCCTACCAGGGACAGAGCTCCCAGCAAGCTTGGCTAAGAGCTCGGCAACCCAAGGTTACACAGGATGGCACCCCACGGAGGCTTTCCCAAGGCCACAGACGAAGAGACCGGACAAGGAGCAGCCGTGGCAGGTCCCAAAGCCAGTGCAAGCTGCCACAATTCCCCAAGTGGAACTGTTACTCAATCCAGCCATCCTCCTTACAAGGACAAGCTGCAAGGGAGACCTGAAACGGGCTGTCGTGGGACTTTTGAGGCCATTATTTGAAGGGAAGGAATCATCAATAGGAACAGAGTTCTTTGAAATATGGAGGTTTCCAGTGCAAAGGCATCTGCTTCAACAGGATACACCTGGGGAGTGGGACGAATGCTTAAAGGTAAATTACCAGATACAGCTTCTTTGCCAGTTCTGTTATCCGAATTGACATGATGTGAAACAGTTACAAACATTCGAGTGGCAGGAATGTCAACCCTCAGAGAAGCCGCCGTCTGCGGGGCCTGACCCGGAGCCAGTCACCACTGGACTACCATGAAATGATCCCAGTAAACCCCCAGAGGGGCAGAGCTGGCTCAAGGGCAGATGGTGGGCCTGGATGACAGCAGACCAGGTGTCCCAACCCCAAGGTCAGTGCACGTCCTGCTCCTCGGCCCGGTCTGGCCCTGGTGGTCAAGTCTGGACTGAGGCCTTCTAAGGAAACCTGACAAACCACTCCCTCTGCCCACCACAGGGGTGTGAATGACAAAGTGTAGAAGCGTCGGCTATGGAGTTCACATCCCAGGTCCGACTGCTCCTCTGTGCCTTCCCTCCAGTGCCTGAACCTCCGAGCTCATTTCCTGGCCTGCAGGACACCAGTGATACCACGTGCTAACTTGTCGAGTCCATCTATGTACAGATACTATTCCCAGGCTCTCGCTCGTTAACTCACTTAATGGGATGACAGCATCTCTCTAAAGGCTGACTGGGAGGAGTACGCGGAGCACGTGACAGTGCTTGAGACCCCATGTGGCCCAAGAAAGCGCTCGGTAAACACCGGTGTTTACTTGCCCACCTGGTGGCCACTGCTCGGGCCTGACCTCGGTGGGCACATGGAAGGCACTTGGCTACATCTCGGTGGAGAGACTGGAGGGTAGACAGCAGAGGTGTCCTTTGTTTCCCTCGGCAAGAGGAACCGGGCTCCTCAGGGTGCTGCAGAGGTGAACACATCTGTGTTCCACTCCATGGAGCCCACGGCTCCGGCCCCTTTCTGGAAGCTGCGAGCCTCCTGACACTCGGTGACGAGGTCGGCCACCAGGTTCAGCTTGCAGGCCCGGAGAGCTCCCACCAGGTGGGCCACCGAAGCCTCCTCCCTGTGCATGTTCTTCCAGACCTGCAGCGACGCCCTGACCTGCTCTGTCAGGTTCCGGGGATATTTCTCACTGACCTCTTCGATTTTGTGGTCAGAAACTTTAAGGTGACGAGCCAGTCTTCTCCAGTCTTTCCCCACATTATCACAGATGATGTCAAATGCTGCATGCAGATCTGGGGAGAGAAAGAACAGAATGGTTTACTAGGGGTTTGGTGGACTCTTCAGGAGGCAGATAACCACACGCTCCCCGGCGGGCTTCTCTGTCCACGCGAGTCCTGGAGACACGGGAGCAACAGAATTTCCTACATTTAGGTCCTCCGCAGAGGCCAGCATCACCCCAAAGAGGGCTGGGTTGCTGGGGTGAGTTCTGGTGGGTCTGCTTAGGATGGAGGAAACTGAGGGTGCTGGTGGCGGCTGGAGAGTCCTCAGAGGAAAGGAAATGGGGCTGTCCCCACATCCCACTCTGGTGGCTTGGATGGTGGCCCCCCAAAGATCTATCCATGTCAAGTCCCCGGAACCCGTGAATGTGACCTCATTTGGCAAAAGGGCCTTTGCAGATGTGATGAAGTTAAGAACCATGAGATGGGTTCATCTTTGACTTCCTGGGCAGCCCCTAAACCCAGCGAGGAACGTCCTTACAAACAAGAGACACTCAGAGGAAGGGTGCAGAGGGCAGGGGAGAAGGCCTGTGAAGAGGGTCTGAGACTGCAGGGAGCAGCTCCAGGCCAGGGGCGCCTGGAGTCTCCAGGAGCTGGAAGAGACCAGGAAGGGCCCTCCTTGGGAGCCGCAGAGGGAATGCAGGCCACAGAACCAGGAGAGAACACATCTCTGTTCTCCTTGGCTCCCCAGTTTGTGGTCCTCTGTCACAGCAGTCCTGGGAAACGAATACACAGCCCACTTCCTCCTTTGGAAGCTGCCCTCACTGATCTCCATCTTCGGTCCCTGACAGCCCGGCTCCTCAGCTGCTGACAGTCCCCACTGAGGTCAGTGAGGTGGGAATGGCAGACTTAAAAGGCTGTTTCTGGAAGGTGGGAGGGGACAAGTGGGCAAAACGATATGCTGCCCGGATGGCTCCAGAGTTGGGGTCTCTATTTACAAACCCCAGGACACTGCAGCCTACATACCAACTCATCCGACAACCCTCGGGAGTGGGCACCGGGGCTTTTATTGCCAACTGTACAGATGGGGAAATGGAGGCACAGGAAGTGACTTGCCTAAGGTCACACGGTTAGAAAACGGCAGAGCAAGGGTTTGAAAGCCCAGCAGGTCCACTCCTACCCATTATGCTAAAGTGCCTTTTGTCAAAGATAAACCCAGAAATACAGAATCAACTCTTACCAACCTGCCTGCACCCACTGTTAACCCGCTTGTGTATTTTCCTCCAGCAACTACATAAAACAGACACTCACAGACACACGCACACAATTCTAAGTCACCTAGAGGAGAGGGATGGTGGGAAGATGGCGGTGGAGGAAGCTCCGGGAATCAGCACCCCCACCAGGACAGCCATTCAACAGGCAGTGTGCAGGTTTGGATGTATTATGTCCCCCAAAACGCCATGTTCTTGAATGCAATCTTGTGGGGGCAGACGTATCAGTGTTGATTAGGCTGGAATCCTTTGATTGTTTCCATGGAGCTGTGACTCAATCAACTGTGGGTGAAACATTTGATTAAATTACTTCCATGGAGATATGGACCCCGCCCACTCAGGGTGGGTCTTGATTTAATCACTGGAGTCCGATAAAAGAGCTCACAGACAGAAAGACCTCAGAGCAGCTGAGAGGGACATTTTGGAGATGGCTGTTGAAAGCAGACTTTTGCTAATGCTTCAGAGATGCCAGTCCAGAATTCGCTTCGGAGAAGCTACAAGAGGACAAAACGCCCAAAGACCAACATTTTGAAGAATGCACAGGAGTTGACAGGAGCTGAAACACAACCTGGGATCAGCAGACACCAGCCACGTGCCTTCCCAGCTAACAGAGGTTTTCCAGATGCCATTGGTCTTCCTTCAGTGAAGGTACACTTATGCTGATGCCTTAATTTGGACATTTTCATGGCCTTCAGACTGTAAATTTGTAACCAAATAAACCCCCTTTATAAAAGACAATCCATTTCTGGTATTTTGCATAATGGTAGCATTAGCACACCGGAACAGGTAGGAACTGTCAGCACCAACTATTTTGAAACTCCGGACTCCAGGAGAACACCACGCAGCAGCCAGGGAAAAGTGGGAGGAAGAGGCTGGTAAATTATGGTGAAGATCCATAAACTGCCCTCACAGTGTGGTGACCACTGGTGCCCAGCCCCCACTCTGCGCAGGCAGCAGTGGTGTCCAGCCCCTGGTATAGCTGGCTGGAGTGAGAAAGGGACATAAAAATCTAGTTCCCCAAGCTCCGGGGTGAGCAGGGGCCTACTGCTGGTCACATGGAGACTTAGAGACCGTGCTTCCTTGGGGCTGCACTGGAAGGTCAGGAAAGTGCAGCTTTGGGGAGCTGTGGGAGAAGCTCCTGGGCCCTTCCAGGCCCTTCTCATCCCCCCTCCAGGGCAGTGTGGAGCCAGCCATGCTCTCTTCGTGGGTCCCTCGCCTTGCTCTGGCTGGGAAAGACTAACTTGGGAAACTCCTCTCTGGTGTCCCCCTAAGCCCCAGATTTGCCCTCTAGGCCAGACTGAAAGCCTTGTAAGAAATAAGGAGGCGGAGGGCCTGGGGCCAAGGCTCACCCGCTTTAAGTATGGCAGTGGAAGAGGGGGAGAGGGAAAAGGTCTGTCTCCTGGGAAGGGGGGGTATTCAAAACTTCTGCAAACGGGACTCCTCAGGCCACCAGCAAGAACAAGTCCAGGACAAGATGCAAGCCAGAAACGACAAGGAGGACCCTGCACTTTGCACTCCCCTGGTGGACCTTCCTCACAGGAGGGCTCACGAAAATCCCTGTCCCATCACCAGCTGGTTAAAAATAGACATCTCGGAATAAATCCCAGAGTTTACATTTACAAATATTAAAATGCACAGTGTGCAACAAAGGATTGTAAGACGAATAACAAGAAATGATGGTCCATCCAAAGGCAGAGGATAAAAATCCAGAGAACATCAATGAAGAAGACCAGATTATGGACATACCGGACAAAGACTTACAAAATAAAATAAAATAAAATAAAATAAAATAAAATAAAATAAAATAATCCTCCATCTGTTCAAGGAGATGAAGGAAAAACAGAGACAGAACCTAAGGATATCAGGAAAATGATAAATGAACAATATGAGAATTTTGGTTAGAGATCTCAGAAAGGAGCCAAGCAGAACTACCAGAGTTGAAGACCACAATAACCGAAAGGAGACATTCCCAGAGGCTTTCCAGAGAAGCCCGGAGATGGCAGAAGAATCAGCAAACCTGAAGCCAAGACAACTGAAATGAGTCAGGCTGAGGAGCAAAGAGAAAAAAGAATGATAAAAAGCGAAAATAGCCTAAGACACCTCTGGGACACCTCTAACCATACCAATATACATATCATCAGGGCCCAGAAGGAGAAGAAAGAAAGGGGCAAAAAACTCCCCAAACTTAGCAAAAGGGACATGAATACGCACAACTAAGAAGCCTAGAGAACACCAAACAGGATAAACTTGAACGAAAATATGTCCCAACACACACTGATCAAACTGTTGAATGCAAAGGACAAAGCAGAGCATTCTGAAAGCTTCAAGAGAAAAGCAACATGTTAAGTTCAAGGGAGACCACAATTAGATTAGGTGCCACTTTCTCATCGGAAACCATGGAGGCAAGAAGGGTTGAAACACTTAATCTGCTGAAACGAAAACAACTGCCAACCAGGAATTTTCTATCTGGCAAGACTGTCTTTCAAAAATGAAGGCAAGATTCAGATATTCCCAGATAAAGAAGAGCTGAGGGAGTTCATCACCACACACGAGCAATGCGGAAGGGAGCTATTCAGACTGGAAGGAGGGGCCACCAGACAGCGGTTCAAAGTGGCATAGAGAAATGAAGACTGCAGGTAAAGGGAACCACTTGGGCAATTCTAGATGCCAGTACTGTTGAACTGTATTTTTTGAAATGTAACTCCACTTCTAACTTCCTATAGGTGCTAAAATGCAAATGCACAAGAAGTAATGGTAAATCTATGGTTTTGGACATACAGTGCACAAGGATATAATTTGTAACAAGTACAAAAACGTAGGGATGGAAGGGTATAGCAACAGTGTAGGTGCATGCTATTGAAGTCAAGTTGATATCAAATCAACTATGCTTGTTAATATTTAAGATACTAACTTTTACCCTGCCCCAGTAACCACAAGGAAAATATAGGAAAAACATATCCAGATAGAAATGAGAAGGGACTCAATATGGTACAATGCAAAAAAAAACCGAAACAAAACAAAACCAAAAAATAGGAAAGCAGACATTACCGGAAGAACTGAAGGACAAAATATGTATAAGACTTACAAAGACTAAACAGAAAAATGGCAAAAGAAAGTCCTGCATTAAGAGTAATATGCTGTCTGCAAGAGACTCACCTTAAATTCAAAGACATAATGTAGGCTGCAAGTGAAAGGGTGGAAAAAAAATATACCATGTTAAGTAGTAACCAAAGGAGAGCTGGGGTGGCTATCCTAATATCAGATAAAATAGACTTTAAGTAAAAATCATTATGAGGGACAAAGAGGGTCATTATGTACTAATAAAGGGGTCAGTGTAACAATAAGATATAGTAATATGTACCTAACAGCAGAGTCCCAAAGTATCTGAAGCAAAAATTGACAGATTTGAAGGGAGAAACTGACCATTCTCCATTAATAGTAGGAGACTTGACTACACCACTTTGCATAATAGATGGGACATCTTGACAGAAGGATCGAATGACTATAAACCAACCAGACCTAGCAGACATGAAAAGAACCCTTCACCCAACAACAGGATACACATTCTTATCAAGTGCACATGGATCGTTCTCCAGCACAGGTCACGTCTTAGTTCACAAAACAAGTCTCCATGGATTCCATGTATTGAAATCATACACTGTATCTTCTCTAACCACAATGGAGTGAAGCAAGAAATGAATAACAGAGGGATAAATAAAAAATTCACAAATATGTGGAAATTAAACAACATAAGCTAAAACAGTCAATGAGTTAAAGAGGAAATCATAAGGGAAAATAGGAAATATCTTGAGGCAAATGAAAATGAAAATACAACATACCAAAACTTATAGAATGCAGCAAAGCCAATGCTGAGAGGGAAATGTACAGCTCTAAATGCTTCCATTAAAAAAGAAGAGATCAAATCAGAGATCTAACTTCAAAACTGGAAGAACTAGAAAAAGAAGCACAAATTAAACCCAAAGCTAGCAGAAGGAAGGAAATAACAAAGATTAGAGCACAGATAAATCAAATAGAGAATAAAAAACAACAACAATAAAGAGAATCAACAAAACCAAAAATTGGCTCTTTGAAAAGATCAATAAAATTGACAAACCTTGAGCTAGACTGATGAAGAAAAAAACAAAGAGGACACAAATGACTAAAATCAGAAATGAAAATGAGGACATTACCACCAACCCCAATGAAATAAAAAGGACTGTAAGAGGATACCATGAAAAACTGTACACCAATAAATTAGATAATCTAGATGAAATGGACAAATTCTGGGAAACACACAAACTACCTCAAGAAGAAAAGATCTCAACAAACCAGTTACAAGTTAAGAGGCTGAATCAGTAATCAAAACTCTGCCAACAAAGAAAAGCCCAGGTCCAGAGGGTATCATTGGTAAATTCTACAAAACTTCCATGAAGAAGATTTAACACCAATCCTGCTCAACTTGTCCAAAAAATTGAAGAGGAGAGAACACTCCCTAACTCATTCTACGAGGCTAACATCATCCTCCTACCAAAGTCAGATAGAGATACCACACAAACAGAAACTTACAGACCAATATCTCTTATGAATATAGTTGCAAAAAGCCTCAACAAAATAATAGCAAATCAAATTCAACAGCACATTAAAAAAATATAATCATGACCAAGTGGGGTTTTTTTTTTAATTATTATTATTATTTTCTTCATTTTTATTGAGATTGTTCAGATACCATACAATTATCCAAAGATCCAAAGTGTACAATCACTTGCCCCTGGGTACCCTCATACAGCTGTGCATCCACCACACTTAATTTTTGTTCAATTTTTAGAAACTTTTCATTACTCCAGACAAGAAAATAAAAAAAGAAAAAAAGAAAAGGAAACTCTAAACCTCCCCTATCCCTAACCAAACCCCCTCAATTGTTGACTCCTAGTATTGACATAGTACGTTTGTTACTGTTTATGAAAAAATGTTGAAATACTACTAACTGTAGTATATAGTTTGTAATAGGTATATAGTTCTTCCCTATATGCCCCTCTATTATTAACTTCTAATTGTATTGTCATACATTTGTTCTGGTTCATGAAGTGATTTCTAGTATTTGTACAGTTGATCATGGACATTGCCCACCATAGGATTCAGTTTTATACATTTCCATCTTTTGACCTCCAGCTTTCCTTCTGGTGACATATATGACTCTGAGCTTCCCCTTTCCACCTCATTCACACACCATTCGGCACTGTTAGTTATTCTCACATCTTGCTACCAACACCCCTGTTCATTTCCAAACATTTAAGTTCATCCTAATTGAACATTCTGCTCATACTAAGCAAGAACATCTACATTTCTTCCATAAGGCAGGAGGGAGAGTCAAAGAAGGTAGAGAGGCAAAAGAAAGAGGAAACAAAAAAATGATAGCTAGGAAGCAGCAAAAGGAAAAATAACCTTAAATCAAAGTAGAATAAAGAATCAGACAATACCACCAATGTCAAGTGTCTAACATGCCTCCCCTATCCCCCCCTCTTATCTGCATTCACCTTGGTATATCACCTTTGTTACATTAAAGGAAGCATAATACAATGATTCTATTAGTTATAGTCTCTAGTTTATGCTGATTGCATCCCTCCCCCAATGCCTCCCCATTTTTAACACCTTGCAAGGTTGACATTTGCTTGTTCTCCCTCGTAAAAGAACATATTTGTACATTTTATCCCAATTGTTGAATACTCTAGATTTCACCAAGTTACACAGTCCCAGTCTTTACCTTTCCTCCTTTCTTGTGGTGTCTCACATGCTCCCCATCTTCCTCTCTCAACCGTATTCATAGTTACCTTTGTTCAGTGTACTTACACTGTTGTGCTACCATCTCCCAAAATTGTGTTCCAAACCACGCACTCCTGTCTTCTATCACCCTGTAGTGCTCCCTTTAGTATTTCCTGTAGGGCAGGTGTCTTGTTCACAAAGTCTCTCATTGTCTGTTTGTCAGAAAATATTTTGAGCTCTCCCTCATATTTGAAGGACAGCTTTGCTGGATACAGGATTCTTGGTTGGCGGTTTTTCTCTTTCAGTATCTTAAATATATCACACCACTTCCTTCTTGCCTCCATGGTTTCTGCTGAGAGATCCACACATAGTCTTATTAAGCTTCCTTTGTATGTAATGGATTGCTTTTCTCTTGCTGCTTTCAGGATTCTCTCTTTGTCTTTGACATTTGATAATCTGATTATTAAGTGTCTTGGCGTAGGCCTATTCAGATCTCTTCTGTTTGGAGTACGCTGCGCTTCTTGGATCTGTAATTTTATGTCTTTCATAAGAGATGGGAAATTTTCATTAATTATTTCCTCTATTATTGCTTCTGCCCCCTTTCCCTTCTCTTCTCCTTCTGGGACACCAATGATACTTACATTATTGTACTTTGTTTCATCCTTGAGTTCCCGGAGACGTTGCTTATATTTTTTCATTCTTTTCTCCTTCTGCTCCTTTGCGTGTAGGCTTTCAGGTGTTTTGTTCTCCAGTTCCTGAGTGTTTTCTTCTGCCTCTTGAGATCTGCTGCTGTATGTTTCCATTGTGTCTTTCATCTCTTGTGTTGTGCCTTTCATTTCCATAGATTCTACTAGTAGGTTTTTTGAACTTTTGATTTCTGCCGTATACATGTCCAGTGCTTCCTTTACAGCCTCTATCTCTTTTGCAATATCTTCTCTAAACTTTTTGAATTGATTTAG
Organism: Choloepus didactylus; assembly: GCF_015220235.1. Taxonomy (NCBI): domain Eukaryota; kingdom Metazoa; phylum Chordata; class Mammalia; order Pilosa; family Megalonychidae; genus Choloepus; species Choloepus didactylus. Next base: position 5,312,254 of record NC_051312.1, read on the forward strand.
CATTAGTTGTTTAAATTCCTGTATCTCAGTTGAAGTGTACGTTTGTTCCTTTGACTGGGCCATAACTTTGTTTTTCTTAGTGTAGGTTGTAATTTTCTGTTGTCTAGGCATGGTTTCCTTGGTTATCCAAATCAGGTTTTCCCAGACCAGAACAGGCTCAGGTCCCAGAGGGAAGAAATATTCAGTATCTGGTTTCCCTGCGGGTGTGTCTTAGAAAATTGCTCCACCCTTTGATGCCTCGGGTCACTGTGCTTTTCTGCCCAGCAGGTGATGCCTGTTAGCCTATAATTCTTGACTGGTGTGAGGAGGTGTGGCCGTGTTCCCCCAGGCTCTGGGGTCTGGTTCTGAATGGAAAGGGCCCCACCTCTTTCCTCCTAGAGAAGACAGACCCCTCAGGTGGAGGTCATTAGCATTTCAATGGTCTCACTCTCTGCTTGTGCTGTCTCCACCCTTCCCAGAGTCACAGCCCTGGAAACTGAAAATGACTGGGGCTTTCTCCACTGAGCCAAAAAAGAAACAGATAGTCCCCTTCAGACCCAGTCCAAGGCAACCCTCTGGCTCTCCCAGGTCAGTCGTCACCCAAAGCCTCTGTCTGTTTTTTGGGGCTGCGTACCTGTAGTGAGCAGTTCACACTCGCTACTTAAAACCCCAGTTGGAGCTCAGCTGAGCTGTATTTGCTTGCTGGGAGAGAGCTTCTCTGTGGCACCACGTGGCTCTGCAGCTCGGGCTATGGGGGAGGGGGTCTCCCGACCTGGTTCCGCAGGTTTTACTTACAGATTTTATGCTGTGTTCTCGGGCATTCCTACCAATTCAGGTTGGTGTATGATGAATGGATGGTCTCGTTTGTCCGCCCACAGTTATTCTGGATTATTTACTAGTTGTTTCTGGTTTTTTGTAGTTTTTCCAGGGGGACTACTTAGCTTCCACTCCTCTCTATGCTGCCATCTTGCCCGAGTCCCGACCAAGTGGGTTTTACTCCAAGTATGCAAGGTTAGTTCAACTTAAGATAATCAATTAATACACATTAACAAAACAAAGGGAACAAAACCACATGATCATCTCAATTAATGTAGAAAAGACATCTGAAAAAATCTAGCACCCCTTCTTGATAAAAACACTTAGAAATGGAAGGAAACTTCCTCAACATTATAAAGGACGTCTATGAAAAACCCACAGGTAATGTCATACTTAACGGTGAGAGACTGAAAGCTCTCCCTCTGAGATCGGGAACAAAAGGATGCCACTGTGACCACTGTTATTCAACACTCTACTGGAAGTTCTCGTCAGAGGAATTAGGGAAGAAAAAGAAATAAAAAGCATCCAAATTGGAAAGGAAGAAATAAAACTTTCCTTAGTTGTAGTTGATGTGATCCCATATACAGAAAATCCTGAAAAATCCACAACAAAGCTTCTCGAGCTAATAAATGAATTCAGTATAGTGGCAGGGTACAAGATCAACTTCCCAAAATCGGTAGTGTCTCTATACACTAGTAATGAACAATCGGAAGAAGAAATCAAGAAAAAAAAATTCCATTTAAAATAACAACTAAAAGAATCAAATATCTAGGAATAAATCTAACAGATGTAAAGCAGAGAAAACTAAAAAACATCGATAAAAGACATCAAAGAAGTCCTTAATAAATGAAAGGACATTAATTGTTCACAGGACTGGAAGACTAAATATTAAGTTGTCAATTCTACCCAAAGCGATTTACAGAGTCAATGTAATCCCAATCAAAATTCCAATAGCCTTCTTTGCAGAAATGGAAATGCCAATCATCAAATTTATATGAAAGGGTGAGGGGCCCTGAAGAGCCAAAGCCATCTGGAAAAAGGAGAATGAAGTTGGAGGGCTCACACTTCTCGATTTTAAAACTTATCACCAAGCTACAGTAACCCAAACAGCATGGTACCAGCACAAGGACAGACATTTAGACCAATGGAGTGCAACTGAGAGTTCAGAAATCAACCCTCACTTTTATGGCCAACTGATATTTGACAAAGTGGCAAAGACTACTCAATTGGAAGAGAACAGTCTTTTCAACGAACGGAGCTGGGAAAATTAGATCTCCATTTGCAAAAGAATGAAGGTGGTCCCTTAACTCACACCATTTATAAAAACCAACGCAAAATGGATCAAAGACCTAAACCTAAGAGCCAGAACTATAAACCTCCTTGAAGAAAACATAAGGGAGCATCTTCATGATCTTGTGTTAGGCAACGATTTCTTACACCCAAGGAACACGCAACAAAAGACAAAAATAAATGGGACCTCATCAAAATTAAAAACTTTTGTGCCTCAAAAGATTTTATCGTGAAAGTAAAATGATAGCCTACACCATGGGAGAAAATATTTGAAACCACATTGCGGGACACTGTTATCGAGTTCCGACTTGGCGGGCCTGGGCCAGGGGAACTGATCAGCCCCTAGGAAAGGTAGTGGGGCACGGGTGGTAGCGCCCTCCACGGCCCCCCGGGCCTGAGAAAGTGGAGCCGAATGCAGGCCCCATTTCCTCACCCCAAAGTACAACCGTTGGGGAGAGCTTGCCGGAGAAAACCCCCCCCCCGTGCCTTACCCGCACCCTCCACCGTCTTCGTTACCGAAGCAACTCCCGCCCCTTTTCAAACAACCTCCGCGCCCTCTCAGAACCAATCCAAGCCTTTAACCTCTACAGCTACCCCGCCCTCTAAACCGCCCGATATAAGCTTGTACTCTCCCCTAATAAACTCTCTTGGCTTCCTCACCCTCAAAGAAACCTGTCCCGCCTGTTCCTTCTCGCCGCCCTCCACACCTTGCACGCCACCGCCGGGGACCGGGCCCAGTCCCCCGCCTCGCCCTCGCCTCCGGGAAAGAGCCCCCGCCGCCGGTACCCTCCGAGCAATCCCGAGAGCCTAGGATTTAGCAACCGGCCGCCACCCCCCCCCCAGACGAGTCAACTGCGACCGCACCACATATATGATAAGGGTTTAATAGCCAGAATATATAAGGAAATCCTTCAATTCAACAACTAAAAGCCAAACCAATCAACTAAAACATAGGCAAAAGACTTGAATAGACATTTCTCCAAAGGCACACAAATGGCCAAAGCGCACATGAAAAGATTCTCAACATCATTGGCCACTGAGAAATACAAATCAAAAACACAATGAGATAACATTTCACACTCATTAGAATGGCTACTATTAAAAACAAAACAAAACAAAACAGAAAATTACAAGTACTGGAGAGGATGTGGAGAAACAGGAACACTCATTCACTGCCAGTAGGAATGTAAAATGGTGCAGTTACTATGGAAGACAGTTTGGCAGTTCCTCAGAAAGTTAAGTATAGAATTACCATAGGACCCAGCAATCCCATTCCTAGGTATATAGCCCAGAGAATTGAAAGCATGAACTTGAACAGATACTTGCACGCTGATGTTCATAGCGGCAAAATTCAAAACTGCCAAAAGATGGAAGCAAACCAAACGTCCATCAACTGATGAATGGATAAACAAAATGGGGTATATACATATGATGGAATATTATTCAGCCATAAAAAGAAATGGCATTCCGATACATGTGACATGGATGAATCTTGAAGACATTATGCCGAGTGAAATAAGCCAGACACAAATGGACAAATATTGTATGATCTCACTGATATGAAATGATTAGAAAAAGCAAACTCCTAGTATATAGGTTATCAGTGGATGGGGTTGGGGTAGGGAATAGAAAGTTAAGGTATAAAATGTATAGCTCCTATTTGGGATGATGAAAAGATTTGGTAATGGATGGTGGTGATGGTAACATCACACTGTAAATGTAATTAACAGCACTGAATTATATATTTGAATGTGGTTAAAAGGGGAAATTTTAGGTTGCATATATATTATTAGAATAAAAATTAGAAAAAGAAATCCACGGAACTGCACAACACAGTGAATCCTAAGTTAGACTGTGGACTACAGTTAATAGTACAATCATAAAAATGTGCTTTCATCAATTGCAACAAATGCTCCACACCAATACAAGGTGTTAATATCATGGTGGTATATGACAATCCTGAGTTTTAAGCACGATTGTTCCATAAACCCACAAGTTCTCTAATAAATTATCAGGGTCCAAACTCCCACCCCCGCTTATATATCCTTGAAAACACAACTTTTCTACAGTCCTGTTTTGCTTTGCAGCACCATAGATATACACTTCCAATCTGCTTTCCAGCAGAGGTGTGTTGTCCACCTGCCACTGTAAGTCCCTGTCCTTATTCTGCCATGCCCACAGCTTTATGACCTGCCTGGTCCTAAAGGCATCAGCAGACCCGGATTTGAAATTTCTGAAAGGATGTTCAGTATATAAAGACAAGAATATAAAAGCATGGATGAGAAAACCTGCGGTACTCCTGGAAGCCCCCCTGAGGCACAGGTGGGGTGGGTCATAGCAGGGTGGGAAGCTGCTAGAATGAGCTCGATGGAAGAGGCCCTGGGGCCAGACTGCCTCGGTGCAAATCGGTTAGTTGAGGGCAGTGCCCCTTGGGCAAGCTGTCCCCCATCTTGGAACCAGAGTCCTCTCCTCTACCAAACGGAAATAAGGGGGAGCACTAAGTATGGTAACTGGCACCCTGGAAACGGGGGTACACGCCAGCGTTGTGCTCAGCGTGCAGGGGCATTAGCCGGGCTGAGCCCCAGAGGCACAGGTGAGATGAACACAGCAGCCAGGCTCACCCCACTTCGGCCGCGCCTCTCTCCGGCAGAAGCAACAGCCACTTCCTTGATTAACCTGCAATCAGGAAGTGGGACGGGCTGGGGGGAGGAAAACCGAGTTCGGGGGTGGGCTGAGCAAGTTAACTTTTCCGCGTTTGCCCCCTCCCCTCCGTCAGGCTCGCCGGCCACCCGTCCGCCGAGGCCGCTGGGAGAAAAGCCCCGCAAATCGAGCCCCGCAGGTGCCGCTGCGGGCGGTGCACTGGCTCGGGGCGGCCCGGCCTTCCTGCCCAGGCCCGGAGGGCGCACCTTCCTCCTGGGGCGCGGCCTGGGCCGCGGCGCCCGCCTCAAAGTCGTCCAAGCGCCGCAGCAGGTCCTGGCGGCGCAGGGAGGTGAGCAGCTCGCGCAGGAGCCGGGTGTTCTCGGAGTCCAGCTCGTTCTGCTCCAACAGCATGGAGAAGAGGTCGACGCCGCTCTGCACGCGCTCCAGCTTCTTCTTGCTCAGGTGCCCGCGGCACAGGAACTTGAGCTCGGCCAGCTCGCTGTTCGCCAGGCCAGCCGACACCGAGTGCAGCAGCACCAGGAACGGGTCCATGGCGGCGGCGGCGGCCCATAAAGGCCCAGGGTCCGCCACCGGAAGCGCCCGGTCGCCCCACGTCTCGCGAGAGCTCCGAACCTCGCGCATGCGCCGAACGCCGGCTCGCAGCCGCTTCCGCCTCAGAATCCCGCAGTGGCCGGCAGGGGGAGTCTCGGGTGCGCGGACGGAGCCGTGGATCGAACCGGCCCCCGTGCAGCCCCCTTCCGGATCTTCTCCCTTCCGCGTCGGGGCCTGGGGCATTGGGGGTCCCGAGATACCGGGACGCGGGTTCCGTTCTCTGCCAACGAGGGGCAGGAGGGCAGGGCCGGCCGCCGCCCCTGGGGAGCTTGCCCGTTCGCAAAGTGCGTGCGCCGCGGCACCCCTCCATCCAGGATCCCCAGCTACTGCCTGGTCCTGGAGCCCTCCGCGCGCCACCTCGGTGCCGGGCGCCGCAGGGCTCCTCTGCTCCCGCGAGGCCTGCTTCCCCCTGCGCGCTCTGCTGGGACGGTGGATATAGGACCTTCCATTTTATGCATTACACAGATGTTAGAAATGTGCCCATTACTGCCCTTATGGACATTTTTTGGGGGCAGAAAAGATTATTCAGAGGTTTATTTTGGTCTTAGAATTTAAGTAATACTCTGTTTTTAAAGTTGCGGTCATTTATTTAAAAAATATTTATTGAGCATATGTGCCAGGCAGCAGGCACTGGGGACGAATTAGTGGATCAAGCAGGCGAAGGTCCCTGTCCTCCTGGAGCTTACATCATATAAATAAGAAAATCATGTAGGATACCAGAAGTTAGTAAATGCTAGGGAAAGAGAAGATAGGGTGTGTGGAAGCAGGTTGTGCATTTAAGGGGGTGGTTAAAATAATCTCCCTGCAAAGGTGCAGATGAAGGGGATGAAGGGTCAGGTATGTAGGTGTGTATATGGGGAGTAAGTGCCGGACAAACAGCAAGGAAACCGGTGTGCTTAGAGCAGAGGGAGGGTTCAGGCAGATTAGGAGGGGCTTGCAGACCAGGTGAGGACCCAGCTTGTCTCCGAGGGAGACAGAGCCTTTGCAGAGTGTGACCCGAGAGGCCTTGTATCTGAGTTACATTTAAAACTTTTCTATACATATCCAAAGATATATATTGAGATAATTCAGGTAGCATGCAATTCACCCCTTTTAAGTGTACAATCCAGGGGTTTTTAATATATTCACAGTGGTGCAACCGTCGCCTCAGTTTAACTTTAGAACAGTCTAAAGGAACTCAAAGAGTAACGCCCTTACCTGTTAGCACCCGTCCCCTGGTCTTGGGCAACCACCAATCTGCTTGCCGTCTCTATGGGTTTTCCTAGTCTGGACGGTTCATACAAATGGAATCATACAATATGGACCTTTTTTGACTCGCTTCTTTCACTTAGCATAATGTTTTTGAGGGCTCTCTACCTTGTAGCATGTATCAGACATGTTTTCCTTTTTAATGCCAAATAATATTCCATCTGCATGTATCATTTTATTTATCCGTTCATCAGCTGATGGGCATTTGAGTTGTTTCCACTTGTTGGTGATTACCAGTAGTGCTGCTATGAACACTGAGTTGCATTTTCCGAGAACCCTCTCGTGCTGGGTGGAAGCCTGGAAACTGCAGCGATTCAGACCAGAGAGGAGGGTACACTGACAGACGGCAGGTTTGAAGGGCGGGGCAGCCACTGCCCTGGGGGTGGTGTGGGTGGGGTGGGCTTGGGGGAGGACCAGGAGCTGGTTTGGGACGTGAGAGCGGGATGCACTAAATGTAGGTTGGGGCAAGAGATCTGCATAGGAGATGGGAGTATGGGTGTCCTCTGCAGAGAGATGGTATTTAAAGCGCCTGCAGGATGGGGTCATCAGGGAGGGGGTGTGTTCCGGTTTGCTAATGCTGCCTTTTTGCAAAATACCAGAAATGGGTCAGCTTTTATAAAGGGGATTTATTTGGTTACAAAGTTACAGTTTGAAGGCCATAAAGTGTCCAAGGTAAGTCATCAACAATCCGGTACCTTCATTGGAGATGGCCAATGGCATCCGGAAAACTTCTGTTAGCTGAGAAGGCACGTGGCTGGCATCTGCTCCAGAGTTCTGGTTTCACAATGGCTGTCTCCCAGGACGTTCCTCTCTAGGCTTCAGCTTCTCTCCAAAATGTTACTCTCAGTTGCTCTTGGGGCATTTGTCCTTTCTTAGCTTCTCTGGAGCAAAAGTCTGTTTTCTAAGGCCATCTACAAAATGCCTCTGTAAGCTGCAGCTCCTCTCTCAGCTCCTGTGCATTCTTCAAACTGTCCCTCTTGGCTGTAGCAAATTTGTTCCTTTTGTCTGAGCTTATATAGTGCTCTAGTAAACTAATCAAGGCCCACACTGAATGGGTGAGGCCACACCTCCATGGAAACCATCCAATCAGAGTCATCGCCCACAGTTTGGTGGGGCGCATCTCCATGGAAATTATCCAATGAAAGATCTTGCCCACAGTTGAGTGATCACATCTCCATGGAAACATCCAATCAAAGTCTCCAACCCGAACAACACCAATGTGTTTCCTGTCCAGAGGAGACTGCATCAAAGATAATGGCGTTTTGGGGGACATAATACATCCAAACCAGCACAGGGTATAAGTAGAAAAGAGGGCCAATGACTGAGCCCCAGGGCTTCCAACTTTAAGGGGCTGGGGAAATGGGGAGGGGCCAGCAGAGAAGACAGAAGGAGCCTCCCAGGTGTAGGAAGAGAGCAAAGGACTGTTGGAACCATGCTCCCCCATGCCTTACCCCCATGTACTTTTTCTTATTGTCCCTTGCTGGTAAGCTTGCAGACTCACCATGCGTTTTGCTTCTTCACTCTATGCTTTTTGTTTGTCTCCCTGTCTGGAATGTAAGCTCTTTGAGGACAGGGATCCCAAGAGCCCAGAACACTGCCTGGTGCTTACTTAATGGGGGCTCAAACATATTTTTGGAATGAACGATCTTGTAGAAGTCATGGTTACTTTGCATCTCTCTTGACACAATTGTACCTTGCTCCTGGTTAAGAGCCTTTGAATAACGTTTGATTCTGTTTGCAGACCTAGTAAATAAAACGCCTCAAGCATTTTATCCTTCCTAAACCCATCCATTGCCTCTCTTGAGAAAGCATGCCTTCTCAAGTACTGAAACTGAATTCTTATATGACTCTCACAAACTCACTTTATTGACTTGATAAACCTCAAAGTGCTTTTGTTAAGCTCCAACACTGTTTTAAACCTAGTAAAATTTCTGCTAAAAACCAAAAGGCTATGTAGTTTACACTGGAGTTCCAAGGCTGGTCCTTCAGCAGATGTTATAGGAACCAAAATACCAAGTTTGCCTTGATTTCTTGGTTTGCAAAATATTAATACTGTATTTTTGATTCTCTTACATTACATTTCTTACTAAATCTTCCCAGGGGTGAAGAGAGGCTTACCTGTTATGAAGGCAGTTTCCTCCTGAAGTGGTTGAGGAGTCCTTGACTTCTCCTGGACACGGGCTCTGCAGCCACCGTCCTGGGGATGGGCTGGCACTTTCTCTACCATTAGCTCAATTTATTAGGGCAGTGAGTCATCCCTCCAGATTTTTACTTAACTCTCCTTCCTCCCTCCCCCCTCCCCACTCCCTTCCCTCCTTTCTTCCCACCTTGGATGATTGACCTATAAAAGGAATCTAGCCAATTCCAAAGGCCTTTGGAATGCTTTCTCTTCTTAGACAGTGCAAGGGGACTCTACAGTGTCGAGTGCCATCTGATTGACTCTGGATCCTTCACACGGCCAAGCCTGACTCCCCTTGCACTAGACTTCTCAGGGAGGCCTGGGTCCTGCACCTGCTCCTGCTCCTGTCACTGCTGTGTGGTCTTGCATGAGCTTTGAGGCCTGCCTCATTTCCGTTCATTGCCATGATTCCCTGGGAGCGAGGGTTGGTTAAATGTCTGCAGGAAGAGTTGGACCCTGGAGCCCATGCAGCCTCTATCAGTTCCCACCCCTGGGAGCCCTTGGCCATGGGTGAGTCAAGCTGGGGGAGGATTGGATTCCCACGGGAAGCCCCCAGGATCTTGTGGGGCCCACCGCAGGGCCTATCCATAAATGATCCTAGAGGGAGGCAGGTGTGAACCGTCCTTCCTGGGGTGTCCTCCTCTCAGGGTGGGGTGGACTGCCCTCTCTTGCACCCCAACTTGTTGCTACACACAGCCCCCCCTCCCCCCGGAAGCTGCCACAGTGGGGCCTTGAACTCAGGACAGGCTGATTCCAAGGCCCAGGCTCTATAAGTAGCTCTCCCTTAGCCAAGGCCTCTGGGATCTGCCCCTGGCACTCACGGCCCTGCTGTGGGCTGCCCATGGTTTCAGGGCACAGCGTCTCCCACTCCCGTGATATACTGCCCGCTGCCCCACGGCCTCCTCTCCATGGCCCCCACCTGCGAACAGCCCGCCCTTCTCTCAATTTGTTGTTACCATGAGCCTGCACCCAGGGCCAGCTACAGAATTTGGGAGCCCAGTGCTAAATGAAAATGTGGGCCCCTTGTTAAAAAATGATAAAGAATTTCAAGGTGGCGACAGCGTAGAGGCCTCCCTGGTCCCTTCTGTATGTGTCTTGTCCTGAGCACGCGTGTGGCCCTGGGATTTCTGCCATTTGCACGGATGTGGAAGTCCTCTCTCCCTAGGAAGCAGTTTCCTCACGGCCTGGGGCTCTGCCAGCCGTCCCCTGCCCCAGGCAGCCACTTGCCTGCACCCCACAGTGTCCTGTCGGAGAGCTGGTGAGCCAGCCACCTTCTACTCCAGGGCATATTCTGGGATGGGGAGTCCCTCGCGTACCACCAGACAGATGGGGCCAGACATAAGTGCTCCCAGGGTTACTCAGCTCCTTCCAGAACCCGGGCCAGGGACCAGCTCTGGGGGCTCGGGCTAGAGTCGGTGAGGGACGGGGCAGGGGCCAGCCAGGGCGCCGCGAGGTCCTAGCGCTTTTGAGTGACCTTTTCTTGATTTGGTGCTTGCCCGCTTACTGCAATCCTTTAACTGTCTTCTCGAGCCTTGAGAGAGATGTTTCTGCCAGTTCTTGCTGGTGCTTCAAAGCTTCTGTAGCGGGGATGGAGTCCTGAAGCGTCTTACTCCATCCTCTTGATGGAACCTCTCCTAACTGTGGGGGTTTTGATCAGTGATTTTTAATTCCCTTCTATTCCTAACTTGCTAAGTGTTTTTTGAAAAATCATGAATGAGTGCTGGATTTTTTCAAATGCTTTTTTCTCCATCAACTGATATGGTCATATGATTTTTCTTCTTTAGCTTGTTAATTACAGTGGATTGCATCACATTATTAAACTACCTTTGCAAATCTGGAATAAATCTCCCTTGATCATGGTGAATAGTTCTTTTTACACTCTACTGCGTTTTGGTTTGCTAATATTTTATTGAAGATTTTTGCATCTAAATTAATAAGAGATATTGATCTGGAGATTTCTCTCTTATGGGTGGCTGTCTAGTTTTGGTAAAATGTTAATACTGGCCTCTTAAAATGACTTGTGACATTTTCCTTTTCTGAAAGAGATGGTGTAACATTGGGGTTAATTCCTCCTTAAATGTCTGCTAAAATTCTCCAATGAAACTATCTGGGTCTAGAAATTTCTTTTTTTGGGAACTTTCTGTTTTGTTTGTTTGTTTTTATTTTTTAAATTCAATTTTATTGAGATATATTCATATATACCATACAATCATCCAAAGTGTATGATCAGTTGTTCACAGTACCGTCCTATAGTTGTGTATTCATCACCACAATCAATTTTTGAATATTTTCACAAAAAATAAGAATAGGCCAGGAGCTAAGATGGTGGCATAGAGAGGAGTGGAAGACTGTTAGTCCCCCCTGGAACAATCCATAAATGACCAAAAAACTAGTAAATAACCTGGAATAACTGTGGGGAGACAGATGTGACTGTCCACTCATCATCCACCAACCTCAATTGGGAGGAATGCCCGAGATTGCAGCATAAAATCTGTAAGTAAAACTGTGGACCCGTGCTGAGAGCCGAGAGCCCCTCCCTCACGGAAGCCTCACGGTGCTAAAGAGCAGCACTCTCTCAGCCCAGCTCCAAATGGGGTTTTAATGATAGCTGTCAATACAGACAGCAAATCCTCAACAAGCAGACAGAGGCTTTTGGTGACAACTGACCTTGGGAGAGTCGGGGGACATATCTGTCTCAGACGGGACCCAGAGAGTCGGTGCTATCTCTGGCTGATGGGAGAACCTGGGAGCCTTCTGTCCCTTTCTCTCTCTGTGGAGGAAACCTCAGCCATTTTCAGCCCGCAGCACTTTGCAGTAAAGAAAGCCTCAGCACAAAGATAGACATATAGATCAATGGAATCAAATTGAGAATTCAGAGATAGACCCTCAGATCTATGGCCGACTGATCTTTGATAAGGCCCCCAAAATCACTGAACTGAGTCATAATGGTCTATTCAGCAAATGGGGCTGGGAGAGTTGGATATCCATATCCAAAAGAATGAAAGAGGACCCCTACCTCACACCCTACACAAAAATTAACTCAAAATGGACGAAAGATCTCAATATAAAAGAAAGTACCATAAAACTCCTAGAAGATAATGTAGGAAAACATCTTCAAGACCTTGTATTAGGCGGCCACTTCCTAGACTTTACACCCAAAGCACAAGCAACAAAAGAAAAAATAGATAAATGGGAACTCCTCAAGCTTAGAAGTTTCTGCACCTCAAAGGAATTTCTCAAAAAGGTAAAGAGGCCGCCAACTCAATGGGAAAAAATTTTGGAAACCATGTATCTGACTGATATCTTGCATATATAAAGAAATCCTACAACTCAATGACAATAGTACAGACAGCCCAATTATAAAATGGGCAAAAGATATGAAAAGACAGTTCTCTGAAAAGGAAATACAAATGGCCAAGAAACACATGAATAAATGTTCAGCTTCACTGGCTATTAGAGAGATGCAAATTAAGACCACAATGAGATACCATCTAACACCTATTAGAGTGGCTGCCATTAAACAAACAGGAAACTACAAATGCTGGAGGGGATGTGGAGAAATTGGAACTCTTATTCATTGTTGGTGGGACTGTATAATGGTTCAGCCACTCTGGAAGTCAGTCTGGCAGTTCCTTAGAAAACTAGATAGAGAGTTACCATTCGATCCAGCGATTGCACTTCTCGGTATATACCCGGAAGATCGGAAAGCAGTGACACGAACAGATATCTGCACGCCAATGTTCATAGCAGCATTATTCACAATTGCCAAGAGATGGAAACAACCCAAATGTCCTTCAACAGATGAGTGGATAAATAAAATGTGGTATATACACACGATGGAATACTACACGGCAGTAGGAAGGAATGACCTCATGAAACATATGACAACATGGATGAACCTTGAAGACATAATGCTGAGCGAAATAAGCCAGGCACAAAAAGAGAAATATCATATGCTACCACTAATGTGAACTTTGAAAAATGTAAAACAAATGGTTTATAATGTAGAATGTAGGGGAACTAGCAATAGAGAGCAATTAAGGAAGGGGGAACAGTAATCCAAGAAGAACAATAAGCTATTTAATGTTCTGGGGATGCCCAGGAATGACTATGGTCTGTTAATTTCTGATGGATATAGTAGGAGCAAGTTCACAGAAATGTTGCTATATTAGGTAACTTTCTTGGGGTAAAGTAGGAACAGGTTGGAAGTAAAGCAGTTATCTTAGGTTAGTTGTCTTTTTCTTACTCCCTTGTTATGGTCTCCTTGAAATGTTCTTTTATTGTATGTTTGTTTGTTTGTTTGTTTTTAATTTTTTTTTCCATACAGTTGATTTAAAAAGGAAAAAAAGGTTAAAAAAAAAAAAAAGGAAAAAAATATGTAGTGCCCCCTTGAGGAGCCTGTGGAGAATGCAGGGGTATTGGCCTACCCCACCTCAATGGTTGCTAACATGACCACAGACATAGGGGACTGGTGGTTTAATGGGTTGAGCCCTCTACCATAGGTTTTACCCTTGGGAAGACGGTTGCTGCAAAGGAGAGGCTAGGCCTCCCTATGGTTGTGCCTAAGAGCCTCCTCCCGAATGCCTCTTTGTTGCTCAGATGTGGCCCTGTCTCTCTAGCTAAGCCAACTTGAAAGGTGAAATCACTGCCCTCCTCCCTACGTGGGATCAGACACCCAGGGGAGTGAATCTCCCTGGCAACGTGGAATATGACTCCTGGGGAGGAATGTAGACCTGGCATCGTGGGACGGAGAACATCTTCTTGACCAAAAGGGGGATGTGAAAGGAAATGAAATAAGCTTCAGTAGCAGAGAGATTCCAAAAGGAGCCGAGAGGACACTCTGGTGGGCACTCTTACGCACAATTTAGACAACCCTTTTTAGGTTCTAAGAATTGGGGTAGCTGGTGGTGGATACCTGAAACTATCAAACTACAACCCAGAACCCATGAATCTCGAAGACAATTGTATAAAAATGTAGCTTATGAGGGGTGACAATGGGATTGGGAAAGCCATAAGGACCACACTCCACTTTGTCTAGTTTATGGATGGATGAGTAGGAAAATAGGGGAAGGAAACAAACAAACAAACAGACAAAGGTACCCAGTGTTCTTTTTTACTTCAACTGCTCTTTTTCACTTTAATTATTATTCTTGTTATTTTTGTGTGTGTGCTAATGAAGGTGTCAGGGATTGATTTAGGTGATGAATGTGCAACTATGTAATGGTACTGTGAACAATTGAATGTATGATTTGTTTTGTATGACTGCATGGTATGTGAATATATCTCAATAAAATGAAGATAAAAAAAAAAAAGAAAGCCTCAGACATTTTAAAATTGTAGTACCTTGACCAGCAGAGTCAGAGAAGCAAAGAACTTATTCATATGCAGATGACCTCTCTGGAGGGGGCATAGCTTCCCAAGAGGAAAAGGAGGGGCCCAGCTCTACTGCCTGCCTTACATTCAGAACCAGACCCCAGAGCCTGGGGGAGGAGAGCCGCGGGCCACACCCCCTTACACCAGCCGATAACAGGCTGACAGGTGCACCTGCTGGGCAGAAAAGCACAGGGTATGTCAATCCTCTAAGAAAATCTGTCAAGGAAACCGGATACTGAATATTTCCTCCTTCTGTGATCTGAGCCTGTTCTCATCTGGGAAAACCTGATTGGGGTGGCCTAGGAGGTCAGATGCCTAGATAACAGAAAACTACAACCTACACTAAGAAAAATGAAGTTATGGCCCAGTCAAAGCAACAAACGTACACTTCAACAGAGATACAGGAATGTAAACAACTAATGCTAAATCAATTCAAAAAGTTTAAAGAAGATTTGGCAAAAGAGATAAAGGCTATAAAGAAAACACTGGGCATACATAAGGCAGAAATTGAAAGTTCAAAAAAACAACTGGCAGAATCTATGGAAATGAAAGGCACAATATGAGAGATGAAAGACACAATGGAAACATACAACAGCAGATCTCAAGAAGAGAAGAAAACACTCAGGAACTGGAGAACAAAACACCTGAAAGCCTACACACAAAGGAGCAGATGGAGAAAAGAATGAAAAAATATGAGCAATGTCTCTGGGAACTTAAGGACGAAACAAAGTACAATGATGTGCATATCATTGGTGTCCCAGAAGGAGAAGAGAAAGGAAAAGGGGCAGAAGCAATAATAGAGGAAATAATCAATTAAAATTTACCATGTCTTATGAAAGACATAAAATTACAGATCCAAGAAGTGCAGCGTACCCCAAACAGAATAGATCTGAATAGACCTGTGCCAAGACACTTAATAATCTGATTAGCAAACATCAAAGACAAAGAGAGAATCCTGAAAGCAGCAAGAGAAAAGCGATCCATCACATGCAAAGGAAGCTTAATAAGACTATGTGCGGATCTCTCATCAGAAACCATGGAGGCAAAGAGGAAGTGGTGTGATATATTTAAGTTACTGAAAGAGAAAAACCGCCAACCAAGAATCCTGTATCCAGCAAGGCTGTCCTTCAGATATGAGGCAGAGCTCAAAATATTTTCTGACAAACAGACAATGAGAGACTGTGCATAAGACACCCGCCCTACAGGAAATACTAAAGGGAGCACTACAGAGTGATAGGAGAAAACAGGAGTGCATGGTTTGGAATACAATTTTGGGAGATGGTAGCACAGCAATGTAAGTACATTGAACAAAGATAACTATGAATATGGTTGAGAGAGGAAGGTTGGGAACATGTGAGTCACCAGAAGAAAGGAGGAAAGATGAAGACTGGGACTGTGTAACTTGGTGGAATCTAGAGTGTTCGACAATTGTGATAAAATGTACAAATACGTTCTTTTACGAGGGAGAACAAGCAAATGTCAACTTTGCAGGGTGTTAAAAATGGGGAGGCATTGGGGGAGGGATGCAATGAGCATAAACTAGAGACTGTAACTAATAGAATCATTGTATTGTGCTTCCTTTAATGTAACAAAGGTGATATACTAAGGTAAATGCAGATAAGAGGGGGGGATAGGGGAGGCATGTTAGACACTTGACATTGGTGGTGTTGTCTGACTCTTTACTCTACTTTGAATTAAGGTTATTTTTCCTTTTGCTGCTTCCTAGCTGTCATTTTTTTCCTCTTCCTTTTTCTTTTGCCTCTACCTTCTTTGACTCTCCCTCCTGCCTTGTGGAAGAAATGTAGATGCCCTTATATAGACAGTGGTGAAGGTGGTGAACACATAAATATGTGACCATACAGAGAACCATTGATTGTTTACTTAGGATGGAATGTATGGGGTGTGAACAAAACCATCTTAAAAAAAAAAATGGGTTGATGACAAAACCTCGAGGGCAATATACTGAGTGAAATAAGCCAGACACATAAGGACAAATATTGCAGGGTCTCACTGATAAGAACTAATTATAATATGTAAACTCATAGGCATGAAATATAAGGTACCAAGATATAGGATGAGGCTAAAGAATGGGGAGCGGTTGCTTAGTATGAGCAGAATGTTCAACTAGGATGAGCTTAAATGTTTGGAAATGAACAGAGGTGTCAGCAGGAAGATATGAGAATAACCAACAGTGCTGAATGGTGCATGAATGAGGTGGAAAGGGGAAGCTCAGAGTCATATATGTCACCAGAAGGAAAGTTGGAGGACAAAAGATGGGAATGTATAAAACTGAATCCTGTGGTGGGCAATATCCATGATTAATGTACACTATTAGAAATCGCTTCCATGAACCAGAACAAATGTATGACAATACAATTAGAAGTTAATAATAGAGGGGCATATAGGGAAAAAATATATAACTATTGCAAACTGTATACAACAGTTAGTATTTTATCATTCTTTCATAAACAGTAACAATGTACTATACCAATACTACGAGTCAACAATTGAGGGGGGTTGGTTAGGGATATGGGAGGATTCGAGTTTCTTTTTCTTTTCTTTTTTTTTTTTCTTTTTTTTGTCTTTGGCTTTATTTCTTGTCTGGAGTAATGAAAAGATTCTAAAAATTGAACAAAAATTAAGTGCGGTGATGGATGCACAGCTGTATGAGGGTACCAGGGGCAACTGATTGTACACTTTGGATCTTTGGATAATTGTATGGTATGTGAACAATCTCAATAAAAATTAAAAAAAGAATAAGAATAAAAATTAAAGTGAAGAAGAATACTGTTCTAGTTTGCTAATGCTGCCGGAATGCAAAACACCAGAGATGGATTGGCTTTTATAAAAGGGGGTTTATTTGGTTACACAGTTACAGTCTTAAGGCCATAAAATGTCCAAGGTAACACATCAACAATCTGGTACCTTCACTGGAGGATGGCCAATGGTGTCCGGAAAACCTCTGTTAGCTGGGAAGGCATGTGACTGGCGTCTGCTCCAAAGTACTGGTTTCAAAATGGCTTTCTCCCAGGACATTTCCTCTCTAGGCTGCAGTTCCTCAAAAATGTCACTCTTAGTTGCACTTGGGGTATTTGTCCTCTCTTAGCTTCTCCGGAGCAAGAGTCTGCTTTCAACAGCTGTCTTCAAACTGTCTCTCATCTGCAGCTCCTGTGCTTTCTTCAAAGTGTCCCTCTTAGCTATAGCTCCTCTTCAAACATTCACTCTCAGCTGCACTGATTTCCTTCTGTTTGTCAGCTCATTTATATGGCTCCACTGATCAAGGCCCACCCAATGGGTGGGCCAACACTCCATGGAAATTATCCAATTAGAGTCATCACCCACAGTTGGGTTGGGCGCATCTCCACAGAAACACTCAATCTAATCGACACTGATGATGTCGCAATCTAATCAACACTGATAACATCTGCCCACACAAGATTACATCAAAGATAATGGCATTTGGGGGGACATAACACATTCAAACTGGCACAAATACCCAAAACATCTCATATGGTACCTTATCCCCCACTATTCTTTGTTTATTTTTTGTCTTTATTTTCTTAGTCATCTGTCCATACATTGGATAAAGGGAGTGTGAGCCACAAGATTTTCACAATCACGTGGTCACACCATATAAGCTACATAGTTATATGATCGTCTTCAAGAATCAAGGCTACTGGGTTGCAGTTCAACAGTTTCAGATATTTCCTTCTAGCTATTCCAATACACTAAAACCTAAAATGGGATATCTATGTAATGTTTAAGAATAACCTCCAGAATGACCTCTCGACTCCATTTGAAATCTCTCAGCCACTGAAATTTTATTTTCATTTCACTTCCCCCTTTTGGTCAAGAATCCTGTGATGCTGGGTCCAGGCTCATCCCTGGGAGTCATGTCCTGTGTTGCCAGGGAGATTTACACCCCTGGGAGTCAGGTCCCACACAGCAGGGATGGCAGTGAGTTCATCTGCCAAGTTGGCTTAGAGAGAGAGGCCATGTTCTGGTTTGCTAATGCTGTCATTATGCAAAGTACCAGAAATGGATTGGCTTTTATAAAGGGGGTTTATTTGGTTACGCAGTTACAGTCTTAAGGCCATAAAGTGTCCAAGGTAAGGCATCAACAATCAGGTACCTTCACTGGAGGATGGCCAATGGTGTCCGGAAAACCTGTGTTAACTGGGAAGGCATGTGGCTGCCATCCAATTGCTCCCAGGTTGTGTTTCAAAATGGTATTCTCTGAAATGTTGCTCTTGGGGCATTTTGTCCTCTTTTAGCTGCAGCTCTCTCCAAAATGTCACTCTCAGTTGCTCTGAAATCCTTCTGTCTGTGAACTCCTTTATACGACTCCAGTGATCCAATTAATGCCCACCCTGAATGGGCAGGGTAACACCTCTGTGGAAATTATACAATCAAACTTTCACGCACAGTTAATTGAGTCACATCTCCATGGAAACACTCAATCAAAGAATTCCCATCTAATCAACACTAATATGTCTGCCCCCATGTGCTGGTTTGAATGTATTATGTCCCTCAAATGCCATTATCTTTGATGTAATCTTGTGTGGGTGGACCTATCAGTGTTAATTAGATTGTGATTCTTTCAGTGTTTCCATGGATATGTGCCCCACCCAACTGTAGGTGATAACTCTGATGAGATATTTCCATGGAGGTGTGACCCCAGCCATTGAGGGTGGGCCTTGATCAGGGGAGCCATATAAATGAGCTGATGGGCAGAGGGAACTCAGTGCAGCTGTGAGTGATGTTTTGAAAAGGATCTACAGCCAAGAGGGACACTTTGAAGAAAGCACAGGAGCTGTAGATGAGAGACATTTTGGAGATGGCCGTTGAAAGCAGACTCTTGCTTCAGAGAAGCTGAGAGAGGACAAATACCCCAAGTGCAACTAAGAGTGACATTTTTGAGGAACTACAGCCTAGAGAGGAATGTCCTGGGAGAAAGCCATTTTGAAACCAGGACTTTGGAGCAGACGCCAGCCACGTGCCTTCCCAGCTAACAGAGGTTTTCCGGATGCCATTGGCCATCCTCCAGTGAAGGTACCCGATTGCTGATGTGTTACCTTGGACACTTTATGGCCTTAAGACTGTAACTGTGTAACCAAATAAACCCCCTTGTATAAAAGCCAGTCCGTCTCTGGTGTTTTGCATTCTGGCAGCATTAGCAAACTACAACACCCCACAAAATTGCATCAGAGAACATGGTGTTTTCGGGGACATAATATATCCAATCTGGCACAGGCCACATCTGAGCAACAAGAGGTTCTCTGGGAGTGACTGTAAGTCACAATTATATATAGGCTTAGCTTCTCCTTTGCAGTAACAAGTTTCATAAGGGCAAGACCCAGGATGGATGGCATGGCCTACTAAATTGGTAGTCCTCAATGCTTGAGAGAATATCAGGAATTCTGCAGCTGGGGAACTTTAATATTTCCACATTTTTTTCCCAGTCCCTCAAGGGGGCTTTACAAATACTTTTTTTTTTTCTGTCCAAATTACTTTGGAATGTATTGGGGCTTCACACTAACCCATACAAACCAACGAGATCTCACTCCCTATTTGTATTAGTTCGGGTTTTCTAGGGAAACAGAACCAACAGGATATATCTGTAAATACGAGATTTTATAAAAGTATCTCACTCAACTGTGGGGATGCATGAGTCCAAATCTATAGGGCAGGCAGCAAGCTGGCAACTGCAATGAAGGTCTTTGATTAACTCCCCAGGAGAGGCTGGCTGGCTGAAGAAGTGAAAGTTCTCTCTTTTCCCTTAAAAGTCTTCAACTGATTGGATTAAATCCAGCTGATTAATTTTTCTCATTGCGGAAGACACTCCCTTTTTGGTGTAATCAGTCACAGTTGCAGTCAATTGACTGATGATTTAATAAACAAACCTTCTGGTTTATTAACCAGCCACAAATGTCCTTGCAGTAACAGTTAGGCCAGTGCTTGCTTGACCAGACACCTGAACACTATCACCTGGCCAAGTTAACACATGAACCTAACCATCACACTATTCAAAGTTCCATGTAATTATGGCATTTGAGTAAACTGACCATACAAGTTAAATTATAGAGCCTGCTATGGAAAATACAGATTTTGCAGCAAATAAATATCTCTTTGGTCCAGAACACAGAAGTTGAAGTTTTAAAACACCGTTAATATCGTCCTTTACCTTTAATCTGATTTACCTTAGTCCTAACCAAGTCCATTTCGTTCATATCTCTAATTGAAGTCTGATCTCTTTTTCAGCCTCTTTAACAGTGGCTGTATGGGGTAATGCTGACATTCATAGCTGCTGGACTCTGCCTCTGAGTCTCAGGTGTCACACAGATACCTGAAGTTCCAGGGACCAACCAGATTATACCAATGAGCTCAGCATCACAGAATTTAGAAATAGCCATTACAATTTAGGAATAGATGTAATTGCTATAAGAGCTTACAATCTAGGAACCTTTACCATAAGCCTTCCCCGATAACCCATGCTCTCAGATTCAGTTCTCAGAGTTTGCACATTATAGTTAGTCCATATTAGTGAGGCATTATAATGTTTGTCTATTCATTTCTGGTTTATTGCATGCAACATACTGTCCTCATGGTCCATTCACCTAGTTGCATACCTCATAACTTAATTCCTTCTTGTAGTTGCTCAATATTCCATTGTATGTATACATCACAGTTCTCCATTCCATTGTCAGTCATTGTACCCTTAGGCCACCTCCATCCACTGTGAATTGTGAATACTGCCACCATAAACCCCACTGTGGCAAAGGTCCATTCATGTCCCCTGTTCTCAGTTCTTCCAAGTACATACCCAGTAACAGGGTTGCAGGACCATATGGCAACCCCGTGCTTACCCTCCCGCGGAACCACCACACTGCCCTCCAGGTGGTCTGTGCCGTTCTACCCCCCCACCAACAGGGAATAAGTACATCCCTATCTCCACATTTCCTCCAACACTTGTATTCCTCTGTTTAATTTTTAAACAGTTTTGTGCACACACCGTACATTTCCTCCTAAGTACACAATGAAAGGTTCCAGGTATAATCACATAGTTACGCATTCACCACCACAATCTATATGAGGAAATTTCCATTTATTCCTCAAAGAAAGAGGAAGAGGAGAAAAAAGAAAAGGAAAAGAAAAAAAAAAGAATGATGACAAAAAAAGAATAAAAGAAAATAAAACACAATAAAAAATCAGACACCACTACCAATGCTGAGAATCCCATACCCATCCCTTATATCTCTCTCTTAAAGACATTTAGTTTTGGTATATTGCCTTTGTTATAATTATTGGAAGCATATTACAATGTTATTGTTAACTATGTACTCTAGTTTGCATTGATTGTATTTTTCCCCCAATACTATCCCATTTTCAACACCTCACAAAGTTCACATTCATTTGTTCTCCTTCATGTAAAAACATTCTTATATTTGTAGATTTAATCACCATCATTGACCACTCCAGTTTTCACTAATTGTACAGTCCCAGTCTTTATCTTCTGTCTTTCCTTCTGGTGTCATATATGCCCCTAGCCTTCCTTTTTCACCCACATTCACACTCATCTTCGTTCAAAGTACTTACAGTATTGTGCTGCTATCACCCAGTATTGTACTATCCATTTCTGGAACTATACAATCAATCCTTTAGAGCATTCTATACTCCTTCAACATCAGATGTCCAATCTCTACCCTCTTTCTATCTCCTGATATCTTCATTTCTACATTCTTCTCCAAACCTCTTTCCTGTCTTTTCCTTTCTGTCTGTAGCACTCCCTTTAGTATTTCCTGTAGAGGAGGTGTCCTGTTCACGAACTCTCTCAGTGTCTGTTTATCTGTAAATATTTTAAACTCTCTCTCATTTTTGAAGGACGGTTTTACCAGCTATAGGATTCTTGGTTGGCGGTTTTTCTCTTTCAGTATCTTGAATATGTCATACCACTGCCTTTTCACCTCCATTTTTTCTGCTGAGAGATCAACACTTACCTTGTATGTGATGGATTGCTTTCTTCTTGCTGCTTTCAGAATTCTCTCTTTGTCTTTGACATTTGAAAATCTGATTAGTAAATGTCTTGGAGTAGGTCTATTTGGATAAATTCTGTTTGGGGTACACTGTGCTTCTTGGATGTGTAATTTTATGTCTTTCATAAGACTTGGGAAATTTTCATTATTTCCTCTATTACTCCTTCTGCTGCTTTTCCTCTCTCTTCCCCTTCTGGGACACCTACAACACATATATTCATGCACTTTATGTTGTCATTCAGTTCCCTGAGATCTGCTCATGTTTTTCCATTTTTTTCCCGATCTATTCCTTTGTGTGCAGGACTTCAGATGTCCTGTCCTCCAGCTCACTGTTCCTTTCTTCTGCCTCTCCAAGTCTGCTGTTGTATGTCTCCATTGTGTTTTCCATCTCTTCTATTGTGCCTTTCATTCCCATAAATTTTGCCATTTTTTTCAAGCTTATGAATTCTTTATGATCACCCAGTGTCTTCTTTGTATCCTTCATCTCTTTTGTCAGATTCTCTCTCAACATGTTGATTTGATTGAAAAGATTTGTTTGAACATCTATAATTAGTTGTTTCAACTCCTGAATCTCAGGTGAGGTGTTAGTTTCTTCCTTTTACTGGGCCATATCTTCCCATTTCCTGATGTGGCTAATGATTTTTTTTGTTGTCTAGGCATCTGCTTTTCTTGATTCATTTATTCTGGAGGTTGTTTTTCTCTTTTGCCTAAGGTTTTCTTGTTGGTTGTCTTTGATCTCTATCTCTTCTTTTTTCTCTCACTGGCCAGTTGTCAGATTTGCTCTACCCCCCAGTCTTCCCTGCAAAATCAGTCACCCACCGTGTTCTGCCACAGAGATGGGAGGTAGGCACTGGGCACCCCAGCAAGTTCACTGTGTGTGTTACTGTTGATCTGCTGGCTTCCAGTGGTGCTCTGTTTTCCACCGGTCAGCAAGAACTGTGTTTTAGAGCCCAGCTTTAACAGCTGGGTCTTCCCTATTTCTCAGCCAAAACAGGGCCAGGTTTCTGTACAGTGCAGGTAGACCAGCTCCTGTGCTCCTAAGAAAGGGTCTGGAGCATCTTTAATTCCCTTGCACCTTCCAGACTGACCAGCAGATGGTGCTGATAGTAACTTAATCATCCTCAGAGGCTGCTTTACCTCCAAGTACAGGCTGCATCTACACAGGTGCACTGAAACTGTGGGATTCTTGTGCCCTTACTTTGCCAGACAAAATCTGGCTCAAGGTGGGGCTCCACCTGTGGCAAACACCTGTGGCAAAGTACTCCCTCAGCTGACCCGGTACTCCAGCCGTCCTCAAGGCAAGGAAGTGGCCACCGGCTGTGTCTTTTCTCAAGGGTGGGGGAAGGGCTTTCAGACCCAGGACTGGAAACAGTCTCTTCCCACGTTTCCTCAGTCTCTTTGTCCCTCACTGACCTGGGCCTTGAAATATCCTCCCCTGTTATCCAGGTCTTCAAACAGTGGGGATGTGTCTCACTTCTGTGAGTGATTTTAAAATCTGTCTCCCTGGTGGGAGGGTTCCGTCTGGTGATTCTGTGCCTTTCCCCCACTGAGATCACATGAGGGCGAGGGGAGAGATCCAGCTGGTCTGGGAAGGAAGATTCCTCCTGATATTCTTCTTTTTCTTCAAGTCGGCATCTGTAGGGTCCTTCTCCAGCCTATATCCTCCTCCAAAATTTCAAACAATTCAGAATTGTCCTCTTTTTTTAATTGAATCTCTGGGAGAGTAGTTTTCAGTAACTATTTATGTTACCATTTTGAAGAAGTCACTTCTTTTGGGGGAACTTTTATATGACAAACTCTATTTCTTTGGTGGTTATAGGGCTAGTGAGATGATCTGTTTGGTCTTGATCAAGTTTCAGTAGTTTGTGAGTTTTCAAGAATTGGTCCTTTTTTTTTTTTTTTTTTTTTTTTTTAGCTGTAGAATCTATGAGAATAAATTGTTTATAAGTATTCCCTTATTATCCTTTTAATGACTACATGATCTGTAATGATAGCTCTTATTTTATTCCTAATGTTGGTTGTTTGTGTTTTCTCTCTTTTTATTTTTACTAGTCTTGCTAGAAGTTTAGCAATTTTATTTATTTTTTGGAAGAACCATCTTTTTGTTTCCTTTATTTTCCATATTTTTTCCTGTATTCAAATTTCATTTATTCCTCTTCTTATCTTTATTATTTCCTTCCTTCTGTTTGTTTTGATTTATTTTGCTATTTTTCTTAAGGTAGAAACTTTTTAAAAATTAACTTTATTTATCAAAAAAAAAAAAATTCCAAACAAACCAGAGCAAAGGAATAGGAAAAGCAAATATCCTGAAACAAATTCATTGCCTCCAATATGCTCCTACCATACCACAAGAAAATTAACAAACCATAGTCATTCCTGAGCATTCCCGCAACATCGAGATCACCCTCAGTATCTTATCTGTTCTCACTAGACTATCGTTCCCCCTTCACTGGCTATTGTCTATCTTCAGGTCCCCTACACTTCACAACATAAGATACTTGTTCCACTTAAGATAGAAGCAAGTTACTGAGTTGAGATCTTTTCTTATTTCTAACAGATACATTTAGTGCTATAGATTTGCCTCCCACTACTGCTTTAGTTGTGCCTCACAAATTTCAGTATATTGTGTTTTCATTTTCATTAAATTTTCTGTGTTTTTTATTTCTTTTAGGAGTTCCTCTTTGACTAATGGGTTATTTAGAAGTGTGTTGTTTAATTTCCACCTGTTTAGAGATTTTCCTGATGTCCTTCTGTTATTGATTTCTAATTCGAGTCCATTATGGTCAGAGAACAAATTCTGTAAAATTTCAATTCTTTTAAATTTGTTGAGGTTTGTTTTGTAACCCTGAATATGGTCTATATTGGTGAATGTTCTACGGGTACTTGAAAAGAATGTGTGTTCTGCTGTGGTTTGGTGGAGTGTTCCACATATGCCGATTAGATCCTGTGGGTTGATCATTGTTTAGATTTTCTGAATCTCAGCTGATGATCTGTCTATTGTCCTATCAATGGATGAGAGGTGGGTGTTGAAGTCTTCACTAACAACTGTGGATTTGTCTATTTCTCCTTTCAACTCTACTGAGTTTTTGCTTTATTTATTTTAATATTCTATTGCTTCATGTGTACACATTTAGGATCATTATATCTTCCCGGTGGATTGAACCTTTTATCATTATATAATGTCCCTGTTTTTCTCTAGTAATTTTCTCTGCTTTGAAGTCTACTTTATCAGATACTAAGATAGCTATTCTGGCTTTTAAAATTAGCATTTGCATGGTATATCTTTTTCTGTCCTTTTATTTTCAACCTACTTACAATGAATTTGAAGTGGGTTTCTTATAAGTAGCATAAGTTGGATCATTTTTTTGTGAAGTCAATTCTACCAGTCTCTTTTAATTGGTGTATTTAGACCATTTATATTTAAGGTGTTTATTGACATGCTGATACTTAAATCTGTCCTGGTTTGCTAATGCTGCCATTAAGCAAAACACCAGAAATGGATTGGCTTTTATAAAGGGGGTTTATTTGGTTACAAATTTAGTCTGAAGGCCATGAAAATGTCCAAATTAAGGCACCAACACAAGTTTACCTTCACTGAAGGAAGGCCAATAACATCTGGAAAATCTCTGTTAGCTGGGAAGGCACAAGGCTGGCATCTGCTGATCCCGGGTTGTGTTCCAGCTCCTCTCTCAGCTTCTGTGCTTTCTTCTAAATGTTGCTCTTGGGGAGTTTTGTCCTCTCTTAGCTTCTCCAGAGCAAACACTGGGCTAGCATCCCCAAAGTGTCAGCAAAAGTCTGCTTTCAACAGCCATCTCCAAAATGCCACTCTCAGCTGCTCTGAGGTCCTTCTGTTCATGAGCTTTGTTATAGGACTCCAGTGATTAAATCAAGACCCAAGAATGGGCGGGGTACATATCTCCATGGAAATAATCCAATTACACTTTTCACTCATAGTTGATTGAGTCACATCTCCATGGAAACAATCAAAGGATTCCAACCTAATCCACACTAATATGTCTGCCCCCACAAGATTGCATTAAAGAACATGGTGTTTTGGGGGACATCAGACATCCAAACCAGCATACTGTCATTTTATTATTTGCTTTCTATTTGTTTCCTCTGGTCCTTGTTTCTCTGTTTCTCCTTTCTTGCCTTTTTGCAGACCAGCTGGTTTTTAATCAGGGATTGGAACTTGGCCTGAGATTTGACTGGAAAGGCCAGTGACTCCAGCATCCACAGGTGCACCTATCTGTGAGCCTGTTCTGAAGAAGGGAAGGTAGAGGTTGTTGAGAACTGGGGGACCCCGGGGAGGTGGGACCCATGTGGTCGGACAAGGCCGCAGCCTCTTCCTGCCTCCAGCTCAAGGTTGTCAATGGGGCACAGGGGTTCAGAATTGTCAGCAGTTTTGAGTTTTCAAGAGAAGTCCTGAATCCAGATTTGCATGGGAGTTTGCTTGAGTTTTAAGAAATAAGAGAGCACCATGCTAGCTGAGGTAGTCTGGACTTAGCTCATGGGAAGCCTGTACATGAGCCAATTTATTCATTCATTCTGAGTAGTGGGATATAAGAGTCTCCCACTGGACCCCCAAGCAGCCTCCCAGCACATACCGTGGGTTTCTCAGGCCTGGCTCAGGGCCCCACACCCTCATCCTCCCTCTTCCCTGGAGCCTGATGCTCACAGGCCGGCTGTCCGATGTCAGGTGGCCGATCGGATGACTGCCTCAGTCCCTGTGTTGGTCCCTGACCCCGACACCCCTACTGGGGCGAGCAGAGGGCAATGCCCTGTGTTCAGATATCTCCCAGCGGCCTCTGATGTGGGATGGATGTAGATTGGAGGTCGAGGGCCTCTGTGGGGCACCATCTTGGACCCTGCTCCTGGAAGCTGGGCACAGCCACAACCCAGTCGCTGCTGAGGAGGCCTGGAGCCCCTCAAGCCTCTTCTCTCCCCTTCAGGACCCCCAAGCCCCCTTGACCTCTCAGAGGACTCAGAGACAAATCTCCACCTTTGGGTGAGTCAAAGCAGAACTCCTTTTCTCCCTGGCACTGGAAGGGAGAAAAAATAATCTCAGCCTCCCCTTCACCCTCCCTGGTGGTCTGCAGCCCCGGGCCCCCTGGGGTCTCGGAGCCTGGCCTTCTCCCGGACCCGCGGGCTCCTCTGTAGCCAGGTGGGTGCTGACCTCTCTCGTCCCTCCCTGGGAGCCGAGCCTGCACCCACAGTGGGAGCCGCGGGGATCACCCTGCATGGCTGCTGAGTATCACAATCTCAGGAAGAAGCACCCCTCTTGAGTCTTCCAGGGAGTTCTCGAGAAGAGTGGCTGTCCTGGCTCAGAAGTCGCAGCCTGTCCCAGCTCAGAAATCACAGCCGGTTGTGGCCTCGCGTCTCTGTGGACAGAGGAAGTCCCCATCCCCCTGGGACTGGGGTGCTGGACCATGGCCTGGCCCAGCCACCTTCGTGAGGAAGGTCTGAAGACCCCGGCGTGGACCCCTCCCAGGTGTGCACCCAGCACCTGGTGGGGGCGTGTGAGTGTGTGTGTGAGTGACAGTGAGGATGGCCACGTCCCACGTCGCAGCCTGTCCTGGCTTCTGCTTGCTCCTTAGAAAAGACCAGACAAGACAAGAAAAGGAAAGAAAAGAAAAAGCCTCTTGTGCTGGTTTTATGGATGCAAATTCATCTTTTATGTATAAGAACGATGCTCAGAGTTATTTTCCTTGTGTTGTCCAGTTCCCCCGGGTTCATTTCTTTTTCTCTTCTCTTTTTGTTTTGCATTGAAGGCTTTCCACAGATATCTGGGGGATCTGTGCCTTTTCTTGGGAGTGGTCAGTTTTGTTTTTTCCAAAGAGAGACTCCTGCCTGGGGGCAAAGGGTACATGGTGGGCTGGATAATGACCCCCCAAAGATGCCCTCAGAACCCACGGATGGGACTTTTCACGGCAGAAGGAATCATGCAGAGGAGACTGAAGTTAAGGGCTTTGTGTTGGGGAGACCACCCTGGATTGACCTGGGGGGATCTAATCGTGAGTCCGCATAGGAGGAGAGCTGGGGGCCTGCAGTGGGCGAGGGCTCGGCCCCCGTGGCCGGCTTTGAAGGAGGCGGCAGGGGGACGGGCCAAGGATGGTCAGCGGCCTCTGAGGCTGGCAAAGGGCAAGAGGGAGGAGCCTCCCCCGCAGCCTCCAGAAGTGAAGGCGGCGCTGCCGACACCTCGGTTTCAGCCCCTGGAGCCCCTTTGCAGACTTCTGATGCACAGAGCTGTAAGAACACGTTTGTGCTGTTTTAAGCCGTTGAGTTTGGGGTCATTGGTGATGGCAGCCATGGGAAACGGATGCAGGGCAGGAAGGGGAAGGGTCTCCCTGGGCAGTTGGTGGACTTGGACCTGACCCCCTGTGGCTGGCCCTCCTTGGGTCCAGGGACCCTCAGGTAAGGCTCCTGGGGGAGGAACCCCCTCCTGAGCCTAGGGCTGAGGGTGGAGGGTGGAGCTGGTGGGGGGTGGGGAGAGCTCTGGGGAAGGGGCTGAAACATGGGGGGATCCACGAGACCGAGGGGTCAAACCCTACTCCGGGCCATTCCTATTGCCCTTCTCAGCTGCCCTTCCCCGGCAGAGCCAGCCTTTTGATGCCCTCCCACCCACACCACCTATTTGGGGAGCGCCCAAGGCCCCTGCTCCGAATGCTCCAGAAAGCCTCCCTGCTCCCCTCAGGCTGTACGAACCCCGATGTGTCCTGGCCCGGGGCTGATACAGACACACCTGTGTGGGCCGCTGTGGGAGCTCCGGGTGAGCGGGTGGCCTGACCCAGCCCCGGTGTCCCCCAGGACCCGGCACAGAGCCCCGGGGGCAGCAGGTTAAAAGGAAACCAAACCCAACCCAATAGGAAATTAAAATAAAAATCTGCTTTGCTACAAATGCTACCGTCCTCCTCCCACCCCAGAATATCCCCACACAGGTTAAGTTAACAAATTCAAACAAAAGCACAGTGATTTGGGCCATTGTCTTCCTCGCCTGCCAGCAGAAGGGCTGGCCCACTCTCACCCTCTGCTCCCCTCTCGGCGAGGGGTGTGTGTGGGGGGCTCAGGGCTGTGCCGCCCCTGGAGCCTGGGTACAGGTCTGCGCCCGTGGGCTCCTGGCCAGCAAGTCCGGCTCTTCTCGATTCCATGACTAGAGGGGGGCCCTGGCACCCCGACCCAGGGCTGGCTGTTCCTTCCCCGTGCAGCCCCGGCAGCAGCCGGCAGAGGGCAGCAGCCACCAGCACCCCAAACCAGGCAGCTTCGTGTCTGTTGCTAGAAGCGGGAGGGTCTCGGCTGAAGGGGGCTGGTAGAAGGGGCGGGAAGGGTAGCCTGAGGTGCTGGGTCTTCTTTGTGGCCACTGACTGATGTATACTTATGATATGTGCAGCTTTCTTTGTTATTCTTTAATATGTGGAGAGAGAGAGAGAGAGAGAGAGAGAGAGAGAGAGAGAGAGAGAGAGAGAGAGAGAGAGAGGTTGAGATTGAACGAGTGGAGCAACAGTAAATAAATACCTGGGGGAGCTGAGGAAATCAGACTGAAGTCTACAAGGTTGCCATGCCCTTTTCCCACAGCGTGTCCCCTGTGGGCTCCTGGCAGGGGCAGCTGTGTACACTTTGCGTCTGAGGAAACCAGGCTAAAATGCTTGTACTGATCCCAAGTCAGGTTTCCAGGTATAAGGTGTGTACCCTTGCCAGGTGCTCTTGTGCCAGCGGCTGTGTGAGAGAGCAGTGGGCGGACTGTTTGCTGTGGGCATATCTGTGGGCCAGAAGGTAACAGAGCTTACCTTCCATGTCCTCCCTTACCTCCCACCTACCCCACACCCATGCCAGGTTGGCTCTGAGGTCCACTTAACTCAAAGGCAGAGAGGTATAGTTGTTAGTTTCCTCATTTTCCTATCTATCCATCTACCCACCCACCCATTCAAACATCCATCCAAACACCCATCCATCCTTCTGTCCATCCATCCTTCCTTCCTTCCACCCATCCATCCATCCATCCACCCGTCCTTCCATTCATCCATCCACCCACCCACCCATCCATCCACCCATCCATCCATCATCCACCCACCCATTCATCCATCCTTCCTTCCATCCATTCATCCATCCACCCACCCATTCATCCATCCACCCACCCATCCATCCATCCATCCACCCACCCATTCGTCCATCCTTCCTTCCATCCATTCATCCACTCACCCACCCATTCATCCATCCATCCTTCCATCTGTCCATCCTTCCTTCCATCCATCCATCCATCCATCCTTCCTTCCTTCCACCCACCCACACACCCATGCCAGGTTGGCTCTGAGGTCCACTCAACTCAAAGGCACCCACCCACCCACCCATTCATCCATCCATCCACCCATCCAACCACCCATCCACCCACCCATCCATCCACCCACCCACCCATCCATCCACCCATCCATCCATCATCCACCCACCCATTCATCCATCCTTCCTTCCATCCATTCATCCATCCACCCACCCATTCATACATCCACCCACCCATCCATCCATCCATCCATCCATCCACCCGCCCATCCATCCATCCACCCACCCATTCGTCCATCCTTCCTTCCATCCATTCATCCACTCACCCACCCATTCATCCATCCTTCCATCCGTCCATCCATCCTTCCATCCATCCATCCATCCATCCTTCCTTCCACCCACCCACACACCCATCCATCCACCCACCCACCCATCCATCCATCCACCCACCCACCTCCCTTACCTCCCACCTACCCCACAGCCATGCCAGGTTGGCTCTGAGGTCCACTCAACTCAAAGGCACCCACCCACCCACCCATTCATCCATCCATCCACCCATCCAACCACCCATCCACCCACCCATCCATCCAACCACCCACCCATCCATCCAACCACCCACCCATTCATCCATCCATCCACCCATCACTTTCCCATTTACTTATTCACTCTGCTATTTCTGATGTATTCTCTGTGCCTGATACTGTGCCAGGTGCACCTTCCTGGCCTGTTTTCTTGACAATGTTAGTACTTCTCTCTTTTGCTGTGATTTACAAAACAGGCACAGGTAAATGAGCGATCCCTGAAGTGTAGCGTCACACACCACCTGTGGCAGAGGGTCATTTCTAGGGTCCCTGTGTGTGGGTGTTGGGTTCTTGGGGCGGGGACCGCCCTGTCCGAAGCTCACTTCTTGGGCAAGCTCTGCTCCGGGGAGTCCCACAGCAGGCCCTGGGTCCCAGGCTGGTCTGTAAAAGTCACCTCCCCACCCTGAGCCTGTTTCCCCATCCATCAGCTGGGGATAAAGATCCCCATATGAGGTCGTTATAGCTTCTGGAAGGTTCCACAGAGTCAGGGAAGGGAGAGGGGAGGGATTCCTGTGATGTTGACCCTGGGTCCATTGTCTCCTTGTCCCCTCCAGGATTCTGGAAGTGATCCCAAAGCTTTAGAGTGACCATGGGCTCACCGGGGGACTTTGAGCAGCCGGCCCCACCAGGAGCCTGTGGTGGGCGGTTTCCTGGGGATGGAGGAGCACCGGTGCAGGGGAGGAGGACAGTGACACAATCCCCAGCCCCAACACACAAGCATGCACACACAGAGGCACATGCTCTCACGTGTGCACACACACACAAGCTCAAACACACACACGAATGCATGTGCACACACAAGCTCATTCAAATACACATGAACACACAAGTATGTGCACACACAAGCACACACATGCATACGCACAAACAAGTGGGTTCAAACACACACATGCACACGTGCACACACACAGATGCATGCCTGCCCATGCACAAATGCACACACTTGCAGAGAGATGATGTCCCAGGACCATCTAGCGCAAGTTGTGCATCTGGTGCCAAAAGAAACAGAAGCTTACAAGATACCCCCAAATTTGCAGCACTGACCCCAGGACCCTGGGGGTGGCTCTTGTGTTTCTTTGGGCAAAGGGCACACGGACAGTGATCCAGTGAGGAAAGCATCGTGTATTCAAATTTATTTAGATGAACGTTCAGCCACAGTACTCCGTTGATTTGGGTACATTTGCTTTTTAAAAAAACGGTTTCCATAAAAGGATTTTTGGTAATCACCTAATTTTTAATACAATATTTATATACAAAACCCCTGTTTCAAATGACTTATTGTACAAGAGAAAATAGAAGCATCAGATTGCATGATTTTAGCAAATAATGAAAACCTACGACAGCTATGGATGAGACCATAGTCTGCAGGCATCGAGAACAACGTTTCCAAGACGAACCGTTTATGTTGTTCCCCACCCCGCCCCCCCGCTTTGGTAAACATTTATTTTTTCTGTTTCTCTTGGTGCTTGAGAAATTCAGACAATTGGTTATCTAACTACTGCAAATTGAGATCCCTCATATGATTTATGAGACTTGTTTTTACAAGCTTTTAAAAGGCTACTTGTCCACCAGTGACATTCCTGTAAGTAAAAATATAGAGCAGTGTTACCAAAATAGAAGCTTTTATTAATAAAAATCTTTGGTAATAACAGTATTTTAAACTCCTTTCGATGGTATTTGGTTAACTAGTAAAATAAACTCCTTTCACCCTTTGAGCTACAGGAAGAAAACCCTTCAAATCCCCCCATGTAATTGATTTTAAAAAATCACTAAGTATTCGAAAGCCGTGACTGTACCTCTGGAAGCCTCAGGACTTCTTGCAACCCTAAATCACGTTTAGAAATGACCCCCGATGAGGTAATCTAGCTCTGCCAGTTTCCCCGTCGCCTGCTTTTATCTCCCAATGGAGATGCCTGCATTGAAATCTGCTCAGTGTGATGGGGAAGGTGAGTGGCTGAAGGGGGGCCTGTCGGAGACCCAGGGGTGCTGGTGGCCCACTTAGTCACACGCCTCTGCACCCCAAGAATAAAAGTGAAATCCCCACGCCCTCCGCTGGACAGGGCAAGGCAGCCTTCTCTGAGCAAAGCACACCTCAGCTTCTGAACGTAAGGAAGGAAAAAGGTGATTCAAAGTCATCGAACTCTGCTCACCAGAGGCAGGTAGCAACATTTATTCCTCGTCGGTTTCTCTGTTCTCCCTCAAAAATCGTACCCACCTTTGCCCAGGGCCTTAGAACACCCTTTTGCATATGTTTTAAGGCATCAGGAGGTTTCAAAAGGATCATTTCTGGAGGAAAACTCAAGTTTCCCAAGAATCTGTGTCTGCAAAGCATCTGCGTTCACCGCCTCATCCCCCTGCCACCAGCCATCAATTCGATTAACTTGAGTACTAACGGTCACACACAAGTCCCTGCATAACGGTTTTGTGCAAAAACAAAGAGAAAGGAAAGAAGACTGGAATCCTATCAGAAAGGGGCCCTCCAAGTCTGCAGAGAACACAGTTTCCGCAAGGCCCTGGTGGTGGAGCGGGGGCCGTCTGTCCCCGAGTGTGGACGCCCCGGGGGGCTATGGCGTGCCCCCAGGGTACGCGTGGCTGCGGCGGGCCGTGCCCCCAAGGCTGTCGGGGGCGGCTTTGGGGTTGTGGTTGTTGCAAGGCCCATCCTTCTTCTCGTCCTTCTCCATCCACGTGTCCAGCAGCTGCTGCTTGCCCTGCTCCTCCCGCATGAACAGCTCCACCATGAGGACCTTCTCCTTGTGGATCTGCTGGCTGATGTCCTTGGGGATGTCCGGGATGACCCAGTCCACGAAGTCACTCATGAACATGACCAGGTTCTGCAATGAGAGCCAGCCCAGAGCAGGGGAAGGGGGCGCCGGGCTACTGGGCCACGCTCCCCACCTCTCTCCCAGCCCCCCACCTGTCACCCCCAAGCCCTGTGATCCTGGACAAGTCCCCGCCGCACCACCACTCCGGGCCTTGGCCTCCCAGATGGCACAGAGGCGCCCGGCTGGCTCTCCGGAAATGCTTGCTGGCCTTCCGGAAATACTCTGACCCCGGTAAATAGGAAAATTCTCTGGATAATTCTGAATTCCTTGGCCGCGAGACCCGAGGAGGGATTTGATGAGTCACAAATCCCCAAAGACAACAAGGAGGAAGGCTTTAAGGAAAAGAATGGAAATAGAAACAGCACAAAAAAGATCGAACCTAAACTCAGCTGCCTCCTCTGCAGTCTGCTAAAGACGCACGGGACCACCCTACACATGTGCCACCTTGCTGGAGAAATTTCTGGTGGATAATAGGCAAGATAAATTGCTTTTGACTCAAAACCTAAAAAACGTTTTTAAGACTTCGGTCTAGTGAGCATTTAGTAGCATCTCCTGCTGAGCTGGTTGTCACCTGCCAGGGCACTGTCATCCCCTTTCCTTGTGGGTGCCCCCACCCCAGCTGTGGCCAGTGCCGGCTAACGGCTCACAGCTGCCCCTTCTCCGGGGACCAGCCCTTCCCACCTCCCTCCTCCTGGCCTGGGCAGCCCGTAGCCGATGACCAAGCCACAGGGGCACGCAGAAGGTGGCCCTCTTGCCTTGAAGTGACACCCTGAGCTCCCTGCCGGATGGGGCAGGGGCCGTCTCCCACTGAGACCACCTCCTTGCCGAGCTCCTTGTCCTGCCGTCTCTTGCTTCCCACCCTCCCCTTCTCCCAAGAGCATTCCCTCCACAACCCAGTTGCACAGAGTCTTCGGCTCTGGCTCTGCTCCCAGGGAACCCAGCCTGGGACACCTTTGGTGCTGACTGCCAAGTGTCAGGAGGAGCCGACAGGCCGGGAAGCTGAGCCCGGAGAAGGGGACTGAGCTGGCTGAGGTCACCCTGTAGGTAAGGGGCAGGGTTGGGGCCTGGGCCAGTGCTTGGGATCCCCAGTTTGGAGCTCGGTGCATCTGCACTTTCTCACTGTGCAGCAAGTCTACTCCCCACCGTCCACCCTGAGCCCCAGCTGGCTCCTCAGTTTGGGGTCCTGCTCCCGCTGGCCTCAGGGAGTTACCCCAGGCCTTCCCAGAGAGTGGGCTGAGGAGTGGGGAGCTCCTGGGCCATCGTTGAAGTTGGGGTGTTTCCTGCCGAGTGATCCGAGAGCCCACTGCCCTCCTGTGTGTCTGGGCTCTGCCCCCCGAGACAGAGAGGGAGACAGCATGTGTGTGTGGGGGTCTCCCTGCCCCACCTTGGCTCTGAAAGCACAGACCCAAGGATCTGACTCTGCCCCTTCAATAAAGCTTCTATTTAATCTATTATTCTATTTAATCAGACCCGCCCTCCCCAAGTGTGTCCAGATCCCTCGCCGGTGCCCACCAGCTGCTCCCTTTACTTCATGAAGTTCTTTGGGACCTGAAGCTGCAAAGGACCTGGGGTCGGCCCTGGGATCCTCCAGGCCTCTCGAGGGGGGTCTCTAGACCCCCAGTCCTGGCCGGCTCCTACCTTCCTGACCTTCTCTGGGTACTGAGCACTTCCCAAGTGCCCCGATTCTCCAGCCTTCTGGAAACAAACAGGAACCCGCCGTACCTGGAAGACGATGACAAACGCCAGCCGGGCTGCCAGGACTGCCCAGAAATCCTTGGAGATGTCGTACTTGTGCTCCGACCACGGAGGCTCACGGTAATCCTTGTACCTGCAACAGACAGCTGGGGTCAAGGCTGAGCCTTCACGTGGGCCTGGGGTTCCTGCAGGCTGATGTAACAGGCAGCCCCTGTTCTCCCAGCATCAGAAGCTGCACACACCTGTTCCTCCCTCTTCTCCCTTGTGCACTCAAGGTCAGCTGCACTGGGATGCTGGGAAATATATTTGCACCACCCAGCAAACTCCTATGCATCCCTCAAAGCCCATTTGTAGCAGTGTCCAGACAATGCCTCCCACCTCCTGACTTCTATCAGCAGTGATCTTTGTTCTTTTCTTTCCCTTGTCTAGCTTTCTTGCTCAGCTGTCAGCTCCTCCAGGGAGGATAATAATGTCCTCCTGTGGGCATGGCTGTGGGCATTAAATAAGACAATGCCTGTCTGGCACAGGAGTCAGTGGTAGCTGGCAGTGATGGTGGCCCTCAGCTCAGCTAATTCCGCCTGGCTCTCTGCACCCTCTGCCCGGGACTGGGCTGGGGGCTGCTCCTCCTGTGCCCACCCCTCAGGAGCCAGCTTGATGACGGTGCAGCCGGGGGGAGGGGAGGAGCTTGCAGTGCCTGCAGTGGGGACAGGGCCCGGCTAAAACCTGAAGCGGGCGCAGGGCCCCACGAGCTCCCATCAACACGGGGGGAAAGCCATGCGACCCTGAAAAACGGGGTCTCTGCCTTGACCTCTTGGCCTCTCCCTTGGTGGCCAGGACACCCTGAGGCTCAGGGTTGGGGAGCCACTTTTCGGGGCCCCATGTCCTTCCAGACACCAGAGCCTACCCTATTTGTGTCAATACTGAAATGTTCGAGGGAAATTTCAATAAAATGAACCAAACATTCCCTGCCTTCTTTTGTTCTTAATCATTATTCATCTAAAATTCACTTTTAGTTAGATATAAGAAGCCTGAGTATGTTCTTGGTATGAAAGTTGCAATCAGCACAGAACGTGCGTTTAGGGGTGGGGCTTGCGGGAGCCTCTGGACTGTGGGGGACAGGGTGGGGGCGGGAGGCAATCGCAGGCCCCCCAACCTTGATTTTCAGCACCCCCACCCATCCCCTCGTCAAGGTGGCCAGCAGAGAGTTTGGAGGGGATCACTACCAGCCTCTCCTATGATTTCTGAACCTCTGTGAATATGTTGAAACTTGCGGGTCGACAGGATTTTTAAAACTGGAAATTGTGTCATGTTGCGCATCTTGTCTGCTGTTTGTCTGTTCTGTTTGGGGGACGTGGCTCTGGCTCGTTCTTTTCATGCTGCACAAGATGCCAGAGCAGGTGCCATCCGTGCCCTAACAGGACACCCCAGACACTGTGCAATTGCCCTCTAACCGCTCAGGGCCAGCTGGGAGCACCTGCTCCGTACAGTGCCCTCGGCGGGGTCTCAGCTGGGGTGGCCCGCCTGCCTTTCCAGATGGGCCCAGCTGGGGAGGCTTGTTCGTTTCTTGGGCCTGCTTTTTGCCGCAGCCTGGTGCCACTTCTGTTGCGGTCGGTACCGTGGATTCTAGCGTCTCCCTCACCACCCCCTTCTTGGCCAAGGACTACACTGGCGTATCAGTGAGCTCCTGGCACCACGTACAAAGTAGGCATCAACAGGCTGGCAGTAAGCAGCCTCGCCGCTGGAGAAAAGGCTGAGCTTTATCTCATGGGCTTTGTGGTGGGAATTTTGGCTTCCGAGGCCTTCTGAGTTCTGCTGTCCACTGGGGTTGCCGGTGTGGGCTGTCCACAGACAGCATCACATCGTGTCTCGACTTTGCATCCCTGCTCTCAGCCTCGTTTCAGAGCCAGTGGCCCTGTCTGGTGCCGTTGGCTCAACCCCACCTCAGTCCTCGTTTTCCTGACCCCAGAATGCCAGGCTCCCGCCTGCTCCTTCGGTCTTATTGTCCTTACAATTTTTGCCCCAGGAAAATGGAACTGGCTACAGCTGCTCCCCCCGACTTTTCACTTTTCCCCTCTCCTCTTCTGGCGTGTTGCCCCTCTCCTATGCTCCTTCACCTGGGTTTCCCACTATCACCCCTCTTTTCACTGATCTGTTTATGCTTCTGTTGTCCCCCTGCACTGGGGCACCCTTAGGCAGCAGGGATTGTGCCCCCCACTCCCGAGCCCCCGGCCCCCCACCTGCAGTGCTTGGCCCAGCCTCTGTTCTACCTCTGAGTCCCCAAACTGGTTTCTGTCCTTCATGGGGCACCCCCTGAAGTGCAGGAGGGGGCAGCCCCGGGCATCTGGCCAGCAACAGCGGCTGTGATGGAAAGGCTGATGGAGCCCCCTGGGCCTGGCCATCACGGCTTCTGCCTGTCCAGCATCCACTCCCCCTCCTCGAGTCACAGCACCCCAGTTTTCCTTGGGCTCTGTCTCCCCATTCTCTGACCATGACCCTTCACCCCGGCACCTGACCTGAGCCTACCAGTGACAGCCCTCCACCCCCGGCGATAGTCATAGATTTGGGCAGGAGCCTGTGGCCCAGGACAAGCCAGGGGGACTCAGACGTGGGACTTTGCTGACTCTCAGGAGTGAGAGGTTCTCTCCCTTGGGGCTGCCAGGCAGACAGTGGGTGAGGCTGGGGCTGTGGGGCAGTGCAGGGAGAGTGCCTGCCAGAAAATGGTGCCCACATGGGGGAAAGCGGAGCCGGGAGGCAGTGGTGACAGGGCCCGAGGACAAACCATAGCTGCTGGATCCAGCCGTGCCTGAGCCTGTCCCAGCCTTCTTAGTTACAGGAGCCAACGAATCCTCCCCCGTCCCCACCACATAGCTTTCGTTCTGCCTTGCCCTGAAGAACCCCCCTCCATCCTGGGCTTCCCCAGGGGCAGCTCAGGTGTGGCCTGCCCGAGGGGGCCGAGAGTGGTACCTGCAGATGAGCACCTCGTAGCCCAGGTCCAGGGGGTCATTGGGGGCTGTGCCGTTCTGGAAGTCGCTGACGTTGAAGGAGGAGAGGGTGTGGTTGACGAAGCCATGCATGGTCCCGTTCTGGCTGTACATGTAGAGGTACACCAGGCGCGGGATGAAGTC
Organism: Choloepus didactylus; assembly: GCF_015220235.1. Taxonomy (NCBI): domain Eukaryota; kingdom Metazoa; phylum Chordata; class Mammalia; order Pilosa; family Megalonychidae; genus Choloepus; species Choloepus didactylus. Next base: position 5,350,918 of record NC_051312.1, read on the forward strand.
AGATGTGAAGGAAATCACGAACGCCTGGATGGGGGACAGCAGGGTGAGGGAGGTCCCCCAGGGTGGACAGGTAGAGGGGGAGTCCTCCCGAAGAAGGTGGGGTGATGGCACGTCTCCCCAGAGAACCTGGGATGAGGGCAAGTCGCCCTGGTGGGCGAGTGGCAGGGGGCAGGCCCAGCGCCCAGGAGTGACCCATCCACTGGTCTCGAGAGTCAGCCTGCTGCTGGCCGCAGGGCCTGGCTCATTGGAGTGGTCCCATCAGCTCCTCTGGGAGCCTGAGGAAGGGGTCCGGAGGCTGGAACAGCACTGGCTGGGCGGGAAGGCATGAGGACAAATGCTGTGCAGCCTTGGACAAGTCACTCAGCCTCTCTGTGCCTTGCTGTTCTCATGCCCAAGGCTGACACTGAGGTGGGGGTTGGGAAGAGCACTTTGTGCCCTGTGAGGCTCTGACCATCTCACTCCATGGCAGCTTCTTCCCTGGGACAGTGCTGTGTGGTGCCGACGTAAGGGCAGGAATCCCAGTCTGCTGCCAACAGGCTGTGTGGCCCGGGGCAGGTTGCCTAACCTCTCTGTGCTCTCTCAGCTCTCTTGTACCCTGGGGCGGTGACAGTCTCCAGCCTCTGCAGACTGCACGTGGACCAGTGGGTTGGCACATGGAAAGGGCTTAGAACAGCCTGGCACATTCTAGAAGCTCAGAAAATGCTAGCTGCTATTACTGTCAGTGGCCAGTTTGTCCCTGGCTGTCAAAGCAGCTCATTGCTCCAGGGAACTCCCCAAGGGCTGCCCTGGGGGTTCCAAGCCTTCCCCCATCACAACGTGCCCTCCTGCCTCAGAGCACTGTGCTCATCCGGGCTGGGTAAGGGGCCGCTACTGTCCCTTCAGTGCAGGGTTTTGAAGCCTTAATGGGGAAGGAAGCAGGTGGTGGCAGGAGGTGCCTGCACCCAGGGAAGGGCAGTCTCTGAGAGCTCTTGAGGGGGGCCTCGAAGAGGCTGGGCACCCCTCCCTGTACTCTGTGGGGGACCATGCAAGGTCTCAGCTTCTGGGGGCTCACTGGGCCAGTGGGTGGAGGGTAAGGGTCAGGGCTGTGGTGTTAGCGGAGCTCCAGGGCTGCTTGGGTTTTGCCTGCCTGGGACTCAGCTTTGGGCTTTGAAGACTGTGCCAGGGACAGCCTGCCATGGCTAAATCCAGGGGGGATACAGGCCACCAGCAATCAGAGGGACTGCGGCAATCCTGGAGGGCCCCGAGGGAGGAGAGGCCAGGAGGGGCAGCTCCCGTGGGACGGGAAGGCGTGGACAGTGGAAGCCGGAGTGGGGGGCCGCTGGGCGGGAGCTGATGGTCCCCAAGCGTGCGGCCGAGCTGTGGGAAGGGGCCTGGCAAGGGCATGTGTTTTACAAGGGGGGAAATTACATTTTTCAAAAGAGATGAGGAAGACTGCCCACGAGGACCCACTCTCGTTTGCTCCCGGGACTCGGGCGAGTGGATTTTGGGGTCTGGTAGGGGCTGCGAGAGCACACTAAGAACTTTGCTCTGAGGCTGCAGGAAAGGCCCAGGGGAACTTGGTTTTTCTGCCCAGAACTCACCCCTACCCTCATGTGCGACCAGGGCGGGGGCTAAAGAGGGGATGGCCTGCCAGGCTGGGCTACCCCAGTTTGGGGCAGTGGGCCCAGGCCCGGCCCCTCCTTGAAGCGGTGCCAGTTCTGGCCCGGCCGGCGTGGCTGCCTGGTGCCAGGGGTGTCACTTACGTTGATGATGACGGCGAGCTTCCCGACGCCCCTTAGGATGTTGTACCAGATTCCTAGGGGGGAGAAAGGCACAGGTGTGAAGCCCCCCTTCTGCTCCGGGCCTCCTCCTCTGCAGCAGAGTCTGCTGCGGGACACTGATTACGTGCTTCAACTTGGCGGGCCTGGGCTGGGGGACCGGATCCACCCCTGGGGAGGGTAGTGGGCACGGGCGACAGCGCCCTCCGCAGCCCCCCGGGCCTGGGAAAGTGAGGCCGGAGGCAGGCCCCATTTCCTCACCCAAAATACCACTGTTAGGGGAGGCTTGCCGGAGGGAACCGCCTTTTCCCCACCCCCTTATCTTGCCCGGACACTCCCCGTTGCCGGTGCAACTCCCATCACCACCAGTGCGCATACATTGTTGCCAGACACCGTTACGGGAGCAACTCTCGCCCCTTTTCAATCAACCTCTGCGCCCTCTCAGAACCAATCCAAGCCTTTAACCTCTACAGCTACCCCGCCCTCTAAACCGCCCGATATAAGCTTGTACTCTCCCCTAATAAACTCTCTTGGTTTCTTCACCCTAAAAGAACTGTGTCCCGCCTGTTCCTTTCTCGCCGCCCTCCATACTTTGCACGCCTCCCGCCGGGGACCTGGCCAAGTCCCCCGCCTCGCCCTCGCCTCCGGGAAAGAGCCCCCGCCGCCGGTACCCTCGGAGCAATCCTGAGAGCCTAGGATTTAGCGACTGGCCGCCACCCTCCCCCAGACGAGTCAACTGCGACCGCAGTCTGCAAGGAGCTGTCACTTGGGGTGGCCCCGGGGAGCCCCAGCAGCCGCGGAGCTGAAGGCTACTACCAGCCTGTGGGTCATTTGTGAGCAAACTGGGGCTTCTAAAGTGGTTTCAGAAACAGCCCACCCTCGTGGTCCCCGACAGTCTCCGTGTGACCCCATTTACACTACCAAGGGGCTTAGATAGCGAATGTGTGTACGGTTCCGACCCAAAAGAGCCCACAGAGCGAAGGGCTAGAAGTCAAGTGTGTGGGTAATTCTATTGCAGAACAACTGGGTGCAGCGATGGGCCCAGAGTGTGGTGGAGCAAAGCCAGGGCCCCTGGCCGGGGAGGCCCACAACACGTCACGGGTGTAATGACGGCCGTGCCGGCAGTAGAAATCGTTCCCTGTCGGCAGCTGCTCATGTCCGTGACCCCACTGGGTACCCCAAGGCACAGTGCAACCCCCAAGCACAGATGAACGGGGGATCGTAGCATGGCAATGGGGGCAGCACATGGCTCTCCAATCACCTTCCCACGAGAGGTGAGACTGGCGGGGTGCGGGAAGGAAGCCCCTGATCCGTGGGCACAGGGCAGACCCTGCCTTTCGGGAATTCCTGGGAAGGTGTCTGGTGGCCCCTGCCTGTCCCGTCGTATTAGCTGGAGCACATGTCAGGCTGGGGAACCTGTCTCCACCACTCCAGCTCTTCCTGTCCTGGGCAATAACCAGCAATTCTCAGAAAGTCTGGTGCACACGCAATTGGTAGAGCAGACTGCGGTGGGGCCGGGCCTCTCACCGGGGGGACGGACGGCGGCAAGGCCAGGGAGTCATAGATGTGTTTCTACCTTAGCTGCCAGCAGCAAAGGAGCACCTCCCTCTCGCCTTTGGTTTTGGGGTGCACAGACAGCAGGAGATCAGGTTTCCCCTATCTGGAAACCATAGGCTTTTGGGTCGGGGCTGCAGGAAGCCCCTGTCCCCCCTCCTGGGGGGGCTATCGCACCCTCCAAGATGGGAGCAGCTGCTGTGCCTTTGCTTCCCAGGTAGCACAGGCCAGGGGGCCCTGCACCTGCTCATGGCTCCAGGTGTGCACCTGTCTGGTTGCAGAGAGCACACTGCAAGGTAAGTTAGCCAAGAAGCACCCTTAAAAGGTGAAAGTGTGCACACCCCACTAAGTCCTCTGTTAGTGGAGGCAAATTCCACACCCAGCCTCTCCTGTTCTGGAAACTCTCAGCAACCTGGGGAGGATGTGAATTCACATCCTCGTGTCTTCCGGACCTGGTGTGGTGCCAGGCACTCAGGCTCAGCGCCCCTGGTAAATGTTTGCTGAATGACTGTGTGAGCGTAGGAAGCTCTTTGTGGCCAGAGGCTATGCTGTGGCTAAAGGCTCTTCAAGCCAGTGCCGGTGCTGCAAATGGAGGCCTGCAGGCCACATCCAGGCTGTGTGGTGTCTCAGTTTAGAAAGTGCTGACTGATGTCTACAAATCAGGATGATTTACACGAGAAAAAAAAAAAAACCTAGACTCGCAGCTTCTGAAAGAGTCAGCTCTGCTAACCGTGGGCCGGCACGTCTGAGAGACACCTGCTGAGAGCTGACGGTGCACCCCTCCAGGCCGGGCCATGCACTGGGTCCTGTGCTCTGCACCCCAGGGGTGGGGGGCTGCCCCTGCTCTAAGTTGCTCATCACTGGACTGGACTTTGTGTTTCTTTTAAGAACGGAGAAATCTTTGTCCCAAACCAGCTCCCTGTTAAGGTGGGGAGCCATGCATTCAGAGAGGGCTGGACATTTCGAGGGAAATGGGCACGAATGCACTGCTCAGTGGCCATGAGGGATATTCCAGGGGTTCTCCTGGTCCCTGTGGGGTCTGAGTTTGAAACCTCTGAGTTGGGGTGCTGAGACACCTGCAGGGGGGCCCCCGCCTGAGCCCAGCATGACGGCAACACAGGAGCTGGACAAGCGAGGAAACAGGTCTGCAGGTGATGGAGGTGACCGACCAAGCTGGCCGTGGGAGAGGGCGTGGCGAGGCAGGAGGGGATGTGGGCTGGTGATGAGGTCTTCAGTCCACCCCCAGAGCCTGGCATTGGGCCTGTCTTTGTGGGTCCTGAGAAGTCTCTTGTCCAGGCCATCAGTTCTCTGTGCCATGTACATCAGAATCAAGGGGGCACACTGGAAAATAATGCAACCCCAGGAGCCACCTGTGGCCTGGGAAACTGCAATTCCTCTCTTCCTTCCCTGAGTTATCCCAAGGCACACTCAAGGGTGAGAATCACCCCCCAGATGACCGATGAGTGAAAGGGCATGACGCTGTTTTGGAAAAACTTTTGGGTTTCCTTTAGGAAAATCCCACTGGGGGAACTAGCTCATTTTTACTTGCCTTCTTCAAGGCATTTTTACCGTTACAGGGGACTCTGAACCCCATTTCTAAGAATGTGATGGGGGATATTTAGGAAATGCTAGGTCCTTGGTTAAAGCTCCATGTCTGCCTCCGTGCAGCACCCGGAGCTAAGGGCAGGCCGAGGCTCCTCCACCCGGAAGGCCCTCAGGAGTGAGGGCGTGAGCAGGAAGCCTGTCCCTCTGATGTCTACAATCAGCACTGGGAGCCAGAGCCAAGCAAGAGCTGGGTTCCCACGCACAGGCCTGGGTCCCTGCAGTGACGTGCCATGCGCCTCTCTCTCATTGGCCAGGGAGGGGCCACTGAGGCAGCTGTGTTTTGTGGCAGTGCTGTCCCCAGCCACTCTTGGCCCCCAGCCGTGCAGGTCATGGGGGCCACTGAGGCCCTCTGTCCCCTCAGGGTGTCTGCTCAGTGGCCCTGCACAGATCACAGGCGGAATACAAAAGCCTCTTCAGCAAAAGGTTATAGTTAAGGAGCCCATAAACAAACTCATGAAAAAAGGGCAGATTATGCCCACAACAAACCAGGCAGGAACCAGGAAGCGAACAGCTGATCCGTAATAACTGGGAAAAATCTGGAGCCAGGAGCAGAGAAACCAAACACCCACGTCTAAGCCTTGCTTCGGGGGGTGAGGGAGGCTGAGGCCCACACAGACCTGCTTGAAGCCGGGCGATGGGCCGGCGCTGCGCTCTTTCTGCCCTGGTGGGCTCGTGAGCTTTTAGGGTGCCACGGTCTGGGAACAGCCAAAGCTCATGAAGCAAACGATGCCAAAGCAAACACTCGACTTGGCGTGGGCACAGCTCGGGGCTGCAGTGCTCTCAAGAATCAGGCATTTATGAGGAATAAGTTGCTGGAAGCGACACTCTTTCCTTTCTGCTACTCAGCCGACAGTTCTGGAATTTTCTGGAGGGTCCAGGAGGCACCCGGCCAGCCGTCCCCGCGAGCTCCCTTTAGGGGTCTTTTGCGAGCAGTATAAGGTGTTCCAAGGCATGCCCTCTTTCATGGAGGGGTACAGGGTAGGGGTGGTGGGCAGAGGGGCAGGGGCCGGTGGGCTTGCGATTCTCTCCTTCTGGCTCAGCTCTGTTAACCACCCAGGCCTTGGTCTTCCCATCTGGGAAGTGGGGACCCGGGATTCTCCTGAGCTACCTCTTGGAGTTCCTTGGAGGACCCGACAAGGCTGCATGTCCCAGGAAAAGTTAAATGCCAGACGCAGCTGGCTGGGGTCAGTCTGCACCTGAGAACCCGGGCGGAGGGCCGTTTCCCCGTGGTCGTGAGCTGGGGCATCTGCAAACAAGACCTGTGACCCCAATCTGGCCTGCTGCCTGTGTAAAATTAAAAAAATATATATGAAAGACTATTAGCCTTTCAGTGAGAACTGGTGCTTGAAGAGCTGAGGACATTGCCCCACAACCCCCTAAAATATTTACTATCCGGCCCTTTACAGAAAAGATCTGCTGATCTCGTGCCTCAGCAAAATGCACGACTGGCAGCTGGCTCTGAGTGTCCTGGCCAGTGCCAGCCCGGCAGTCGCCGGCTCTCCTGGGAATTGGGGCCAAAGGGCCCACCCCATGACCAGGGGTGAGGCAGAGTCAGATGCTGGGGGCTAGAAGGGACTCTGGAGGGTCTGGTAGTTCAGGGGCTTTTTCAAACTTTAAAAAATTTGTAAACAAAACCTGATGGGCAGCCTGGTAGGAGGCGTCTGTTCGTCGAGCCTTATTATCTGGGTCCCCAGTTATGAGGCTGCCCAGGGAAGCAAGTGTCCAAACCTGAAGCGCTGGCCTCTTATTGGTGAGACGTCCCTCCCTTGGGACCACCAAGGATCCCCTGGCCCCTCGAAGCCAGCGCCCCGCAGCCTGTCCCTGCGGACAAGGAGCTGCGGCTGAACGGAGGAAACAACTGACGTTTGGCCCTGATTGACCTGTAGGGGTGACAATTCCCATCCGGTTCAACCCCCAAATCAGCAAAGGGCCGTGGAGGCCGACGGGGGGGCGCTGGCCAGTGGGGGACACTGACCAGGACGGATGACCCCACGGTGACTTCCCACAAGGATGACCCACGCGTCAAGGGCTGGAGGAGCCCTTGGAAAGGCTGTTGGCGCCTCTCTGCATTTTTGCAATGTTGTGCTTGGGCTGCTTTAAAAGTCAAACCCAGAGGCGCCCTAGCACGCTGGCACGCCATCTTTATTTTGGTTAAACGACACAGAACATCCTAATGTGTAATTCAATCTTCGTTTATTCTAACAGTTAGTGTGGAGGTGCCATGTTAACTAGAATTGTGTTAAATATGAGATGAATGTATTTTTGCAATTTCCTATCTCATTTCAAGATGAAGTTCCAATAAAAACTATTTTTGCTTCTCGCCCTGAAATTTGGGTGGGTGTTTTGTTTTTTCACTTTAAGGTAAGGGTGAGGAATGACCTGTTTCTTGTCACGAGAGCTGGCTTCGGCCGAGGTGTGTGCAGGGTCTGGAGCCCGGCCTGCTCAGTCTGCCCACATCCCTTCCCACTCCTGGATGAGGTGGTCATCCCTCTCTGCTTAAATGCCTCCAGGGACAGGGAGCTCACTACCATTTTTTGACACTTTTGACTATTAGAAAGTCATTCTTTACACTGACTGGAAATATGTGCCCTCACGCCCCTCCATCAAGTGGAAGAGGCCCGCCTTAGTGATTTGGAGTTTAAAAGCCTGAATTGTGTCTTGGCTTTGACCCTCCTCTGTCCCCCAAAGCAAGTCATGCAGTGACCGAGACTGCTTTTCCTCCATTTGTAAATGGTGGCTGCTTTCTGCCTTTTCTTTTCCTTTTTTTTCTGGCGAACACTAAATGATGAAATGATAAAATATATGGAGGTTAACTGCTAAGAGTTAAAGCAGCTAGCAATATCCGCCACATTAGTCCAGCTCTGTGCTGTGGGGCACACAAATGTTTGGGGTGCTGGGGTGGTTTGAGAACCCCCAGAGAAGCAATGGATCTCTTGGACCTCCGCTGCAGCAGACGGTCAAGACAGTCCGATACCCAGGAGACTGACCCTCTTCTGGAAGTTCTCCAGTGGCGAAGACATCTTAGAGCTTCAGCGGTCAGCTGGGAGTTAGGGGCCTCGAGGTCCTGGACCTGGTCCCCTGGGTCTCCACCCAGGAGAGGACGGGGCTGAGAGGCTGTGGGGGTGTGACCTGTGCCCTGACCCTGTGTGGACTCTGGCTGTAGCTTCTGGAGGGCAGGCACCCGTCCCCAAACCCAGCCCTGCCGGGCTTACTCACCGATGTCCTTAGCTCTGACGGCCACCGGTCTTCTGAGCTCGGTGACAAACTTTTTGGCATCCAGGCGGATCTCAATGATGTTGTTCAGCAGCGCAAACAGTGGGGCCAGGGGGAAGGACGCGACGAACAGGGTGACGAAGCCAAACTGGATGACTGCAGAGAAAGCGAGGGCAGCTGGTGGGCATCTTCCCCAGGAAGGCAGGGCACCCCCTGCCCAGCACGCCATGCACCCCTGAACACGCTGCAAACGCCCTGCCTCAGGTGTGTCTACCTGCCCAGATGCACCTGCAGATGCCCAGAAAGGCACGCGGGGAGGGACCCACTGTGACCCCGTGTGACCTCCAGGCCAGGAGTGGGTGAAAAGAGAATTCTGAATTTGGCCCTACATCTCTATGTTATTTGACTTTTGTATAATGAGAATGTAAGCGGTTTTCAAATGTTGGATTAAAAAATGTGATTCACAATAGGAAGAAAAGGCCTCCATGGGCACGGGGGCCCGGCCTGAGCCTGGGGCGGGGAAGGCACTGGAGTGGGGTGAGTGCTGTGGGCAGTGCTTCCTTGGGGAGCCGGGCAGGTGCCCACTGTCCAGGATGACCCTGTCCCTCAGCCCCTTATCCTGGGGCCAGCACAGGGTCAGGCTCCGAGCAGGGGGACAGGAGAAGGTGGCCGAGAAGAGAAGCTGGTTCAGGAACTGCAGAGCAGGAGCCTGGCCAAAGGAGCTCGACGCCAGGCTGTAAACAAGGGAGCGGGCAGAATGTCACTGCGTGCCCGGTGGGCTGAGTGTGGGCTTTGTGAGTGAGTGGGGTGGGCAGGGCTCCCTGTGAGTCCCGGGCCTGGAAGCTGACGAGCAGGGCATCCTGGGACGCTTCTGGGGGTGCCCCTGAAGGCTCGGGGTCCGGGGCCTGGCAGATGGCTGCAGGCCACTCCTCTGGGCTGGGGGCCGTGGAGGCTCTGAGGCTGCGGGCGCAGTGGCCGGGGTCAGTTTCTTTGCTCCCAGGCACGCTGCCTGCTCTGGACCCACCTAGATGGGTGGTAGAGGTGACCTTGGAGATGCCAGATGGGTTGGGGGCTGGGGACATGCACAGCTGGGTCTTTTCTCCCAATGTTTCCACCTCTGGGTGCCTCTGGGTGCCCGCTCCAAGTTCACCCCCAAGGAGGAGACACAGCTGGGTGCGACCGAGTAAAGTCCTGAGGCACAGAACTGCATACAGGGTGGGGGTGCAGGGTGGGCATGGGGCGGGGCAGGCTTCCTGAGCGCCTCCTCCGGGAATCTCATTCCACTGAAAGGGGGAGCAGGGACGGGACCCTGCTGGCCCCAACCCCTCGACAACCACTCTTGCTGGACTCTTAGGCAGGCGCAAAGCCTTGTGTTTATCCTCCCAAGAGTCTCCCTCGAAGGGCAGGGCCTTGAACCCGCTTGTGCCCGGCTCGGGCAGGGGACGCCCCCGTGCTGTCCCCTCCTTCGTGGCATAGCGGTGGCGTTTCAGCAGCCAGCGGGGCAGCCCGTGGGGCACAAACAGAAACCCGTCAGTGTTCAGCGCAGCCTTTTCTTTTTTCAAAGTCTCAGGAGTCTTTTCCTTCTGAGTCCAGGGCCAGGGAGCTGGGAGCGACTTATTTGGAAGGACTCGGCCCTCGTGAGGGACGGCCCAGCGTGGGGAGTGCTCAGGGGCGGCGGAGCAGACAGGCTCCCAGCACCCAGTGTCACCCTGCTCCTTGCACCCGGCTGGAGGAGGCTGTGGGCCGGGCCGCGCTGGGAGGTCTCGGCTGCGTTCCCTCCGGGCCTGCCAGGCCTGGCTGGGGGTTAGTGAAAATGCAGAGTCTCGGCTCGCACCCCGGGCCCAGGAATGCGCGTGTCAACCCAGCCACCCCCGGTGGCCACGGCCGCTGCTCACGGGAGCCCCCGGTGAGGGTCTTCCTGACCCTTGTGCTCATCCGTTTCCTCAACAAACACATTAGAAGCCCCCTGTATGCCTGGATCTGTTCTAGGCAGCAAAGGGTAGAAAGGAACAAACAGACAACAGCTAAAGAAACAAGGTCCTGCCCGCACAGGGCTCTGATTCCACCTCCGAGGTACAGACAGAAGAGAAGAGGACAGAAGGTGGTGGCCAGTGATCGGGGACACATACTGGGGGAAGGGCCGAGGGTCACAGTGGGTGGGAGAGGGCTGCTCCTCTCAGACCCTGTGCTCTGTGGACAGCACGTTCTGAGCAGGGCCCCTGAGGCAGGGAGAGCGAGTGGTGCAGAGCGGAGCTTTCCAGATGGAGGAGATGCAGGTGCAAGGGCCCTGGGGCAGGTGCGTGCTCCGGGTGCTTGGGGAGCAGCAAGGGGGTCGGTGTGGGTGGAGCGGAGGGAGCAGGAGGCAGGTAGGCAGGTAGGAGAAGGTCACTGTGTGCCCGGCAGGCTGAGCAGGAGGCGCCGGGTGGCTGTGCGGGCTGCACATGGTCTCTTCACACCCTCATCTCGCCCAAGAGTCATGTGCCCCGTCTCCTCCACTCCAGAAACAGGACTGGGGTACAGGCTCCTTCCCTGTCTCTGCTGAGTGCCTCTCTGTGGACCCTAAGTTGGATCCCCGAGGGGCCTGCACGCCTGGGGTTTGGAGGAGGCGCCCGGAGGTGCTGGGGAGCTGGCAGTGTCCTGGGGCCAGGCCTCCGGCTGGCGGGGATAAAACAAGGGAGAAGGAGGAGAGGGAGAAGGAAGGGTTGAAAAGCTGGCACTGCACACACAGGTTGACAGCAGCCTTATTCGCAGCGGCCAAAGCCTGGAAGCAACCAAGATGTCCTTCAACAGGTGAGTGGAGAACAAACCGAGGCCCAGCCACACCATGCAGCATTATTCGGTGATAAAAAATAAACCTGTTCTCAGACCAGGAGCAAACTTGCATGCATATTGCTAAGCAAGAGAAGCCAGTGTAAAGGGGCCTCATAGCATATGATTCCAGCTACGTGACATTCCAGAAAAGGCAAAACTGAAGAGGCAGTGCAAATGTCAGCGGCTGCCACAGGCTCAGGGGAAGGAGCGGGGATGAATGGGGGGAGCCCAGGGCGTTTCTGGGGAGCAGTGACACGATTCTGTAGGCATCTGTAACGTGGGCACATGACCTTCGGTATTTGTCAAAAACCACAGGGCACCCACCTGTAAACTGTGGACTTCAGTTAAAAATAACGTGTCTACGATGGAATACTACGTGGCAGGAAGAAGGAGTGACGTGAAACATATGACAACCTGGATGAACCTTGAAGACATAATGCTGAGCGAAATAAGCCAGGCACAGAACGAGAGATATTGTCTGTTACCACTAATGTGAACACTGTGAAAAATGTAAAATAAAGGGTTTATATTGTAGAATGTAGGGGACCTAGTGATAGACAATAGTGAAGCGGGAACGATAATCTAACAAGAACAGATAAGTTATAGAGGGTAAACTTAATGTTCTGGGAATGCTCAGGAACAATTATGATTTGTCAATTTCTGGGGTGTATGGTAGGAACAAGTTTGCAGAAACGTAGTTATTTTAGGTTATTTGTATTTCTTATTCCTTTGTTGGGTTATAGTCTGTTTATTTTCTTGGGGTAGGGTAGGAACATGTTGGAAGCAATGTAGTTATTTTAGATCATTTGTTTTTTCTTATTCCTTTGTTTTGGTTTTGTTTGAAATGCTGTTTTTTATTGTTTGTTTTTAAAATTTTTGATAAAGTAAAAAAAAACAATGAATGAGTGTAAAAAAATTGAACAATGGGGGGAGGAGGGGAATGGAATGTTTTGGATGTTCTTTTTTATTCTAATTTTTATTTTACTTTTTGGAGTAATGAAAATATTCAAAGATTCATTGTGGTGATCAATGCACAACCATGAACAAACAATTGTACACTTTGAAGGATTGTATGTTATATGAATATATCTCAATAAAGATACATTAAAAAAAAAAGTAAGGTGTCAACATTGGCTCAGCGACTGTCAGGAAGATGCCCTGCCAATGCCAGGTATTAGGGGTGGGAACTCTGAGCTGGGGAAACAAGGGGTGCAGGGGAACCCCCTGCACTTCCAGTGCAATTCTTCTGTAAGCTGAAAACCACACCAAGAATATAGTCGATTCAACAAAAACCACCCGTCATAACATTGGTCGTGCAAATTCGATTACAGCCATGTTTGTTGAAGGCGGATAAAAATCTGCAGCTTTTTTTTTCCTTTCTAATATTCACCTCGAACATATAACCAAGCGACAGTTTAAAAACAGGAGCAGGTGGTGATGAACGCGTAACTATGTTATCATACTGTGGACAGTGGATTGTATACCATGGATGATTGCATGGTGTGTGTATGTATTTCAATAAAACTGAATTTAATTAAAAAAAACAAGCAAAAAAAAAAAAACAGGAGCAGGTGCCACGGCAGGCTGGTCGGCTCCGGGTAAGGCAGGCACGGCCCGCGTCCAGGGGACAGGGCACACAGGGCCTCAGAGTCCAGGGTCCTCTCCCCGCGCCCCCTCTCCATGCGGTGCTTTTGGAGGGTGCCAGGAACTGTGGGGGCTCCCCCTCCCGCCCCTGCAGCCCCCCAGCCCCTGGCTCCTCTCCCGGGGCTGCCCAGCCGCCCCCCGGCCCCGAGGCGTCACTCACTCATTTCCATGTACTCGGGGGTGAGGCCCGCGAAAGGCTCCAGGTTGTGATCCACCTCGTAGCGCTGCTTCCTCTTCACGTGCTCCTCGTGGACCCCGGGGCTCTGCCGCTTCAGCCGCAGGTACCGGATCAGCTTCTTCATTTTCCTGAAAGCAGCGCGACAGCCCCCCAGTTGGGTTTGCAGGGAAACGCGGGTGGGGGTCAGCTCTGGCGTCTCTAAGCTGGGTCTCTAGCTCTCCGAGCCACACTACGCAGAAATCACAGAGAGATCGCGGAGCAACTCGTCTGCGAGTGTTTCTCCGTCGGTCATTTCGCTTGGGTGGGGGTCACTGAAAAGAGTCCAGCATGTCCCAGACCCCCGAGGGCCCTGGAGAGGAGGGGCCAGGACCCGGGTTTCCGAAGGGCGCGAAGTCAGGGAGCAGAGCCTCAGATTCTCCCTCGGACTACAGGAGGGCTGCCAGCCTGGGGAACGTGGCGTGTGGGTTTGGGGGCGCCTGTCGGCACCCCCCCACACACACTCGGCCAGTGGGGGGAGCGGGGAGGCATCCCAGCCCAGAGTCTCCCTCATCCACTGTGCTGGTCTGAATGTATTATGTCCCCCAAACGCCCTTATCTTTGATGCAATCTTGTGCGGGCGGACGTATCATTGTTGATTAGATTGTAATTCTTTGAGTGTTTCCGTGGAGATATGCCCCACCCAGCTGTGGGTGATGACTCTGATTGGATAATTTCCACGGAGGTGTTATCCCACCCATTCAGGGTGAGTCTAAATTAAATCACTGGAGCCATATAAATGAGCTGACAAACAGAAGGAACTCAGTGCAGCTGTGAGTGACATTTTGAAGAGGAGCTACAGCTTTGAAGAATTCACAGAAGCTGAGAGAGTAGCTGCAGATGAGAGACAGTTTGAAGATGGCCATTGAAGGCAGACTCTTGCTCCGGAGAAGCTAAGAGAGGACAAACACCCCAAGAGCAACTAAGAGTGACAGTTTTGAGGAACTGCAGCCTAGAGAGGAACGTCCTGGGAGAAAGCCATTTTGAAACCAGAACTCTGGAGCAGACACCAGCAATGTGCCTTCCCAGCTAACAGAGGTTTTCCGGACGCCATTGGCCATCCTCCAGTGAAGATGCCCAATTGTTGACAACTTACCTTGGATACTTTATGGCCTTAAGATTGTAACTTTGTAACCAAATAAACCTCCTTTAAAAAAGCTGATCCATTTCTGGTGCTTTGCATTCTGGCAGCATTAGCAGACTGGAACATCCACCCTGGGGTGACTTTTGCCCTGCCTCCCGCTGCTGTCCTGGCTACCTCGGCCCCCACCTCCCCGCCCAGCCCCCTGCGCCCTGACCTGGCCCCGGTACTCACGGGATGCCGATCTCAAACAGGTTGTTCTGGATCAGCTGCTTGCCCAGCATGATGATGCTGAGCTGGATGCAGAGCTCCATCAGGCAGCCCCCGGGCGCGCACTGCAGGGGACAGCGGCGGTCAGCGGGCGCTGGGAGGGACGACGCGCCCTGTGGGAGCCAGGCTCAGCCCCCGCCTCCCTAGGCTGCAGGGGCCCTCGGTCGGGCTCTCAGAGAGGGGAGCCCAGGTCCGGGAGCCTGGAACTTGGGGCTCCTCCTCCTCCATGACCACTGCCCCCTCCGAGGCTACATTGGCTTGTGCCCCCAAAGGCTGGAGCCAGGCGGGCATGTGATGGCTGCAGCCCTTCGCGGGCAAGAAGCTGATCTTGTCCGAATGAAGGGAGTCCAAGGGATGGGAGTGGAGGGTGGGGGTGACCCCTGGGCACAGCTGACCCAATATCCAGATCCCGAGCAAAATCTTTTATAAAGTACCAAGAAAATTAGTCTTGGAGAGCTGCCATTTCATACAAAGTAATGATGTCCTTTGCTTTATTCTGTTTTACAAAGGTCTTTCCTCAGCGTCTCTAACCACACAAGAGGCTAGCAGGGCATTGCCTCCCACGAAGGCCCACGCCAGTTACTGAAAGAGCACTCCGTGGGCCTCTGGCAAACGCCTCTTAGTACGGAGGAGGCTCCTGTCTTGCGATGTTCAGGGGCCTGCACTCAGGTGGCTGAATGTCTTAGGCTGTGCCCTAGACAGCCAGATCGCGCCATACCTGAAGCCGCCCCAACCCTCTAACCCTGTTCCCCAAGGTCTCTTTCAGGAAGGCTCATCCCCTCCTGTTCTGATCAGCTGAACTGTTCTGTGCATCGGAAACCCTGAGCCCTGAGCCACTGATGGGCCCTGAAGCACCAGGAAATGCCCGCTTTGGTCTGGTGGAGCTGGCAGTCGGGGGCTGAGCAAGTCCGTGTGCCATGACTCAGCGGCAGAGGCCGGCAGGCTCACTAACGAAGCCCCCTGTGGCTGGAATCACTGAGCTGGAGCCAAACATCCCTTCTAGTCTTGGAAACCAAACACAGGGTTGTCGTGCTTGATGGTAGGGAGGCAGGCATTTCCAATATTCAATTAAAAAAAAATGGAGCCAAGTTCTGTTTTTATCTCCATTCATTCATCTCACCCAATCAGAAAAATATTCGAGGTCTTGTAGAAAACAAAAACAAAATAAAACTGGGCATAACTTTTTTCTTTGGTTAACTCTGAAGAGACTTTACTCATTTAGGGTGATCCTATATGGAGATGACAAAGGATGGCAAAGGCCCACCAGGCCAGCAGGACAGAACAGATTCCAAGAGGGAAAGAAGCTGTCGCAACTCATTTAACGATGGGCATCGTTTGCCTCCCATGAATTCACCGCGCAGACAGAATAGGGAAGGCAAAACGGAAGGGGCTGCTCGAAACGGATGGGATCACAGTTACCTCTTCCATCCGGAAAGAACGAAAAATGTACACGTAGTCACCCGGGCGTCCGACGAACCTAAAAAGATGGGGGTTGGGGGCAGGAGTTAGGGAGGCCCAGCCCCGACCCCACTGGTTCTCAGCTCTGACCCCGAGTCTGCGTTTGGAGGGCAGAGTGTGGGCTCATGGGTTTTTCTCACCGTCTGATTTTAATCTGCTAAATGACAACCACAGGGTTTTTCTGATGGTCAAAGGTCCACTTGATTTCCCAACCCAGAGGAAATTTAACTTCAACTGGAAACAAGACTCAAAGGCAGACAGAGGAGGGATCTGGGAGGGGATTAAGCAGGAGTTTTGTTATCCAGCCCTGAACCCCATCCTCGAGCTCCAGAATGTAGGATGAGCGCACCTTCTGCTCCCCAATGACAGCAAGCACAGAGCCAAACTGGGGACCTCGGAGCAGGGTGGGGGGCACAAAAGTCGTGCCCACGCTGGGTGATGGGGGTGGCCCGGGGGGCCACAGGCAGGCAGCCTCTCAGCTCCCTATGGGGTGAGTGGGGTGGGGTGGGGTGGGGGCTCGGTGAGAGCCTGCTCCATTGGGGACACTCTCAGCATGGACGGGACCCCCTTGGTGGGCCCCGAGACCCTGGGCAGTGGGGGGGTGGCATGCACTTGCAGATTGCCGATGCTGAGAAAGGAGACTTTGGAAGAGGTTTGAGATCAGACCTGCCAGCTTCAGCAGGAGGGGTGGTGGGGGTGGGACATGTTGGTGGCTGGACCCAGGCCCCTCCACACTGCCGGGGCTACACTGGGGGGTACAGGCGCATGGCTGCCTGGGGACCCTGCAGCTCGGGCACTCCAGCGGGGGCCAGGCCTTTCTCGGGACCTCCCGGTGATTCTGACTGCTTTGCCCTGGGCCTCGGGACTGCTCATCCCACAGAGACAAGGCAGGGAGGTCCTTGGACTGGCCCCAGGGGGAGCAAGCTGGGGAGAGGCCGAACGGAAGCAGAGCCTACCGGCCTTTGAAGAAAGCCACGTAGAAGATGGGGGTGTAGGAATTCACAAACTTCAGCAGGAAAGCCTTGAAGATGAGCCTCTCCTCGAAGCTCTTCTCGGTCTTTGGGACTTCTAGAAGGAATAAGACGAAGGGCGCTGCAGATGCTGAAGTGGTAATGCCACTGCGGGGGTGGCCCGGGCCCAGCCGGGTGCTGGCTAATGACTGTGGGAGCGTGGCCTCGTGGACTCGCCCAGGCTGCGGGAGCTGGCGCTCACACACGTCATCCACAGACCTGGAGCTCGGGGCACAGAGAAGTCAAGTGACAGGCCCAAGGTCACCCAGCAGGAGGGATGTGGCTGTGGGGCCGCCTCATTCTAAAGCTTGGTCTTGGATTTCCCAAAATGAACTCCCGGGGAACACAGCCCCCTGGGAATCACCCTCCCCAGGGACCGCTGCCCCTTGGGACCACTGCCCTCCCCCACGGAACCAAAATCCCCTGGACCCCCATCGACCCCAGAATCACTTTTCTTGGGGACCATTGCCCCCTGGGACCCCTCCCTGCCAGGACGCCCACCCCCCCCCGGGAACCCCCCGGGACCCCCGCCCAGGCCGCGGCACCCACCGATCTGGGTGAGCCACCGCGCTATGCAGCCATACACCTCGTCCAGCAGGATGATGACCACCAGGTTGATGATGACTGCGGTGGCCGTGACAGTGACCCGGATGTTGGACCTCACGGACGGGTTGGAGTTCATGGCTAGGGCGGCGGCCGTGGAGATCCTGTAGATGATGACGCCCAGGACGATGGCGAAGGTCACCGCGACCTGCGGGGGTGGGAGGGACGGCATCCTGGACCCCCAGGGCCTCGTCAAGACCAGACCTCCCCGTCTGTGGCCTCGACGCAGCGCTCCCCAGGGCAGAATTCCTCAAGGCCCAGAAGCTACCTTCTCTAGGGCTTGGGGACCGCTGTTTCCGGAGCACCCACAAATGCTGGTGCTTTACACACGCCAACTCACAGTGAGCAGACGGATAGAGGCAAGTGTCTCTTTTACAGAAGAGGAAACTGAGGGTCAGAGAGGTTAGGTAACTGGACCTCGGTCACCCAGCTGATGGGCTGGATTTGCAGGATGGGCCCCCAAAGTTCCTGGGCCCTTCCTGAGGCTGCCCGCTGCGGCCCAAGCCTGTGCCCCCTCTGCCTGCCCACTGTGTGCCCCTGCAGAGCGCAGGGCGGGGGGAGCTGCTCAGCCCAGTGGCTCTCCTGGCTTGTCCCAGGGTAGGCCAGCCTCCAGGCATGGGCTTCTCGCTCCGACTTCGGGTGACCCTGGGTGGAAGCAACCCCCAGATGGAAAGCGAGCCACCTCCCCAGGATGGCTCCCTCAGGGTGGGGCAGGGGGTGACCTGACCCCGGGGTGGGCAGGGCTGCCGTCCGGCTGGGACACACGGGCTGGGTCCCTTCTCCCTACTGCCCCGGAGTCACCGCCTCAGGGGCTGGCTCGTCCCTGGGGTGAGCCTCCCATGCCACCCATCCCATCGTGGACTGGAACATTCCATCAAACTCGGGCTGGTGGTTCCCTGGGAGACCGGGGTGGGGTGCAGGCCGCAATGACAAGTCTGTTCCAGATGGAACTGTCTGGCCGTCTGTCAGTCTGGCTCCCTCTTCCTCAAAGGCGTGAAAGTGGGGAAGTCCAGCCACACCCTGCCCTGCCCTGCTCCAGGGCTGCCAAATGCCCGTCAACCCTCCATCCTGGGAACTCACCGGGGACGGAGGGAGGTGGTGAGGTGGGAGCACGTGGTAGAGCCGGGGTTGTCACCCACACCCAGGCCCCCCCTGCCAGGTGCAGGCTCCGCGGTCTCCAGGAGCCCCCCCTTGGCTGGGACACCACGTGTGTGTGCCCATGTAGGGGAGCGGAGGGTGGGCTCTGTCCCTGCAGAATCACCCCGTGGGGCTCCCAGGATGGTCCCGGAGGGGGACAGGCAGTGACAAGTGTCCCCTGGGTTACTGCTCGGAGAGGGGCTGGCTCGTTTGCTCCAGAAGGAGGCTGCAGCCCTCTTGGAAACCTCCTAGGAAAACTTTATTTTAAACGTGGGGCCATGAGTCCCAGGAGCCTGACCCGCAGGGAGGACACGGTGGCCCGGGCCGCACCCCAGTGAAGGGCGTGGGGTGCCCCTGCCAGGCTGGGCGGGCACTCCGGGAACAAGGGCTTCCCTCGGAAAAACCCCCACTGCTGCCAAGGGGCCTCCCTCCCTGGGGCAGCCCCGCCCGGGCCTTGGTGCGAGCCTGCAGCGGTGTGGCCAGTGGCAGCGACGCAGGAGGGGGACTCAGCGAGGGGGACCCCATGCCCAGCCCCGGGCCCCTGCAGACGGCTGGCTGCTCCACACCAGGGATCCCCACGTGGCCTCCCTCCCCGGGCACCATCGGCCCTCCGGAACGTCCTTGCCACGATGGCCAGGACTTGGTTGGCGTGTTCACACCAGAAGTGTGGTGGGCACATGGCCGGCCCACGTCGGCACCTGTTCAGCAAATGAACCTCCCCAGTGGGGGGGACAGCCCTGTCTTTGCAGATCATCAACCCCACGAGCGTGATTTATTTGTGGCAGGAGTTTCCAGAACGTGGAGGGCAGGGAAATGAGGGCCAGCCCGAGGTGCCGAGGCCTGCTGGTTCCCTGCCCAGTATCCCCCCGTCCTTGCTCCCAGGTTCCCACCTTTGCTGGGGGGGGGCAATGTGCCCATTTCCCAACCTCCCTGCAGGGAGTGGTGGCCGTATGATACGAGAGTCGCATGGGATAGCTCCTTCAAGGAGACTCTAGCTGCAGCCTTCTACCTCTCTTGGCCCTTCTTCCCCTTTCTCATGCCTGGAAAGCTGAGGTGATGTTGGAGACGCAGCAACCACGCTGTGATCAAGAGGTGATGGCACCCAACTCCTTCCCCTTGGCCCGTCTCCTTCCTCTTGCCAGGAAAGCTGATGCAATGTTGGAGGTGCAGCAGCCATGTTGTGACCAAGAGGAGGCCCATGCACAGGGCTCGGAAGGAGCCAGTGTCTCTGACAGCATCATGGAGTCACGGACCAGCCCCAGCCTGCTCATTACAGGAGAAACATCAAACTCCCCAGGAAGACCATTTGAGCAATGTGTAGCTGGAGACCTTGTGACTAAACTCCTTGCCGCGGCACTTTAGGAGAGCCCAGCTGACCTCCCCACCCTGCACTGGTCCTTCTGCTGATGACACTGCTCCTCCTTCCCTGCTCCCCCAAAGGTGTGCCTCGAGTCCCCGGTTCCCGGCACTGTCCCTGCTGGCCAAGCCTGGGGAGGCTCAGAGGGCAGATCTGCCTCCTGCTCGGGGTACCCCCCGCTCCGAGCTGGTGCCTGCCCAGAGAGGACAAGTTACTCTCATGCACTGGGGAGATCAGGGTCCTCAAAACGAGGCTGAACCCACATCCATGCCGACCTGCTGGGGCACCGCAGCAGCCCGCCTAGCCTGTGCTGAGGGCCCCGCTTCCCCAGGGCCCAGGGGATGGTCTTGGGGGGCCCCACCATGGAGACCGCCCTGCTCTGGGCTTCTCTGCATTAGCCAGGGTCCTGCCTACTGGACGTGAGTAGGACCCCCTCCCATGCCACTTTCAACAACGTAGCTTCCTGCCCAGCCAAGAAACCTCGACAACTCCCAGCCTCCATCACCCCATGCTGCGAACGCAGGCTCTGCGGGCAGAAGGCCCGACCAGCATCCCAGTTCCACCACCTCCGGCTGGAGCCTCAGTTTCCCAGCAGCGGGAGGGGCTGGATGAGTCGCCCCCACGAGGCTCCCGGCCCGGCTCGGCCCTCCCTGAGCCCATGTGGCTGGGGCGCTGCCTGGCTGGGTGAGGGGCACTCGCCTCCAAGGGGACTGCAGGGGTCCGACCCCCAGAGGGCTGGTAAAGGCAGAGCTGGTGCAGGGCTGGGGCTGCCGGGGAGGAGCCGGCTCCGTTTGGGATCAGAACCCCTAAGAAAGCCACAAGAAAGGCTTTGGCCGGTTGATCCAAGCCTTTAGCATCGACGAGCCCGAGTGACAGACCCTCCAAGCCCCAAGGAGCAGCGTCGGGATTTTCATCGTGTCTGCGTATGACTTATTAACAGTGTTCTTTAACACTCCTGAGCTGGGTCTTAAATAAAAACATCTGTGAAGTCCCGGGTCTGCTGATGTCTCTTGAACACCTGTGCACGTAAATGCCCAACTCCCAAGGCGTGTGCTTGGGGCACTAGAATCATCTCAGGTCCCCACAGGGTGTGTGGAGCTCCTTTGGGGGGTCACTGTGGAACCCTGGGGAATCTCAGATGTGGGGGGAATCTCCTCCATTCTCCCTGTCTCCATCGCCCACGGTGACAAAGCCACCACACCTGGGAGTGGGGGGAGTGGACCCCCTCTTCGCGGCTGGCCCCGGGGCTGGGTGAGCCCTGCAGACGTCCCGGGGGTCTCACCGGGCCCCTCCCACCTGCCTTCTTCCCGGGGCCTTACCATGAAGATGATGGAGACCAGGTTGGTGAAGTAGGCCGGGAACCGGTCTCTCCAGGTGAGTTTCACCTTATCCGTCTGCAACACGAAACAACAGCCAGTCACTCACTGGGACCATCACAGAGGAGAGGTCTGTGTGTGTGACTGTGTGTATGCATGTGTGTGCAAACACTGCGGACAACAGAAATGGTCAGGAAAACTTTATGAAAGTGTCTGCAGGTGATGAGGGAATGCACAATTCTAGCATTCAAAGAAGCACCAGGGGCCTTTTCTATGTGATAACAGAAATGACAATTGCTTAAAAATGTGACACCCCATTGCAGGGGCAAATAGCATTAAACACTTTCCTAAAGATGATCAGATCCTGCATTTGGAGATTCTCTATTTGGAATTCATTACACTGGCAGTCTCACTCCAAAGGTTGGAAGATTAGAAATGTTTTGCCACTCGCCACCCAGACCATAGTAGTAATTTTTCCTTTCCGGAGCAAGTTGAGATAAGCAACTTGCAACCCAAGTTAAGATGCTGTTTGCCGCATAGCAATGGTGGACGAGGGCTGCACGCGAGCCTGAGAGCTTGAGGCCCGCTCGTTCTGGAGAAATCTCAGGGAGAAGCTCACCGCTAACCTGGGCTGTTTCAAGAATGGGGTGGATTTTTAAGTAGAAAAATGTGTGTTTTAGGTCACAGAACACTGATAATGACATCAACCAGAGGCCACGTGCTCCAGGGGCCGCTCACATGCCTGTTAATGAAAATACAAACTACTTCTCGCGGGTGTCGGTGCAGGCGTGTTTCGCAAGCTCCACGGAAAGCCAGAGCTGCCCGCCCCCGGCCCTGCCACAGCCATGCAGTGGGGCACAAACACGCGATTCGGGTGTGAAAGAAAGGCAGAGAAACGGCTGTGAGTGTTACGGAACAAAACAAAAACAAACGACGACAGTTGGAGTTTGTAGAGGAAAAACACAGTCGACTTTGGTTATCTGCAAACAGTCAAGACTCGAGTTGCCCCCAAAAAGGAAATGTACCAATTTCACCCCCGCCATGGCCGTCTTAACCCTCTGCTTCCACTTGTTTGTGGGTTCCTCCGGAATGTGCCGGCGCTTCTGGGGCGAGCAGAGGGAACAAGAGAGGACCGTGCGATGAGGCCCGGCCAGGCGCCGGCAGACCGCGGACCCCTTGGCACCGAGCCCGCCGAGGGGCTGGGCCCGCCGCCAAGGGTGATTCAGGCTCTGGGCATTTTAAGCAAACAAGGGATGGCAGAGGTCCAGATGCCAACAGAAAAGCCGCCAGGAAGGTAACGGAGACGGAAGATTGGGGTTTTCGAGACTCGAGCCCAAAGGCCGTAAGTGTTCGCTGTCGCTTTAATGAGCATTTTATGGCAACAACGAGGGAGATACCCCCAGAGGCATAAGCTGACCTGCCAATTAAGTGGAGAATCTTTTTTCTGATAGACTAATTTAGTGATAGAGCTGGGGACGAAATTAAAACCCCGAAACAGCCTCGAGGAGCCTACTGAAATGGAGGAAAAAATTGCAGGGTGCGGCCGTCAGAATCCGACAGGGCCTGGGGTCACCATCACAGCCCTGCAGATCTCGGACCCTAAAACCCCTTGCTGCCCACACATGACCAAAGAGCTTGGGTCAGACGAGGCGGCAGGCCTGAGAGCCGCCTCTGCCGGGAACTGCCCGGGGACTGTCGTAGGCTTGGTGGGGACCCTTGTCTTCACGGGATGTGAGGTTTGCCTCAAAGCCCTCTTTTCCCAGGAAGGATGGAAATGGCCTGGCTTGCTTTGAGGGGCAGCCACACGGCAATGGGGCGGACCTGCTTGGATGCTGGATGTTGATCGCTGGGACATCTCGACAGAGGCTCGGGGCCGCGGGGGCTCCCTGGAAAGGGGTCTCGGAGACGGCAGCGCCCGAGCCTCTAGCTTTCCCAGGAGGAAACAGGTACGGGCTGGGTCAAGGTCACACGGCGACTGCACAGAAGGCAGTGAGCACGCAGCCGTGCACACGTTCTGACCGGTTAAATGAAAAGGACGCTCTTTATTTTAGGGGGACGGCTTGTGCTTGTGCGGCTCCTTTCTTCTCACCCTTGACCCCTGCTCAGTCCTAACAGGGAACTCAGGAAGGTGCACCCACTTCCCGGCTGCAGGGCGATTGAGCCAGACCCTGGCTTTTCACCGCGTCACCCTTGTTTTGGGAGCTGGGGCCTGAGCGGGTGTTTCCGGGATTTTGGCAATCGCGACCCCTGGCATCTTCGAACGGGTCAACTCTGGCTGTGTGACACGATGACAAGGAAAGGCCAAAGCCAGGGCTGGCCCTGCTCAGCACCAGAGCTGAGCTGCAAAGTTGGTGGCGGAAACCAGCAGCATGAACGGCACGCTTCGACTACTCCGAATCCCAGCGAGGGCCAAGCGGATGGCCTTGGCCTCTGGAAGAGGCTGACAAGGACGTGCTGGTGGCTTCGGGCTCGTCTCAGCTCACGTCAGAAACCACCATTTGTAAAACAGCCAAAACTGAAACTATGGAATTGTAACCTACAATACTCTTTGACATTTGCTAACTACTTGTTAAATTGCACTTGGAAAGTTAGCACTTTTATGTATATATGTTATATTCTACAATAAAAAATATGATTAAACAAAACAAAACAAAACAGCCAAGCACCTCTAGGGGTTTGTGGAAATTCAGGCCAGGAACATGGTAAGACTGCTGATTCGAACGAGAGGTGTCGGGAAGAGGAAGAAATTTGTTATAAAATGACAGTGGCCTTGAGGATAGCACAGAAATAGCATGTCTCGTTCTCATTCTCGTCATCTCAGGAGTGAATAAGGGTCACCTGGCCATTGGCTCAGGGGTGGACACGATGGACATCAAGTGCACTGAGGAAAAGCTCCAGGCTACACAGTTCTTGCTGTGGAAATGTTTGCTGAAGTCAGAGACCACTCTCAGATACATCAAGAAGATAAATCTATAGCAGCGCTCCCCAAACAGCCCACGGGTGGAATCAGGGTGCACCAGCACACGGCCTCACCCACGCGTGAGGGTATCGTCTGTGTGTGCTCTCCTGACAGCAGCAGAGCCGAGTAGCTGCGACGGTGACCCTCAAAGCCTGAAATATGTGCTTTCTGGTCCCTTGGGGAAAGGCCCGCCACTCCCAGGGCTAGGCTGCTGGGGGACATCCCAGGCTTATTGCTAGGAGAGCAAAGTGGCCACGTACCTCTTTGTTCTTTGATTCTTTCCGAAGAGACTTCTCCAAAACTCTGGCTTCATATTCAGCTCTGGGATGATCCTGTGAAAGAGACTGAGTCAGAACGGAGGCCTTGCTGGTGTGGGTTTCCGATCCTCAAATCAGGCCAGCCCTCTGCCCCGCGTGCCCCGTGGGTGCTGGGAAGCCGGGGCCCCTTCGTAGCTGGCTGCTCACGATGTTTGCAGTTTGGGACTCCCGTGTTCGGTTTGGGAGTCTCCCTTCCTGGGGAGCCCAGCCCGTCACCAAGGACACAGAAGCTGGGCTCTGTGCATAGAAGCACCCCACCCCCCACAGCCCCCTGCTGCAGCCCTCTTCCTTCTTGTGAACACCCAGCCACGAACTGGCCCCAGGAACATTCCGCCGAGGGGCCGTGGGGTTGGAAGAGACGGCAGTAAGTGTCAGCAAGTGCGGGCAGCCCGGAGGCGCCAGGCCTCGGGGGAGCCCGGAGCGGGTCAGCGGAGGGCACTGGAACGGAAGATCGGGGGTTAAAGAGAGGCCGGAGGTGGGGGAGAAAGCAGAGATCCCCGCAGTGGAAAGAGACAGATTAGTGCCAGCGGAGGTCCCTCTCCCAGGGAGACGGGCTTCGGAGAGACAGAAGAGTTATAAAAAATTCCAAACCTTCACAGCCTCCTTCAGCAACCAACGGGTGAAAACAAAAACAAAAAGGTTTCATTACTTACATTGCTCTTTAAGAAACAGGCCATGCCTCTAAAGATACTTTTCTTACAGACCAGGGTGATGATAAAAGTGGGATGTGGGAAACCCGGGAACATAATTCCTAAGAGGCCGTTGTTTCTTCACAGCTGGGCTTTGCTTCTGCAGCTCTTGTTTTTGGGAACTCCCAGGGGTGTGGGATGGAAACTGCTCAGACTCAGCTAAGGAGCAGGCCCGGGGCCCAAAGCTTCCTTCTGCTTCGGTTCACAGGTGTTTTGAGCACCCAACCTGGGTTTGGGGCTCGGTGAAGAGGGAGCCCCTTTCATCTGAGGCTGTTACCTCCTAAGAGAGGCCCTGGCCGGCCGGGGCAGGTGGGGAGGGGAGGGTCACCATGGGGACTCACCCAGCACCTTGGGGCTGTGAGTAGTGGCTTTGATTGCCACCCCCAAATCAAGCTCCTGAGTCAAGGTCGGGTCAAGGACGGGTCCCTGAGGGGCTGAACAAAGGGACTCCTGCCCCTACCCCAATTTTCCGCCAAACACAGGGATATCATGGAAAGGATGTCCTAAGTCTACTTCTAAAATAATAAAAGCGACGACTGCTTTTTATTCTGTTCGAATCCCTCCTAACTGAAATAGCAACGACAAAAGAGCCCGCCAGGCAGGCAGCCCACCCGGACCCTGATACGGGAGGACACGCTGTGCTCCAGCCTGGCTCTGCCCCGTAAGGGCCGGGGTCCGTGGGCACATCTGACTCAGAGTCCTCATTTGCACAACAGGGACAAGCGCTGCCGAGAAGAGTGGAGAGGATCCCACGTTGCTCATCGTGCCAGGAGCGGCTCTAAACGCTCGTATCGACTGACCCCGAAGCCTCCCAGGTAGAACTCGGTCCCCACCCCTATCCGAGAGGGCCCAGAGGCCCAGAGACGTTAAGTATGTTGCCTCGGGTCACACAGCGAGGACGCTGCCAGGCGGGACAGCGCACGGGCGTTCCCAGGCTGCCTCGCTGCTCGGTCCTTAACACCATCAGCCCAAAGCCAGCCTGCTGCGACTCGCTGCGTCAACTACACGTTTGGCTGAAGAGGGATGGGCCACCGCAGCCCCAGGAGGGACCAGGTTGTGTAGCAAGTGCAATGAGTGTGTTCAAAAAATAAAAATGAGGGGGAGACTTCCACACTGCATTCATAAAGTGTGAGAGGTAAAAAAAAAAATGTTACGTGGTGGCTTATAAAATTCAGCGGCACAGAGCGGTCTGCTCCAGGCCGTGGCTAATTTTGGTGACCGTTGGTCCTTTCCATCCCTGCTCTGATGGGGACTTCCTGATGGAACTGGCAATCGGGGAAGCACCAGTGCCAGTTCGTATTGCGTTTTCCTCGCCTTGGGAACCCGAGGGTGCCCAGCCTCTGGAATTCCGTCTGCTTGGAGCAAGGTGTTTCCCAGTTTCCCAGCCGGCACTGCAGGCTCTGAGAAGTGCGGCCTGGCCCCGCCGGGGCAGATGCTGGCGGCCACACTCGGGGACTCGCCCTCCCGGAGGCCTGCCGGGTGTCTGTGCCCGGGCTGGTGGGTGGGGTGTCCGCAAGAGCAACGTGATTGAAAACACCTTGGCGGACGCCAACAGTTGCCCTGGCAACCGGGGATGCCACTCACACAGGGGTGGTGGGCTGAGGAGGGACGGGAGCAGCCAGCCCTAGCTTTGGACCCAGGCACCTCGGGCTTCCTTGGGAACCTGGGGGCCTGGTGTCAGTGGGATGGGGGGCCAGGCGGGGTGCAGGGGGGCTGAGCCCACTGACCTCCTCCTCCTCGAAGCCCGTCAGGTCCCAGTGGTAGTTGAGCCGCATCTGTTTCCGTTTCCAGTGCTCCATGAAGGTGGCGGCTGTGGGCAGAGAGGAAAACCCGAGGGTCAGGGCCAGAGGAGTGCCCACGAGGTCAAAGGGCATCGGATCCGTTCAACTCTCCTGGGTCATTTGGCGAGCAAGGGGGACGCACTGGGCCAGACATGTCTTGTGATTTAGTCCGTTCAGCCCTCCCAAGCCCACCAAGAGGTGGGGACTGTCATTCTCCCCAATTTACAGAGAAGAAAACTGAGGCACAGGGAAATCAGGGCATGGGCCGAGGTCACCCAGGCAGCCAGCGAGGGGAGGGGACTGACCCCGGGCAGGCTGGCTCCCGAGCCTGGACTCCTACCCGCCTAGCTCCACTGTCCCCATGGACCCTGGTTCACAGGTGGGGGTCCTGAGGTCAGAAGGATGGGGCGGGCCCAGGCCACTCGCTCAAGCTTCCAGCCCGGGTGGGTGGACCGACTTCTGGGCCGAGCCTTTTGCCAACACATCCTGGTTTGGATTCGAAACTGCCCTCAGAACATCAGAAAAATACCAACCCCTCTTGGGAACCTTCCCAAAAGGTGTCCGTCCTGCTCGAGACGTCCACGTCACCTCCCATGGTGACCTGCCCTCCTCTTGTGGCCCTCCTGACGGGTGGGGCAGGACCTGTCCCCAGCACACAGCCCAGGCCCGTGGCAGACAAGCGTTCAAGGGCGTTTGCTGAATGAATGCATGGATTTTATGAGCACACAGCTTACAACAGAGATGCAACCAGGTGAACCCCTTAATAACGCTCCCCACACAAAGGAAACTCGTCAGAGGGGCTGAGTCGGGACGGGCGAGGAGGGTCGTAAAGCTGACCCGAGATCGGGGTTTCTGGGCAGTTATGGCCAGACGTGAGTATTAACCTTCTTGAAACCTGCCTGTGATCATACCAGGTGGGTGCTGTTCTCCCGTTTTATGGAGGAGGAAACAGGCTCAGAGGGAGGAAATAACTTGTCTGAGAAGCGACAAAACGAGACGTGCAGCCATGAACCTGCAGCACACGGACACGAGGGCCGCGGGAAAGGATGAGGGCTCTGGGATCGGCGAGAGAACCGGGTCCGGATCCACCTTAGCTTCTGCTTCTGAGAGTGCACTGGCCTATGCAAAAAAGGCCCCCGCCACCCCATCATTCTCAGAGTCACCCACCCACGCCCGGGAGGCCGCAGTCCCTGGTTAATTCAATCCTCACTCGCTCCCTGGTGTAGGAATTACAAATGAAGGCACAGAGGCTCAGGGCACAAATGCTGCCCCTGAGGTCAGCTGCAAGTTAACAGCTTAAGTGGAATTCCAACCCGATTCTACTCAACTCCAAGGGCTACTTACACCTCTGCACTCGACCGACCCTCTGCACAGATGTTTATTCTCTTTGGGGAAATAATAAAGGCAGTGTCTTATTATTACAGAAAAATTTATAACCCATTTTATAGATGAGGTAACTGAGGCACAGAGAAGTTAAGTGACTTGCCCAAAGTCACACAGCAAGGAGGCAAAGAAGCTGGTATCTGAACACAGGCATTCCTGTTCCAGGATTTGTGCTGTTAAACGTCTTAAAGTAAATGAGAAGGGCCCTCTCCCGGAGGTGTCTGTAGGTTCACAAGGACCAAGACTGGAGCCAAATTCACAACCTAGGGTCCGGGCAGGGAGACGATACACAGATGCAGCTTGTTTGGCTCAGCCATGCTTAAAAAATAAAGACATTTTGCCCACCCTTGGTGCTGGTGCTCCCAGAGTGTCCCCTTAACACCAGCTGTGGGGAGAGAGGGCCCTGCAGGCTCCGACCCCTTCCCTTTGAGGTTCCTGATAACAGTTCTTGTGCCCATGTGCAACCTTAGCTCTTCAACTGCATGCTTCAGCCCACTTTCCAAGCCTGGCCCTCTGCTCCAATCTGCTGCTCTGCTTGACAGTTTAATTCACCATCTATTATAGGCCCTGCACATGTGGCCATTCTGTTGCATACGCCTCCTAGAGGGTAAGAAGCTCTGCAGAAGAGAACCACGGTGCAACAAAAAAGCCAGCTCCAGCCCAGAGCCTAAAGAAAGGCTTAGGAAATCCATTCATCCATCTTTTCTTCTACCCTTCCTCCCAACTCCCCTTTCTTTCTTCCTTCCTTCCTCCTTCCCATTGATCCATCCACCCATTCACCCATCCTTCCTTCTTCCCTTCCTTCCTTCCTTCCTTCCTTCTACCTATCCATCCCCATCCATCTACCCACCCAACCATCCACTCATCCATCCATCCATCCTCCCATCCACCCATCCTCCATCCATCCATCCACCCAACCATCCGCTCATCCATCCATCCATCCTCCCATCCACCCATCCTCCATCCATCCATCCACCCATCTATCCATTTACCCACCCATCCAACATCCATTCTTCCTTCCTTCCTTCCTTCCATCTGCCCATCCATCCACCCACTCACCCTTCCACTCATCCATCCTCCATCCTCCAACCATCAGTCCATCTCTGTCCCTTCCTTCCTCCCTCCCTCCTTCTGCCTGTTGATCCATCCATCTGTCCATCCATTGTTCCATCCTTCTTTCTGTCCATCTCTCTAACCATCTATCCAGCTGTCCATCCTTCCTCCCCGCCTCCACTGCCCTCCCCACCAAAACCGCCCGTGTCTTTGTTTCTGCTCTTCTTCCTCGCTGCATCCCCCCCGCCTCCCTCAGGTGGCATCTTGACCTGGCCCCATTGTCTTCACTCCTCAGACCTAACTCCATTTTCTGTAATTCTGGGGTGCTCCCTCCACTGCTGAGTCCCCTTCTGAGCTCTCCCCATCCTGAAATGCAGTTGCCACGACCACGGACTCTCTAGGACACATCTTTAGCAGTTCCTTTAGCTTGGGCTTCTCACTGTCTCGTGTGCAAGTTGAAAAATCACTGACTGCCAGGCCGGTACGTTGCAACCTCAGCGGTGCAGAGGCAAAACCTCCGAGGGACCTGGGGTTGCTTCTGCAGCTGCGCAGTAATGAACTGTCTCTACCTTGGGGACCGACTTCCTTATGGGTGGGGGTTTTATCTTTCTAACCTCAGTCACCCACTCCAAGTCTGCCGGGTCCTGTGTCACGGGCCGAACGCCATCTCTGGCACGTCCATCACGGCAGGGGGACGGTGCCTTTAGATAAACGAGTGGGGTCCCCAAGCCACCCTCTCCCTAAAGTGTGACCGAGAACAGAGACCTGCTTCTAATAACCTCCGGCTCCCCGCAGAGGAAGAACTTGCCCTGTGCACGTTACATTTCCACAAACTGGAGATCGGCGAAGAATTTCCTTGGGAGGTGCAGAGGCAGTCAAGGAAATCTAACCGGCCACGCTTCACTCAGAAGCCACCCGGCACAGGGATCGCCCTGCTCACCTGCCACCCGGGCCGATGGGCCCCATGCTTGGGCCTAAATGCGAACGCAAGTCGGGGAGGCCTCCACCCCTTTATTTTCCCACTGAGTCAGCCCCCAGCATCCTGCCAGCTCCTGAACTGCTACCGGCCTTTCCTTGACAGAGTCAGAATCTCCCTCGCCGCACCCCAGCCTGGCCCTGGGTGACCTCCACTCAGGATCTTGGTCCAGCCACCCAGGGGGAGCCGCTTGCCTTTCGGAGATAATTTCACCCAAGTTAGGACCATCTTTTCTCCAGCTTCTTGCACCTGGGATCAAATCAAACAACCTCATTTGTTCTGGGCGGAATGACAAGCCACGAAAACCCATTATTAGGCTCTAATTTCAGAAAATTGATCCTAATGAATAGCTAAATGGGGCTCAAGGTTGCTTCACGTGACACCTTATTGAAGCTCTGAGACGTCCTGACTGCTGGGTGGCAGCACGGCCATTCAGCCTGGCAGCCCCTGAGAGGGGAGCCCCCTTCGCGAGCGTCGCCGGCCGGGCTCCACAGGGCCCGCTCCCAGCGACGGCCGGGCGCCAGCTGCCAGGCGGTAAACAGGTCCACGCTGCCTGATTGTGCCGGCAGAAAGGCTAACAGCTAGAGCCCAGGGAAAGAAAGGGCTGGGAGGGAGAGGAGCCGCCAGAGCGAAAATAATCCCTTACCCCTGAGATGAACAAATAATTGAATAAGGGATTAAAAAAAAACATAGAACACAAGGAAACCTCTGCCAACGATGCCCGATGGCAAGAGTGAAAAGGGCTCCTGGGGGCAGAGGGGCTTTTGCTCCCCCTCCCCGCTCACCCTGTGGGGCCAAGGGCCAGGGGGGACTGTGAACTTGCAGGCCCAGCACGACTTTTCCTGCTTTTTCTGTCTTGGTGGAGAATGAGCTCCTTTTCTTTTAAGTGAATGCTCTCAGGAAGTCGTTTGGCTTCCCACACACTCCTCCTTCCTCTGCCAAAATTGGGAGCCTGGAGTCAGACCTTGCACTCGACTATGTGTTTTTCAGACACTTGTTGTCCCCCAGGTGGAAGCTGGGCTGGGCAGGGAGGGGGCACATCCAGCAGAAGTGTCAGAGTCAAGGGTTTTTCCCGCTCCCCCAGGGCTGAGAGGCGAGTGCAACTGGATTTTTCTCTCGAGGGCTGGGGCTGCTGGGGGGGGGTGGGGGGTGGCACTGCTTTGCCCAGAGCAGGGGCTCCAGGAAGGACTTTGGGGAGGTGCTCCATGACTGAACTGGCTTCCCGGAGTGGGCTGCACCAATTTATCCAAATCCAGGAGGGCACTGAGGGTGTCACCGCCTGCTTCCTCCTCTCGACCAAGCAGTAGTCAATGCTCTGCTCCCCCCAAGGGGCACTTAAAAGGGGGCTTGGAGGATGTCTGGATGCAGAGGCTGTGCCTGTGGCTCCAGCCTGGACCTTGGAGGCAGACGGGCCGGGCGGTGAGCTGTGTGCTTCTGGGCAAGACACTTAACCTCTTTGTGCCTCAGTTTCCTCATTGGTAACAGAACCTCCTGCAGGGGCTGCTGGGGGGATTTCTAAGATAACCTGCAGAAGGAAGACATGTTCTTGGGGGGATCGATGGGGAAGCTGTTCCAGGTGAGAGAACAGGTTCAACGTAACCCAGTCAGGGATAAGCAAGGCGTGTGGCAAGCACACGTGGCACAGAGGCAGGGAAGCCTAGCGGTCGGGTGCTGGGGCTCGGGTTCCAACCTCGACTGCGTGCTCATTAGCTGGTGTAAGCGTGGGAAAGTTGCCTCGATTTGCTCCTCTGCCGCTGGGGTAATGAATAATACTCTTTACCTCCTATGGGCACTGGGAGAACTGGTGAGCTACACACAGGGCCTTGGAACAGGGCCTGGCATACAGTAGGGCTTAACGAATTTACGCTATTATTCTTTTCTGAAGGAGATGAGGAACAAGGTGAGAGGTTAGATTTGACCCCCACACAACTGTGGTCCAGGCAGTGTTTACATAATTTCAAAAAGTGAGTGTTCAACAAACATAACGTAGTAGCCGGCACAATGTAACAGCTAGCACAACGTAACTGACGGCACGACGTAAACCCTTGCACACCGTAAGCCCTAGCACCACAGAACAGCTACCACGATGTAACCACTAGCATCATGTAACAGTTGGCATGACACAGCCCCTAGCATGACATAACTGCTAGCACGACGCAACAACTAGTAAAACATAACAGCTAGCATGACGTAACAGCTAGCACAACATAACAGCACAATGTATCAGCTAGTATGATGTAACCCTAGCAGGATATAACCCCTAGCACCACATAACAGCTAGCACAATATAATTGTTAGCATCGTGTAACAACTGGCATGACGTAATCCCTAGCATGACGTAACCGCTAGCAAGATGTAACAACTACTACAATGTAACAGCTAGCACGACGTAACAACTAGCACCAGGCATGATCACATGCCAGGCACAGCCCTAAGAGCTGGACGTGCAGTGGCTCATTCAATGCTGCCAGGCAGGCTTTATTACCATTTTCATTTTACAAACGGGGGACCTGAGGCCAGGACAGTGGAAGCAACTTGCCTGCGCCACACAGCGGGTAAGTGACTGGCTGGACCTTGAACCCGGGTGTGGCTCGGGAACCAGCACTGTTAACCATCAGACTGTGTCTAGCCCCCTGCCGCACAGCTGACCGGCTCAGCGAGAGAACCGGACCGAACCGTGGAGCAGGCAGCCCCCAGAAGCCACACTCTGCCGTGGGAGCCTGGGTTGGTGGTGGTGGGGTCTTCGCAGGCTGGGGCAGGGGGCCTGGAGGCTGGGCCTTGGCAAGGACATGTTCTAGTCTTGCAGCTACCTGGGCTGAGATTGGAAAAGCGGAGGGAGGGAACTGACCTGACCACAGCAGAGGGTGGAGGAAGACAGAAGACAGAGGGGAGGTGGGAAGCGGGAGTGGAGGGGGCTGGGGGGCTGGGGAGGGTGTCAGGGGGATGGTTCGGGTGGAGAGAGGGTCCGGAGCTGCAGGGAGGGCAGGGGAGGGGGCTCAACTTGGGCAGACATGGGTTTGGCTCCTGGCCCTGCTGGTGGAGCCTCACTTTCCTTCCCTGTGAATTGTGACAACTCCTTGACCAGGGGGATGCAGCAGGTCAAAGGGCAAAGGGCAGCCAGCCCAATGTTGGGCTCGTGCAGATCAGCTTAATGACTGATGGCTCTTGTTATGGTAAGATTGATCCTAAAAGGAATAACCAGAGCAAGGGTGTGGCTCTGGGAATCTTCCCATAGCCTTGTGACCTTCCTACAGAGATACCACTGCCCCCAAACTCTGCAGTCACCCCAGCAAGGAGTCCTCCAACTTCAGCTTGAATGCTTCCTGGAACGGGGCGCTCACCACCTGCCTGGACAGTCTGGAGTGCTGGGCGGCGCTCACTGTGGGAAACCCCTCACTCAGGCTGAGCCGGTGACCTAGGACTCTTGTTCTCGGCCTCATCTGGAAAAGCGAATGTCTTTCTCCAAGTGTAGAAATGACTCTTTTGATGGCAAAGCTGCACTATCCTGCCCTCATCGGTCTCCACCTCTGACAGGAATCTCCAGGTCACGGAGCTGCTTTCAGCCTTCTCTTCTGCTCAGAGCCTCTTACCGCAGAGTCTGGTAAACAGTTGTCATGAGCCACGCGGCTGAAGGCAGCTACCACGGCTCTGTCTTTGCTGAGACGTGAGTGGAGACGCCGAATTACACGGACACGTGAAACGCCAGAATCCCCTCTCCTCGCTCTGCCTGGTGTCCTCACGGGTTAAGGGGGGTGGCTCTGGCTGTGGCCCCACACACCGTGCAACACTCGTCTTCTCCAGACCACACAGGGGAGGCCCTGGGGGTAGAGAGGCTCGGTCTGTGGGTTCCAGCACCCCAAGATGTGTCCTGCACGTCTTCCCACAGCAGACAGGAAAAGCACAGGGTGGGGGTGATGCACAGTAGAAACTCGCCGTGCCCAGCCTCCAACACAGCTTCCGGCACTCCCCAAGCAGGAGCTCTCATTACCCTGGTGCTTTAAGATGGAAATAGGATAATTATAGCCTAAGAGGCTTTATTTCTTCATCTCCAAGCTTCTTGGCCTCTCCGTTGCCTTCCCCTGGGAAAAATCTTACAGGCAGGCAGTGCTTGTAATTGGAGGAGAAACGAAACACAACGTGCTTCTTTGCAGGGGACAGAGAGAGGCCTGGCTCTGAGGATCTAGAAATTCTTTTATGACATTTAGAGAGTCCGTAAGTGGACAGGTTGGAGGCTTGTGTTAGAGGAGGCCTGTCAGCTGGGGGACCCCAGTTGGCCTATATCCCCCCAAATCCTACGACACCCTAACGTCACGGATGGGCCGGATGTGGGCAAGTGGGACTCTCTGAGTCTGGCTTTTCCAGGGCCCAAAAGAGCCTTTTGTTCATGTTTGGGTTTGGGTGGCTGTAATTTATACCCCTTGGGCTTTGGATGAAACTGGCTGGGCCAACCGCCAAATCTCAATTCCCAGGAGCGGCGTGAGAGCTGAGGCAAAGTGCAGGAGTGCTTTGGAATGATCAAAGGGTCTTTTCTTTGTCAGGGGACTTTTTTTTTTTGAGAATTAGTTCTGGGGAGTTCCGGGACAGTAGATTCCTTCTGGAGCTGTAAGCAGGAAAAGTGGGAGATGGTAGGACGAAATTGGGGACCCCCAGGGTCAAAGCCAGAGGCTGCTGTGGGGCCTGCCACTGCTCCCTCGGCCCTGTCCGCAGAATGCTGCCACAGGACTGGCCTTGGGGAGAAGTGGCGTCCGGCCGTGGGCTGACAGCTGCGTGGCATGAGGACCCGCCACCGAAGCTGACATCAGGGTCCAGCTAAAGCCCTGACTGCTGCCCCTAACCAGAGCTGGGGCCCCCTCCCCTTAGCCCCTGCCCAAGCTTCCCCTCCATCCGTGGTCTCTGACCTGACGACGAGATGGGACAAGGTCTGACACAGGCAGGCTGGGCTGGCTCCTGATTCCTCCTTGGTAGAAAGCGGAATTCTTTCCGCCGTGTCCTTGCTGACCTCTGCGGGATTCCCGCCTGCCCCCTGCCCCTGGCAGCCTCCTGCAGCAGGCCCTGCACCCTCACCCCAGGGGCTCTGCACAAGCAGCCCCCCAGGAATGCTCGATGGTGAGCTGTCCAGGGGAAGTGTGCACATCGGGATCTGCTTCCCGTGGTTTCCCCTGCACGGAGCTGGGCACACAGCAGGCGCTCAGTAAATACCGGTTGATCAGCATCTCCTACCAGCCAGGCACGACGTGCGCACCTACATGTACGTTGTTGTCCTTAGTTCTCCCAGCACCCCAGAGAGGCAGCGGCATCGCCAGGGGATTTAGGTAACAGGCGCGGCGACGGAGCATCAAGTCGGCGGAGCTTTGACATCCGTGATGGCGCGTCCTTTTCCCAGGCCCATTTTACAGAGGAGGAAACTGAGGTCCGAGCAGTTAGGTGGTGAAGTGGCAGAGCTGGTTGTGAGCCCCAAGAACACACATGAAGGGCACCCTGGTGACACAAGCTGACCGCAGCAGGTGGGCCCTGGGGGATTTTCTAATGGGGAGGGGGGCACGGGGCCGTGACCCTCCTTGCATTCACTGGTTGTCCTCGGGACGGCCAGTGGGCGTGGACTCACCAGCCAGACAGGCCCAGGGACTCTGGCTATGGCCCCAGGTGACGGCCCAAGAGGAGGGCACGTGCGTGAGAACTGGGCCGTCTGGGTGCATGAGCACGAGGGTGCACGCGTGTGTGTGCCTGCATGTACAGCCAGGGGACACCACCCTGGGGTTTTCTGATAAGGACACGAAAGTCGCTCTCCATCTCTTAGATGCTCGGGTGGGGACAGGGTTGTCTGATGGCATCAAGGGAGCAGCGCCCACTGCCACCCTCACCAGGACCTGTCGGCGAGCTGGCTGAGGCCTTGGAGTTTCCGCCAGGAGCCACCGATTGATCGGACGCAAGAAGGGCCAGCCTGGCATCCCCCTTTCAGTCTCCCCTGCCCGCACCCAACTTCAAATCACACAGGTTCCACCGAGGCACATGGGGTGAGACCCTCGGCCTGCTGGGGGCTCCCCTTGGCAAGCAGCAGGGACTCAGTGGAACCTCAGCAAGCCGGGAGGGGGCTGGACAGGGAAGGGGTCTGGGGTGGGGCCCTGTATCGTCAGGCCCGTGGAGCGAGCAGCGTGTGGGCTCTGGGGCTGGCTGCCCGGGCTTGGGTCTCGCGCTGCCCCTGCCTCAGCACGACTCAGGGCAGGTCACGGGCTCCCACTGTGCCTTCTCTGTCCCTTCTCTCCAGTGTAAAGCTCCCTGCGCTTCACGCCAGGCCCCCGAGCGGCTGCACTTTGGCCGGGGGAGCCTTTGCAAACCCACTCCCCTTGGTGATGGGTGGGGACCTGGTGCTGAATTCTGGGTCAGGTCCTCATGATGCCAATCACTCTGACAGGTGAGGGCCGCACCGAGCCGCACACCTTGCAGAGAGGTGGCAGCCTCTGGTCCTCGTGTGTAAAACAACCTACTTTCAGGCCACGGCAGGCCATCTGTGGTCCCAGATTCAGCCTACTTTAGAAGGAGGCACCTGGCAGGGCTGTTTCCAGGCCTCTTGTTTTTCTATCTGGGCCCTCTGCCGCCAACACCCTTCCCCAGCATCTTCAGGACTCACCTCTTCCAGGAAGCCCCTGATATTCCTCACCCCGTGGGTCCTGACCCTTTGCTCCTGGGCCACCTCTGTGGCTGGTCCCGCCTCCCAGTAGTCACATGCGGTGGAGGCCAGCACTGCCTGGTGCCCAGGATCCCACCGCCCCAGCTGGCAATGCCACGACCCAGGGCTGCAGAGGAGGGGACGGCCACGTCTGCTCATCCAAAAACATCTGCAGAAGGTGTTCGGCCACCACCTCCAACCTCAAAGCCTGGGTTGGATCAGGGGCGCTGCCTGGAGGAAGGGCCAGCGCCTGGACTGCGGGTGACATTGGGGCTCAGCGGTTGGCGACACGGGCTTGGGAATCGCAAGTTCAATTCCCGCCTTGGCCACTGGTGGGCAAGTGACCCCGAGTAACTCGCGTGGATGTCCCCTGGGCCTTGGCTTCCTCACCTGTGGAGCGGGCAGGTAAGGAAAGCTGCAGGGAGGCCGCGAGGATCACGGGAGAGAGCAGGTGGCCCTGGGGCCTGGCCGAGGCCCGCTCTCCCTGCTGGGGGTCTCTACTCGTGGCAGCATCACAGGACTCCAGAGCCCTTGGCCCTCCCGGCTCTAAACCAGCTGCCCTTTCTGGCCCAACGCACCCTGGTCCCAGGAAAGAGGGACCCTCTTCAGGCCGTCCCCGAGAGGCTCTTGGCTGGGTCAGAATAGCTCCCTAGCATGACCCAGAGCCCAGAAACCTGTAGACCCAATGGGGGGTTGTATCCACGGCCCTCCTCCCACCTCCACTCCCTGCAGACTCTACCTGTGGATGCAGGAAGGAGCCGGGGGGAGAGACCCCGGTCCCTGCTTACCCCAGAGCGCCATGAAGACGGAGAAGAAGACGGTGGCGGGGTTGTCGAAGAGGTGGCTGGCGCGGGCCGTGGCGCAGGCCGAGCTCATCTTCCAGTAGCTGCAGGTCTTGTCACACAGCGGGCACATGGTGATGTTGTGCCGCTGGTCACACATCTCCATGCTGCAAGAGAGCGGGCAGCTCGAGGGGGGCCGGGCGGGGGGCTGGCGGGGGCCCCCGTGGTCCCCGTCTTGGGGGCTGCTGACCTCGGCCAGCTTTGGCCAGGGTCCGTCCCCCGTCTCCACACAGAAGGGCTCCATGCTTGGCTCAACGTGCTGCTGTCACCACCTTAACATCCTTCATGATTCTTCAACCAGCGACCCCCATTTTTGTTTTGCACTGGGACCACCAAAACTGGCTGCCCCTTGCTTTGTGCCAGGAGAGGGGCCTGTGAGGGTTCCGCTGGGGGGCAGCCCATGGCAGCTGGCACCTGCAGCCTGGACCCGGGGTGATGCCCCAGCTGACCCTTCTCAAACAACCGACCACGTCAAGGCTCGTGAGTGCCAGGGGACACGGTGGGGTCACCAGCCCTGGGCACAGCCTGGGCATCACCCCATGAAGGAGGTGGGGAAACGGTGCTCACCGGGAGAGCAGGGGCTGGGTGGGAAGGAACACGTCCCCAAGCTGCCCAGGGTGGGGGAGGCCCACCCCAGAGGACTCGCTTCGGAGACAAGGGGCACCAGCCGAGGGAGATGGGGCCTGGGGAAGGGCAGGCTTTTGTTCTGCTGAGCGCTCCCCAGCACCTCCATCCTTCCCCACACACAGGGTCTCTTCCACGAAACGTGGAGCTGTGTGAGCGGGAGCCCCCGGCCAACCTTCATAGAGGCCCATGTGGAGAATGGGCTCAGAGAGGGGAAGCAACTTCCACAGGTCACACAGCAGAGGGGGGATTTGAATCTGGGCCTCTCTCAGCTCCAGAAAGCAGGAGGGGCAGCTGCCGAGGCTGGGGGCTGAGTTTGGGTCCTCTCCTCAGCCCAAGTCCTTTAGCTGTGACTCGGGCCAAGCCCTTTAGCTGCAGACTCAGTTTCTTTTTCTGGAATACGAGAAGAGGGGCAAGGGGCAGGTCCTTCCTGCCAACCAGGACGAGACCCTGATCTGTCAACAGACACCCAGGCTGCAAGGTGTATTCCAGAAACAATCAACGTGGTTATTTAAAAGAAGATCCTGACTCATGCTTGGTGCACGGCAGTTGGTGCTGGGTCCACATCTGTTGAGGGGCTCTGGGGGACCCTCCCTGGGCCCCAGCCCCATGGGCACCGAAAGCCCTATTCTCTTTTTTCAGGGACAGTCACCAAATGTTTACAAGAATAATATGCGTGTACTGACATGCCGGGCACTGTACTGGGCAGGGGAGACGGAAAGCAGTTCTGGGAGTTGAGGCCCATCTGGGCAGGTGGGGGGCAGGCACACGGGGGAAGGAGGTGCGGACTCTCAAGCCCAGTCTCGGCTCCACCTCTTGTTATCTGCGTGGCCCTGGGCCTCAGTTTCCCCATCTGCAAAATGGGCACGCTGACAATGCAGGGCATCTAGCCATTGGGCTGCCACGAGGGCTGACCAAGTGGACTCAGCTCGAGAGATGGCCTGGCCCGCTAAGGCCGTGCGTGTGTTTGCCATCGCTGGTGCCGATGGCCAAGCACCTCACCAACACAGCAATTTAAACAGAAAGCCCAGAAACCTGCAATTGCTCTAAAAAAGAAAGAAAGAAAAGAAAGCACGGGAGCCAGTCTTGCTTCCTCTCCTCCGGGACCCCACTAAGGAGGCAGAAGGGGACAGTGTGAGAGGGGCTGGGAAATCCCCAGCTGCCATGCCCGAGCCCCTGTCCTAGGGTACCCGGCTGCAGTGACCACCCTGGCCTGAGGGTGGGGGTCCCGGAGCCCCGAGGGGTGGGCTCCAGGCCAGGCCATGGCACTCTGCCTGCCTGTGAGCCATTGGCATGCCCGGGCCCCCCTGTCTCCCACCAGCCTCGGCTCCCAGGGCAAATGCCACCAGCCAGACAGAGAGTGTTTTTCAGCTGGATTTACACCCTCGTTCACTTCATGCTTCACTAGCAGCAGCCAAAACAAAGACAAGAAAGAGGAAGAGGAGGGAGGGGGAGAGGACAGGCTGCCCAACAGCCTCTGATGGGGACCAGACCCAAGGGGAGCACACGTGCCTGCTCAGACCAGAGGGCACCAAGGGGGACCCCGGCTGGGAGACAGCAGACCCCGTCTACACCCCATGGGCAGCTGAATCCCGAATAAACACCGTTTGCCTCTCTGGACCTGTGCCAGAAGGTGGTCAGAGCTGCGAGCTACTCCCCTTTCTCGAGGCCACCTGGGGAGCAAGGGAGGCAAGTGGGGGGCACCCAGACTCTCTCCCCCTTGGGTCAGGGTCCCCACAGAGCAGGGGGGGCTCCCCCCTTTCATTGCCACTTCCTTCTGACTTGGAACTCTTTGAGCCCAAAGCCAGAACCAAAATTCCCACCAGCCTGGGCCACTTTGATCTTTCCCACAGTCCAGCCCCGAGCAGAGTGACCTCATGTCATATTTGCAAACAAAGGGACAAGCTTTCTCCTGCCGGGGACCAAAATAAACCCTGGGGGAGATAAGCCCGTTAGACTCTGGGTGGGTGGAATATTTGAGGTGTTATTCATGGATGAAAGCACAATTTAAACAAAAATTTCCTGGATTTGGCCTTTGTGAGCTGTTACATTGCAATGAGCCGATTTCTTCATTAGGTAACGGCATCACCGGCTCGTTACTGACTGGAAACAGCGATGGGTTTTCCAAGCAGCAGCTTTAGTTTCGAGATCCTTGCTGGGGTTGCTAGAAATGTAACCCAACTGATGTATCAGAACCTCTCCCAGAAGCCATCAGCTCCTGGAAGGCAGGGGCGATTTGCACAGAGAAAGGCCTCGATAAGCCATTTTTCCATGGCACAGCATTCCTGGTCTATTGTCTCAGTTATCCTTGGGTTGGTTTGGGCACATGGGAGACACAGTTACAGGAGGACTGGACACTGCTCCTTTAGCTTGTGACTCGGGCTCCAGATGCCACTTTGCGAGAAGCAGCCCCTGCACCAGGCCGGGCTGTGGCCGGGCAGGGCCCTCTCCCGAGAGCTCGCCCTCTGACCTCCGCCACGGTGGACACAGAAGGACCGTGGGCACTGCACTCACAGGGTGGGGCAGGTGGTCTGAGCCACCCGCCTTAGGGGGCCCCTCCTAGCCGGGGACAAGGCAGGCTCACGGGAGGGGGAGAGCAGCTCGCCAACCGGCCCGCACCCAGACCCTGCACATTGTTCTGTTTCTTGGCCACATAGGGAAGGGGGTGAGTTTTCTGGTCACATAATGACAAAAAATTAAAGGGAAAAAAGATCAAAGAACGAGAATGGGCCAGGTGCTTATTGTATGTCTTTCTCTAGAGCCTTCTGTCCTGACAGCTCATGTTGCACCTGGAGATTTCTTTGGGGGGCCTGAGCGTGTGTGCAGGAATTTGTGTGAGACATCAGAGTGGTAGACCATACATGGTAG
Source organism: Choloepus didactylus (assembly GCF_015220235.1). Classification (NCBI taxonomy): domain Eukaryota; kingdom Metazoa; phylum Chordata; class Mammalia; order Pilosa; family Megalonychidae; genus Choloepus; species Choloepus didactylus. The sequence continues at coordinate 5,392,107 of NC_051312.1, forward strand.
ACTGGACTATGTCCCCAACAAAAGGCAGGTTCTTAACTTTAATCCACGTTCCTGGGGGCGTGAGCCATTCAAAACCAGGACCTTACTCCTTGGTGAATATGTTCTTCTAAGACCCCTCTTAGGCGTGGCCCATGGACTCAGGGTGGGCCTTCAGCCTTAGAAAGAGAAGCCTGAAGTTAAAGAAAGAAACAAGAGGACACGAAGGATATTGCCATGGGATGCAGACAGAGACGCAAGCCAAGGAGCCCCAAGGACCGTGGCGAGACAGCACTGGGCTTCGGGGGACAAGCGACTTCCCCAAAAGCCTCGACGTTGGACCTCAGGTCTCCCCTAAGCTGCTGCCCCCCAGCCGGCACGCAGGGAGCCCTGCCCGCTCAGGCCCGGCGCTGACCGACAGGCCGGTGTCCACCAGGGGAGGCTGGGGAGGTGCCGCCCGCCTACCTGGGGATGTTGTCGTCGACGGTGGCACATCCGTAGAGGAAGACGATTATCCCAACGATGGAGGCGGGGATGAGCATCTGGGTGTACACGCCCAGCCAGGCGAAGTACAGGCCGATCTTCTCGCCAAAATACTTCCTGCGCCGCCAGGCCCGACAGAGACAAGCAAACTCTGGTTCAACAAGACTGGGAAAGCCGCGTCTGGGCCCCCCCTCAGCCAGGGACAGCGTGGGTTAGGGCCCCTGGTCCTCTCGTCCAAGTAGCAGAGGCGGGGCTCAGCCAGCCCCAGAGGTTTGGGCTTTCTCTCTGCCCTTCCTGGGCCCACCCCCGAACCATGTGCCCGGGAAGTGGGGGCACTGCCCCTGTGATGGCTCACACGGGTGGGGGTGGGTGCATTTCCCCTGGAGTGGTCAGCACCACAAATGAATTTGGCAGAGAGATGCCAAGAAAACCAGTGCCTCCACATCTCAAGAGCCCCTGGCTTCCCTATGGGCTTACGTGGATCTTATGGGCAAGGCTTCGGCCTACGGGACACACTCGGCCTAACCTGGCTGCCTTGGTCCCCCTTTTCTCACCCCATGGGGTCAGAGTTTCTCTTGAGAGAAGACCAATCGCTTGGAAAGCAATCCTTCACTTTCTCAGGTGGCTCTTTTCTTCCTTTAGCACTGGGAGGCAGGAAACCATCGTGGCTTCCCCACCGGGTGTGGCCAGGATGTGAATTTAGGAGAGATGACGAAACAGATGGGGAAAAGCCCGTTCTCCAGGGAACGGGAAGGCATTGCTAAACGAACGCTGCCCAGCCTGCTGGTGCTCTACCCACCACTGCCTTCAAGTTCCAACAGGTGCCCAGTCACTGAATATTTAGTGCAGCTGAAACCCACAGGGACATTTCTTTGATCGACATCTAACTGTGGCTTCCTGCCCCTCAGCCTTGGCCTGGGGAGCCAGGCCTGCCCTCCGTGCCCCCCTCTTACCTGACCAGGTCGATGGGCTGGTATTTATAGAAGACCCCGTAGCTGGCCCACTCTTCGTACAGGAGCTGGGAGGGAGGAAGTGGTGAGAGGCAGGGTGAAAACAGGGCCCCCTCAGTTTGCTCCCCCGGAACAGAGCCGCTGAGGGCAGTGATGAACTGATGGATGTAATTCATGGCTACTTCATTCATTCATTCAACAAACACTTATTGAGCGCTGGCTGTGCGCCGGGGGCTACGCTGGGCACTGGGTCCTCGAGGTGAATGATGGAGACACAGCCCTGAGCTCGTGGGGGGATGGACACTGTCAGGTGGTGAACTGTGTCCCCCAAAAGGACATGCTCAAGTCCCAACCCATGGTCCCGACTGTGACCTTATATGCAAATAGGGTCATTTCAGGCGGAACTAGTAGAGTTAAAATGGGGTCAGATTGGAGTATGGGGGTCCTTTTCCAATATGACTTGGATCCCACCAAGAAGAGGCAATTTGGAAAGAGACAGACAGATGGCGGGAGACGGCCACATGGAGATGGGTGGAGACTGGGGCGATGTGTCTACAGGCCAAGGGGTACCCAGGATGCCCAGAGAGGCAGGAAGGAGCCCCCCTGCAGGGCTCGGAGGGAGCGTGGCCTGTCACAACAGTGATTTCGGACTTCAGCCCCCAGGACCACGTGAAAATAAATATCTGTTGTTTGAAGCCCCCCACTTTGTGGTACTTGGTTACGGCAGATGCCAAGGAACAGGTGAAACCCATCACCATCTCTCTCCAGCTCTGGAAAGGGAGCCCCCAAACCCAGGGTGCAACGAGCAGGCTCAGTGGGAGTTGAGCTGGGGCTGGAGTCGGGTGGGGGGTGGGGTCCCTGAATGAGAAGGAGCTGAAGATTTTAGGTGCAGGTGCAAGTGAGAAAGAAAGTTCTGGAATCCTCGCTCTTCGTGAACCGGTCTGGAATTCTTCTAAAACGGCCTGGCGCTGTCAGGCTTTCCCACCCAGCTTTTTCGGTTGTCCCTGTCAGATACCAAACCATTCGTTCTCAAGGGTGGAAGCCACCGAAGGCAACATTCTAACAAGCCTCATGGGGTGTGAAGACCACGGGACTCCCAGCTCCCGAGACGGCTGCTGAACCACGCGTGGTGGATGCATGGAATCTCTACACACCCTGTCATCCCCGAGGCTGGGGCAGGACGTTAATGAGTTTGATGGATCTGCAGGCAGAAGCCTTGTAGTAACATGTTGACGTGTGGGATTGCTCGTTAAAAAAAGGAAAAACAAACACAGAACTCACGCATGGGAGTAATTAATGCTTTCACCAGCCTTAGCTCAGCACCCAGGGTCACCCATCACCCCCTCTGGCTGCAGGTGATGCCCTAAGGAGGAAGACGCAGGTACCCAGGGGTCTCCCATCTTGTCCCAGGATGGATCAGCTGCCCACCGGGAGCCAGATGGCAGGGCAGGCAGCCCGTCCCCTGGGCTCGGGGCCCCTTTGCTGGGTCAAGCTGCAGGTTGAGAGGGTCAGAGGTCAAGCTGGAGGAACCCCCAGGAGACCCTTGTCACATCTCCTCCCCATCCCTGAGGGGTGGAAAACGGGACGTGCAGAGTCTCAGAGGCCAACTACAGCTAAGGCTCTCTGTTTGGGGTCACTTCTGGGGCTGGTGTCCTACAGAGACCCCAAAGGAGGAATGGGGAGGGGAGCCTGAGGTTGCAAGGCTCCATCCTGTCCTCAACCAAACTTTCAAAGGGCCTTTTGCTGAACCCCACAAGGATGACACTCCACGGGGTGACACTTCAGCCAGCAAAGGACTTTCCCACCCATGGCCCGGGCAGGCGTGGGGGGCTCTTCTGTCGCCGAGCAGCAGGAAGACCCCCTCAGCTTCCTGAGCTGCCCCTTCTCAGCTGGTGTCAGACGAGGGACAGAAAAGAGGCCGGATGGGCATGCCTGTCTGAGGCCACCACGGTCCCCTGAAACACTGCTTCTTAGCTTTTGGCCTCTTTCCTTCTTAAATATTTGAGTTTTTTTTGGGGTGGTAGTGGTGGTTCCTACGCTCCAATTTTGCTGTGGCCCCATGAAAACACACATTATTTTGTATCATCAACCTAAACCCTCTCCCCCACTGACTTGGAAAATTCAGAGCTGAAGACATGACTATCTATGCACAAAGATATGTTGCAAGTAAGTCTTTGCAAATTTAAAATATGCAAGAGGCCGCTGGGAGGGGACAAGCTTCCACAGACAAGGGGTCAGGGGGGCCCAGAGAGGACCCTCTTGCTGCGGTCCCTCGGGGTTCCTCCCGCAGCTCTGGGAGACAGCACCCAGGGGAATTTAAGTGCTGTGTTTCCTTGTGAGTCAATTCACACGCCTCCACGAGGCAGGGAAGGAATCAACATGGAGAAGCAAAATGCTTTCTGAGTAATTCATAAGTGAGCCTGGCTGTCCAAACCCAGGCTTTGCCTGCTCTGATCTCTGTAAGAGAAGTTCTCTGTAGATTCAGGAGCCTCTCTGTGAGCGGTGCAAACAGGAGGTAGTCAGCAGGGTTCTGAGTTTTAAAAGAATAATGGCTTGGCTCCTGCTGGGTCAAGCCTTAGCCGTGTCTAAGCAAGGGCCTGGGGTGCCCAGGCCTCCTCCTGTGCTGGGGTGACGGCTCCACTGAGCCACAGTGGGAGATCCTGGGCAGACCCCCACGCCCCGATTCCTAGTGGGTAATCCCGGGCAGACCCCAACCCCAATCTCGAGTGGGTGATCCTGGGCAGATCCCCTTCTCTGACCCTGAGGTGGTGACCCTGGGCAGACCCCCACACTGTGATCCCGAGTGGGTAACCCTGGGCAGACCCCATCCCCCAATCCTGACGGGGTGACCGTGGGCAGACCCCCCTCTCTGACCCTGAGGGGGTGACCCTGGGCAGACCCTCACTCCTCCTTTATACAGGAGGACCTGTCCGTGTCCCCAGGCCACCAAGAGAATCCAGGTGGGTTATGGTGCGTTTGATCACCAGGTGAGACGCAGGTGCTGGGGCTTGTTTGAGTCAGTTCTGCTCATGCAGAGGATGAAGGGAAGGCGGCACTTTGCGGCGTCAACAGGGGAGATGGCAGCCAACAGCCCTGTGTGAGGCTGTCCTGCTTCTCTGGGAAGGCAGAGCAGCCAGCTCTAACCTGGACAGCTTCCTCCCCATAACTGGAACCAAATCACTGATTTATACCCCAGGGAGACTGGGAGGTGAGCCAGAGAGAGAGAGAGGGAGGGAGGGAGGGGGGAGGCAGAGGGAGCGGGAGAGAGGGGAGAAGGCAGACTGCCCCAGGGCAGGGCAGACAGCAGACGGCAGGAGTCCCCGAAACAGCCGGGGGGAGGGCTTGGCCGGGTCACCGTGGCCGCTGCGTCCCCGTGGCCGCTGCGTCCCCAGGGCTTGCCCAGCTCTGGACAGGCCAACAGCTCTCGCCACCGTCCGCTCCCCTGCCGTCGACATAAACCATTGCACCCTGGTGGCGTTTTCTTCCTGCCAGGAAGAGAGCCTCAAACACCACACCGTTGGCAGGGCAAAGAAATCCAAACTCAGGATTTCAGAATTATCAGTGGAAGAAATTCCTGGCTGAGCCTTCGCTTCAGCCAGCAGGGCTGGAGGTGTCAGGGTACAGGGAAGGGCCCGGCCGGGAGGCCAGACCAGCTGGGGGATCCGGAAGCTTCCGAGCACCCAGACCTCGGAGGGGCCCCGCTCATCCCACCGGCATCTCTCCTGCTCACCACGGCTCGGTCGCTGTCCTTAATTCCTTTTTAGTCCCTGCCCATTGCCCATTTCTCCACCTAGAATGGTTCGTTGCATCCCCTGTACTTTCAACAGCTAACAGGTTTCGGGTAAGGAATTGTTGAATGAATGAATGAGTGAAAGAGTGACTGAGTGAATGAACGACAGATCAAGGGCCCCATGGCTCCCAGTCCAGCACAGAGTTGGAGCAGATTTCAATCCATACCTGGGGAGAATCCTACCCATGATCCTGGCAAGCCTATCAGGGGGTCCCAGCTGTCCGTGCTCCCCAGGACCAAAGCTGTACCCCCTCCTCTGCTGCCCATGGGCACCTGCCATCACAGTCCTTGCTCCCGCATGGATCTGAATCACCCACGCACCTGGAGGAAGGAGCGTTTGGCTTCCAAGGGCTCCCAAGTGTCTGTGATTTGAGGATCCGCCGACAGCTATGGCGGCTCAGCTCAGCCCGGGCCTGCCCCCGCTGACTCATTCCTGAGGGTCCCACCCACTCACCACCCCCTGCAGCTCTGGCACAGCCCAGGAAAATGTCCTTGGCTGTGCTCACCCTTCTGTCCTGTGAGATACCCGGGGGCAGGTGGTTGGAGCTCTTGCCACCAACAGGAGAAATAAGCGCGAAGCCACAGCTTTTTTCATTGCAATAAGAAATTGTTTCAATGAAACAGATCTCACTGAAGCAGATTTTGTCCTTGAAAAGGCAAAATACTCAGAACCAGGTTATGAAAGGGCCATGTGGGAGAATGAGGAGAGGCTCCCTGAAGCTCTGAATTAGGATTCAAACACCTATCTGGACCATTTCCCCTCCCTTCCTCCTTCCCTTCCTTCTTTTCACATTTGTCTGTCTGTCCATCCATCCACACATCCATCCATCCATCCATCTATCCATCCATCCGTTCATCTATCTAGCTATCCACCCACTCTTCAAACCCACCCATTCATCCACCTATCCATACAGCTATCCATTCATTTGTCCATCCATCCACCCATCCATTCATCCATCTGTCCATCCATCTAGCCCTCCACCCGTCTGCCCACCCATCCATCCACCCATCATCCATCCGTCTGTCCATCCATCTATTCATGCATCATCCATCCATCTGTCCATCCATCCATCCATCTATCCATCTAGCTATCCACCCACCCATCAAACCCACCCATTCATCCACCCATCCATACATCTGTCCATTCATTTGTTCATCCATCCACCCATCCATCCATCCTTCCATCCATCAATCCATCCACCCATCCATTCATCTGTCTGTGCATCCATCCATCCACTCATCATCCATCCATCCGTCTGTCCATCCATCTATTCATGCATCACCCATCCATCTGTCCATCCAGCCAGCCAGCCATCCACCTGTCTGTCTGTCCACCCATCCATCTACCCATCCATCCATCCACCCATCTGTCCATCTGTCCATCCATCCATCCATCCATCCACCCATCCATCCATCCATCATCATCTATAGCTGCTGCCCAGGGACCAGGCCTTGTAATTGTTGTTGAGACACAAAATTAAGTGGCAAGGGATAGGGTGAGGAGATGACAACATCCCAGGCAGAGGGAACCTCTGGGTGAGGACACACCTGAGTTGTGTTTGAAGGGCCTGGCACACAGGTGCGCCCAGTAAATATTTCCTGAATGAGACAGTCTCGGCACCAACGTGACCAGGCAGCGAGCGAGGTTATCATGGTGCCCAGAGTGGCTGGAGCATGGACAGGGGATGTCAGGGTGGAGGGCAGGTGACCTGGAGGACCGAAGTCAGCCAGGAAGGGGTCAGATGGCACCTCCCAGTGGAGCCGGGCACCAGCCGAGCAGGGGACGGAGGGGGCTGGGCTCTGGGCCAGCGCTGTCAGGACAGGTCCGCGGAGGGGATGGTGCTTCTCAAATGGGATCGGGCGGGGGAGGCCCCACAAGTCACGGGGTCTCTGTGAATGCCAGATGTTACACTAAAAATAACCAAATATGTAATTTTTGTGCTAAATCAGATAGCATCTTCAGCTAGATTCCACGGCAGGCAAGTTGTATCAAATGCCAGAAGTTTAAAGACACGTACGGGGCAGAGACGGGACGGGGGCCCAAAAAGAAGAACATTCCATACACCCGGGTTTGGGGGGGGCTGCCTCCACCCACTGGCCAGCGAAGGACCAGTTCTCGAGGCAGGATGCAGAACAAGAGTCTGGAACACAAATGAAGGGGGCCTGAGCTTGTTTGAGGAACCGAGAGAGGCCACCGTGGAAGCTGGGGAGGGACGCTGGTTCTGGCCATGGGCACGCGTGCGGGGCAGCAGGGAAGAAGGAAGCGGGAGAAAACGGCTTTGGGAGGGAGATGCCCACTTGGGAGGTGTGGGAGGAGCAGGGCTTCCCGGGCTCTGGATGGAAGGAGCAGGGGTCCCCTGCCAAGAGTGAGGGGGCTGGAGCAGGGGGACCGACGCTCTGGAGAGTAGGGAGCTTTAGGGACAGGCACTGAAGGAGACAAGGTCACTCAGTGTTTCCCAAAGTGTGTTCCACAGCACACTAGCTCAACAGCTTTTCCACTAAAAAGGGTTCCAGGTGAAGTCACTTTGAGAAACACTGGGATGACCCGTGACAATCAGGTTTCCCCAATGCGACGTGCCGCTGGGGGCCGTGGCTCTCTGCAGCCGGCCACAGCAGTTCCCAAACTTATTTTCCCAAGAGCAAAGCGGGATGAGGCCCAATGTCAGCAGGATACGGGTTTTAACTCTGAGCAGGAAGGATAGCGCAGAAGGGGCGCACCTTTTCCTTTCGCGTGTTCAGAATAACCTGCTGTTGGAGGGTGAATGGTGCCCCCCAAAATGATGAGCTCAAGTCCTAACCCCGGTCCCATGAGTGGGGTCTTTGAAGATGTCATTCGTTAAGAGGAGACCAAACCGGATGAGGGTGACCCCCAAATCCAGAATGGCAATCCTTGTGAGAAGGGAACAGATCCGTGGGATGGTGGGGCAGAGGTGGGGTGACGAAACCACAGGCCAAGGAGCCCCCGGGATCGCCAGCTACCCTAGCAAGGAAGTGAATCCCCCGAGACCTCCGAAGGGAGCGTGGCCCTTCTCACACCTCGGTTTTGGACTTCCGGCCCCCAGAGCTGCGAGATGACACATTTCTGTGGTTTTAAGCCCCCCATGGGGTGGCACTTAGACCGAGCAGCCCCAGGACACGACCTTGTCCTGCCAAGGGGTATCTGTGAGAATCAACAAAGGTAAACAGAACACGCAGAAGGCGCTCACTGACTGCCTTCCTGAAATGTGGAGGCAGGGCCTGTGGCACCCCCGGCTGTAGACTCAGACTGAGATGTCCTCGCAGCCAGCCCCCGAGGGACACCTCAAGGGTAGACGGGGACCCTCCCGCGCTGGCCCAGACCCTCCCCAGCCCCTCCGTCAGCTGGCACCCCGCTCCGCGCCCTGACCCAGCCGCCTGCCACGTCACACCAACTCACCTTTCTGTCGTTGAACTCGACATTTTCACCTTCGTAGTCTCCCTGTTAAAGTGGAGAAAAGGAAAATTCTTATGAATTCTATAGAGCTTCAGAGCTGTTCAAAGTCATAAGCTTTCAAAACGTCAACTCCAGCCAGCCTCACGGACACAGGTTAAAAACATCACGGGACAAACCAGGCCGCCCTTATCTTTGGAGTCACTGTTGTAACGAAATGGCTCTGTGAATTGTTGGCGGTCACTGGGGAGCATCCCTCTACCCCCGGAAAGCCTGAGGAGCCCTCACCCCTCCATGCAGAGTGCATCTCCAGCAAAGGAAGGACACAGGGTCAGTTCCTTAGAATTGCAACATAAAAAAGGTGGCTTTTTGGAGCAGAAGAATTGTTATCAACGGGGCAAACACACATCCCGCTCCGCTGGGACAGCCCCAGCTTGTGTTTCCTCTTCCTGGTACTGCCTTTTGCTCTCAAAGGCCTCAGGAGGGACAATAAATTATTATAGGGTCACCCTTTCTAGAGGACATTGGACCCGAAATGCCAGTTTTACAGGTGGAACCACTGAGGCTCAGAGGAGCAAACTGTACTCTGGCTAAGTTTGGGACTTGGATCCAGGTGTCCGAAACCAGAGGAGAAGAAGGTTCTAAAATGCAAAAAATGAGCCCCAAACAGTAACGGCTGATCCAGGTAACTGTGGAGGAGGAGCGAGGGAGACCCTGGGCTGGCCTGGCCCTCCTCCTGGAGGGCTGCCTGGTGCCCACCCCTCCATCTCCTCCTTCCAGGACCCCCGCCGTGACCTGACCAGGGGCCCAAACAAGCCAACCCCAGAAGCCAAGAGCAGTTTGACCAACTCCCTCCTAAGTCTTCAGCGGAATCCTTACCCGCCCAGGCCCGAATCCTGGTAGCACTACTGGTTTCTTTCCCTGGCCAAGATGGCCACACAATTCCAGTGACACCTCCTCTATGCAGAGATCAGTTAGCCGGTGACCGCAAGGCGGGGGTAGATGCCAACCAGGAAGGAAGCCAAAGAGCCCCCGAGCAGCCAACACAAATGTCAGAGTGGTTTTTATTCTCTTGTTGTCACACGCGAATTACAGATGAGTTCCTTAGGGTCTTGCTCGGAGCCTATGACTCTTACTTTATGCACAGTTCTATCAGGTTGTGAGCTGCTTGGGGAAGGCACCTGGCACAGTGCTTGACTGAAATTCCTGTTGAATGAATGAATGAAGGAATGAATGCAGTAAGCAGGACCCTGGAGGAGGGGTGAGGATGCGAGGGTCTGCTGCACTGAAAGCAGTGAGCAGTGAGGGAGAACTTAGAGGTGGGGGAGACGGGTGAGGAAAAAGGTAGAGCGAAGAGCTGGAGAGTGTGCAGCTGAGAGCCGAGTCTGCAACATCACTTCAGTTCGGGGTTCTCTGTTTTAGAGGATGTGGGTGTCCATGGCCAGTTCAGAACAATGAATTCCCCCAGATGTGTATACATCAGCTTTGGTACGTAATGGGGTAGGTGTCCTTTGGTTTTACAGAGAATCCGTGACTGTAAAATTCCCTTTTCCCTCAATATTCCCAGAGCACACATTATGGATACGGGCAAGTTGCTTGAGCTTCCCGTGCTGCTGTTTCCCCATCGTTAAAGCAGGACTTGACCCCATGTCGCAGGTTTCGCCATGATCTTTGCATGCAGGGAGTTTCTTTCTGTCTCTGTGTATCTCAGAGATCTTCTACGTGGGACGGGCCATCTGTTGATCACAGGCTACGTGGGTTACAGAGCCTCGTACCCATTAGTTGAAATCATTGACAGAATCGGTTCCTAGGACAAATGGGTGAAGGCCTCTGTTCCTGTTTGCTAATGCTGCCGGGATGCAAAACACCCGAGATGAGTTGGCTTTTATAAAGGGGGTTTATTTGGTTACACAGTTACAGTCTTGAGACCATAAAGTGTCCAAGGTAACACATCAGCAATCAGGTACCTTCACTGGAGGATGGCCAATGGCATCCGGAAAACCTCTGTTAGCTGGGAAGGCACGTGGCTGGTGTCTGCTCCAAAGTCCTGGTTTCAAAATGGCTTTCTCCCAGGACGTTCCTCTCTAGGCTGCAGTTCCTCAAAAACACTCTTAGTTGCTCTTGGGGCCTTTGTCCTCTCTTAGCTTCTCTGGAGCAAGAGTCTGCTTTCAACATCTGTCTTCAAACTATCTCTCATCTGCAGCTCCTCTCTCAGCTCCTGTGAATTCCTCAAAGTGTCCCTCTTGGCTGTAGCAAGCTCGCTCCTTCTGTCTGAGCTTATATAGTGCTCCAGTGAACTAATCAAGGCCCCTGCTGAAAGGGCAGGGCCACATCTCCATGGAAATGATCTAAACAGAGTTATCACCTACAGTTGGGTGGGTCGCATCTCCATGGAAACACTCAAAGAATTACAATCTAATCAAAAGTAATACGTCTGCCCACACAAGAGTGCATCAAAGATAATGGCGTTTTGGGGGACATAACACATTCAAACTGGCACAGCCTCAAAGGAAGGAAGAGGTCGGGGTGCAACTGGGGGCTGGGTGTGGGGGGTGAGGGCCATCCCGGGCTGGACTCTGGTCCCAGCTCCCCGCAGTGGCTGTGGGACCTTGGGCAAGTTACCGAGCCCCTCTGAGCCTCCACGTCTGCACTGGATTGAGTGAGATGAAGCGCCCACTAAGCACACACCAGAGGCCTGATTTCTCCCCCTTGCCCTGTAACACTTAAGAGCTGACCCAAGCAGGTGGGAGGCCCTGGATCATTTTGGCTTCCATGACTCCTGTGTCACTAAGCGGCCATGCAGGGCATGGCTGGGGCTCCAGGCTGCAGGTTCAGAGGGGTCACGGCCCTGGGTCGGGCAGGGCTGAAAGGGTGACAGGGATGGATGAAGTGGATGGGTGACGTCCCTGCAGGACTCGGGGCTTCATGGGGGGCTCAGGGAGCCAGGAGGCATGGACAGGGCCGCCAGGGCCTGAGCCCGGCCCTCAAAACATCCACAGAGCAACAGGTCACTCACCGAGACCACTTGATCCAATCCAGTGCCAATCAGCCAGACATCGGTTGAGCACCTACTAAGTGCACATGCTGGGGATTTCATGAGACAAACACTCAACAAATGGTGTCCCAACAGTTGTGTCTTTGTGGGCCAGGGGCTGTCAGAAGCTCAGAGGGAGAAGGAAGAAACCAATGGTGCTGGGGGAAGGAGGAGAAGGGAGGCTTTGTGCGGATGCTCCCGTGTGAGCTGGGGAGGCTGGAGAGCGGCTGTCCAGGCAGGGGAGAGAGGGAACAGCATCACAGGCCAAAGGAACAGCATGTGCAAAGGCACAGAGGCACAACAGTGGGGAAGCTGGGTTGGTCGGCCCCAAATCCCTGGCCCTTCAGTGAGGAGGCAGCTTGGCAGGGAGGGGACGGGGTGATGGGCAGCAGGGCAGCCCCAGTGACTTTCATTTGGGGCTGGTGGCCCCGGGGAGGCACCTGCACTGTCCTCTGGGAGGGGAGCCCCCAGCTATTACTGGCACCTGCGTTTGTTCAATCCAGTCTCTCTTACTCAAAGCCCTTTCATGCCTGTCTGTCCTCTGACAGCCGCCACAGCGGGTGGTGATCAGGGAAGGTAATAGTCCCGGCTCACAGACTGGGGACTTCGAGACCCAGGGAGGATGAGGGGCTGCATGTGCTCGAGGCCCCAGAGGGAGTGGGCGGCCGGCACCAGGTCTGTCCTCTTCTTGGCTCCTGGTCCTTGCAATCAAGCAGACTTGGAAAGTTCCAGAGATCCTCTGTCCTGGGTTCCCACATGGCTTAAGCCCCATGGCCCATTCCCAGTGTCCTGCTGACCCGCAGCCCCCATTTCCGTAGAGACAATAGAAGAGAATCATCTCCTCCCCAGCCCCTCCGATGCAGGCCAATGCACGCCACCGCGGACACAGGTTATATCTGTCAGGGGGTACCAGGGGGATTTGGAGCTTGGGTTTAGGAAACTGGCTGGTAGCTCTGCAGAAATAAATATATACACAGCCCTGGTCATTTTGCCAGAACCCAGGGCGGGGAGGGGGCGAGCTGGGGAAAACACTTCACAGCACCCACTGGCTGCGAGGTTCGGATAAAGCCGGGGCACAGCTTCTGCCACAAATGCCCCCCTTCTGGCACACAGATCACCCCGCGGGTAACTTCTGGGTCCCTGCCTGGGAGAACGGGGAGGGACAGCGTGTGGCTGACATTTACACGGCGAAAGCCAAGCAGGAAGCCGTGACCGCAGGTCACGAGAGCTCCTGGGGTGTGGCCCGCCGGGATTTGGGGGTCAAATGATGCCAAGACAAACCGTGTGCCAAGGTCACTCACATCGTGCAGCGGGTACGCAGCCGAGTACACACCATTGGCCAGCAGGCTCGTGATGCCTTAAAAAGAGGAGACAGAGAGAGAGGGTTACGGACGAGACGCGGCTCCCCTGCCACCGTCTGCAGCCAGGGCGGCCACAGGGTGCCTCGGCCACTGAGTTTTCTCAAAGCAAAATGAGCCTGGCACCCAGAGCTCAGCCCCCTGTCTGGGGCTTCGGCCCTGAAAACAAGGCGGTCGGGCTGTTAACTGCCCTAGTGGATGATTAAGACATGCTCGATTGGCGGGACGAGGAAGACAGAGAGGAAACCCCAGGAGGGTGTTATTGTATCTCGAGGAATGGGGCGCCAGACTCGGTCACCCCCAAACCTTGAGCTCACCAGCGACCCCCACCTGCTTGCGGGCAAGCCTGCAGCTCGGAAAGGGTGGGTTTTGAGTGGTTAGAAAAGCTGAATCACGAGAAGAGTATGGATGGAGAAATTGATGGTGTAAGAAACACACATACAATTTGGAATTAGGGTTGAGGTTGATTGGAGAAGCCAGGGAGGAGCCCTGCAGCCCCGCGGCGGGCCGGACCCACTTACCGTGCTTACCACATTTTCGCCTTTTACTTAAAAGGGCAGAGTCCTTCTTTCTTCCCTCTCCTTGCCCTGTTTATACATCCGGCTATTAGTTACATGAAAGGGCCTCAAAGGATCAAAGCTGCAATTGAGAAGGCGCTGGTGGTGGGCGACCCCGGGGGCTGGTGGGGTTCCGGGGGTCTGGGGGGTGACGGCCGGGCTGGTGTTTGCCGCCCGGAGGCCTTGCCCTGGCGTGTTTAAACAATAATCGCCCCAAACCTCCCAGGAGGTGGCGAGGCTGGTGCCCACCGCCAGAGAAGGCCAAGCCAGGACAGGCCCCCAAAAAGGGGGTGCTTGGAAATTGGGGTGCACGCACCCTGGGGGGCCACTGCACTGAGTTTTCATTTTGCCCTTTGCTCGTCACTGAACCCTCTCCTGGCTCAAGAAGCTTCCAGGTGCAGTGTGAGGCCGAGTTCTCCACGGCCTGGGGTGCGGGCCCTCTGCTACTCTGCACCGAAAATGACGTTCTGAAAGCAACTTAAAACCGGGCCACCTCCGCGGTCGCATTCTGGGCAGTCGGGAATCCCGAGGGACCCCGTGAAGTCAGACCAGGAGAGGAGGAGGTGGGAGCCCCTGGAGCCGCTTGGGGGCAAAATGTTCACCTGCATCAAGCGTGTAGGTGGGATCTAGTGGGGCCATGAGCAGCCAGAGGGATCCTTGAAAATCCAGTGGATCATGCCACTCGGCTCCCATGATTGTTTGGAGTAAAAGTGTTGCCGAGGCCTGGAGGCCCCTGCTTGGTCTTCATCTCCTGCTACCTCCCCGCCTCACGTCCGCCGCAGCCTCGCTGCCTCCCCCGTTCCCAGGGCACCCCCAGTGTGATGCCACCGCAGGCCCTTTGCACAGGTAGCCCCCCCCCCGCCTGGCAGGTGCACCCCTCATTTTCTGTAGGTCTCGGCTTGAAAGTCACTCATCTGCAAGACCTTCCCCGATTGCCACTTCTAACCCCCGGCACTCCCTGTCCCCTCGCCTGCCAGATCACACTCTGGCTTATCTGTAGATGTCTCCTGTGTCTTCCTCCCGTAGAATATGAACCCTGGGGTGCAGGGGGCCCCAGCATTTGGACACAGCCTGGTGGGTGAGGAGTCCATCAACCCCTGCTGCAAGCTGATGAGTGAATTTGATTTGGGGGTGGGGCTCTGGGACAGGCACCCATGTGAAGTGGGGGTGCAGAGATGGCACCCCGCTCTCTGTCTGCTCCATCACCAGGTGCTGGGAGCAGGCCGAGGAGGGCAGCCCAGCCCTGCCAGAAACCGGCAGGAATATCTGGCATGGACGTGCCAGCCCGGGACCACCCGAGGGGGTGAGTGGGCTTCAGCTGAGCAGACCTTCCTGGCAAACCCACACGTGGCCTGCAATGGGGAAACTGAGGCTCATGAGGGGGGCGGCATGTCCATGTTCTCCCAAGTGCTGCCCCATGTCCCAGCAGCAGGGACTTAGAGAAGCACTTCCAAAAACCCCAGCTCTTCCTGTTTCCCCCTCCCCACCCTCCTCAACACTGCCATCTGAGCAGGTCCTGGCAACTGGGGATCTGTCCCTCTAGCCTCTAACCTAGTCTGTCCCCTTGGCTCCCCTCGACCCCAGGATGGGTCCCTCCATCCCCAGTGGTCTGGGACACGGGATCGGAGATTTCCACCTGAGTGAGTCCCCGTGAGCGTCCACGCTGGCCAGGGAACGAGATCCGCCAGAACTCGCCACCTCCCTGCGTCTAGGCCTGTCCCAGGGATCACACCTCTAGCACCCCCACTCTGTCCCCTCCCCCAGGCCCCACTGCCCATGGCCATCTCAGCCCCACAGCAAGTCGGCTCTGGCCAGGACTCCCCCTCCACGGCCCCGGGAGCAGCTCTTACCAGGCCTCGCCATGCCCCCCTCGAGCCACGGCCTGGGGAGTTCTCCTACTTCTGTAGAATGATGGATTGCCACCCGTTGGCCCAGTTTCCATCAGGCATAAAAGAGCTCAAGAAGAAGGGGAAATGGCTAGGAAGGGCCTTCCTTTACTCTTAATTGTTTTAACTCAAGCAAACTCAGCCTGCAGGTGTGGGGGACGGGACCCAGGTGGGGGTGGCACCCTTCCCAAGCTTTACGTGGGAAGGTCTTGTATCTCTGGCTGGTACCCGAGGGGCCCGGTCTGCATGATTTTGTGGCAGGTCCCGGAACCAGGACTTCTGAACGTGGCAGTGACTGCTCGAGGGGCAGGTGGGGGCTGACACCCAGCAGGCCCTGGTCTGGCTGGCACGGATCCCACTGCTGTTTGTCAAGCTGCATCTGAACAGGGGGTGCCACTTCCAGTTCGCCCCAAAGCGCCGCCTGGGCTAGCTCCCTGAGGCTGGGACCCAGAGGAGCCACAGAGGGTTAAGGCTCCTTGTCACCCCGGATGCTGGCTCATGTCCAGCCACACTTTGCACCCCCACGGTGAGAAAATTCCTCAAGGCCCAGTGAATGAGGCCTTTGTGTTTAACGGGGGTAAAACCGCCTTGGTGTCCTGGAGTCCTCTCCGTCCAGCTACCCGGCTCTCCCGTGTGAAACTGCTGCCCAGGCTCAAATCAAAACCCTTTAAAAAATCCCCCATCAGCTGCCTGCAGAGACGATGCGGAGGCAAGATTACAGCTCGGAAACGAACGCTGATTTCAGGCCCGAAAAATGTCCTTACCCATGCTGTACTTGGCTTTGGTACACGTTGTTCGCTTCAAAATCTCGTACACCTGTGGCAGAGGGACAAAAGGAGGGGGGCAAAGAGTTACTCGAGGCCCCTCGAGGATGACCCCCGCAGCTTTCCAAGGAAAGGCACAGGCTTCCCTACGGAACAGTTAGTGGGACGCCGGATTCTCAAGACTGTCAAAGGGATAAATCTGTGTAACGTGGAGAGGGCACGGCTTTCATTTCTTCCTTAACATTCTGGGCAATAAATGCTTCCCATTCCAAGCTGTGCCAATTCTCTGTTCACGGTGGTCCAGACTCCCTTGGCAGTGGGCACACAGCCCCCTTATTGCTGAACGAGGAGCTGGAATTCACGGGCATCTGAAGACTCCTCTTCTGCTGCTCACAGGGCCCCAGTCAACAGGACGGCTCCCAAAGGCAGCCCAGAACATTCTAGAAACCTGGGATGGGAGCGGGGGCAGGTCTCGGATTCCCGTCTACAGAGCAGCGTGTGCTGGTTTCAGGGCCCGTGAGACAGGGCACCAGGCCCCTTTACCCCTGGAAGGTTTTGTTTGGTGGCATCAGCAGCCCAGGCTCGGGAGTCTGTCTGCCAGGGTTCGAGCCCCGGCTCCACCAGTTGTGGCTGTGTGATGCTGAGCAAACTACATAACCACTCTGTGCCTCGGTTTCCCCATCAGCGTGTCGGGTCACACCTGTTCTCTCCTCGAGATTTCTGGGGCTCCCGCTCACTCGGTCAAGGCCAACGCCTCCCGGTGGTTCCCCAGGCTCTCCGCCATCTCCACCCCCACTCGGTTCTGTTCTAGGGCCCCGGGGCGATGGGTCCACTTGGCTGGGTGTGGTGCCCCGTGGTTTGGCCAGACACTAGTTGGGTGTTGCCACGAGGCATTTCGTAGATGTGGCTAACACCTAACACCCACTGGCTCTAAGCCACGGAGCTCACCCTCGATGGCCGGGTCGGCCTTGTCCAGTCAGCTCAAGGCCTTAAGAGCAAGATTTTCTGCCTCGAGTCTGCAGTGTCAACTCCTGCCGCCCGCCCTGTGGATTTCAGACTCACAGCTGCTGCCTCAACTCCTGACCAAGTTTCCAACTTGCGGCTTGCCCTGTGGATTTTGGACTTGCCAGTCCCCACAGCGCTGTGAGCCAACTCTTTAAAACAAAGCTCTTTGTATATAAACATCTCCTACGGGCTCTGCTTTCTCTGAAGAGCCCTGATAAGTGCACCCAGCCTCCCGTCTCTGCCTCAAACTCCCCTAACGCTCGCCCGGCCTCGCCGTTCCTTCTGCTGGAGACGCTTGTCCCACCGAGATCCAGATGACCACGCGTCACCTTCGCCCACCGCCCCTGCTCCCTGTCTTCTTCATTTGTGCTCACGAGGCCATCCGCCACATGCCATCTTCTAGAGGTGTGTCTTGCTTCCCCCCAGCCTTGGGCATGTGGCAGGGGCTCAGTAAAACCCGGTTCACTGAATGAATGAATCACCAGCCCTCAGCAGCTCCCCCAAATCTATCCATCGTGTCCCTACCTCCACCCCATGACCTCTGCCATGACCCCATGGCCATCCTTCCCCTGAAGTGACCTTTCTAAAACAGACCTTACCACATCCAAAACCTTGCTCCCAAACCTTCCGTGGCTCCCTACTGCCAGAGGCCTAAGTCCAAGACTGGCACATTCCGGTGAGGAGGCCTTGCCACACCCCTGCCCTCTGCCTGGAGTGACCCCACCCTGGACCCCCACCACTGGCCTGGCCACTTGAGGGCAAAGCTTTGAATCTTCCAGGAGGGTCTCTAGGAGAAGCAAACCCCCAGGTAACCGGAGTCATGGATCGTTCAGCCCACACTCGCTGATGCTGACAGAACCTCTTTCTGGAGCTTAGCAGTGGCCTCAGCCACTACCCAGGGACGGGGGCTGAGCCCGACTTCACGGCAGCTTCCCAATGAGACGAGGACGAGAGCTTCGGGTTCTCACGGGCCCCCTCCCTCCCCGCCCTGCCCTGCCACAGCATCTCCCCCGAGAGCGAGAGTGAATTTGCACCCTACCCTGGGCTTCCAGGAGCCTTTTAGCAGCCCCGGATGATGTAAAAAGTTGGGGTGCCTAGGCAGTGACTCAGTTTACTCAGTGGGCCATTGCAATTTCCCCTTCTCGGAATGGTGTAGAAAACGTGAGCTCACTCAGGTTAAAACTGTGGCTGGGATATGGCTTTGCCTTGAGCTCCCCTGGGCAGTGGATATTTTGGCACAAAACTAGCTCCTTATAGTTTCTTATTATACACGCTAACTGCACACAGCATCCCACCCGCGTGACTCTCTGGGTGGCGCTGCAGACCACCCTTGGGGGATTGGAGAGTCTGAGGACAGCTCAGTGACACTCCCAAGGTCTGCCTGTCCCCGTGGTGGCCTCGAACCTCAGTTTGCTCATCCGGCAAAACCCTGGAAATATCCCCTAATTCACACCCCTCTGGCCCCAAAGCCCCAGTTTGCTAGGACCACGACAATTAAGAAAGTGCAAAGAGGCTGTGCAGGAGGTGCTGGGGGTGACACAGATGCAGACCCCTTGTTTATATAACTTGAGGGCTTTGGGGTCTCTCACTTGCTGCTCCTTGCTGCTGGGCCCTGCCTCCCCTCCTCTGCACCAGCCGGGGGCCACGGCCGTCCCCTGGGCACCCGGCTGCCTCTTGGCTGAATTATCCTAATTATTTCTGTCCCAGACAATTAGAGCTGCCTTCCACCTGGGGGAGGCTGGCTGAGATGAAATAATCACCCGTGTCCCACGGGGCAGCTCGCCCGTGAGTGCTTTCCACACGCGATCTACTTACTATGGAGCTCCGGGTTTTGCTGTCGAAAAAGGAATCCTTATCTGACAGGTCAAATCTGTAGGAATAATGGGAAGAAAAGGAGACACGGTTCACATGAGGTGGCTCTGCCAGTCTCCACGGCCCTGGGAAACCACACCGTCCCCATTGGCGGCAGCCGTGAAACTGGCCTTACGCCACCCACAGACCCGATCGGACCCCTCCCTGGGCTTCTGGAACAGTCTGTTTCATCACCCCTGCCCCACCCCCGGGAAGGCTCCGGGACCTGTGCAGGGGGGACGTGACCCAAGGGGCGAGCATGGTCAGACCTCCCTCCCAAAGGCCCCTGCCTCCTTTGATGATAGCCTCGGCAGGTAATTTTTTTTATGTCTTTGCTTCAACGCTGCCAGGGCTGCGGATGGGATCGTTCCACCATTGGAAAGTTCTAGGTTTTAAAATGACCTCCCTGAAACTTCCAGTGGCCTCGGTCCAGATGTCTGGGGCCACACAGTGCCCTCCTAAGGCTTCCTGAGGGCAGGAGGGGTGCCCCGAAGATGCATGGCCCACTCCCCAAGAGCTCAGGGAAGGGCCAGGGTGGAGCTCCCAGGGTGTCCATCTCCACGGGGCATGGAGGGGAGCTGGGCCCTGGCCAGGCAGGCGGGGTGACGTGGCCCTGACAGCACCGAGGGCACAGGGCATGGGGCCTGGGGTCACCTGGCCTCCCCAGTACACAGCCCGTCTAGAGCTCCTGGACGGAGCCGGGCTGGGGCAGCCCCCTTCTCGCTGGGTGACATCCCACCCAAATCGAGCACTTTCCCTCCTTGCAAGGAGGGGCAAGCAGGGTCCAGCAGCCATCCAAGGCCCACCCAGGCACACCGAGCCCGGCTCCACCCCCTCCTCTGCCCACGCTCGCGCTCCGCCCAGCGAGGCCCCGTGGAGGCTGACCCAGGTGGCTACGCCCCACTGCCCCTTGGGAGCAGGTGAGAAGGGAAGATTCCAGAACAGACGAGGAGCTGCCAGGCAACCCCTGCCGGCTGCAAGTCCCTGGGGGGCTCAGGAGTGCCGCTGTTCCTGGGGTCCGGTGGCCGGTGTGGCAGGAGGCCAGGCTACCTGGACCCTCCGGGGGGCTGACGGTCCGGGAGGGCTGGAGCAGGGCAGGAGGGGAGGCGATGTGCCAGCCAGTGCTTTGGGGGCTTCTGGCTCCCAGCTAAGGCCCCCAGTGTGTCCTCACTCAGCCCCCGCTATTTTTCCCCACTGTCCTACATGCTGCTGAGAAGAACAAGACCTTTTATTCCCTCTTCTGCTCGGACGGTGATCTCGGAAATAATTCCCAGGGCCTCTTTGGGGTTCAGCAACTATAAAGGTCTTATGGGAACAAGCTCATAAGGCTGAAATTCCCTCCTCTTTGGGGGATGGAGGCTCCCCTTCAACCTTAGAGGATTCTGCCCCACAACCCCATTTCTTATTTCCCGGATGACGCTGGGGCTGAAACAGGGTCCCCGGGGGGGGGGGGTCCCCACTTACAGGTGCTGCTTTTCCCGGGAGAAGGGGTAGGACAGCCTCTTGCTGGTCTGGGGCCTGTGCTCGGCCACCCTGGGCTGGATGGGGTCTGTGATTTTCTGGAGCACCGAGTTGATCTTTTTCAGGAGCCCGCGGGTCTCGTTGATGTGATACACCTGTGGGTGAGACATCTTCTCTGTCCTCGGGGGGCTCCCAGAACCGCCCCCCACTCCCCAAGATGGCACACTGTGGGAACGCAGGGCCTGGCGTGAGCCCGGACACCCCACGCCACTCAGATTTCTCCACGGACCTTGAAAGCCCAGAGTTTCAGGAGTGAGAGCCAAAAGGGCACTGACAACGCATTCCAGAAGACATGCCCCCCGACTTCACTTACGTTTAAAAAGATGCAACCGAAGGTTTCGGAGGATGGGAGAGGCTGAGGCCGCCTTTGAGAGAGCTCAGCTTCACCCTGATGCCCTCCCCACCCACAGAAGTTGGTACTGACTCCAAAACGAGAGCCAGGAATACACCATAAAACCACTTTTTAACTGAAAGTTGTCAGAAATTAAAACCACAAAGTCCCAGCAGGCCGAGAAATATAATGGAAACAGAGCTGATAAATTAGCTGAGACGCCACCAGTACAAAAAATTGAATCTGTATTATAATAAATTTCAGCAGTCTTTGGAGCAGTGGGCTCTTTGCTGCTCGGGCCACCTCTTGCTGGGGTTTGCTCGGGGTCCCTAAAGACAGCCCAGGCCTGGGTTACAGCCCCCACAAGGCACTCGGACGTCTTTGTCACACCGGAGCCACATCACCCTCTCGGGGCTGGTGCTGTAGTTCTCTTGACTTTTTATGACAACTCAGAGCCTCGTGGCAGCAACGTTTTACTGCCGGACTTCTGGGCGACATTTGCACCCGGCAATAGATTTTGGAGTAGAAAGTGCACCACCAACCTTCTTTGTGGGCATCTTTAGTTTCAAAAACTCAGCTTCTCTGCACAGCACGTTCCAGGGGGCGTGGATTTTTACAAACCCAACCCCATGAATCTTGGTCTAGAAAGAGAAGAGAAGTCCTAAGTCAGGGCGGGTGGACACCTGTTGAAAAAATCTTTAACCTCTGGATGCAAGCACAATTTACTGAGCAGCTACTATGTGTGGCCTCGATCCTCTTGACGCTGCTTTGAGGTGGCTGTTGGATCCCCCTCTTTGCATGGCAGGAGGAAGCTCAGAGAGGTTAAGTGGGCTGCCCTGGTCACACAGGGACATTTAAGAACCAGCAGGGATAGAGTGGGCTCCCCAGAGACTTCCAACACCTGGGAAAGTTTTCAGGGAGGTGTAGTCACAGAGGGGTTCAGGCTACAGAAGGGGACCTCTCCACACCAGAGCCCAGGCCCCTCAGCCTCGACCCAGGAGCATTGGGTACCTTCCGGGTCCCCAAGCAGGTACGAGGAGACAGAGGCTGCAGGTTCCCCACTCTGGGCGTCTTAGGGTCAGAGCCAGACCTCTGCCTGCCCCCAGCCCAATCCCCCAGCTCCCTGCTTCTGCCCCACCTTTACCCTAACCTGGGTGGGCAGCCTCATGCAAGATGTACAAGGTGGCCTGACTCCAGTCCAGCCCCTTTCCATGCTGAAGAGCCGCGAGCTCGGACAGGCCACGTCTCTCCCCGGCGTGTCCGAACGACAGTAACAAACAGCCAAGGGGCACTGAGCACGGCTGGAGCTGAGGGCTATGTGAGCGTCATGCCGTCAACCCTCACCACCTGCTCCACTATCGTTCCCCTTTACAGTCAGGAACGCTGAGGCTTGGGGAGTGACCCCCGGCCAGCAGGTGTAGGTGCCCACCTTGAAACATGCAGAGCTGCCCAGGGCCCCACTGGCCATCGTGGGTGAGAGCCAGGAGGCCACGACACCGCGGCCTTCCTCCATGCCCCCCCGGCTTTCCTGTCTATGAGGTTCTCTGCGGAATGACGGGTTTCCCCACCAGACTCAGGGACCGTCAGCTGGACTTCCCCATCCCTCCAAGATAAAGTGGGTGCCTCGTGGTGTTGAAGGAATTGCAGCAAAAAGCAAAGAAACATGATGTTTCCGGAACTGGGGTGGCCTGATGGGTCAATCGGCTTCTCTGACTTCCCAACAGGGACTCCCAGGGGTTGGGTCCAGGCTGGGCCTCCAGAAGAAGCCTCGTCCACAATCCTGGGGCTTAAGGAACTGACTGGAAGTCCAGCCTTTGATGAAGGAACCAGGATTCAGAGGGGGAGGGTCACCTGGGGCTGGCCTGCCCCCCCAACCCGGGCACGCTGGCGTGAGGCCCGGTGCTCGGCTCTCGGCCCACCTGGGTTATCTGGGCTGTGAGTGTGTGCAAAAGCCTACAGGCTGCTCGTGGGATTTTGGGAAATAGCAACAGAGCCAAAGTCACTTGGGAATGACTTTTAAGGAAAAAAAAAAGCTTCTTAAGTGGGCCAAATAAATTCACTTAATCTTTGCCAGCCGCCAAGTAGGAGTGGGCAGAAACCTATGACAGGAACGGAACCCGGAAAAAGCCAGGCAGTTGGGCAGCAGAGGGCAAGGTTTTTGAGTCAGGCACCCCAAGACCCACCTGGGGTTGGGGTGTGTGTGACTCCACCCCCCCCCCCCCCCGTAACCCCAGAGCTCCATTTCCTGTCTTCTTTCACATCCCAAGAGAAAAGCAAGCCTCTCCTCCCACGGTCACCCACGTGGGCAGTGACGTCCACAGGCCTTGCCCGGCCGAGCGGGCACCATCCTACACTCCGCCCTGTCCTTGGTGCCAGCGGCCCTGGCCTCCTCTGTGCACGTGCCCAGCACACCGGGTGGGCCCTGCTGAGGCTTTGCCTTGCTGACCCCCCTGCCCGACAGTCGCCTCTGTCCCTGCCCACGATGGGCACCGAATGGGCGCCCCACAAATATCCATCAAATGCATGAACGGATGAAAGAATGAATGCCAACTTAATGACGATGATGATGATGATGAAGGAGCTAAAATCCACTGAACATTTTCTATGTACCAGTCCCTGCTGCACACGCATCACGTGTGCACACTCATTACCTGCCTGGGAGGGAGGGACCTTCACTGTCCCCATTTCACAGCTGTGCAAACTGAAGCACCAGGACACATGCTCAGTGCAGGGCCTGGAGCTCACCCATCACGAATCTGCAGGGTTGGAGCTGAAAGGGGCTTTCTGCAAGAAGCCTTCTCCGAGCAGGTTAGGGGGCTTTTCAGAAACAGGGGCCCAGGAGCTGGGTCTGGAAGAAGATCTGAGGAGGACTGGGGCATTCTGGGCCGAGGGCCTGTCAAGCAGTGGCTGAGAGGGGTGCCCGTGCGGCACGTCGGTGCAGAGCCGGGAGCATGGATAGGGAGCCTGGGGCTGGAGGACAGGTAGCGTGGGCTTGGACCCCCTCCATGAGCCGACACATCTCAGCATGGGCGAGAGGAGGCAGCCCTGGGGCTCAGGCGACAGGAGCCCAGATCCCTCCAGTGCCCGGAGGGGCAGGTCGGGTGTGCACCAGGTGGGATGGGGCAGCCCACAGGCCTCAGGAACCTCCATTTCCTCTTCTGCAAAGGTGGGGCAAGACAAGACCTGCTTTGCAGAGGGTGGGGAGCCCCCATGTGCTCTTAGCACCCCTGCATCCACCTGGCTGTGAGGGGCTCCTGCTGCGCTTGGAGATGGCTTGCTCCTTGGACATGAGGCAGCCGGGCCCCCCAAGCCTGTCTACGTGCACGGACCCCTGCAGGGAGGATGCTCAAGCCGCCGCCCCAGCACTGGGGAGTCACTAAAGGTGCAGGGACCTGAGAAGTGGGGGTCTTCCCAGGCGCCACTGACTCACAGGCAAGGGTCGGCCCAGTGGCAGCCTCCCTGGAGCCCCGAGGCGCTGCCCGTCACCAGCGCACGTGTGGCTGGGCCCATCTCCTCCGGCTCTGGGCCCAGATTTATTTCTGTGCCTCGCTCACCACACGCAAGGACCCAAAATACAACTTCCCTCGGAGTCCAGGGAGACTTCTCCCGAAGACGGTCAAGGAGCCACGCTGCTGCTGGCTTCCCTGGGAAAGCACGCTCCTCTGTTTATAGGATGGAGGGGGTGTCTCCCAGGGAAACATCTGGTGAGATTTGGGAAAAGGGTCATGGGACCAGCTGGGTGAAGGCACCCATAGGGCGTTTCACATGGCGCCCAGCCTAACCAGAGTCCCCCAGTGCCCCCCTCCCCAGCAGTCCCCTCTCCTCCCCCCAATTCTTCCAAGGAGTGAGCTTGGCACAGACTGGCCACCCATGGGGGGCATCTGGAGGCTGGGTGGGGAGGGCCAACCTGGGTGGACCGCAGGGGACCGTTTGGGGACAGCATCAGGTCCCCGAAACAGCCCAACCAGAGGGGCTGAAGGGGCCGGGCTGAAGTTGCCCATCTGGAGGCAGAGGCCCCGACCTCACCCAGCACAAACTGCATGTGTTTAAACCTCCATTCTGAATCCAACACGCAGGAACCCTGACTCGACCATAATCGTTTCTGGATTTGTCCTTTGGGAAGGACGAAGAAAATCACAAACCAAGCCAGCTCCCACTGGGGATTTACAGTGGCCGGGGGTGGGCCCTAGACATCCCACAGCTGCCCATAGGCCTGGAGGTTCTAGAGCCAAGCACTGGCCCCGCTGGCTTCCATCGGCTGGATTCCTGTGGCCGAAGGGCGGCCTCAGAAATTGGGGACAGAAGGTGGGGGACCCCCAAGCGCCCTTGTGTCAGTGCTGCCTCCAGCAGTCCGCTCCCCAATCACCTCCAGGCCAACTCACCCCCAGGAAGGTGCTGTCCACTGTGTTTTCCTCCCACGGCCCCGGACCCTTTTCGGGGGCCCTGCTTCCAATTTTATTGTGGCAAAACACACGTGACATAAAATTGGCCATTTTTATCATTTCTAAGTGCAGGGCTCATTCACAATATCCTGTAGCCACCACCCCACCTCTATCTATTTCTGAAACTTTTTCACCCCAAACAGAAGCTGTGTTCCCGCTAAGCAATAGCTCCCCCTCCCCTACTCCCTTGGCTCCCGGGAACATCTATGCTTCTTTCTGTCTCTTTGACTTTGCCTGCTCTGGATATTTCATGCAAGTGGAGGACAATATGTGCCCTTTTGTGCCTAGCTCATTTCACCCAACAAGATGTTTGTAGGTTCATCCACGTGGTTGCGTGAATCAGGACTTATTTCCTTTCTAAGCTGAGTAATAGCCCCTTGCATGCATGGACAGCATTCCTCTGTCGGTGGACACTCGGGCAGCTTCCAACTTTTGGTGACAGTGATCAGTGCCGCTAGGGACATGGTGAGAGGCACCGTCACGGCGGCAAGCCTAGGGGACAAGAGACCCCGGAGCGCAGAGCCGGACAGTTGTGCCATGCAAGGGGCTGCCTGGCAGCATGTCCTGCAAGCCTGATGTCAGAGGGGGCCACGGGGAGCAGGCCTGCCCCAGATGGGGTCCCCCACACTTACTGCACCCCCAGTTGACTGGAAAAGGAGGGTTCTCCCCCCCTAGCCTCAGGGGCCTCCCAGGAGAGCCGCCTTCGGGCCAAGCCAAGCAGGAGATAGGGAAGGAGGGGACAGGGCAGGGAGCAGCCTGGGTGCCTTGTGTCCCATGTGGCCTCGGCTGCCAGGAAGGTGGGGTCCCAGCGGGGTCCCAGCAGATCTGGAAACCTTGGGCGAGACTGACAATAACGCCCTCAGACGTGGGGCTGAAACAAGCACAGGGCATCTGCTGGCCAGGGTGGGTGTCCCAGGCCTCAGGGAGCCCACAGGCGGTACCTAAGGCTGGACCTGTGGAAGAGCCAGGGTGGGGGCCTCCCACATGGCCTCCGATCCCAGAAACGTTAGGGGATAATAAATCAGCCGCGCTCACCGCACTTAAAGAAATAAACATCAAGAGAGAAAAGACCTGCAGAGGACAGGAAACTATTAAAAATGACCCAGCAGACCTGGAAAACAACCAAACAGAACTTCTAGAAATAAAGCAAGCATAATGAGAGTCAAAAACTCAACAGACAGGTTTAAAAAGATTCATTCCCTGCAAGGAAAGGAAGAGGCGCCGGGCTGGAGCGGGGGTTTGCTGGTAAGCCGGAACAAAAACAAACAACGGAAACCCTGATTTGTAGCATCTGCCAAGGGGTAAATATTGCTGCTGTGGCCGAGTCTGAGCTCAAACAGCTTAAAAACTGGCTCGCAGAATTCCGGAACTTTGCTAACTGCGGCACAACATAGGGATGTCCAAATTGCAGGCAGAAGGGCAAAGATTTCACCCCAGCCACCTGGCACCCCTCATCACCGTGCAGCAGCTTTGGGGGGTGGGGATGGGGGGCCTTAAAGGCATGGCTAAAAAAACAGAGTTCTCCACCAAGCCAAGGCTGAAATACACCCAAGCAGGCCTGAAATTAAACGGCAGTGGGAGTAAAAGCCATATTGGGATTGGAATTAACACCCTTGAATTGTATGCTTGAAAGCGGTTTGAATGAGAAATTATGAGCCACTACAATAAAAAATTTAAAAAGAAAAAGGAAAAGGCACACAACGTGCACTGGGCCTCAGCAGAAGACTCAGGAAGACAGAAACCATTTGGAGCCAAAGAAATAAGCCAGTGCTGGTGGAATTATGAATGGAGACATGGTATTTCAGGATGGCCAGCACCCTCCAGCGCCCCATCGTGCAGGGGACCCCTCCTTCCCGGGGTGGGGGGGTACTCCTAAGCCTGGGGGGGAGGCTGCATGATTCGGGGGTCAGAGCTGGGACCTGGGTTCAAATGCTGGTTCTGCCACCTTGGGCAGGTGGCTCTGCTCTCCTGGCTTCCTCTCTCGGTGCCTTTTATTTTCATCTGTAAAAGGGGCTCCTCCTTCCTGACCCTCCTGCCTCAGTTAGCCAGGCCCACGTGCCAACCCTCACACCCCACATCCTCTGCTCCACGAAGAATGTGCCACAGATGGGGCAGGAAGTCCAGAGAAGGGGTGCCCCTTGCTCAAGGCTGCTCAGCCAGAAAGGAGGTGAGCTGCTCCCACCCCACCCTGCTCCTCGGGGGGCTGCTCCGAGCCCACCCTGCTCTCCGAGGGGGTCCACTCTGACTCCACCCTGCTCTCCGGGGGTCTGATCCCACCCCACACTGCTCTCCGGGGGGCTGCTCCCATTCCACGCTGCTCTCTGGGGGGCTGCTCCAACCCCACCCAACCCTCTGAGCGAGCTGCTCTGACCCCACCCTGCTCTCTGAGCTCAGGCCCCTGCCTCCCCACTCTGTGCATCTCCAAGCTTGTCTGAAAGCAGCACCCATTTCTCCTGCGACACGGGGCCCTCCCTTGCTTTCCGAAAGGCACGTCCCCGGGGATGGGAAGCAGATGTCGCCAAGCGAGCACAACAGCTCCAGCTGAGAAACAACAGCGAGCGGCTCGGGGCACAGGACAGACCCCAGACAGCAGCATGAAAGCAACAGGGTTTTGCAGGGTTCTTGTGTCCAGGGCCCTAACAGGCTCTGCCAAAGCCAGGGTCAAGTTCACTGTGAGGGCAGCGTGGGCCACGGCCAGCCCCCAGCACGCGCAGCCGGGCTCCAGTGTGTGGCCTTCTCGGCAACGACCTCGCGGACATAAATAACGTCCAACGCGCTTTGAGGCTGGACTTCAAAAATGCAAACGAATCTTAGTTGCAAGGAAACACTTGTCCTCTTAATGGGGGCCCTGGAAGCTGACCCCGTTGATGCTGGGGGTGGGGGTGGGGTTCTCCTCTAGAAGACCCGGGCCTTCTGCCCACAGGCCCTCCTTCCTGCCCTTCGCTGTCCCGGGGGTCCTGACACAGGCCCCTCACAGACCCCTCAAGTGTGCACCCACCTTATGAGGTCAAAGCCTTTCTTTTCCAAGCCACGGTGTTCAGGGAGGCAGCTTTCGAGTTGGGGTGCTCGGAGCCCACAGGCCCTGGGGGAGGGAGCGGGGGACAGGTGGCCACAGCCCGCTGCTCTCTTCTGCCCTGGCTGCCCTCAGCCTTCCTGTGTTTTGCACTTCAGCATCACAAGTAAAGTGCGTATCAGCGAGACGGTCCTTGGAGAGCCAACACTTCCCCCGCGGAGACCTCAGCTCACAGCAGCCAGTGCAGGGGCCTCTGTCCCGGGGCCACCTCTGGAGTACTGGACAAATCGGGGCCTTGCGGGAGTTTTGGCGGGGGTGGGAGAGGGCTCTCTGCAGATGCTTCTGTGGGCTCAGTGGGGGAAAGGTCCTCAACCCCCTGCTCCTCACACCCCCAAATGTGGGTTTAGGGGCAGCTGCCTCGACATGCCCCGGGAGTCTCGCTCCTGCCCCGGACCCGCAGAACTAGAGGTGGCGTTTGGAGAAGACCCTCCAGCTGGTTCCTGCAGAGGGGAGGACAGGCCAAGGCTGGAGACCCCGGGATCTTCTGCTCTGCTCTGCCTCCCACCTGCCTCGGTACCCCCGGCCTCGTCCCAGCCACCCCCTCCTGGGACAACAACTCCAGTGCTGGGTCTCAGCTGTTGTCTGGCCCTTTGGATCTGGCCCCCATCCTACCCTCAGCCATGCCCGTCTCTCAGCAGCCCCCTACAACACGTGTTGTCACGGCAAGTGCCGGATAGCATGTAGGGGGTCACAGATGTGGGTGGGCTGCTCCCCATTTTGTGCAGGAGTAACATGGCATAATGCACCCAAGGGCGGCCTCGGCATGGCGGCCCAGCCAGCAGACACGTGGGAGCTGCCCCCAGCCCCCAAGGGGCCTCCCTGTGCCTCCGTCCCCATCTCTCTCTCTCGCTCCCTCTTCTTCCTTTGCTTCCTTCTCAAGCAGGGGGGACAGTTTTGGCTCCCAGAGGACATGTGGCAATGCTCGGAGACATTTTGGGGTGTCACGATTTAGGGGGTCCTACTGG
This sequence comes from Choloepus didactylus, assembly GCF_015220235.1. Lineage (NCBI taxonomy): Eukaryota > Metazoa > Chordata > Mammalia > Pilosa > Megalonychidae > Choloepus > Choloepus didactylus. Next base: position 5,421,502 of record NC_051312.1, read on the forward strand.
CATCTAGTGGGCAGGGGCCGGGGATGCTGCTAAATATCCCACAGCCCCTCAAACAAAGAATTATCCAGCCTCAAATGCCTCTTATGCCAAGCTTGAGAAACCCTGCTTTGGAGTAATGATTCTTAAGCTTTTTGGGGTCCTCCAATGTTTGAGTATCTGATGCAGTCTCTGGATTTTTCTCCCCTAGGAGATTTCATGCGAGCCCCAAAGTTTGCTTCAAATTGGGTGAGGTCATGCCACTGGGTCCTCTTGGAGGCGACCTCATTTTCCATAATCGCAGACTGTTTCAGTCCTTGTCATCTCAGCACACTCCTGGGAATGATTCATCAGAAGAACATCTCTTCCCTCTGAAATGAATACGACGCAGCCACCTCGGCTAATCGTGCTGGCAGCACCCCACGCACCGCTCAGAGCTCGCCGAACCCAAACAGTCTTTTAATAGACTTTGGTTCTGCCCGTCACCGGCAGAGCAGGTGAATGCAACAGGCTGTGGCCAATGACAGCTCTTTCAAACACCCCCAGGAGACCTGGCACATCTCGGGTGAGAAGTCCTGGATTTACGGGAGCCTCTTGTAAAACGCAGTTTATGATCTGAGGGAACAGCCAGGAGACGAGATCCACTCAACTTCAACCACTCTGAAACCCTGAATGGCCTCGGCTACAACCAAAACCACGTTTTGATTTTTAAATGGCTGAATTAACTGCTGAAAGCCTCTTTTAGCTAGGGAGCCCAATTATCAAAGAAATATTGGGATATTTACCGGGACAATGAGACTAACCCATGAACTTATTTTTGCTTTTCATTTCAAAGTCCTGATAGAAAATAAAATATCAAGTAAAACACAAGGGATTTTTGGCGTAGTGTTCAGTTGGATTTGGAGAGGCTCTTTTCTCTCTCTCTCTTGGGCAGCTGTGCTCTAACACTAACAGCCGATAGAGTGTTACTATCAGCAGCTAAGGATGGATCGCCTGCCAGATTCCACATTAAGCCCTTAGCAAGGACTACTTGAATGATCCAGGTGCAATGTTTAATTTGAGGTGACAACTTGGCCAGGCTCTGGTGTCCAGTTGTTTGGTCAAACACTAAGTCTGGATGTTGCGCCAAAGGCGTTTTCTGGATGGGATTAGCTTCCCCAGCAGGTGACTCTAGTAAAGGAGAGTAATGGGGGAGGGGCTCAGCCCACCTGTTGGAAGCCTGCGGAGCAAAGAACTGAGGTTTCCAGAAAAAGAAGAAATTCTGCCTGAAGATTTCACCTCATACCACATGTGAAAGTTAATTCAGAGTGGATCAAAGAGCTAAATTTAAGAACTAAAACTATAAAACTCCTAGAAGAGAACACAGGGGGCAATCTTTAGAGCCTTGTATTTGGACAATAGATTCTTAGACTTTATTCTCACCCTGAAAGGACGAGCAACAAAAGAAAAAAATAGATAAATGAGACTCAACACAATTAAAAACTTAGGTGCATCAAAGGACATTATCAAGAAAGTGAAAAGACAACCTACAGAATGGGGGAAAAAATAGTTGGAAACCATATATCTGATAAGGGTGTAATATCTAGAATATATAAAGAACGCCTGTAATGCAACAACAAAAAAGACGAAAATCCCAATAAAAAAAATGAGAAAAGGACTGAACAGACATTTCTCCAAAGAAGACACAAATGGTCAACAGGCACATGTAAATACGTCAGCACCATTAGGCATCTGGGAAATGCAAATCAGAACTGCAATAAGATACCACTTGACAGCCACTAGGATGGCTATCACTTAAAAAATAATCAGTGTGGGAGAGGAATGAAAAAATAGGACCCCGAGTGCACTGTTGGGGGGAATGTAAAATGGTGCAGTCTCTTTGGAAAACAGTTTGAAGGTTCCTTTGAAAGTTAAGTATAGAATTACCATATGGCCTGGCAATAGTACTTCTAGGTATATACCCAAGAGAACTGAAAGCAGGGACTCAAACGGATATTTGCACACTTACTTTCATAGCATTATTCACAATTACCATAAGGTAGAAGCAACCCAAGCGTCCATCACCAAAGCCATGGATAAACCAAATGTGGTCTGTCCACACGATGGAATATTATGCAGCCATAAAAAGGAATGAAGTCCCGACACACGTAACAACATGGATGAACCTTGAGGACATCATGTTGCATGAAACAAGCCAGACACAAAAAGACAAATATTGTATGATCTCACGGATATGAAATAATTAGAATATGCAAATTCGTAGGGTCAGAGATTAGAATACAGCTCACCAGGGGCAGGGATGGGGGTGGGAAATGGGAGTTTCTGTTTGCGGGATGGCAATTTCTGCTGATGGATGACAGTGACGGTAACTCAACATTGTGAACGTAATAAAACACTGAATTGTATATTTGAAAGTGGTTAAAATGGGAAACTTCAAGTTGTATATATGCTACTATAATAAAAATAAGAAAAAAACCCATAGAACTGTACAACAGAGTGAACTCTACTGTAAACCATGGACTACAGTTAATAGCACGATTATAATAATATGGGTTCATCAATTGTAACAAAGTTATAAATGTTAATAATAGGGAAAACTGTAGTGTGGGGTGGGAGGGGTACATGGGGACTCTGTACTTTGTGTGTGATGTTTATAAACTTACAACCGCTCTAATTAAAAAAAAATAAAAGAAAATAAAAACAAGACGACACCATCTACTGCTCTGAGTCTCCAGCCTGCAGAGTGACTTAAGGATTTTGGACTGAGGACGGTAATACCGCCTTTACCAGACTCTCCAGCCTGCGGCCCGCTCTACAGATTCTGGATTTGCCAGCCCCACAATCACGTGGGCCAGTTCATTAAAATAAATCTCTTAATATGAATCTGCATATATCTATACACGTATATCCTCTTGCTTCTGTCTCTCTGGGGCTCCCCGGCTGATACACCAGAGATGTCAACACTAAGCTCTCCCCGTTCCACAGAGGGGACACTGGGATTGACTGTGCAGTCTCCCGAGGGTAGGAAGATGGGTCTGGATTTGGCCCGGGTCAGTTGCACGACCTGCCCTCTGAGGTCCTCCTCCCTACTGTGCACAGACTGTGCTCCCCACCTGCCTGCCCTCTCTCTTTCCTCCTCCCCACCTTGCACAGGCTGTGCCCCCCACCTGCCTGCACTCCCTCCTTCCCTCCTCCCCACCTTGCACAGGCTGTGCTCCCCACCTGCCTGCCCTCCTTCCTTCCTTCTCCGCACCTTGCACAGGCTGTGCTCCCCACCTGTTTGCCCTCCCTCCTTCCCTCCTCCCCACCTTGCACAGGCTGTGCCCCCCACCTGCCTGCCCTCCTTCCTTCCTTCTCCCCACCTTGCACAGGCTGTGCCCCCCACCTGCCTGCCCTCCTTCCTTCCCTCCTCCCCACCTTGCTTGGGCTGTGCTCCCCACCTGCCTGCACTCCCTCCTTCCCTCCTCCCCACCTTGCACAGGCTGTGCTCCCCACCTGACTGCCCTCCTTCCTTCCTTCTCCGCACCTTGCACAGGCTGTGCTCCCCACCTGCCTGCACTCCCTCCTTCCCTCCTCCCCACCTTGCACAGGCTGTGCTCCCCACCTGCCTGCCCTCCTTCCTTCCTTCTCCGCACCTTGCACAGGCTGTGCTCCCCACCTGCTTGCCCTCCCTCCTTCCCTCCTCCCCACCTTGCACAGGCTGTGCCCCCCACCTGCCTGCCCTCCTTCCTTCCCTCCTCCCCACCTTGCTTGGGCTGTGCTCCCCACCTGCCTGCCCTCCTTCCTTCCTTCTCCGCACCTTGCACAGGCTGTGCTCCCCACCTGCCTGCCCTCCTTCCTTCCTTCTCCGCACCTTGCACAGGCTGTGCTCCCCACCTGTTTGCCCTCCCTCCTTCCCTCCTCCCCACCTTGCACAGGCTGTGCCCCCCACCTGCCTGCCCTCCTTCCTTCCTTCTCCCCACCTTGCACAGGCTGTGCCCCCCACCTGCCTGCCCTCCTTCCTTCCCTCCTCCCCACCTTGCTTGGGCTGTGCTCCCCACCTGCCTGCACTCCCTCCTTCCCTCCTCCCCACCTTGCACAGGCTGTGCTCCCCACCTGCCTGCCCTCCTTCCTTCCTTCTCCGCACCTTGCACAGGCTGTGCTCCCCACCTGCCTGCACTCCCTCCTTCCCTCCTCCCCACCTTGCACAGGCTGTGCTCCCCACCTGCCTGCCCTCCTTCCTTCCTTCTCCGCACCTTGCACAGGCTGTGCTCCCCACCTGCTTGCCCTCCCTCCTTCCCTCCTCCCCACCTTGCACAGGCTGTGCCCCCCACCTGCCTGCCCTCCTTCCTTCCCTCCTCCCCACCTTGCTTGGGCTGTGCTCCCCACCTGCCTGCCCTCCTTCCTTCCTTCTCCGCACCTTGCACAGGCTGTGCCCCCCACCTGCCTGCACTCCCTCCTTCCCTCCTCCCCACCTTGCACACGCTGTGCCCCCCACCTGCCTGCACTCCCTCCTTCCCTCCTCCCCACCTTGCACACGCTGTGCCCCCCACCTGCCTGCACTCCCTCCTTCCCTCCTCCCCACCTTGCACAGGTTGTGTTCCCCACCTGCCTGCCCTCCTTCCTTCCCTCCTCCCCACCTTGCTTGGGCTGTGCTCCCCACCTGCATGAGATTTTAAAGTTCCCACCAGGAGAAAATTACACGGATAGAGAGACAATCCCTTGGAGAGCAGACAAGGCATGCCATGGAGGGCCGAGTCTGAGATCCCAGCTCCCAGGAAGGGGCCTCTGCTGCTGAGCTCTCCAGCACCCTTTCTGCCTCTGAGGCAGCCTGCTTGTTCCTCCAGTTATAAAATGACAAGTTGAAATAAACTCTGCATAGTAGCAGTATTGTTCCCGCAAAAAGCTGCAGGGCCGGCCGGGCAGAACAGTGAGAAAAGTCGGCAAGAATCGACTGCCTGTGTCTTCCGAGTGCCCCCGCTCAGACAAAGCCAAGGAGAAGACTCGCAAGTCCCAGCCAATGCCTGGTTTCCAGCCCCTGCCCTCAAGACCGGTGAGAGAGGTTCCTTGAGTCTTTGCTAAATTCAAATCTTTGCTTCCTGGACATCAGAACTCTTTCATGTCCCTCGTGCACTCTCCCAACTCCGGTGGGAAACCAGACCCCGCGCAGAGCTCGTGAGCACCCGCTGGAAGGCAGAACCTCAGGAAGGCAAAGGGCTGCCCAGAGAGAACCCCTCGGCCCAGGAGCTGTGGATGGAAAGAAGCTCCACTTGGTGATTTGATTGCTTCCGGGGGGGAAATGGCTACTTATCCAGGAATGACATTTACAGCCTAGTGTGGTGGGTTGACTCGTGTCCCCAAAAAGACAGGCTCTGACCCTGGTAACGGGGATCGTGGCCTTATCTGGAAACAGGGTCTTTGCAGGTGTGATCGGGTGCAGGTGAGGCCCGGCCCTGACTAAATGACTGATGTTCTTGGAAGAAGTGGGAAGTTTGGACACATGGGAGAAGGCCACGGGAAGTCAGAGGCCGAGGCTGGAGGGCTGCAGCTGCAAGCCAAGGAGCGCAAGGACGGCTGGCAGCCATGAAGCTGGAAGAGGTGAGGGAGGGTCTCTCCTAGAGGCTGTGGCCCCACCCATACCTTGATTTCAGACTTCAGACCTCCAGAACCATGAGAGAATAAATTTCAGTTCTTTTAGGTCATCTCATGTGTGGTAATTTGCACCTGTAGCAATAAGAAACCATTGCAACGCACCTGGGTTCCCTCATTTACCACCCGGTCGAAATATTCCAAAGACGTTCTTATCCTTGGGCCCAAAGAATTCATTATTTAGGGACAGGGTGGCTCTTGCTGATTGAATATCAAACCAATACGGTACCAATTTTTAGTCTAAACATTCTGGGTTGACTCAACTGCTTCCTAAATTAGAGATGTTTCCTAATTCCTGATTAATCCACTCAGGGACAGAGCTGTTGACCAGGGGCCTCTTGCACAAGGTTTAAAAGAGGAGGGCCACCCAGGCACAGAGAGGTTGAGACATTGCCTGGGGACACACAGCAAATCAGCTGAGAAGTCAAGAGAAGCCCCCTCACTCCCTCCTCTCACTGCTACTCCTTCAGTTGCCAAATGCCAGCGAGTTCCACCTTCTGATCCCACAAGAAAACTTCCTCTTAGAGAGATTTTTAAGCTTTGATAGGGAAAGGGGCACTAGAAAATGCTAGGGGACCCAGGGATCCACCCTTTCAACCTCCCCATTTCACAGATGGGGAAACTGAGGCCCAGAGGGGGGCCATGGTCATCCTGGAGGGCTTTGTCCTCTGTCCCTCTGAACGGGTAAACCTTCTCCAGAAAGGAACTGATCCCAAGCACCGCCCTGAACCCCAAGCTCCCCTGCTGGGAAGGCCAGCTCCTCCCTCAGAACAGGTGTGGCCTGGGGGGCAGAGGGCAGGCTGGGGGTCCCCCAAAGCTGTCGGGAAACCATTTCTACCCAGCTGTAACCATACCCGAGACCTCCTGGCTCCCCCTCCGGAAAATGCCAGCGTGTGCCCCCTGCGTGGCCCCCTCCTGCCCCACGCGCACACACGTACGTCCTCGTCCCTCTCCAGCTCCAGGCCGGCCTCCAGCAGGTTGCCCTCGTACTCCGCCCTGCGGAACCTCTTGTCGTCCTCGTGGTAGCCCAGGGGGGCCTCAGGCTCGCCGGCACCCACCGGGCCAGCCTGCCCGGGCAGGGGCTGGTCCTGCTTGCCGCTGAGGGCCCCCAGGCCAGTGTCGTTGGGCTGGACCCTCCTGGCCAGCATCCTGCTGCCCGCCGGCCTCTTGTGGGGGTGCACCAGGATGTAGTCCACCTTCCGCTTGCCGTCCCGGAAGTACAGCCCATACTTGCACTCGGCATCGGGGTCCACGGACAAGGAGCTCAGCAACTAGCGGGCAAGGAGGAGAGGGAACACCTTTAGCATCGAGGGGTCAGGGGTGGGCCTTTAAAAGGCAGCACATGACACACAGAGCTCCTCCGTTGATTCACCGGCTCCTGGTTCATTCATTCCACCAACATCTGAGTGCCCGCTGGGCACGCGGCACGGTCCCCGGGGCTGAGAGCCAGGCCGGCCTCTGTGGAGCTGATGTTCCAGAAGGAGACATGGGGTACCAGAAGGCCCTGCCGTTCTACAGAGCTAGGCTGGGCTGGATGTCCAGGGCCCAGGTGTCCCTAAAAGCTTTCGTAAAAGCTGAAAGTGAAAACCGCAACTGACGGGGTCTCAGACAGGGCAGAGCCGAGCTTGGGTTCTGCTGAGCAAGCCTCAACTTGTGAAGGCCGGTGCCCAGGGCTGGGTGACTGGGGTGGGGCCCACGGCCCTAACTGGGGGTGCCCTCATGGCACCTGGGTGAGGGTGGCGGCAGTGGTGGGGAGAGGAGCAGGAGGCAGGGGCCCGTGGAGGTGGGGGGTGAGCAGGTCGGGGCTGTGGGCTCCATCCGTGGGGCCCTCAGAGCTGGGAGGGACACCGCCCGCTGCAGACCCCTGCCGGCTGGGAGAGTCACTCCTGGGGCGTGACTCCCTCCCTTTTCTGCCCTGCCCTGCACATGGCCTTTGCCCATTCCCACACCTGATGAAGCCACTGGCATGGATGGGCATGGTCTGGGGGTCCCCTCGGGGTGAGCCAAGGGGTCTGGGCAGGGCCCAACTCAGGGGCAAATGGAGGGACGTGCGGCCTGGCGGCTTAAAGAGGGAGACGTCCGTACAATTGCCAACGCTACGTCTGCTGCTAAAGCCAAACCTGAATTCTAGAGCTCCCGGGAGATTCTGCTGGTTAATCGAGGGCACAGACGTTAATCAGCAAGCTGCTCTTCGGAAATAAGAAAATAAATTAGAAACACTGGGGTGTAGTCTAATGAGCAGCTCTTTGGATTTTACTCCAAACCGTGAACAGTGTCGAAGCTAAGCTGTGTGCTCTCAACCCGACCAGCTGGGTTTCAATCCCAGGTTTCCATTCCTACATCCCAGAGCTCCCCACTCCTGCTCTCCTCCCAGCGCTCCCCACTCCTGCTCTCCTCCCAGAGCTCCCCACTCCTCTCCTCCCGGTGCTCCCCACTCCTGCTCTCCTCCCAGCGCTCCCCACTCCTGCTCTCCTCCCAGTGCTCCCCACTCCTCTCCTCCCAGTGCTCCCCACTCCTGCTCTCTTGAGGGCAGAGTCTGCTCGCATGGAGCACGAGGCTGGCATGTGGCTTCTGGACGCCCCACACACCCGTGGCCGGCAGAGTGAGCTGTGCTGGACTCGGGGGCTCACATGCTCCCCAGGTGGCCACTCGGGCCCCAGGACAGCCCCCCAGCTGCCCTGTGACTCTAAAGGGCCCTGCTGCCAGAGGTCAGGAGAAGGGGTGGGGAGAGCCCCTCACTCCAGGGGTGGCAGGCTGGGGACCACTGGAAGCTTATTGGACAAAACCTGCCAGGATGGTGTCTGGAGGAGAGAGAGCCCTCTGTGATCCTGTTTATTTTCAGACCACCCAGCGTTCGGCTCTGGGAGAAGGAGAGAAAGGGGAAGAGAGAAAGTGGCGGATGCTGCAAAGCTTGGGAAGGAAGGGTTTGGGAAGGGCCCCTCCTGGCAGGCCTGCGAGGAGTCTGCCGCCTCCTTCCATTGGTATTGATGGGTGGGGGGTGAGCTGCGGATTCCTTCACTCCCATCTGGGAAGGGGATGGGGCCTCTCAGGGCCCTGGGCACTGCCTGGCTGGCACCTCGGCCCTCCAGAGGCTCGGCGTGTCCAGGAGGGCCCTGGGCCCATTTTACAAGTGGGAGCTGAGGTGGAACGAGGTGAAGCCGGGTGGCTGGGGAGCAGCCCCCAGGGAAGGGTCCCACCATGGGCGTTCCCCCTGGGCTCCCATCCTGCTCCACCTTCCCACTTCCTCCCCAACTCTCCAAACCTCCCTCTCCCCTTCCCCACCCCAGGCCCTGTGCTGGAGTGCGGCCACCTCTCCAACAGGACATCCTACTGCCTCCTCCCCACCTTGTACGGGCTGTGCTCCCACCCGCATGTCCTCCCTCCTCCCTGCCTTGCACATGCTATCCTCCCCATCTTGCATGGGCTGTGCTCCCCACCTGCCTGCCCTCCCTCCCTGCCTGCCCCTTTGATCCTTCCTGTTTTTCAGGGCACAGGTCAAACCCTGCGTCCCCATGGGCCTGGAGGCCCCACCACTTGGCCTGTGCAGGTGGCCGTGGGCTGGGGTCTCCTCTGAACCACCCACAAGGCGGCAGGATCCCTGAGGCTGGGTCAGGGAACACCCCTAACACCCCACCACCCAGGGCTCAGCTTCCGGTGAGGGCTCTGCAACGCCCCCGGCTGGCTGGAATAACGTCTAATACCGGACAGGGTGGGCAGACAACACTTAGAGAAAGAGAAGGGAATTCTGAGTTATCTGTTGAGCCAGAGAGCAGGGGAATAAACCTAACCAATCGACCAGTGATTCTCCACCAATAATGAACAAGGAGCTGGGGCGGCGGGTAGGGGAGAGTGTTGGGTAGTAAAACCTGATCAAAGAACATGCCTGCCCTCCGGGGCACGACTGTCTGGAGGGGCACAGAAACCCAGGCACGGAGAGGGAGGGGCGGTGCAGGGGTCTGATCAGGAGTGGGTGTCCTCCTGCCTGGCTTTGAATATCAGCTCTGCTACTCACTAGCTCTGCTATCCCAGGGACATAGCTTAACCTCTCTGTGCCTCTGCTTGCCTCTATATAAAATGAGTAAGGCCTCCTTCATATAATAAGATTTCCTTTCGAGGAGGGAAGGATTAAGCTTGTTAATATGTTTAAAGGACTTACAGCATGGCCTGCCTTACTGTGAAGCCTCTAATTGTGAGTTGAGTTACATGCATAAATAAAGAACTAAGTGGGGGGGGCAGGGGAAAATAATCTCATGGTCAGAGTGGACCATGAGTGAAACATATTGGCAATGCTGAATTGAAACACTACAAAAACAAGCTGGGTGTGCTGCTGGGATCAGCAGGAGGCAGGAATGAGCCCTGGTGTGTGTTGGGGGGGAGGTCCCAGGGTCTGGCCCCATTTTTGGCCCTGCCGATGATTCGCTGTACCACCCTGAGCAAGTAACCGCTGTCTCTTTGGGTCTTAGTTTTATAAAATGGGGATAAGCTGCCCTGAATAAGGGGAAGGGGTTAGCAACTTTTAAATAGAAAGCATGGGCTCTCTGCAAATTAATCCTACATGGGCTGGGAGGCTCCCAGGATCTGGAGTGCAACTCTGAACGGGGCTGGGAAGGAGTCTGGGAGGGAGCCACACAGCCAGGAGCAGAGAAGAAACATCAGAGGCAGTGAGCCTGCTGCAGCCACCCAAGTGACCCTACAGGGCCCTTCCACAGAGCAGTGACAAGGGTGTTTTGCTTGAGAGGGGCAGGACAAAAAGGCAAAGATTGACATTGCAGTGGGAGGGATGGGGGTTAGACTTCATGCATAACTTCCCAATTCGAGTTTGGGAAGCCTTCGACATGTTCTTCTTTCAGTATTCTTAGGAAAGGGGAGAGCAACCCCTTGGTAAACCTCTGCAGAGGGTGAGAGATTTCTTATTCATCTTTTTAATTGCTGGTAGCTAATATGCAGTTGACAAAGGAATGAATGAATGAATGAATGCATGACAGGTGCTTGGGGCTTGCATATTGTTCCTGGTTGTAGCTACCTGATCCAAGAATATGGACGCAACTGAAACACGGGACACTCCTCAGCTTTGAACCTCAGGTTTTCTCCTCTGTGAAATGGGCACAAAGACGCTTCGTCCACCTACACCACAGGATTCCTGTGAGAATAAAACGAGCTGGTTGCTGCTAAGATTACTCCTGAGTATTTGGGGAAAATGCTCCTAGAAGGAGCTCCCTTGAGGAAAATGGGAAAATGGGGCGAGAGACATCTTCCTGAGGTTATGTGGGAAAATGTCAGGGGACAAAGGTCTCCCGCCCAGCGGGAGTGGGCGCAGCCCTCCCCCAGCTGGCCCGTGCCTCCCTCTCCAAACTGCCCCCCCCAACTCCAAGGAAAGGGCAGATGGGACACCGGAACCCTGTGTCCACACCGGCCGGTGGACCGGGAGCGGATGCGTTCATTTATTTGGCTTCTTATCTGGAATTCCGTTCCAGGGTCTGAACTCACGCAGTCATATGAAAAATTTGACGTAGTGGCAATTCTAAGGGATCATTTTAAGGGGCTCCCCTATGTTCACCTTCTCTGAAAACAGGGGAAAGAAAATCAGTGACCTAAAAACTTCCCGTGGTCTAGGACTCTTTGAATTTCAGATCGGAGGGGAGTATCTGTCCTAAACTTCACTTTTATCCTAAAAATTGTAAAAAAATGAAACCACTAAGCACTACTACCTATCAAGTTGTGGTTATCGGGCAAACAACCTTATCTGAAAACGGATCATGCCCAATAGCGGATAGGCAGGGAAACGTTCTTTTCTCAGCGTGCCTGGGCACGGGGCGTCTCTCCAGTGTGCCCAGGCTTGTTCCGGGCACCTGGGTCCACGGCACACAGCCTTCAGTTTGCAAAATAGAAACACACAAAGGTTAACACCTTGGAAATAAAGTGCATCCCATCTGGCCACTGGCTTTGGAGTCAATTCTTGGTACTGAGATGATGAAGTGACTTTCAACCTTGAACTTGGGGAATGACAGGGAGAGGGGAGTCAGAGAGGCAGCCTGGGAACTGGGGGTCTGCAGGAGATGGGCCTATTTTGATGGCTGCGTTTCAAGCATTCGCCCCTGCTTGTGAGGGACACAGGCTGGGAATGGGACAGAAGCTTTGCAAAATGCAGTCCACGCCCTCTGTCCTTCCATGCCCAGGGCCGCCTTCGCTGGGTGACTCAGGGCAACGGCTGAGCAATAATTACTGGCTTGAGCTGTGCTGGGGAAGCCCTCAGAGGCCCTCCCTGTACCGCCTGCCCTGCAGAGACAGGTCCAGGAGCTGCCGCTTTCAGCCTGTGTGCGGACATTCCCCTGGCAGGACGCTACTCAGCCAACTCTCCTTCCTGCAGCCTGTGCTCCCACCCATGGCCTTTCTGGCCCCGAGTCCAAAGCCTGCCCCCTCCAAACTCAGGCACAAAGAAAGAGTCAAGAGTCTCAGCTGAGCCTGTCCCTGTGCCTGTGAACGGGAAAGATCTTGCTTCTTTGCAGACCCTGTGGCCCTCGGCTGGACTTGGGGGAGACAGGTGGTTTCTGGCTCTGGATAGGCAAAGGGTCCCTGACTAGAATTCCAGAGCCCAGGAGTCATTTGTCAGGGTGCCATTTCTTACCCCCACATCCACCCCATCTTCAAGTCTAATCCCGTCTACCTCCCGAATGTCCATTTCTCTCCATCGCCTCCACCACCCTTTCTCTTCCTAACTGGTGTCCCATGTCCCCTCCGAACCCTTGGCTGGATCTTTGCAGACACAGGCAACTCGGGTAACACAGCTCCTCCTCTCCAGAATGTCAGATCTTCAGGGGCCACCTGCTTCTGTGTCCTGCACCCTTCCTATCCCTCCTCTCAGCTGCTGGGTGACTTGGGGCAGGACACCCACCTGTAACAGCAGCACCTGCCCCACAGGGTTGCAGTGGGAGTTACATGAGCCAACACGCAGGAGACACACAAGGCCATTCAAGTGTCCCCGGGGTTGCAGTGGGTCAGGGCCTCCATCACTGCTCCTTAAGCTCCAGAGGGCGGGGCTCTCCCCTCACATTCCCTGGGGTGCCCAGGATTGAGCCCGGCCCACCTGGCACCCAGCAGGCACCTTAGCTCTTGCTGAAATGATGACTCCTCTGTGCCCGAGGCCAGTCACCCGCTGACTCTCCCCTCTCTATCAACACTGTTTTCAACTGCTCTGGGAGCAAGTGCCCACTCTCCACCCTGCACCCCAGCAGCGGCCCCCATCTCTGCTGGAGAGGTGGAGGGGGCTGGTGGTCTCCTTCTGCGGGACACAGTGACCCCAGGCCCGCCCGCTTCCCACCTGGCCCTTCCCGCGTGCTGGCGCCCCCCGCCAACTCTGGCTTGAGGGGCAGGTGCAGGGCAGCCGCGGCTCCGCGTGGACAGACCGGCTGGGGCCTTGGCATCACCCGGGGAGGGGCCTTGGCGAGGTCTGGGGCGGAGCACGGCGGGCGCTGTTCCCCGTCCCAGGGCGCTCCACCGCGGCGCCGCCCGGGCTGAGCGCGCCATTCTCAGCCTTTCCCTCTTCGGGCAAACTTTTTTGTCTTTTCATCCAAACCCTTCAGGGGCGAATTCCGCGGACACACGCCCGCTGGGGTCGGCCCCGGGGAGGCTAGGGGCGGGTTCCAGAGCCCCGGACTGGAAGGCCCCACCCACGAGGCCGCATCCACGCTCGCCCACCGGGGCCCACCACCACCCGGACCCGGGGGAGCCAGGGGCCACCGCGGAAAGAAGTCTCGTCGGCCCGGCGCCCGCAGGCTGCGCCCGGCGTTGGCAGCTCCCGTGCCGGCCACCGCGCGACCCTACACAGGCAGGGGAGACGCCGGCGGGGCCCCGGGGACCTCGAACCCCAGAGGGGCTCGGCTGCGGACAGTGTGGGGCGACTCGGGCCGGGGGGAGGGCGGCGGCTGCCACCTCCCCCTGCGCGGCCTCACCGCGGCTCGGGCCCGAGACTCCTTCCCCCCTCCCCCCGGGGTGGCGCGGGCCGGGAAGGGAGGGTCCCCACCCGGGTCCCCAGCCGTGCGCTCTCCGCTCGGGCCCCGGACTCGTGGAGAATTCGCTGCGATCGGGCACCCGGAGCCAGGGGGCCGGGCCGGATCCGGCCGAGGGCGCTGCGTCCTGCGGGGTGGCTGCCGCGCCCGGGACACGCCGGGCGCCGGCTGCGCGCGTGCCTGCTGCGGCCCGGGACACCGGCCCGGCGCGCCCTCCCCGGGCCCACGTGCGCGGTCGGCGCCCCCCACCCGGCACGAAGGGCGCCGGCCCTCGCCCCGGCACCCGGGAGGCGCCGCGTGGCCGCCCGGCTCCCGCCCTCCCCGGCCGCGGCGCAGGTGCGCGGCGCGGCCCTGCCACCGGGTCGCGCACGCCGGCACTCACCGTGCCCTCGGACGGCAGGTAGCCGATGTCCTCGATGGCGCAGATGTTGATGATGTGGACGCTGCGGTCCTCGGCTGGGAGCGTCGAGTACCTCTCGTTGACCCTCATCGCGGCCGCCTGTGAGCCGGGACCGCCGGGCGGCGCGCCCTCCCCATCCACGGCCCCGGCGGCCTCTGCAAGCGGAGACGGCAGCGTTCACGGCGCGCTCGCAGGGGGCCGGGGCCTCCCCGCGCCCCGGCCGCGGGACGTGGCCGCCTCCCGCTCCGCCCGCCCGCCCGACCCTCCTCGGGCCGGATCGCCGCTTGTCACTCCCGCGGCCCGCCCGGGGAACTTGGCCGCCCGCCGGACTTTCTCTTCCTTAAAGAAAAGCTATACGCGCCCTCCCGCCCGCCTATGGCAGCGGCGGCGGCGACGCGGGTCAGATTTTCCGTAGAATTTTAAACACAGGAAGAAAGTATTCCATTCCTGCGGCCCCCTCCAAGTTTTATTTTTATCCGGGGAACGTGCCCCTTTGGAATTTTTGGGTTTTCATACCAGGGAGGAAACTTCCAGTAGACCCCACCTTAAAAAAAAAAAAAAAAGTTCCTGAGAGTCACACTTCTGTCGCTTTATCTCGGGTCGCCCTGGCAGGGGAGAGAAGCTTCTGGGATTGAAGTCAGGAGTTCCTGTCCCTGAGGCTCCCCCCACGCCCCCACTGGCAAACTCCTGCTGTCACTCAGTTCTCGCCTCTTCCGGGAAGCCTCCCCTGGTTTGTGCAGACCGGCCAGCTCCCAGGTTCCTTGCCTTTCCAATGGGCTTCCCCCCACCCCACCCCCACAGCAAGCAGGGGAGCCCCCCAAGGTTATCCATGAGCCCCATTTATGGAACACTTAGTAGTCTGGCACTGGTCTCTGAAGAGGCCCTTACCCAGGCCCCACAGCCACCCTGGAGGTCCTGTCCCCATTTTGCAGAGGGGAAATTGAGGCTTAGAAGGCCAAGGAACAGTCCCTGCCTCTTGTGCTCAGCAGAGGCAGGCAGGGGGTTTGTGCACAAAGCTCCACTGTCCACCAGAGGGAGGGACCACGTCTTTGATCTCTCCTTCCCCAGGGCCAAGCGCACAGTAGGTGTTCCTTGCATGCTTTCAAGCCTCCGTTCCTGCAGGGGGAGGAGGACCCTGCAGGTCTCCAGGGGGCAACCAGGCTGCCCAGCAGGAGAAAAGCCCCCTCTTTCCTCTGCCTCAATACATCCTGTTAGTTTTTCAAGGCGTGCAGCAAATACCACCTCCTCCAGGAAGTCACCCTGGATTTCCCCCCTGCCCCAAGTGTTCACGCCTTCCTCTCTGCCCCAAGAAACTGCTTTACCAGGGCTGCAGCACTTGCTTCTCTTCCCCTCATTTTACAGTGGGCCATTTACTAGGTTTATACAGCAGGGGCTCAATAATTGCTTGTCAAAGGGACTGCGAGACTGCAGTGCAAAATGCCTATATGTGCAAAGTCAGCAGGTCAGATGGGCCATTTTCCCTACATGAGTGTGTGGACATCCGGTGGTGACCCCACCCCACCCTCCAGATACATTATTCCACCTCGTGGTGGAAGCACCCCAGGATCCCACAGGAGAGGGTTTTATACGGCGAACGGACCACTTTGGTCTGAAAAGATCGTGAGGCTGCCTTCCCCGGCCATGACGTCACCAGCATGATGTGGTTCCAAGGGTGAGGTGGGGTGATGGGGTGGGGTCTAGCTCCTGCTCCAGCACTTTGCAGCCCCTGGGACCTTGGGCCAGCCTCCTCCTGGGCACAGAGCCTCGCGCGTGCAGCACGGTCCAGCTCCACGGGGCGTGTGAGCGTCCAGCGTGGGAAGCCACAACGCAGGGCCAGACACAGAGCGGGGCTCAGCCGTGGTGGCTGCGGTGGCCTTTGTCAGGCTGGGCCAAGGGCACAGCCCCTGTATTGTCTCCAGCCCCATCGCCTCAGACCCCGCTCCCTCCACCCCGATTTAGGCTTAAGTTTGTGAAGTCCTTGAGGTGCAGGAGGACTTTTCCTAGCTGGGCAGGACCAGTCCCCAGGCCGGCTGTGCCGACGTCCACTGTGTGGCCTCAAGGATCGTTTGCGCCTTTGGACAGCGAGAGAGGGTTTGAAGAAGTGCGACAGGCTGGCCAAGTCCCCGCTGGAAACAGTTCTCCGCAGCCTCAGCCACGCCGGGGGGACTGTGCCCCTAAAAGTTCAAGCTTTCAGGGCTGGGAAGAGTTAAACACACACATGCACACACATATACACACAGAATTACATAACTCCATCCTCTTATCCTTGTTGGTAAACAACCAAGATCGTGTACCCATAATGCACTCTCCTTCTAAATTTACGTTCAAGTGGCAAGAAGCCTGCAAGGTGAAACTTGTGAAAAAAAGAGTAAAAACATCCGTCGGTTTTGGACATGTTGGTGTTCCCAAATGTCTGGAAATGACACTTTCCTGCTGACACAGATGCCCGAGTCCCTCTGGGGGGCTGCTGGGTGGGGGGGCCACCTCTTAGGCAGGTGGCAGCTCCCTGCCTCCTCCCCGGACAGTGCCCCGAGGTCGTGTTCAACCTCTCGGTTTCCCATGCGTTATGCTTTAGCCACACTCGGGACGTCTGCTTGCCTGATGTCTAGTCGGCTTTCTTCCCTCCGAGCCCCTGCGTTCTGTGTCCTCTTGCTGCCACCCCCCTCCCCGGGTCTTCTAGGAGGTCTCGGTAGGTGCGGAGGGAAGACAGGTCTGCTGGGCAGAGCAAGAGCCTCGGGCGGCAGCATGGCCAAGAAAGATCAATTCCATCCCCAGACCCCGGTTTATGGCCTGGACTGGGGGTTCTTGGACTTGGGGATTTGGGGTACCAGCAAAAAGCAAAAACAACAGCACCCCAAAAATCAGGGAGGGGGAACAGAATTCTAAGTTGCCACATCACCCAAGACTAGGACTACTTTAAAGGGGCCCCTTTTTTGGTGGATGGTTTCACTTTACCAGCTCCCTGCCGAGTTCGTCGCAGACGGGCCACTGCCCTGGGATTCTTAGAAATGGTTCACCTAGATTAACTGCTGCATTCAATTTGCGTTTTCTGCTCCTTGACGCAGTGATTTTCCATCATTAAAAAAAAAAGAAAGGGATAGATTTCATTAGCAGGGTTGATTCCCTGAGCATGAATAAAAAAGCAACAGGCTAATTAGTTCAAAGGGTGCATTATACTCTGGAAAGTTCTCTGCATCACAGCTCACTTGCCGTTTGTGTCATTTGTGATGTCACACGTCATCAGGCACTTCTGTCTTTGCCGAGATTTTAGGCGTCAGCGGGAACACACGCATGGAGTGGCATGGGGCGCAGAAGACAGCCAGGAGCCTGGCTACCTCATTAGAGGCTTTCCAAGAGCATTTTATTTTCGCTGAGCATGGCCCACACAGAGAAGAACACTACCCTCTGCGCTGCCTCGTTGAGCGTGTCTGAGTGCTCAGCCCTGGCCGCTTGCAATTCAGGGAAAAGATGAACAATCCAACCTTTGTGGGCAAAGCGAAACGGCGTGAGGCATGCCGAGTTCTGGGGGTGCAGGGGTGCATGATGAGCAAGACGTGAGCTCAGGCAAGAACCGGCTCCACCATTAACCAGCTGTGTGGCTCCGCATGCCTCAGTTTTCTGTTTCAGAAAATGGGACAAGCAGTGCCCCACTCCTGGCTGGGTCTGAGGACTGAACAAGACAGCGAGTCAGCTCTTGGCATGGTGCCTGGCCATCGCGAACCCCGGGTCGGAGAATATTCTAGCAAAGGCCGCCTCCAGTATGGTGTTCTAGAGCCGGCTGTGTCTGCCTGGGCACGTCTGACGTTGGGGCTGGAAGATGCTTTGCAGTGGGAGGCCGTTCTGTGCACTGAAGGAGGGTCAGCCACCTCCCTGGTCCCACCTACTAGATGCCAGAGAAAAATGCCTCCTGGGCGGGGCAGGGGGTGTCACCTGGTTGAGTTCCACTGCCCCAGGCTCACCCAGGGTCTCGGCTGTGCTCTTCAGAAGACCTAGGGGGGCTGATTTTATCTCCCCACCTTTCTCAAATGAGAACGCCCAGGCCTGCTGAGGGAGCACACGTGGCTCAAGTTTGTAGGCAAGGGAGCCAGACTTGGCCTTAAATCTAGGTCTCCCGACCCCCAAATCCAAAAGGCACACCCCGCTCTGGAATTAGAATGAGATGAGATTTGTTTTTACAAGATACACAGCTGTCCCTAGCCGCCTCCTTTGGCCCAGGCCAAGATTGTTCAATTCCGGTTGCTGCAGTCTTCCCCCCAGGATGGATCTCTGCACTCAAAGAGGTGCTAAAAAAAATGCAGTTGACTCACGGGCTGCCCCGGGGTAGGGACAAGACCACGGAAGAAGTGAGCAGCCTGTGAGTCAGGCCATTGTGGGCCCGCAGGCCCTCCGCCCCTGCTCCAGGACCCTGATCCCTGCTCCCACTCCGGCTCTGCTGCTTCTCCACGCCCCAGGAGGGCAGCCCACATGCGAAAGAAACGCACGCCAAGCAGGTAGATGGCACCAGGTGCCAGCAGCAGCCTGGGCTTTCATTTTCCCTGGAGGACAGGCCCTGGGAATTTACAGCTTAGCTGTGGCGGGAGGGAGACGGGCCACTGTCATTTCCTTCCTTTGGATGATGTCACAGCCCAGAGCAGCGGCCGGAGGAGAGCGGCAGCTTGATGGGGAGATACCGCTGGCACGGAAACTGCCAGCCCGGAGCCCTGGAACGCGTCCAAAGCGTGGAGCTCCGTCCGGGGGGATGTTTTCCTGCACAGAATCCATGGGTGTTCCATTTCCATCGGAGGCTTTTTCGACTCTTAATGTGTTTTGTTAACACGAGGCCTTCTGAGAATTTCCAAGGTTCGATGGGATCCCCGCTGGCTGGTCCCACGCCATCTCCCCCAGGGAGCCCTTTGTTGCCCGGCTCAGGCAGGATGACTCAGGCCTGTTTTTGACATCCCCGGACTTGGCTCCCTGCGGGTGTGGGGTGCTCATTTCTTCCTGACCGTCCTCATTTCTTCTGCTTTGTTTCCGTACTTCTCACTCCCTACACAGTCCTTGGCACACTGTACAGTCTTCCAGTTTATACTGATTTAACAAGCGAGTCTACGGAGCTTAATTATGCAAGTTTTAACTGACATCCCTGCAGCTGTTACAGTGGCCTCACAGTGGGTCCCCACGACCGCACAACTGCACCCCCCTGGGATGTGCAGAGAAATTTAGACCAAGCCTCAAGCAGCTCCTCCTCCCTGGTGACCCCAGGGAACCCCAGCAGTAAGCCCCCACCCACCCCTGACCACAGGTGATGCCTGCGGGGTCTCCCCAAACCAGCTGTCTGGTCACTGAAGGCTGGTGAAAAGGACAGAAAAAGAAAGTGTTGTTGACTGGTTCATTGCTTCTTCCCAGAGCTTGAAAGAATAAGAGGGCGTCACTCCAGCCTGCACCGAGTGACAGCCATATCCTTTCACAAGATTTTAAAACCCCATCCACTTGGCACACCGGACTTACAGCACACGGAGGCAAAGGCGCACTGCGTGCAGGGAGTCAGGTCTTCCTCTCGGCTGTTCGCTGTTTCCCCAGATCCCCTGGGAACCCTGCCGGGTAAGGCTCCCGGAGGGGCTGCGGCCCCAAGGCGACTCAGCCGTTCCCACCTGTGCCACCGCGTGGGGCCCGGCGTCCTCCGTGGGCATGGGGAGGGGCCGGGGAGGGCACCCGTCCTGCCCCTGCCCTGCACCCCCGGGCTTAATAACCAGATACGATCCTGTAACTTCCCTTAAGACCCCTCTCGAGGCCTGGCCATGGATCCCAACATCCCTCCTCTCCGGGAAGCGCGGCCTCATCCAAACCTCCCTAGCAAGGTCAAGCGGAGCTCCCTGGGCAGATCACCAGGCTTTCCTGTCTTTATGCAAAGACCCCATGTTTTCCTGGGACACCTGATGACTTGAATCAAAGGTCTCCCGGGCTTTGTTGGGCCTGAGTGGCCCCTCCCTGGACAGCCTGCTGTGGGCTGGGCTGGGCACTCACTGATGGCCATCGCTGAGCCTCTGGCTTGGGTCGGGGTCTCTGCGGGGTCCGGGGCCTCCGTGCTGCAGCCGAGTGGCCGGGCTGCAAGCTTCTGGCAGGTGGACCGTGGGTGACATCATCAGTATCAGCCCGGGGCCAGGCACCCAGCCCGGAGCAAGCCCCACATCCACGGGAGGACCAAAAAGCAGGGAGCAAAGATGCTCACCCAAAAGTCCATAGATGGCCCCCAGCTCATGCTGGTGGATGAGAACCCAAACCCCATGTGAGTTTGGTGCCTGGAACCTCGTCTCCCAGATGGAACCTTCCTGGGTGCTAAAGGAGCAAGCTCCTGGACCCTCCAGGGCAGCAATGACTGGTGGAGACTTATTGTGAGCCACAGATATAATTCAAGATGGTTTAGCAGCCACACATCAGAAGTAACAATAATCAGGTGGAATTAATTTTAATAATATATTTCATATAACTCAATATAAAAAATATTATCGTTTCATATGTAATCAACATAAACATTATCAGTGAGATCATTTATATTCTTCTTTCCAGCTAAGCCTTTCAGACAAGCTACATCTCAAGGGCTCGAAGCCACATCTGCCCAGCGGCTGCCGAATCAGATGGCTGAGTGACAAAGCCTTTTCATTGTTCTTTAAGGAAAAACACAGTAAACGGCTTTTATTTTCTGCTTTATATTTTTCTGTGTTTTCTAAGATTTCCACAATGAACGCAAATTATCTTCATTATCAGGAAAAGATGACTTATTTAAAACACTGACATGACAAGCAGTTGGCTGTTGGCTTTTATTATTTAAGGAAAAAATGGCCAATTTATCAGGTTTTTATCTGTACAGCACAAATTTAGAGAAAACCGTCTTTGCCTAAGGGCCAATTGGCGGTGCGTTCCTAAAATATTTTGACAGAGTGGCCTTTAATTACAAAACGGATCGGATTGCCCAGCTGGTTACACCAGTTTTTAGATGGAGGAGGTAAAAGAGCCTTCTATTTAAATACCAAAAAGAGATACACTTGAACTCTTGAAGGCATCTTCCAAGAGAGCCACTGTGGTAAGTGTTTTCAATACTTCTTGGCTGCCTACCCCACCGCACGGCATCCCAGAAATTATCCTATCGGGCTAAGCGGTCTCAGATGAAGGGCCACCTGTGGGGAGGGGGTTCTGATAGGGCTGCTGCCCCTGAGCAGACCGGGGCAGGTGGGCTCGGCAACTTTCCCCTGGCTTTTCTGATAGTATTATGTTGGCTGGTTCATTCACTTGCTCATGCATGCGTTTGCTCTCCCCTCATTCATTCATTCACTCATTTGCACACTCACTTGCTTACTATTCATTCATTCACCTGCTCATTTAGTCACTTTTTCACTCATTTACTCCCATGTGAATTCACTTGCTCACCTGTTCATTCTTTCACTCATTCATTTGTTCAGCCATCATTCATTCACTCATTCACTCCTTCCCTCATCATTCATTTGCTCACTCATTCATTTACTCAGCCACTCTTTCCTTCATTCACTCACTCATTTACTTGTTCACTTGCATACCTGCTTGCTACCTCACCCATTCTCTTATTTTGCCACAGAACTGACCATCTTTCATACACCACATAACTCACCTCATCATCTTGTTTGTTGTCTGTCCCATCTATAATGTCAGCTCCAGGCTATCTGCTATGATGTGCTGGCTCTGAATTTCTTCATTATCAGGAAAAGATGACTTTTTTTTTTTTTATTAAATTCAGTTTTATTGAAATACATTCACACACCATACAATCATCCATGGTATACAGTCCACTGTCCACAGTATGATAACATAGTTATGCGTTCATCACCACAGTCTATCTCTGAACATTTTCCTTACATCAGAAAGAACCAGAAAAAGGATAAAAAATAAAAGTGAAAAAAGAACACCCAAATCATCCCCCCATCCCACCCCATTTGTTCTTTAGTTTTTATCCTCATTCCTCCACTCATCCATACACTAGATAAAGGGGGTGTGATCCACAAGGTCTTCACAATCACACTGTCACCCCTTGTAATCTACATTATTATATAATTGAAGATGACTTATTTTAAAACAGGACAGCAGAAGTGATCTGTAAGGACCTAGGAAAAAGGCACGTAATTGAGCCTGTTATTAAAGAATTGGGGCCCCAAAACATTGCTCTTATAATGTCAAATGTTGGGGGGGGGAGAAGACACCCTCTGTGAGAGGGAGCACCTTCTGTGACCGAGGCTGGCCGCCTCTGCAGAATTCACCAATAACTGACCATGACTATCTGCTTAGCCCTTAAATCCTTTGCTCATGTAGACAAAACCCAAAGGCCCGTGTTCTACAGAATCAGCAAATGCACACGTGTATACACAGGCACACACGTGCACATCCACACAAATAAATGAAGGCAAACAAAACAGAGACCGCCTCAACCCCAAATGGCTGAAAGTGGACCTCACGTGTGGTGCGCTCCTCCCGCACGTGGGTGCTGCACGACCTTCAGAAAGCGCACCCCAACTGCGGGTGGTAGGATTCCAGCCTCAACACCCCACACCCTCTAAGCTCCTACGGACTCAGAGGCCACAGGGCTGTCCCCTTTGGGGTGCCTGCTGGCCAAACCCCCACAGTGGCTGCTTTCCAAACCTCCTGCTGCTTATACACACACTGTTAGGTCTGGAATTAAATTTTCTGGAAACCCTAAGTTCCCCTTCACTCTTTACTGAAGGAAACGTGCCCCTCTCCCACCCCAGGCAGCAGTAGAATCCTCTGGTAGAGAAAGTTCATTTATTTATGCTTTATTCCACAATTTGATTCTCAGCTCAAGTGTCTTTGAGATTTCCTTAATCATTGACTTCTCCTTTCTGTATTTCCTCTCCATTTTTTCAGGAAGCTTTTCTCCTTCCCTAAGCACAACCCTTAAAATACTCACAGATTCCTGCTTTCTCTCCATAGAACACACTCCTAGCGCCTTTTAGTCACGAGTCAGAAGAGAAGATAGATCCCATCCTCGGTAAAAGGGGGGACCTTGGTGCCCCCAGTTCTTCCCAAAAGGAAAACAAGGAAAAAGGAAACCCTGGCTCATACGCAGAGATGGAGCTGGGCCTCGCCTGGCAAATTCCCATAAATCTTTTCAAAGGGAAAATCTAGGGGGAGGTGAGATCTGCTCTCAAGGGTGTCCCAAGGCGTGAAGCGAAAAACCGAACAGGCCCGGCCCGGCCTCTGTCGTTGTGCCTTAAAGAGAACATGGGCACAGAGCACCCACTCGGGCACCTGCCTGGAGCCTCTGGCACCCGCAGCCGACTGGGGCTCCCGGGAGCCAGTGACATGGGCTCACCGGCCACATCTGGGGCCGGCCTGCAGAGGCAGGGCCTGGCAGGCCACGCTGCCCTGTCCCACAGCTACGGGTCACGGGGACAGTGCATAGCGTCATTTCTCTTGGGAACCGATTTGCCCTAACTGACCTCTGGGCTCCCCCCGGCCTCTCCATGGCTTGGACCCCCAGGGGGGTGGGCTGGGGCAGAAGCACCACGGGGGTGGCGGGTGAGGAGAAGTTCCGCTCACAGCGGGTCTCTGTGCACACTTCATGTTGGCGCGTTCACTACCCACCTCCCATGGGTTCTTTTATTCTCTCCGGTGGACTGTAAGCTCTTTGCAGGCAGGGGCTCTGTGCCCCTCACCATCTCTGAGGTATCTGTTAGGACATCAGGAGCGTCCCCGAGACCTCCCTTTGCCCCAGAGTATTGCTCACTCGTCTTTTTCTCTCTGATCCAAGAAAGCAAGGGTGTTTTGTCTGTCTTGTTCTTAGCACCGAGCAATGCCTGATGCACAGTAGGAGTACAGCATATCTGTTGAAAGAATGAATGAATAATGTGTGCTGTGTCCGTGTCCACAGATTCTAGTGCCTGGCCACTCTGAGAACAGAACTATTGCCCGAAAAACACCATTTACTGCAGATCCATTTTCATCTGACCCAAGCAGCCTCTGAGCAGTCTCTTCTTTGTGTAGAGAGCTGCTGGGATCTCCACAAACAGGTTCCCTCCAGGCGTAAGGGAGGAAGGGGATGTTGTCTTAACATTTGTAAGTTGATGGGGCTTCTGGGAACGGGTTCTGGAAGCCGCTGGTGCAGCTTGCTACAAAAGCTCCATTGAGGCCTTCTCTCACCTGCGGGACCTGCCTGGGGAGGGAGGCTGGGCCGGGCTTTGCAGGCAGGTGCTGTCCTCTGCCAGGGTCATCAGTGAGTTTATTAAGGTCCTACTATGTGCAGCGACTACTGGGCTATGAGCCAAAGGCACAAAGTGGGGAGAGATGGACCTGCCCATGCGGAGCTTATAGTTGGCCGGGAGTCAGAGAGACAACAGGCTACACAAGTGCAGGAGGGACAGAAAGGGAAAGGTCACAGAAGGTTCTGGAAGGCTTTGCAGAGGAAGTGGCTTCTCAGCTGAGCCCTCAAGAGTAAGTGGGGAAAGGGAAAATGGAGAGCTGGCTCTAAGCTCTGAGCAAGGAGAGAGCAAGCCAGGGGGCTGGGACCAGGAGGCAAGAATGGCTGGGGGTGGAGGATGGGGGCTGGGAGGGCAGGCATGGGGGCAGCTGCAATGGGCCTGGAGGCCATTTGCTCATCCAACACATATTTATTTAACATCTCCTACATGCCATACATGATCCTGGGCACTTGGGATCCAGCAATGAGCAAAACAGACATGAGCCCTGCTCCATGGGGCAGACAGATCAGAAACACATAAAAAAATAAGTGTATGACATAGCACATCAGGATATTATCATGGATTATAGCAGGGCAAGGGAGAAGGACTTGGAAGTGCCCAGTGAGCAGGGAGGGCCGTTTTCCACACTAGCCAGGGCGGTCTTGGCAAAAAGGAAACTCGGGGGACACTCTGACAATCAGGACTCCAGTTTTATATGATGAAGGGCTTTCTGATAATGTGTGTTTGTGCTTTCTTCGTAACAGCCACGTACTCAGTGAGGTGGCCTGCTCGGGGCGGTGACCAGCAGACCCTCGGCACAGCCCCTTCCTCCCCCAGCAGCAACGTCGCCCCCGGAGCTCTGTGGCTGCTTTTCCGGGTGTTAATGCCAGGCCCTTCGTGTGTATTGTGTGTAACGTGGGCAGGTACACCCTGGCTGAGCTGACATCCTGCGTGGGCTGGGGGCAGAGCAGCCCCCCAGGGGAGGCTGGGAGCGCGGGCGGCCCCTGGGGTCCTTTGATCTGAGCTGTGGAGTGGATGTCACAGTGACCAGGGCTGGCCCAATCGACTGTAACCTCCGCCAGACAGCAAGAGAACTCGCAACACTGTCAGGCAGAGGGAGCCGCCGCCAAAAGCTGATGCCACCACCTCCCCTCCCACCAGAAAAAATCCAAAGATGCAGAGGCAGCCGTCCTGTCAGGCTCCCTGCGTCTCTCTCCTCTTAGCCTAGCCGAGCATCATCGAATCACCGAGAGGAAGATGAGCCGTGCCTTTGGCCCTGACACACAGCAGGTGCTCAATAAATGCTTCTGGAAGGGACTGGCCAGAGGCTTCTACAAGTGTCATTAAAGCATGTGTTGGAGTGGAACTTTCTAGAGAGGCCAGAGACCAGCCCCAGGTTGCGTCTTCTCTCTGAGATCCTGCACCCCCAGGGACAAGTCAGGGTGGCTCAGGGGCCTCCGTTCCCTCCTGGGTCTCAGTGCTGCGGGGATGGGCTATTGGAACGTCGGCAGCGGACCCCAAACACCCAGCACAGGCTCCGACACGTAACGCCAGCTCAACACACAGCAACCTTCACTGTTACCACAGAGAGAGAGAAGCTCAGGGCCTCGCCATCTGCTTCCAGTGGTTATTTATTATTACAATTATCACAGACACTGCGGGGTTCTGGACGGAAAAGAGGACATGGCCATCCAGGCCAGCGCCCCCCAAACCTGGCCTAGAGTCATTCATTCATACCCAACAGACATTCATTCACTCACTGAACACCTCTGGGTGTCAGGCACGGAGCCAGAGCCGGGGGCACGGAATGAACAGGGCAGAGAAAGCCCTGCTCCCACGGGGGGTGCACTGTAGTGGGGGCAGGAGGCAAAAAAGGACCCCAACCCTGCAGCAGGTACACGGACACGAAAATGGAAATGTGAGATGGTGACGGTTGCTAGTCAGGGGGAGAAGGTGAATTTGCGAGCTGGTGAATGCAGGGGCAGCAGGGCCGGGGTGGGACTGGGGTTGGGGGGGTGGGGGTTGTCCCTGGCAGGCCCTTTGGGGAGGTGATGTCCAGGGAGGAGCGTTCTCTGTGGGGGGGCACAGCTGGGGGAGGACCCTGAGGCCAGGGTGAGCTTTGCGTGCTGGATAGACAAGGCAGGAGGACGGGCTGGAGCCCAGGAGACAAAATGAGCGATGGGAGGCCCTGGTGGAGTGGGGGGTGGGGGGTGGGGGCTATGGGGGGGTCTGATGCAGCCCCAGATATGTCATTCAAGAAATTAGCTATTCTGGGCTTCAGTGGGTTGGGGAGAGGGAGGGGCGGGACCCAGGATCCATCTGAGCATCAGCCATGGCCCCAATATCCCATCTGACACAACCCTGGGGTGATGTGCAGGGGTCTCTCTAGTGATGGTTGAACCTGAGACCCCAACCCCTAGAACGGAGTGACAGAGACCTCACCATCTCCAGGGGCAGCCAAGCCCTCTTGGGGGCAAGCACTGCCTATTGGAAAGGAAATCCACTCCACATAACCAGCCCCACTTTTAGGGTCAGAATCACACAGAATTATTCTCCCACAAGAAAAAAAAAAATTAAAGATTTAGAGCCGGCCATCTTATAAAGCTCCCTGCATCTCCTTTTTGCCCAGCCAAGAAGCCCCAGTTCCCCTACTCCCTCCCTGGTTTTTGTTACAAATCATTCTCCACCACGTATTTTCAAAATCCGTTGACCTGGAGCGTCAAAAGTATGTAAACTAAGCAAGGACTAGGGGTTAGCAGCTTGCCCTGTGTGGGGGCCCTGACTCCAGAGAGCCCCTCCAAGGTCAGCCTGCCCCATCCTCTACCCCAGTTCTCCTGCAACCACCTCGAATGTCTATAACATCGTGATCCTGAGCTTTTTTTCCCCCAGTGAGGCCTAGAGTGCAAATTTTCTGAGAAAAGGCAACCTATGGATTTAATTCTTACTAAGGTGTAAATGACTTTCTTCCCCCAAAGAATTGTGATAGGTGGACAGGGCAACCAGCATCAGGCTCGTGGGCATCTGGGGAAGGGGGAAGCGGAAGAGGGGAAAGACCACCCCACAGCAAAGGGAAAGAGAAGGAAGAAGTTGGGGGAAGGGAGGGACAAGGAAAAGCTTCACACCCTGCTTAGCCCATCCCTGGCCAGGCCTGGATGACCCAGCCCTTCCCTGCCCACCGGCCTGACTTTGGAGGCCAGCACGAGGCCCCCCACGCCCAGCACACCCTGGGCAGGGCACACACATTGGCCTGATACCGGGGGCAATTCTAAAGGTCCCCTCAGTCCAGTGCATTGGGCTGCACACTCTCTGGAACAAAAACAGGACCAAGAACAAAAGAGAAAAAGGTTAAGACCTGCAAGAGGCCACATGGGAATTAAGAGAAACCTGTTTCTCTGATAAGCATCTGGCTTTTGGAGAAATGTTCCTTCTATTGGAGCAGCTGAGGTCAGGGAGCCGGGAGGGCTGGAAGAGGGACCCCGGCTCTTCCCAGCACACAAGGCAGGAAGGTGAGCCACGTGGCTGAGGGGTGGGAGCCCCCACGGAGGCAGGGAGAACTCTGCCTGAAACCCAAGCCACAAATCCTCCAACGCGGCGAGAGAGTCCACTCAGCCGCTCCCTGTCGTGGAAACAACTGCTGCACGTTGGCAAAAAAAGACGTTAGTGCTGCACCAAAGTATGAGGACTGTTTTTTTCCCCCAGATAAGAAGAAAGGGGAATCAGAGAAAAGACGGGAAGGGGGGCAAAAGCAAGAAGAGAAGGAGGGAAAGAAAGAGCAAGATTCAGAGAGCGTGAAGATCTGAGTCTCTGAGAAAAGAGATGGGAACACCCCACGGCTGACTCAGCCCTCCCAGGGTCACCCTGTTTCCGGCGGTGACCTGATTTTGATTCACCAGAAAATGACTAAAAGAGGAAAAAAGACTTGACCTGCTTTGTTCTTCAGAACAAATGGGATTCGGAAGAACAGGGTGGGTGGGATTCGGGAGCCCCATTCTTTCGGCCAAAACAACTGTGCTTGTAGAAAACCGGGTATTTTTCTTATCATGTGTAATGGGTACCAAGAAAATGGAAACAAAGACATCCAGGCAGGCCCAGCTTCCCCGCAGAGGACGAGGCCCATCTGCCAAGACTTGCATTAAGATAGATTTATCCTTCCCTTTAGGAAATGCAAACATTCAAATAAAATGCAAAGTGTTGCTGCAAGGATGCTGGTCGTGGGATCATGGGGGAGCTGCGGATGTCCTGAGAGGATTATGGTGTTCGGGGAAGATGGTGTCAGGGTCCTGATATTGTAGGGACCCTGGCTTTCCTTCCCCCCTTCCCTCCTCTCCGTGCCTTCACTCAACAAACACATGGGATCACCCAGGCCTACGACGGTTTCCTTCCCAGGGGAAGTTAATGTCTCTTCCGATGTTTCTCAAATGCTGGTCTGAAGAGTCACTGCTTTACCCGGGAGGCTTTAAGAGATACAGACTCTGGGGTTTCACACTCAGAGACTCTCAGCAGCTCCCTAGCGGATTCCGAGGGGCAGCCAGGTTTGGGAGCCGACCTAGTCCCATGGAGGACAGATATGCATGTAGGAACCATGATGTGTGGGACAGGTAACCTCATACAGAGATGGGCACAGAGTCTCGGGGAGCTCCGAGGATGGGGCTGCTGGACAAGGCCCCAGAGAGAAGGCAACTCTTTACCCTCTTCCTGTCCCCCCTCCACTGTCTTCTCAGACCATGCAACACCAGGGATTATTAATTCTCAGTCATTTTAGTGCTACTTGGGGAGATTTGGCTCATCAGGAAAGGTCTATAGGGTCTTCTGGAGATGGGCTCCCTGGAGTAAGGGCCAAAAGTGGTAAAAGTACAATTTTCAGAAAGACTCTAAAATGCCACGGATGCATTCCATAATTTCTAGGGCAAACACTAGAAGAATAACAAAGGAATATATAACAAACAAGCTAATGAAAGGGAAGATGGAATAAAAAAAAGAATTGATTAGTGAAAAAGGAGGTAAATAAGGTCTAAAGAACAAATGGAAGAAACATAAAACAAAGAGCAAGATGGTAGATGTAAACCCAAATAATATTGATGATTATATTAAATGTAAATGGGGTAAATATTCCAATTCAATGAAAAAGGTGACCAGATTTGGATTAAAAATAACCCCACTATGCTGCTTACAGAAGTACACTTTAATATAAAGACCCAGAAAGACTGAAAGTCAAAGAATGGAAAAAATATATACCATTCAAACACAATCTCAAGAAAGCTGGTGTAGCTATACCAATATCAAATAAAGTAGATTTCAAAGTAAGAAGTTTATAAGAAATACAGAGGGGCATTTTATAATGGTATGTCAATTAATCAAAAAGATACAGCAATTCTAAATATGTATACCTCAAAATACATAAAACAAAACCTGACAGGACTAAATTGAGAACTAAACAAATCTTCAATCATAACACTGTCGTATACTCTAGCTGTCAAAATTTAACACAACTCTTTCAATAAATGGTAGAACTGCAGACGCAAAAAAAAATCAACTACAACTACGGAATATACATTCTTTTCAAGCGCACATGACCATTTACCAAATTGGCTTATGCCAGGCCATAAAGCTAAGTCTCGACACATTTCGAAGGACTGAGGTGTTGGCTTCTGATGACAGCAGAAACACAAACCAATAACAAAAAGACAAGTATAAAAATCCCAAGTGTTTGGAAATTCAACAGGACTCTTCTAAATAATATATAGCTCAAACAAAAAATCCAATGAAAATCTGAAGATACGTTGAACTAAATATAATGAAAATATGGTACCTCAAATCATAGGATCATAATATATAGC
The DNA here is from genome assembly GCF_015220235.1 of Choloepus didactylus. Classification (NCBI taxonomy): domain Eukaryota; kingdom Metazoa; phylum Chordata; class Mammalia; order Pilosa; family Megalonychidae; genus Choloepus; species Choloepus didactylus. The sequence goes on from NC_051312.1 coordinate 5,451,548, forward strand.
TGAATCAGTATAGCCATAACTGCATATCATCAAAAAGAAGAAAAGCTGAAAAGGCTGAAAACCAATCATCTAAGCATGCATTTCAGGAATCTAGAAAAGAAGAGCAAGTCAAACCCTAAAAGTTGGCTCTTTGAAAAGACGAGTAAAATTGATAAACATCTAGGAATGCTCAGGCCTGCCCCTAACAAGAGTGGAGGCTGTATGCTGTATGTCTAAATATTTAAGTTATAAATCAAGCCCACAAATGAATAAAATAGTTTCTATCCTCCTACCTTGACAAACAAACCGTCAAATTAACTGAGAAGGCCAGGTTCAAATTTAGAAGTCTCAGACTCCTCGGGGATCTGTGCCAGAAGATGAGGCCATGGGAGGTAATCCCCTGTCCATCCTGTACTACGACGGCCTCCACATCTAACCTCGGTTGAGACCATCAGTTTACTAACAGTTTCGTTTAGGGTTATGCTGTCCCCATAAAAGGAATTAGGGTATATTCCCTCCTTATCTGTTCCCAGATGAGATGGGTGTTACCTCTTTCTGACATATTTAGAAAAATTCTTCAGTGGAGTAATATGGACATAGAGTTCTCTTGGTGGAAAGGATTTTAATTATAAATGAAATTTATTTTATAGATATAGGAATATTTGGATTTTTTTTTTTTATCTTGGCCCAGGACATCCCTGCCCGAAGGGCCCCCAGCTTTCAGAGCCTGTGTGGACTTCCTCCGTGGGCCTGTCCTCCCTAGAGAGGCCACGTGGCCAGCGTGCAGTCCCCTGGGCCCCAGAGACAGAGGGATGAGGGCTGAGCTGGAGTGGACTGGAGCAGAGCGTCTGCGGCACGGGGTCCCATGCTGTGGCCCCTCCGGCCTGGGTCTAAGACGGACCAAGAAAGAGAAAGGAAGGCCCAAGCTCAGCAGCCAGACTGAGAACACTGATGTCACAGTGGTCCCCACAGACATTAAAACGATAACATGAGTAAGAATAACTTTCTGCAAATATATTCAAACATGTAGATGAAATGGACAATTTTCTAGAAAAACTTGCCAAAATTTTTACGAGAGAAAAATCCAAATAGTCCTAGGCCTATAAAATCAATGTGATTTATAATATAAAATCCTTTGCACAGAGAGAATTCTAGGTCTGTATGGCTCCACTGGTGAATTTTTCTAAACATTTCAGGAAGAAATGACACCTATTTTCGCAAACTTCCAGGGATCGTTAAAAACGGAATGAATTCCAATTCATTTTATGAGGCCAACAGAGCCTGAAAAGGACAATACAAGAAAGGAAAGTTTCACATCAATCTCTCTCATAAATATATATGAAAAAAAAAAAAAACCCTAAACGAAACTTTTAGCAAATCAATTCCATTAACAGGGGTCATATATTAAGACCAATTTGGATTTCTTCCATGAATGTAAGGTTGGTGTAATGCTTGAAAATTAAGTGGAAACAAAGAAAAAAACCAGATGGTCACCCCAATAGGTGCTAAAAAGCATTTGGTAAAATTCAACACCTGTTCATGATAAAAAAAAACAAAACGAAACAAAAAAAACTCTAAGCAAACTGAGGATCAAGGATTAAACCTACAATGAGGCACACACTAAATGGTGAAATACTGAAAATGTTTTCCTGTAGTCAGGGCTGAAACAAGAATGCCCACCATCTCCACTCCTATCCAATGTTTCACCAGGACCCAGGAGTGCAATAAGGCAAGGAGAATAAATAAAACACCGTGGATGGGAAAGGAAGAAATAAAACTGACATTATCCACAGACAACATAATTTTGAATGGAGAAAACCCAGAAGTATCTGCAGATGAACTATTAGAAGTGATAAATGAATTTGGTAAGGTCAGTGGATACAAGGCAAACTTTCAAAAGTCAATTGTTCTTCTATATACTAGCAAGAAACAAAATCTTGAAAACATATGCCATGTTTAATAGCATTAAAAAGCTGACTGCCTGAGAGATTCCAAAAGGAGCCGAGAGATCACTCTGGTGGGCACTCTAATGCACAATATAGACAATGCTTTGTAGGTTCTAATGAATTGGGGTAGCTGGTGGTAGATACCTGAAATGATCAAACTACAACTCAGAACCCATGAATCTCAAAGACAATTGTATTAAAATGTAGCTTATGAGGGGTGACAATGGGATTGGGAAAGCCATAAGGACCACACTCCCTTTGGTCTAGTTTATGGATGGACGAGTAGAAAAATAGGGGAAGAAAACAAACAAACAAACAGACAAAGGCACCCAGTCTTCTTTTGTACTTTAATTGCTCTTTTTCATTTTAATTATTATTCTTGTTACTTTTGTGTGTGTGGTAATGAGGGTGTCAGGGATTGATTTTGGTGATGAATGTACAACTATGTAATGGTGCTGTGAACAATCGAATGTACTATTTGTTTTGTATGACTGCGTGGTATGTGAATACATCTCAATAAAATGAATATTTTAAAAAAAAGCTGACTGCCTAAGAATAAACAAAAGATATGCATCACCTCCACAAAGAAAACTACAAAACATTACTCAGAAATTAAGGAAGACCTAATGAATGGAATAATATTCTATGTTCATGGATTGGAAGACTCAATGTAGTGTAGCTGTCAATACTTCCCAAATTGATCTATAGATTCAATGTGGTCCCGATTAAAATCCCAAGAGGGGTGTGTGTGTGTGTGTGTGTGTGTGTGTGTGTGTGTGTGTGAAAGAGAGAAAGAGAGAGAATTGACAAGTTGATTCCAAAATTTATATGGAAATGCAAAATGCCAACAATAGTACAGATAATCTTGAGGGAAAAAAAATAGAGGATTTACTTTATCTGCTGTCAAGACTCATCAAGCTACAATAATTAAATCAGTGTGGTATCAGTGCAAGGATGGATAACTTGACAAATGGGACAAAGCAGAGAGCCCAGAAAGAGATCCACCATATACCATCGTGTGACTGACCACAAAGGTGGCCCTGCAAGGTGGGGGGGATGGAGCAGCTTCTGAACGAATGGTGTGGGGGTAACTGGGGAGTCACAGGGAGAAAGATGTCCCTTGACATCTTGCCTTGTACCATATGCAAAGTCACTTCCAGATAAAAGGTAAAACAGGAAAGTTCTGGAAGATACCATAGGAGACCATCTTTGTGACCTTGGGACGGACAAACATTTCTTAAGCAGGACACAGAAAACAGAAGCCATAAAGAAAAAGATTCACAAACTAGTCTCCATTATAATCTAGAACTTCTGCTGATCAAAAGATACCTTTAAGTAAGGGGAAAGGCAAGCTACAGGAAGGATGGGAGGGGATATTTGTGATTATCTCTATCTCTATCTCTATCTTTATCATCTATCATCTATATCTGTATCATCTACATCTATATCTATCATCTATATCTACCTAACACAAAGGACTTATATCCAAAATATATAAATAACTCTTACAAATCAGGAGAAAAAGACTCCCTGCTTCTCAAATACTTATACAAGCACTTGCCAAAGCGTCTCTCCAAATAGTCCAGACAGTATGAAATGGTGCCCACCATTATTAGTCTTCAAGGCGATACAAATCAAAACCGCAATGGTAAACCACAGCATACTTATCAGAATGGCTAAAAACAAAGCAAAACAAAACTCAAACCCCCAAATCAGACAATACCAAGTGCCAGGGAGGATGTGGCATGTCTTTGTTTCCCAGCTGCTAAAACAAATGCCAACAGTGGGCTGGGTTGACAATGGAAATCTATTGGCTCACGGGTTCAGAGGCTAGCAGGCTCGCTTCCTCGTGGTGTTGGTATCTTCTGGCTGGTCAACAATCTTTGGGGTTCCTTGGCTTTTCCGTCACATGGTAATACACATGGTGGCGTCTACCCCTTTGTCTTCCAGGTTCTGTGACTTCTAGCTTTGGCTGCTCCTGTGGCTTCCCTCTCCGTGGGACGTTCACTCAGCTTATAAAGGACTCCAGGAATCCGGATTAAAGCCCAACCTGAGTCAGCTGGGCCACTCCTTACGTGAAGTCACATCGTGAAGAGATTTGCAGTGGGTCCACACCCACCAGGATGTGGGACAAGACCGAGAACATGTCCAGACTGGGGGACATGATTCAACCCCCCAGAGTCGGCTCTCTGGACCCCCAAAAGACGTTCTTCCCACGTGCAAAATACATTCATTCCATCACAGCATCCACAGAGCCTTAAGTCATTTCTGAAACAATGCTGGGAACAAAGTTTCATCAAAATAAATTATGTGTGTGGCCTATCTTAGGGCAAAATTCCTGTCTGTGGACCTGTGAAACCTAAAAAACAAGTTATCTGCTCCAAATATACAAGGGAGGGACAAGCATAGGATAAAAAATCCCATTCCAGAGGAGAAAAATTGGAAGGAAAACAGGGGCCATGGATCCCAAACAAGTCTGAAATCCAGCGGGGCAAGCTCCATTAGACTTCAAGATCTGAGACTCATCCATGGATCGAGGTTTTGTCCTCTGGGCCTGATGGAGCTGCAGCCTCACCCCTTCCAAATGCCCACCCAGTGGCCTTGCTCTCCCCAACACTGGGGTGAAAGCCCCACCCTCTCCAAGCATCGGGATGGCACCAGGCTCTCTGCAGACCTTGGGCACTGGCCCCACCATTTCTAAGCACTGGGGAGGCAGCACTGTCCCTGAACAATGGGGCACAGAGCTCACCCCCTCCAAGTACCAAGACAGAGCCACCCTTTGCACACACATGGGTGGGCCACTCTCTTGGCATGAGGAGATCTCTTTGGTCCAGACCTCTGGTTCCATGGAGGTCATTCTTCCTTCAGCTTGTCCCTTCCCTGTCCCTTTCAGTTCAGGCCGGCGGTGGATCTGCTGGTACACATTTTGCAACAACCTTGGCTTTGCGTGCAGTTCAAGCACCTCCAAACCGTCTGTCAGAGGACTTTCCACAGAAACTTCCTGCCTAATTGCATCTCCAGTTCTGACTTCCCCTGAAATGGCTTTCTGGTCCCATGTTCAGTTAAACCCTCACACGGAGCCCTAGTCCCCAGGGACTTGCTTTCCGGAAGCTCAGGGTTTAATAGAGACTTTTCTGGCCCTAGTCTCAGAGCACACTGTCCAAATAGGCTCAGAATTCCCAAAACATCCATTTCTGGTTTCTTTGTGCTTAACAGTTCAGTTTTCAGCTCTTCCCTTTCCTCTTCTGTTTTACTATAAGCTGCAAGGAGAAGCCAGGCTGCGCTTTGTTTCCTCACTGAGCTTGGAAATCTCAACTAAATATCCAAGTTCATCACTTATAAGTTCAACTTTCAACCTGACCTCACAACACAATTTTGACAAGTTCTCTGCCACTTTATAACGGATCGCTTTTCTTCCAATTTCCAATAACACATTCATCGTTTCCATCTCAGGCCTCATCAGAAATGCCTTTAGCATCCGTATTTCTACTGACAGCGTCTTCAAAGCAATCTAGGCTTTTTCTATCAAAAGCCTCAGAATTCTCCCAGCCTCTACCCATGACCCAGTGCCAAAGCTGCTTCCACACGTTTGGGTTCCTTGCAACAGCATCACCCCATGCTCCAGTACCAACACCTGTATTAGTCAGAGTTCTGAGAAACAGAGCCGACAGGAGATGGCGAGAGTTATTATAGGATTGGTTCGTGCAACTGCACAGTTTGGCAAGTCCAAATTCCACAGGGCAGGCTGCAACTTGGGAACTCTGATGAATGCTTCAGTGAATTCCCCAGAAGAAGCTGGCTGGCTGAAGTAGAGATAGAAAGTCTTCCTGACTGTTGAAATCCTCAGTGCTCCCTTTTAGGCCTCCAACTGATTGGCTAGGACTTCTCTCCTTGCTGGGGGCAGTCTCCTTTGTTGATTGTAGATGTCATTAGCCATAGATGCAATCAACTGACTATTGATTTAATACCCTCACAGTGACAATCAGGCCAGTCCTCGTTTGACCAGTCAACTGGACAGCACAACCCAGCCACTTTGACATAAACATCACCATCACACAGAGTTGCTGGAAAATCAGGCACTGCCAACGCAAGTTTTGATTGGTACAACCACTGCAGAAAGCTATTTGACTACTGAAGTCAAGCATAAGTGTGTCCCCTGATCCGGCAGCTCCACTTCTGGGTAGAAATCCAACAGAAGTGTGTTCACATGTTCACTAAACGCCAAGCAGCTTATTCATAACCATCCAAACAGGAAGCAACCAGGAGGATATTATGTACTTATACAATGGAATACCCAAGAGTAATGAGAATGAACAAACGACTGCTCTGTGCAAAATCATGGCTGAATTTCTCGGGCACAATGCTAAACAAAAGGGGCCAGATTCCACCGAGTTAAAAAAAAAAAAACCAGTGAATTGCCTTCACAGTGATGAGTGAGGAGGAAATGATGGGGCTGTGGGGGGTAACATGAAGGGGCTTGGGGGGGTGGTGGCAATAACATTATCTAGTTTGGTTTGGATGGTAATTATCAGATGTGTTCACTTTGTAAAAGTTCACCAAGCTATGAGCTTATGTTCTTGCACGTTGATATGTGTCTGCTTTACTTCAATAAATCTCCCAGAAAAAAGTGCATAAGGCAACCACAGGTTCTTGGGTTCTTGGAGGTCAAACATGTCCAGTTCACATTGGCATTGGTTATAAGCAACATAAACAATTTCCTGAGAACTCTGGAAGACATCCTCTTTTAGTTTCTCCCAACAATCTTGCTATTATCCACATTTCACAGATGGGGAAGTTGAGGCTGGGGCTGTGAACGAACCCACCCCAGATCACGTGGCTAGTGAATGGCCAAGCAGGACTCTGTGGCAGGTGTGCACATAACCTGTCCTATGTCTCCAGGGCTAATGACCCCTGCAGGGAGACGGCACTGTGAGCCCCTGGCAGGTGTTCATTTAAGCCCTGAATGCTGTGCACTGCTCTTCACACTGGAGAAGAGAGAACGGAGAAGGGGCGGGCTGACCCCCTTGAAGGCTGCCGGGAGAGGCGAGCCCAGCCCACAGACAGCGGGCAGTGATTCCCAAGCAAAGATGCATTTGAGGGCACATGGCGCCCTGTGGCCAGTGGCTGTGGGGCTGAGGTCCTCAGGGAAATGGGAGATGCTCCAAAGGTGGGGAGAGGCAGGGAAGGCTCCAGAAAAGAAGAGACTTGGAGCTGGGCTTGGGGCTGGTTAAGGAACAGAGGAAGAGGGTCCCATGTGAGGGGACAAGCGGGAGCAGTGGCCCCCAGACGCTGAGGGAGAGGGATGGCGACTGGCCCTCTAGCTGTGTTCGGAGCTGCTCCCTAGGGTGGCTCTCCCATCTCTGTGGCCGGGTTTCCCAGCATTTCTGTGTCAACAGGCATCAAAATTCAAACTGCACCTGCAACATGCCCAGAAACAGCTGCACTGTCGCAGCTGCTGAAGACTTGGGGATTGGCTTAGCTTTGTCATGATGTAACTTGCACCCTGGGTAGGATCCTGGGGTTTCCAGGTTAAGGAACTGTGTCAGAATGGGATATCTCCATGTACATCCAAAGCTTTCCTAACTCATAGTCTGTCTTCTCCAGGGACTGAGGTATCATTCCTAAAACAGCCCAGGATGCCGTAATTGGGTGCTGACAACACAAATAGCAGGTGTATTTGTAGGAGACTAGGTGAAGATATTGCTCATCCATCCATCCTTCCATCCATCATCCATCCATCCATCCATCCTTCCTTCCATCCATCCATCATCCATCCATCCTTCCATCCATCCATCCTTCCTTCCATCCATCCATCCTGCCATCCACCCTTTCATCCATCCATCCATCCTTCCATCCTTCCATCCATCCATCATCCATCCATCCATCCTTCCATCCATCCATCCTTCCATCCTTCCTTCCATCCATCCATCATCCATCCATCCTTCCTTCCATCCATCCTTCCATCCACCCTTCCATCCATCCATCCATCCTTCCTTCCATCCTTCCTTCCATCCATCCTTCTTTTATCCATCTATGCATCCATCCATCCACCCTTCCATCCATCCATTCATTTCCTAAAATACTTATCCCTACCATTACCTTTCAGCATTTATCTAGTGGGGTAAATTCAGAACTAATATTTTTAAAAATCCATCTTCAATGCCCCCAGATAGTGCCTGGAATATGGTACTCAAACCTCTGCTTTGGATGGATGAACTGCCATTTATTCCATCATGCTTTCCATGGCCATTTTGGCTAATCTTCACAAGAATTCTTCGAGGGAAGGATTACCACTGTCCCCATTCGACAGATGAAGAAACTGAGGCAAAGAGGGGTGAAGTAACTTGTTCAAGATCAACCCGTTGTCAACAGTCCTGGGCCACGATACCGCCGGGTGCTGTGCCGGCTGCACTGGGGGCAAGGAAAGCAGGGGAAGGCGCGGGGTGTGGGGCGCTGAGACCCTTTTCCTGCTACGCCCTGCCTTACCTGCTGAGCTGAGCTTTTGTCACTAAAAGACCTTGGATTTTCACCTACCCACGTGTCGTGGGAAACTCCCGACATAATCCACCAGAAATCAGTCAGAAGCTGTTGGTGGCGGTGACTGCCGAGAGAAACAGTTGTGGATCAGGAAGAAAGCACATCCGGCTTGCCCACAAAGCATATGTCCAGGTACTCGGACAAGCCCAGTAAAAAAAGGCAGAGCCTCGACATTCAAGAAGAACCTGTTCCTGCTGGCAAACACGGATCCCGGAATCCTGTCCGCCCACTTTCTGGTGTGGCAGCAAGGCCCCCAGATATATAGTTTCCTGATGAGCAGAAACCCAATGCCAGTTTGGTAGATATTGCAAGTCCGCACTGAACAGCACCTAGTGGCCCAGAAGATAACTGCATGATCACACCCACTTCTGGATCCGGTCCACTGGGGCTGGAGGTGGTGGGGGGGGAGAGGAGAAGGAGGAAGGGAAGAGGGGAAGATGGGGGAGGAGGGAGAAACTTAACCACACCAAGCAAGCCCAGGACAAAATTTATTTCAAGACTTGGATGTCCTGATCCTCAGTCTTACATCCGATCAAAAAGCCACACCCCAAGCCACACCCCACCATTGCCAAACGTGGGAAACGTAACGAAACTTGTGCAAGCGGAGATGGCTTCCATGGCCGTTTTTGAAACAAGATGGGGAAGAAAAGAATACAAACCTATCTTTTAAAAAAATTCTGCGTGAGCCTTAAACTTTATTCAACCTTAAAAGAAGCTAAAACATCTAATAAATTGATACAGTTTATAGAAACTAGATAGATTATTAAATAGGAAAATGTTTACTATGTTTCAAAAATTCAAATCCACCAGTTCATCCATTTGGTAAATGTTTATCTGAAGGTTCAGGGGCAAAGTTAAACAGTTGAAATAAAATGGTATTACGCCTTAATATTTTGTTTTACTTTGAGTACAGATGGAAGGCAAAAATATTATCTCATAAAACGGAAAGTTTCTATTTTCACCAAAATATTTGGAAACCTTATTTTATTTTTAATTTGGACACCTAGATTCAATGTCACTTCTGCAAGGGAGGTTTCAGCAGATTCCTGTAAGCTGGAGAATATCTGGAAACTAGCTTTGGTTATTATTTAAAACATTCGTTCCACAAAGATACAATTTGTTTCAAAAAGTGTCATACCAACCAGAAGCTGACTGTGAAAGCAGTGCTTGTAAAATCCCTGATGGCTCAGGAGAAATTCCATTCCCCCTTCCTTCATTTGATGGTATCCCAGGTGAAAGGCACTGTTCTACTTCTCTACATCTAGGAGTTCTCCTCTCTTTGATGCCATTTCCTTCATTTCTGAGGTTTTTCTGGGTCTTTTTTAAAATAATTTTAATAGGCAGCCACTGAAATTATTTTAGAGTTGTCATGGGAATTCTGAATGACAAAAGGAAAAAGTCATAGTTCAAACAATTGTACAGAAAATTTGTTTTCGTCTCTTTGTTTTCAATTGAGCAGAAAATCTTCAGAGATCCAAAAATGTAAACAGAAGTAATTCTCGATAGACAGTCCTTTGGTCTTTTCTTCTCTACTGGAACTACAGAGAAAGAATTCTTTAACCTGTTTTTCTAACTTCTTCATGCTCTGTCGTTTTGCCCTCGCGGATGTTCGCTCTCTCTCTCTCTCTCTGTCCCTTTCTGTCTCTCATCATCCAAAGATTCTTATTTCTTCAAAGCATTACAATCTACTGTAGTCACTTTCTCTTATTTATCCATGTAATTTAATTTTTGTTGTTCTTCTTAGAAGTTTTAGATTTACGGAAAAGTTGAGAAGATGGTACAGAGACTTCCACGTACTCCACTCCCAGTTTCCTGTATTATCAACACCCTACATTAGGGTGGTACATTGGTGGTAATTAACAAACTGACCTGGACACGTCAGCATTTACCAAAGTCCATCCTTTATTCAGATTGTCTTAGTTTTCCCCAATATCCTTTTCTGTTCCATGATCCCAGCCAGGATCCCACAGGACACCATTAGTTATTTATTTATGTTTTGATGCTCAGATTGTGTCTTTGGCCAATGGGAGCCCCTCCATGTCCTGTGTCCTTCTGACCGAAATGTGAGGCTCTGCATGCTTCCGTGACACCTGGCACAAGGTGCCCCAGGGTCATTTTGATCTTTTCTTGCCCTGGGACCTGGCGTCCGCCAATTCTCCTAGGAGCCCAGGAGGGCGCAGCTGTCTTAAATCGGCACATTCCTGGAGAAGCTCCAAGTAACAGGCCGCACTGTGTTTATTGCTTGCAAACATTTGACCTGCTTTTGTGACCGTCTCTGCCTCTTTGTTGTGTCCTTTAGTCCAGGTAAGTTCTACCAAGCTCCCTCCCGAGTCCCTCGTAGCTGGAATAAAGTGGTCCCAGGGTCCCCAAAGCCGGAGTCTTGCTTTCGCGGAGCATGGCTGCTACATGCAAGGGGAGGCAATGAACAGTTGCAGTGTGCGCCACTCTTCCATGTGGTGCTGCGGTTTGAATAAAGAAAGAAAGCTGTGCGTCACTTCACAGGGGACATTTGTCCTTCCACTGCATTTGAAAGAACAGAAAGTTGGCACAGCAGAGTGGGTGAGCACAGAGTGTTTTCTCCTGAACCAGCAAGTTCAGTCTTCCCAATTCTTCATCACACCTTCCTCTTGCTGCTGAAGACTTTTTGCTTTTCCCCGTGTGGCCCGAATTAGCTTCTAGCATGGCCAGACGCACTCAAAGAGAGAACCCCAATGCTCTGGGGACAGAACTCCCTCTCTATCTGCAGTGCCCACTTTCTGAGTCATCTAAGTCAACACCACATTATGGGATCCAGAACAGGAAAATACAGCATGGTGGGATGAATTGCATTCCTAAGGTCTGTCCCCAAATGAACAAATCCTCTGCACCTCACATCTGAATCTGCGTAGATTTCTGTAGCATGAGTGTGTTCTGTATCACACGGCAAAGGACCCCACCTTTTGCTCTGAAGTTGGCTCCCATCTCTGGTCCTTTGCTCTGTGGGGGCAGAGCTCATCTGGGAATGCCTTTTCACATGGATGGAGGGGATGGGAGAGAAGCCTGGAAGGCAAAGATCTTCTCTTTAAAAATCCCTTTCCTATAATATTAAAAAAAAAAAATCGGTCATGAAATCATGGTTAGCCTCATTCCGGGGTGAACTGGAAGCTTCATCATTTAGTTAACTCATGTGCCCTTGAGTTCTAGCCTGGAATGTTTTCTAATTTTTCACTGGTGTCTTCACCATCAACAGTGAGAAAAGTTTAGAGCCAAGTTGGAGGACTTTTGACTTTCTTTTGCACTAAAAAAGCCTTATTTGTCAGATTTGCTTTCTTTCTACAGAAGAGCACTTCTTAACATCTGGCCAGCTCCTGAGGTCTGCTTCCCAAATACATTTAGGAGGGAACTTTTTTTTTTTTTTTTTTTTGGTTTACATGTCTCCTTTTTTAGGTCAATTTTATATTGATATGGTATCAAGCATATTGAAAATTTGCCAGGATGGTAACAAGAACACCTGTACCTTTTACCCAGGTGTTACTCAGGTTTGCTAGTTGTTTACATTTTGCCCAGTTCGCTTTCTCTCTCTACCTATCTTCACATACCCCATTTCTCTCTCTGTTGCTATCTGAATATATCTAAACTTATATTTTTTCATGAACCATTTGAGAGTAAGTCGGAAACTAAATACTTTAGTGTGTTTTTCCTAAAAATAAAGACATCCTCTTACATAACCACAGAACATTATAAAAATCGGGACATTTTCCATTGACACCGGTCTACTGTCTAATCCACAGTCTATACCCAAATGTTGTCAGGTGTTCCAATAATATCCTTAATAGCTTTTTTTCCAGGTCAAGTATTTAATCTGAGATCAAGCACTGCATTTAATTGCCATATCTCTGGCGTCCTGTGATCTGGGACAATTTCTCAGGCTTTCTTTTTCATTCTTGAGCTTAACTTTTTTTTTAGCAATACAGGTCATTTTTTTCCCCTCTGTAATCAATAAGAAATTAGTGGGGGATACTTTACAGCTATTAAACATAGTTCCTCATCAAACACTCATGATCTGTAGTAGCTTTAGGATCTATTGACAATGACTTTCCTTCTGTGTTTATAAGGCAGTATTCTATTATAGGGAAGCACTTCCTTTCTCCCCTAATTAGCTTCCCTATGGACTTATGGATCCCATGTTACTCAGTGGGTGTCTCAGTTTCCAGGAGCTGATGAAACCAAGTACCCCAAGGTGGGTAGCTCAAAACAGTAATCATGGATTGTCTCCCAGTTCTGGGGGCTGTGCTCCCTCCGAACCCTGTAGGGGGTCTCCTTTCTGCCTCTTCCAGCTTCCGGTATTTGTCAGCCACCCTTGGTGTCTGTGGGCTGGTAGCGACATCACCCCAGTCACTGCCTCTGACTTGGCATGGGCTTCTCTGCTGTGTGTCGGTGTCTGTGTGTGCAAATTTCCCTCTTATATGGACACCAACCAGATGACCTCATCCTAACCAGTTACATTTGCCAAGACCCTATTTCCAAATAAGACCACACACAGGTACCAGGGTTAGGACTTCCACATATTTTTTGGGGGGAGGGGCACACAATTCAACCATAACAACCAGCTTATGATCTGTTGATTTTGTTACATATTCTGATGCTCAAATAGTCCGAGATTTGCCAGGAGAAGCTCCTTCAAGCTGACTTCTCTGTCCCTTTTGTAGACAGCATACAACTGTCTCTTGTTTTTTTGGTTCAAATTGACAATCTTTGGTTTTGAATTGGAGTTTGTAGACCATTTACATTTAATGGAATTATCAATAAAGTTGAGTATGAACCTACTATCTATTATGTTTTATTTGTGTGTGTGTGTGAACACTTTCTTTTGGGTCAAATGAGTATTTTATATACTTCCATTTTATGTCCACTATTGGACATATATTTATATCTTTTGGTTTTATTTTACTTTTTAAAGTGGTTGCTCTTTGGTTTACTACATACATTTCAAACTTATAACAATCTACCTTCAAATAATATATCACTGCATGTATAGTTTAAGAAACTTTCAATAATATACTTCCATTTCCCCCTCATCCTTTGTGTTACTATTGTCATAATTTTACTTCTATGTCTGTTACAAACCCCATGATACATTGTTGTTATTTTTGCTATAAATAGTCACTTGTTTTTTTAACAATATTAAAACATGAGAAAATATTTTTTATATCTATCCCGTATTTATTTTTATTTATTGTTTCTGGTGTTGTCATCCCTTTGTGTAGAGCCAAACGTTATCTGCTGTTTTCCTCTTGGCTGTGGAACTTCCTTTAGCACTTCCTGTGGTCTCGTTCTGCTGGGGATGAATTCTCTCAGCTTTCGTGTTTTTGAAAAAGTGTTTTTTTGCCTTTGTTTTTGAAATATATATACATATTTTTCTGAGTGTAGAAGTCTAGATATGCCCTTTGTTTCTTTCAGTACCTTAAAGACGTTGCTCCTTTGTCTTGTGACTGGCACAGGTTTTGATGAGAAGTCTATCATTTTCACCTTTTTTCCTTTTTACATGCATTTTCTTCTCTCACTGCTTTTAAGATTTTCTCTTTATTACTTGTTTTCAGCAGTTTGATTATAATGCACTCTGGCATGTTTTCTTCACGTTTCTTCTGCTTTGAGCTTGTTGAGCTTTTTAGATCTGTGACATTATAGTTTTCAGTATCACTAGAAAATTCCCAGTCATATCTCTTCAAATATTTTTTCTGCTCCTCCTTGGACTTCTATTGCATGCAGGTTGGATCACTTGATATTGTCCCACAGGTCACTGGTGTTCTGTGCATTTTTACCCTAGCACTTTGTCTCTCTGTGCTTTATTCTGGAGAATTTCTTTTGCTATGATTGCAATTCCACTGATGTTTTCCTTTGCAGTATCTAATCTGTTATTAATTCCAACCTGTGTATTTTTCAACTCTAAATGTTTCCTTTGAGTATTTCTTATATCTTCCATTTTCCCCATCATCCTATTCATGTTTCCCTCTACTTTCTTGAACATATGGAACACACTTTAAATCACTATTTTAACATTCTTATCAAATTCCATCATATGTGTCATTGTTGGATCTGCTTCTATAGTTTGATTTTTCTCCTGAATATGGGTCATATTTTCCTGGTTCTTTGCATGCCTGGTAATTTTCGATTGCATGGCAGACATCATGAACTTCACGTTTTTGGGTGCTGGGTGTGTAGTTTATACCGGTAATTAGTGTTGGACTGTATTCTGCAATACAGATAAGTTACTCTGCATTGGTTTAATCCTTTCTAGGCTTGCTCTTAAGCTTTGGTGGTGTAGATCCAGAGCAGTCTTTAGTCTAGGTGGCCCTTCCGAGGACCCTGCTCTGTGATGCCCCTTGTGCTAGGGGAGCTATTCACTCTGACTGGTGGGAATGTGAATTATCAGTGGTCCTCTGTTGGCCCTCACAATGGTTTGTCCTTCTACTCTCTGGTGGTTCTTCCCTCGCTCTGGGCAGTTTCCTCTTACACCCGTGCAGATCAGTTCTCAGCCAAAGGCTCAAAGGGATCTCTCTGCAGATATCTGGAGCTCTTTCTCCTAGAAGTGCCCTCCTCTCAGGTATCTTGCCCTGCAAATGTGAACTGCCTTGGCCTCTCTGAACTCTGATCTTTGTATCCTCAAGTCAGCGAGACTCCAGGCTCTGTTTGGGCTCCCCTCCCTGTGCTACAGCCTGAAAACTGCCTCTAGATGGGAAGATTGAGCAATTATCTTAGGACCCACCTTGTGTGCTTCCCTATTCTTAGGAACCACAGGCCTGAGCTGCCTGTCGTCCAGTGTTTGAAAGTCATTGTTTCACATGTTTTCTCTGTCTTTCTAGTTTTTCAAGGGTGGGCAGGTAAACTGACCCCTGTTATCACGGTCAGGATTAAATCCCTCTCCTGGATCCTTTTGATGTGTTCTTGTTACCTTTGAGCACATCCTCACTTTCGAGTGCCCTGTGATGTTTCAGGGCCTAGGACCAGCCATCTCTCTGAGGAGCCCTGGTTCCTTTTAGTGTAAAGATATATAGAAGCCAATATCTGGGCAATGGGTGTGCTCATTGCTTCCAGTTTGTTGGAAAATATTTAAAAATGGAAACTGAAAGCTTCCCCAATGCACCAATAACAGGGAAGTAATCAGGAACTTGGGAAAAATTCTGTGTTCCTTTTTCTTGAAATGACAACATAGCAGGTTAAAGAAAAATCTCTTCAGCATCCTAATACCAACAGAGAAAGAACAGGGGGCTGCTGCTCATCCAACATATTTTTGTTGCGCACCTCCTGTGTGCCAGGGTCTGTGCTAGACGCTGCAGCTATTCAAACAGACAAAAATCCCTGCCCTGATGGATCTTTCATGAACAGCTACTGTTATTATTTTGTTGTTTTTGTTATCTGGGTTTACATTTTGTTTTCATCATAGTAAATGTGACCATTTCTGCCTAATTCCAACATCTGGATGAAACATGGTAAGTCCGACAATAATTTAGATGCCTGTACCTGTCTAGATGTCAGGTTTCACTTAGACTAAATAGGTGCGTGTGAATTTAAAATTCAACTCTCAACATTACATCTGTAAATGTCACACTGAAAAATCAATTACTTCAACCCAGATGTTAAATATATTGAGTGAAAAAGGTAAATATCGCCATGAGGAGCAAACCCTTGTTTTAATAAGGAAGGGTCAAAGTTTACCTACCATGTTGCTCACGCTCCCACATTTATGACTACAGAGTAGCAATCACAAACCCCATATTTTCAGCTGACAAATTGGAATGTGGGGCGAATGTGAAGGTTGCTCATGGTTTAAGGGGCTGCCGAGGTCTACATCTCCCTACCCACCATGCATGGGTGTGGGCCAGGATACTACAGCACCAGCGGCCTCAAGACCAGAAGGGAACTGAGAATCTCAGTGTTCGGATCCCCTCTATCAGCTCCTCACCAAGCTCTGAAACATGTCCACAGACTGTGCCCTTGAACTGAGATGCTTAGACTGTCCTTTTCCAGTTGAAGTCTACATTTACTGAGAGCTTCTTTATAATTTACACCTGCTGTCCTGCTTTCCATGGCTATGTGCAATAGGGACAACTAGTCATGCACGGCACAGCCCTTCAGATGGTTTCATATCGCGCTACGTCTTCCCTTTTTTGGGGCAGCTCTATCCACTTCTATTGACCAGTCTTCACGGGACAAAATCCTGAATCCTCTCAAGTCCTCACAGCTGTCATCGGAAAATGTTTTGGTGGTTGCCACCTTTGTAACCAAACTCTGAGCGGCCTCATCCAGGGGTCACATTTTAACCTTCATTCTCATTTGCCCTCTTTGGAGAATGAGTTCAGCACTTTCTCCTTGGATTGGAATTCAAGACTTTGGCACAGAACGAGCTCTGTGACCATACGCAAGCGACTTAAGGCTGTAAGCCTCAGTTTCCCCATCAGCTTCCCTATCTGGCAGCTGTTTTACTCAGTGCTTTATGTATATTATTTCAAACCTTCGAAACAACCCTGTAACGATGATGATTATGTCCATTTTTCTAAAGACAAAAAAGATGGATTTACATCTGTGCTGGTTTGAATCTGCTACGTACCCCGTGAAAGACTTCGTTCTTTTAATCCACTCTTGTGGGGGCAGACCTACTGTCGAAGGAAACTTCTGATTAGGTTGTTTCCATGGAGATGGGACCCCACCCATTCAAGGTGGGTCTTAATTTTACCGGAGTCTTTAAGAGAGCTCAGGGAGAGAGAGCTCAGAGCCGACCCAGACACAAAAGCTTTAAGAGAGGAGCTAAGATATGTAATCCAGAGTTTGTCCCCAGGAGCAGCTAAGAGAGAAGCTAAGAAAAACATTTTGGAGAAAGCCATTATGAAACCAGAAGCCAGGAGAGAAGGACCAGCAGACGCCCCCGTGTGCCTTCCCACGTGACAGAGGAGCCCCGGATGCCACCAGCCTTTCCTCGGAGAAGGTATCTCCTCTTGATGCCTTAATTTGAACATTTTCATGGTCATAGATTTGTAAATTTGTGAACTAATAACCCCCCATTGTAAAAGCCAGTCCATTTCTGGTATTTTGCATTCTGGCAGCTTCAGCAAACGGGAACAAATTCCAAGTCTGTTTGACTCTAAGGGATGTGCTTTCCCACTGGGTCCCAGTGGCCCTTCCTCGGCTCCTGAGACCCCCGTCTCTCTGTCTGAGTTCCCTCTGCCTCCCTGACTGTTCTCCCTTTCTCCTTTGCTCTGCTTGCGTTCTCAGTCTGGGGTTCCCCAGGGTTGTGACCCTGGCCTCCCACCCCCTCAGTTTGCCACTCTTTCCGAGTAATCCCACCTCTCCACCAGTCCAACCACTCCTATAGACATAAATGATCCCCCCAATTCAAATTCTCCTCCAGGGCTCACCTTTCTCCAGAGCGCCCAACCCCTGTTTCCAAAGACCTCCCACATGGCTCCACCTGAGAACTCCACAGGTGCCTCCCCAAACTTTTCCCTACCTGGTGGGCCCATCTCGATCATGAGAAGCCAAAGAAGCCCAGACAACTAGGCCGGGATTTTTGAGAGCAGAACTCCGAGGGCCCTTCTTGAGATACCTACGAAGGGTGAGGCTTCCTGACCAGGCCCAAAGGACAGAACCGAGCTGTGAAGGATGAGGGAGACGAAGAACCTGACGCGTGATTCATCTGTTCATTCATTCAACAAAAATTTGAAAATACAAGGCGCCAGTCACTGCCTTGGATGTTGGGAACATGAACACACCCAAGACATGTCTCTTGACCCTTAGACCAGAAAGGCACGTCAAAAACGAAGTTCAGTCACAGACACTTACACACTGAATGTTCACAGCGGCTTATTCACAATAGCCAAGAGGTGAAACAACCCAAGTGTCCATCAACAGATGAGTGGACAAACAAAATGTGGTCTATACATATGATGGCATGTTACCCAGTGGTAAGAAGGAATGATGGAAAAAAAAGCACAGAACAACATGGATGAACCTTGAGGACATTATGTTGAGTGAAATGGGCCAGGGGCAAAAGGAGAGATATTGCACGATTTCACTAGTATGACCCAATTATAAAATGTAAACTCATAGACATAAAATCTAGAATATAGGTTACCAGGATATAGAATGAGGGAGTGGTTGCTTAATATGTGCAGAATTTTTAACTAGGTCTAACTTAAATGTTTCAAAATGGATAGCAGGAGACGGTGACATGTTTATTGTGAGTATAATTAACAGTGCTTAATTGTGTGTGAATGTGATGGTGAGGGGAAGTTCAGTCACATATGTCACTAGAAGGAAAGTTGGAGGTTAAAACATGGAAATGCTTAACACAGTGACTCTTGTGGTGGACAATGACTGTGATTAACTGTACAAACATAACAAGTTCTTTCATGAACTAGAACAAATGTACGGCACTATTACACGGCGTTAACGATAGAGGGGTGTATGGGAAAAGTGTACCTATTGTAAACAGTAATATCTTAACATACTTTCATCAACAGTAACAAATGTACCGCACCAAGGCGGTCAATCATGGGGGGTGGGATAAGGGATATGAGATGTTTTGGGTTTTCTTTTTTATTTTTATCGCTTTTTTTTTCGAATAATGAAAACATTCTAAAACTGATCGTGGCGATGAACGCACAACTATGTGATGACACTGTGAGCCAGTGACTGTACACATTGGATTGTTTACATGGTGCATGAATGTATCCTAATAAAATTGCATTAAAAATTAAAAAATAAAAAACAACTAAATTCAGTTGAATGTTGGAGTTGGTAATGAGGTGGGAAAATGTCCCTCCACCATCATCTTCCCCAAGAGGAAGAGTTACTGATGACGCCCCATTTGCCAGTGGGCAGGTGTGATGGGATGAATGGCAGCCCCCCAAAAGATACATCCATGTCTTAACCCCCGGGATCTGAGAAGGAGAAGGTGAGTTTACTTGGAAAAAGTTTCTCTAGATGCAGGGAGCCTGGATTACCTGGTGGGCCTTAAATCCAGTGACAAGTGTCCTTGTGAGAGGAGAGGAGAAGGCTGGGTGAAGAGGGAGATGGAGACTGGGGGGACACAGCTGTAAGCCAAGGGCCACCTGGGGCCTCCAGAAGCTAGAGGAGGCTGGGAAGCTCTTCCCCTAGAGCCTCCAGGAGCACAGTCCTGCCCACAGCTTGATTTTGGACCTCTGGCCCCAGACTTCTGAGAGAATAAGTAACCACCAAGTCATGGTACTTTTTGTTACCTCACCCCCAGGAAACTAAGACAGAGGGGTCAAAACAAGTTGGAAGGTCTCAAGTGAAAACAGGACTTGCCCCCTTGCTCTTCTTTTGACACCTCAGCTACTGGGTGTTCCCTCCCTCTGGGACGACTGTCAGCTGGTGATAAAATCTGCCCGGAGTGGACAGAGGCCTCTTGTGGACCTGGAGCTGAGACGCTCGCTCTTGTCCAGTTTCCGGGCAGCTCGGAGGGGGTCCCGTTGCTGCTGGAGAGCAGATTCCGGCTTCCTCTTTGCTGCTGTTGTGACTCACTCCCTCGGAGCTCACAGGGAGGGCAATGGAGGTTCAGCCGAGAGGGACCCCTGCCATCAGGGTGTCTAATCACCCCAAGTTCTATGAGGACCCTAAATTAGACCATTTAGGGGAGAGAGCAGAAGGCGATGCCCACTAGATCCGATCATCCTGCCCCTTCCTGGTCTGAGATGTGGCAAGAACAATATATTTGTCAATTCAGCAAATATTTACTGAGCAACCAGATTCTGTGCTGGGCTCTGGGGCCACTGCCCGCTGCTTCTGCTTTTCTGGCTCTGACCCTTGTGTTTTCAAGTTTATGTACCCATCAGACACAAACCCACCAATATTTCAAACAATGATTTGTGCTGTGACTTTAACTTCTTTCTGCACACAGTTTATCTTTGCTCCTTGACCATCTTCTCTATTTCTTCCCCTTCTTATGTGTAACCTGTGTCCGAGATCATCTGTAAAATCAATGCCTTAAGACTGCAGGAGGACCATTTCTCCTTGCAGCTGCCACCACTAAATAAATGCCGGGGTGGGGGGGTGGATAAAAATCAATGCGTAATTGCTCTTCTTTTCTTTTAGGATGAATAATTTATGCTGGTTTTGCCATACTTTGCATTGATCAGGAAAGAGGAAAAGTCGACTATCTCCTGGACTGGAAGTTGGCAGTGTCCAAGCCCCATCTGCCTCCTCCATCCCCCACCCCCAATCCTGGATGGTTCGGGGACCCCAGGGCAGCTGATGTCCTTGAAGCTTTCTGTATTCCTGAGCTATGACACAGTCCTGTCCCTCCTAGGAGGCACACAATACCTTCTCCCTTGCATTTGTCATTAGTTGCATGCCTGTCTTATTTGCTAGACCAGGAGCTGGTCAACTTTTTCTGTAAAGAGCCAGATAGAAAATATTTTAGGCTTTGTGGGCCACACAGACAGGATCAGTTATGTAATTTCATGGGGCCCAGTGCAAGAGGAAAATGCAGGGCCCTTTGTTAAAAAATGGTTAAGAATTTCAAGATGGCGGCAGTAGCACATTCACCCAAGTGCCAAGCTCCTGGGTGAAGACACAGGTTGCACGCCTGGGTGTACAATCTATGTTGCAACTGTTAGGCAAAACTCCCCACCCACAACACATACACAACACCCCTCTCTCCCACAACAGACATGACTGTTTATGTAAAACCCGCTCTTAACTAATGTAACAGTCTGAGCAAGGACAAAAACAAAAATTTTCCATAATGTAATAACCTCCCTGACGTCAACTCTGAACACCCCTGACACCAACTTCTCATCTTACCCTGAGCAAACCAATCCCTGGACTCAACTCCTTCCTTCTCTGTCTTACCCACCAACAATTATTCCCCCAGCCCCCCTCAAAAGAAGCTCTAAAACTGTCCTCCCACCTTTGTTCAGGGCTGTTGCATCTCTTAGGCTTAAGCCCACCTGTGCATGGCTACAGTAAAACTTTCTCCATATAAGCTTTGATCTCTTCCCAGACAAAAAAACCTAACAGCAACTACTCAGCTCTGCTGTGCAGCACAAAAGTAGCCACAGACGAGACAAAAACAGATGAGCATGGCTGCGTGCCAATAAAACTTTATTTATAAAAACAGGTTGACTCCCCCTTAGGTGGGACATGACTCCCAGGGGTGTGGATCTCCCTGGAAACATGGGACATGATTCCTAGGGATGAGCCTGGACCCTGTATCACAGGATTGAGAAAGCCTTCTTGACCAAAAGGGGGAAGAGAAACGAAACCAAATAAAGTTTCACTGGCTGAGAGATTTCAAATGGAGTCGAGAGTTCATTCTGGAGGTTATTCTCATGCATTATATAGATAACCCTGTTTAGCTTCTAGTGCATTGGAACAGCTAGAAGGAAACACCTGAAACTGTTGAACTGCAATCCAGTAGTCTCGATTCTTGAAGATGATTGTATAACCATGTAGCTGATACGGTATGACCCTGTGATTGTGAAAACCTCGCGACTGACACTCCCTTTATCCAGTGTATGGACAGATGAGTAGAAAAATGAGGACAAAAAGTAAATGAAAAATAGAGTGGGAATGAGGGGATGGGATGTTCTGAGTGTTCTTCTTTCTTTTTCTTTTTCTTTTTATTCTTATTGTTTTTTGGAGCAATGAAAATGTTCAAAAATTGATTTTGGTGATGAATGCACAACTACACGATGATACCATGAAACACTGATTGTACACTGCGGATGATTATCTGGTATGCGAATATATCTCAATAAAATCACACTTTAAAAAAAAGCAGGTGGCGGCCCAGATCCAGCCCGTGGACAAGAGTTTTGCCGTCCCCTAATCGCTATGGCGGCAAGTTCCCTGAAGGCAGGTGCCTCCCCCACCTGCTCACCCATCCTCCCAACAGAGCACTGCTGATGGAGATGAGGCATTGTCTTCATCTGGGGCTGTGCCAAGAGTGAGCCGCAGGGAGAAGCAGGTGGGCTCTGCCCTAACGGATGCCTCAGACGCAAGAAGACACGAACCCCCCTTAGTGCCACGCGGTGCCAGAGACCCAAGGAGAAACCCGAAGGGGCACCATGAAGGTTCTCGGAGGCAGGAGTGGGACAAAGATTTCGTGAATGGCTGAGTGAGTGAATGGAAACATCCTTTGCTGACGCAGGGTCTTGGTCTCGGAGGATTTGCTGGAACCCCGGATGAAAGCAGGTCCAGCCCCAGCTGCCCCTTCTGGGAGCTTTGACTTTGGGCAAATGACTCACTTCCTCCGAGCCTCAGTTTCCCTGCCAGTAAAATATGGACAAGCAGTTGCCCCAGTCAGCATGATAGGAAGGCAGAGGTAGGTGGGTGGGGGTCACCCAAGTGAAGGACCTGGGTGCACAGCCGGCCCCCAAGACGCACATCGATGCGTCCTGTTCCCTCGCCAGCAGGCCCAGGAAAGCACATTGGAGATACAGGGGACGGCACTTGTACAAACACAGAAAGGTCTGGAAGGGAACAGAGCTCACTGTGGACTGTGGTCCCTGGGGGTGGGGGCACTGGAGGGGCGGGAAACGACTTCCACTTATTTCTTCCTAATGTTTAAATTTCCCTCCCTCCCTCCCTCCCTTCCTTTCTTTTCCTTTCTTTTCCTTTCTTTCCTTCTTTCTTTCTTTCAACAATGAACTTGTACATCTTTCTTATTTGGGAAAACAAACAGCAACTCTCCCGCACACCCAGATGCCCTGGGTTAAGACGCGCCTCCAGGATCCTTTTTCCTTCCGACAAAGCTGCCGGGTGCGCTGGCCAAGGCCTGGGAGCCAGAACCATCCACCAGAACCTGGGGAGCCCTCGTGGGCACCTCCCTCCTCCTCCCCGTCCCCGGTGGGCTCGAGGCCCCCACCCTCTCCACGTCCACCCACCTCGCCCCGGCAGCCCCCTCGCCCTCTCCTGCCCCCCTGCTCCCTCCCAGAGTGACCGGGTCAGATCTGGTCCTCCTGCTGCCCTCAAAGCTGCCCTCGGGGCCCACTGTGCCCGGGATGCGCGTTCCTCCTGGTGACTGACGGGGGCCCCCTGCCTGGCCCCCGCCTCCAGCAGCCTCCCGGGACAACTGTGCTTCTATCTCGGGGCCTCCATGCAGTTCTCCAAACTGGCCAAGGCTCTCCATGGCTGCCCACAGCTGCCCATGGCTGCCCACAGCTCTCTACAGCTGTCCACAGCTGCCCACAGCTGCCCACGGCTCTCCATGGCTCTCTATGGCTGTCCATGGCTGTCCACAGGTACCCACGGCTGCCCACGGCTCGCCTCGTGAGGGTCTCCCTCCACCCTCCTTCCTTCCCCCACGCTGGATTCCCTCCAGGCCGGGGTCAGAGCTGCAGTCGCCTGATAACGAAGGCAAATGCATCCCAATCCCCAGAACCCATGAGGGCTGCCTGTGACAGAGACAAGGGTCCTGGGCTGGGGGTGTCCTGGATTCCTGGGGGCCCTAACTGTCCCCACCAGGGTCCTTGGAAGAGGAGGAGCCCTGGGGCCCCAGGTGCAGCGGCTGGTTGAGGCCGTGCAAGCTGAGGACGCCCGGCAGCCACCAGACGCTGGGAAGGAAGGGAGGCCCCCGGGAGCCTCCAGGGAATCCAGCCCTGCTGACCCCTCCACCTCAGCCCTGTAAGACTCACTCCAGACTTGTGGCCCCCAAAACAGGAGGAGAATAAATTTCTCATTTTAAGCCACTGCATCTGTGGTAGCCGATGTCAGCGACAGGAAACGCACATGGTCGCTATGAACTCTGACTTTGGAGTCAAACCCTGGGCTCGGGACCCACGTGCTGTGTGCCTCAGCCAGGATCCCTGCGTGTCTGAACCCTGGTTCCTTGTCAACACATGGAAACACAAACAGTCCTGTTTCAGTTTGCTAATGCCACCGGAATGCAAAACACCAGAAATGGGTTGGCTTTTATAAAAGGGGGTTTATTTGGTTACACAGTTACAGTCTTAAGGCCATAAAGTGTCCAAGGTAAGTCATCAACAATCGGGTATCTTCACTGGAGGATGGCCAATGGTGTCCGGAAAACCTCTGTTAGCTGGGAAGGCACGTGGCTGGTGTCTCCTCCAAAGTTCTGGTTTCAAAATGGCTTTCTCCCAGGACGTTCTTCTCTAGGCTGCAGCTCCTCAAAACTGTCACTCTTAGTTGCTCTTGGGGCATTTGTCCTCTCTTAGCTTCTCTGGAGCAAGAGTCTGCTTTCAAAGGCCATCTCCAAAATGTCTCTCATCTGCAGCTCCTCTCTCAGCTCCTGTGTGTTCTTCAGAGTGTCCCTCTTGGCTGTAGCAAGCTCGATCCTTCTATCTGAGCTTATATAGTGCTCCAGTAAACTAATCAAGGCCCACGCTGAATGGGCAGGCCATGCCTCCATGGAAACTATCCAATCAGAGTCATCACCTACAGTTGGGTGGGGCGCATCTCCGTGGAAACAACCTAATCCAAACGTTCCAGCTTAATCCCCACTAATATGTCTGCCCCACAAGATTGCATCAAAGAACATGGCTTTTTCTGGAGGACATAATATATACAAACCAGTACCAGTCCCCACCCCATAAGGCCGCAGCATCCAATGTGGAGCCGAGGGGCCACCTGCTTTGCAAAGCACCTGGCCGCAGGAGGCTGGCAGTGCTATTTTAGTCTCATTTTTGGAAGAGGTATCCAGAATTGAGCAAGTGAAAGATCATGTATGTGTCTGTGTCCCTGGCCCAGAGCAGGAACTCACCCAGGTGGAAGGGGGATGGGGAGCGAGCGGCTGAGTCCCCGCGTTTACTGCTTCTTTGGCATAAAACTCTGGCTCTTGCACCCGCTGTGCAAACGGTTCTTGGTGAAGATGATGTAGAGGCTGCTTTGCTTCCAGAAAACGAGGCTGTGGCTTGAAGCTCGCCAGCGTTTGAGCGGCTGGCTCCTTAAGGCACAGCAACAGAGGGAAAGGTGAGAGGTGTTGGGGTCTGTGCCCAGAGAGGGGGTCTCGGGCGTCTGGGGTGCAGCCGGGTGGAGCCCCTCTCCTGGCAGGGGGTGGCCCTGGCTCCCCATCATGGGTCAGCAGAAGCCCCTGCAGATTCTATGAAGGAGAGGCTTGGTGAGTTGGGGTCCTCGCGGTTGGGGACGGGACAGCAGGCTTCCCAGCAAGACCAAAGGGGTCCCTGGGTGGGCAGGAGTGGGCATCAGCTGTAAGAAGCCCCCACCGTCTCCTCTTTGCCTTCCTCCCAATCTCCTTTTCTTCCCACCGCTGGGGAACCTGCCACCCCACCGTGCTGTCTCCTCCTTCCCACAGTTTCTTTCTCCGATTTAATTTATTTCATTTTGTGGGGACAGGCAGGGCTGCAGGCAGCGCCTGGATTTCCCTGGACCTCATGCCGAGAGGAGGGCATGAGCTGGGAGGGAGGCCCAGCACCCCGAGGACGTGGCTGAGAGCCCCCGGATGTGGGGAAAACCCATGCAGGCCTCCAGGAGCCTCCTTCAAACGGGGTGCTCTAGGCCTGCCGGAGGGGCTGGGGCCCCGGCCACGCGGGACCACGGCCTTCAGTGTTGCCATTTTGGGCCTTAGCTTGAAAGTCAGCGAAAGGACAGCAACCCCCGTGGTGATAATCCAAATCACCCAACCCATACAGCAGACGCGCCTTCTCGGGGTGCAACACTCGCAAGCTGAGATGGGCTTGAGTGGGGGGCGGGGGCCCCTCTTCCACCCGCGTCCCTCCACACCCAGGCTGTCTATGAGGAGGCAGAGCTCTGCAGCTGCCTGCCCGTGGAACGGTGAACCCCTTTCTGGCTCCGAGGTGGGGGGTCCTTCGTCCTGGCAGCTTTGGGGAGAGGCTGGGGACCCAACACCAGCCCAGGCACTGACGGTTCCCTTTGAGGGAAACCAAAGAGGGGCTCTGGCTCTGCCTGCCGGGCGCCCCCTGCACTGTCACAGAACTGGTTGCCGCCCGCCCACTGTGCCGTTAACAATGGGACCCCCAAGATGTCCCGTAGGACGCCTCAAGGCTGTATATGAAAGTCGGGAAAAAGACTTCACAGAAAGCTCATCAAAGATATTCTGTTGGTAGAGATGTATTTTAGGGGAAACAGTGGCTGGATACTCATTATTAGACCAGATTACAAACTCTGCTCCTATGCACGCAGCAGGACAGAAGGTGGCCGGGAGAGGTGGCCCTGAGGGGCTCGCAGATGGGCGGCTCGGCGGCAATCGGGCAGGCTGGGCACTTCCCAGGGGGGGCTGCTCCCCTCCGAAACACTCGCCGATGCAGCGCGGGGCAGCCCCGGGAGTGCTGCGTTCTGCAGGAATTAAACCTGTTCTGCTCAAACTGGTCGCAAGGAAAGTGCCACCCTCACCCCGCAGCGGGCGGACGGGGCTGGGTCTCAGGGGAGCTGTCTCAGACCCTGGCTCAGGGTCCCCTGCTGTCATGGGGTGAACTGTGCCCCCCAGAAAGCCACATACCTATCCTGACCCTCAGACCTGCAAACGGGACCTTATTTGGAAATACAGTCTTTGAAGACACAATGAGTTAAGATGAGGCCAGCCTAGATCCAATAGGAGTGGGACCCTTGGAAAAATGGGGGACATGGACTCAGAGAGCGAGACCTGAAGGGGACACAGCCAGGGACAAGGCAGAGACTCGAACTATGTGCCCACAGGCCGTGGGACGCCAAGGACTGCCGTCTGCAAGCCGGGAGAGGCCAGGAAGCGAGCGCCTTCGCAGGGAGCAGACCTCTGGCCTCCAGGACCGTGTGGGGATCGATTTCTGTTGCTCTAAGCCTTGCCCCACCCCACTCCCCAGTCTGTGGTGCTCATTACAACAGCCCCGGGACATTAGGATGCCTGCTAAACGTCGACGGCCCCACCCCACAGGCCTCACTTCCCACCCCCAGCTCCCGGGCACACCTGCTTGCAGCTCCCGATTCAGATTTCCAGCTGCAGGTGAGCAGCCCACACAGGGGGTCCCAGCCAACACCGATACCCACAAACCTGAATGCAAGCCCCCATGTGCCTTTTGCTGCACCCCCTTTTCAGAGCCGAACAGCTTTCACTTCCCTGATTGCCAGTCTCCCGCCAGCAGGACCCGGGTTTTGTCTCCTTTCCTTAGCCTTGAGCATCCCTGGGAGGTGCTGGCCAGTGGCCTGTGTGCCATTCCAAGAAGCAGCAATGGCCTCCGTTAGGGAAGAATCAGGAAACAGCCACCTTCCCCCAGTCCTTCCTGACTCCCCTTTGGGCAGGGGCTTATCTAGGGGTCGGGGAGCCAGTGGGGCCACCCCAGTGGGAGCTCCAGGGGCCCTGCTTGTAGGCTCATGCCATGGGCCATGGTCTTTCAGGTTCTGGCAACTCATCGGCTGAGCCACAAATTGCTGCGTGGTTGGGACAGTGTGTGGGGAGAGAGGCTTGAGGATGTGGAAGCTTCTCCCTGACAGCAGCCCCAGCATGCCCCGTTATCAGGAATCCTCAGCTCTAGGAAGCTCTGAAGATGGCCACTGGGTCACTTCCCATGTTCAAATGAGCTAGCCTTGTACCCCTGCTGGATGGCCAAAGGGAGAGTATTCTCTGCCCCTTAGGGCTGTACACAATGGAGGTCAGGGACCGTGTCTGTCATTCGTCTGCCAGGAAAGAGCCCTCCTGAGAGTTGACCCAGCCCGGAGAACAGCAGAGCCAATAGACGGAGCAAGACGGAGCTCTGGTGACATGGTTTGGGCTCCTGGATCCAGCTATGCCTGAAGCCGGCATTGGGTTTCCTGTCACTTGCCAACCAAACACTCTTGAATAGTACAGATGGGCTGCACTAAACCCCTTGCATTCTCTTGCTGTATCTTTGTTTGATGAATCCCCACATTATAAGCACAGTCTTTAACTAGAAGTTAATATTTTCCTCCTTGTCTTCTACCCAGCAGCCATTTCTTTGACTCTCAGGCCTCAGGCAGCCTGGGATGGTGACACACACTCTCAGGCAGATTCTTGGAAGAAAAGTTCTATGCAGATTCATTAACAGAGCCTTTTTTTATTTTAAGGCATCTAGTGATGGTTTAAATATTTGGCATTTCTTAAAATAAACTGAAATCTTCCCAGCTGGGTAGTATTGCAGTCTGAGCACAAGACTGTGACTCCAAAACCAGAACAGAACACCAGCCGACCTCCCTATGTCCCTGGTGCCGGCAGTGACTGGGCCATCTGGGCCTGGGGGAAAGCAGGATGGTCACTGAGAAGCTTCTCCACCCCCCACCCCATGGGCTTCCCACACGTGGGAAGCCCTGCGCTACGTCCCCACTTCTTGGGCACATGCCTGGACACTGGGATCTGGAGAGCCCCTGTGAATAGATGCTGGGAAGAAATCGACTCATCTTGGTTTAATCCAGGCTTCCCCAAACTGGGGAGCTCCTGAGGGCGTGGACTGGTGCTCGGAATAGCACCGAAGGACAGCAGGCGTGAGGCAGCATTGAATGTTACTGAACCTTGGGACTCCACACCCCGCGACACGTAATGCATTTGTTTCCTGTGGCTGCTGTAACGGTCACCACTCGTCTAGTGGCTTCAAACAACACAAACGTCTTCTACACTCCTGGAGGTCAGAAGACTGGAAGGGGTCTCACTGGGTGGAAATCAAGGTGTCACAGCTCCAGTTCCTTCTGGAGGCTTGAGGGGAGAATCCTGGACTTTTCTACCTACTCGAGGCTGCCTGCATCCTCGGCTCGTGGCTCCGTGATCAGAGCCAGCGGTCACTTCCCTCTGAGTCTGTCGTCACATCCCCTCTGCCCAAGCCCCTGCCCCCCTCTCCCACGCTTAAGGACCCTGTGATTGCACTGGGCCCATCTGGAGAATCAGGTTTGACCTCTTGATCTCAAGGTCAGCCGATTAGCAGCCTTCATTCCACCTGCAGCCTTAATTTAGGACTCCTTATTGGGGTATCGCTTCTGTGACTTTAACCCCCTTGCCCACGGGGTATCACTGCATCACGGTTTGGGGATTAGGACCGGGACATTTTAGGGCGCCGCTCTCTGCCACCCACAGCTGCCAACTTGAACACATTTGAACTTGGGGGAAAAACGATCTCTAGGGCCTCTTCTGATTCATTCATTCATTCACTAATGCATTCATTCATTCAGCAAACATTTATTGAGCACCATTGTGTATCAGACTCCATAATGGTCACTGGGGGACACAGTGGCGAGGAGGCCAGACAAGCCCTGCCAGGGCCGCCTAGTTAAACTAAAGAGGCAGAAGGAGACGAACGAAGCCCTTTTAAGTAGGTTCCGGGGCCGTCCATGGATCAGCCACGGAAAACCCTGTCTCCTCTGGGAGTTCTGGCTCAAGGCAAATGTCAAACGGACAAGAAGGGGAGAGAGGTGGGATGGGGACCTTTTGGGGGAGGAAAAACAGCATCATCTCAGTTTGGATCTGATGAGAAGAGACAACAGCATCCTGATTCTCCATCTCGTCTCCTCCTTTCCTGACATTTTGGTCTTTTGGGGAACAGGAGCTCATGTGAGAGAAGCTGGATTTTAAAATACCCCGTGAACTCTTTTTCAGATCCAGTTCACACACTTGACCTTCAGAGTCTGAAATAAACCTCGGTGGGAACAGGAGGGGGGCTCGGAGCAGGGCCGTGGAGGAAGGGGTGCGCCACTGGGGGTCACGACATTCTGGGCTCTTACATTGGGTCTCGGGTCTCAGGGTCTCCCCGGATAAGAGCCTGGCTCCCGAGCCCTCGCTGCTGGGATTTATCAGCCGATTAACACAGGAAAAAGCAAAGCAGAGGGCCACGGAAGCGGACGCATTAAAAATAATGAGGCTGCTCTAAACGGATGCAGGTTCTGGGGGAAAATGGGGACCGAGTCCTTGGTTTATTTAAAAACATACTTTATTTTCCATTCTGTCTCTGGTTAATCTCTTCTGCTAGAGCATAAAAAAAAAACCTTATTCTAAAAACTGAAATTTATATACAGTTTCAAAAAGAGAAAGAGAGAGAGAGGCCTAAAATATAGGTCAAAATAGCATCCAGGAAGCAACACATAAATTGATGCTTGAAATTGACAAAGCTCAGAGTGTTTGTCCAAAGTGGGACGACAGCATTTGGGATATTTGAAAGTTCCAGCATTTTTTCTTGATCTTTTCACGGATCGGTATTCTTCCTTTTCTAGATAATTCTCTGGTGACATGATGCTACGAACACGAATGTTTGCGTCAGAAAGCCCAGGATTCAAATCCCTGCTCTGCCCCTTAGCAGCTGCCTGAGCTTGGGTGAGTCGTTTTCTTTCTCCAAAAAAATAAACACCACGGGTATGTCCTCATGCCGACGGGGGCCATATTTCTAGGACGGCACAAGTCACCATCCAATAAATAACAGTTATCATCTTTGGGGACTTTGTCCCGTGAGAGTCAGCCGTAAACTGGCCTGCTTTCCTGACAGGGTCACTGCTGAGCTTCTCTGTCTGGTGAGTCTTCTGATGAGTGAGGAGTGGGCATTTGTTTCGGAGACTGTTTCTGGTTCCCCTTCCTGCCAGCTCCCAGCTCCCAGCTTCTGTGCAGGTGTCGCTCCATCCGAGCGGCTCTGTCCGGCTCCCTCCCTGGACATCTCAGTGCAGGAATCCGTGACTTTCCTGCACTCTGCATAACGAGACCCTCTGACGCACTCAGTGTTGGCCAAGGCCTCACCCTCCGGCAGTGAAGCGGAATGCCAGACCACCCCTGCAGGGCTGGCTAAGGGGGTGACTAGCCTCAGTCTGGGGTGCTCCACTGGACATCCCCCCTGAGGGTACAAAAGGGCTGCATCCAAGCGAGGAGGGAGAGGGGTTTCTTTGGAGAAAGCCGTCATCAGAAGCGGCAGGTCCCTTCCCTTCTCAAGCATGCTCCAGTGGCCCCATGGCTGGGGTGAGGTTCGGGGAGCCCCCCCGGGAGCCTGGGGCCTGGCTCCTGTCCCTGGAGTTGGGGAGAAGGGCGGGCCGGCTGTTGGCTTCCCCTCCGAGGCATCTGCAGCAAGCGGCTGGCTGGAGCCATGGGCGGCAGGGGTGCCGGGGGGAGTGGGCACTGCACCCATTCTCAGGGGGTCAGAGTGCTTCTTGGGGGCTGGAAGTGGGCCCTTGGGAGGCAGCCAGCTGGGGCTGGTTTTAAAAGGAACCAGACCCAAGAGGACCCCTCCCAGGCATTAGAGGACCCTGACATCTTCCTATCAGCTGCAGAAGCTGAAGGGGCCCAAGTTGGATGTTCTCAATGAATCTGGACCTAAAAAGCCCACTGAAGTGCCCTGGAAAGAGCCAGCCTCAAATGTCTAGCCCAGCCAGATCATCTTGGGGGCTGCTGAGGGAGAGCTCCTGCTCCTCTGGTCTCCAACCCCCACCCTCAAACCTGGAGGGGCCAAGGGAAGCCTAGAGCTTGGGGCGATGATGGGGAGAGGGTGGAGAAACACAAGTGGAGAAGCCGACAGAAGGCAGAAGCTGCCCCCATGGAGGCCCCCAGCCTGAAGCCCCTGCCTGGTGGAGGAGAAAATGATGCTTTTAGGTGGACTCTCCTGCAGGACAAGGCATTTTAATTACCCACCAGAACTAAAAGTGGCTAGGAGAGTTTTTATTCTTGGAGAGTCACCAGCAAGATATGGGTTGGCCCTAGAATTGCCCTGGAAAGTAGGAAGGTGGGGGTGGGGTGGTAGGCCAGCTATTGGGAATAAAACAAATAATCCCAATTTATAGTACGTGCCAATCGCTGTGGTGTAAATACTCCATCATGGCTGATTTTGAGTTAGCAACCTGAAGTCACTGAACTGGGAAGAGATACACACAATTTGATCTTGTGAACTACTGTGAGCTGGTGTGGGCTGATGTGTGCCAGTGTGGGCCAGTGTGAGCTGGTGTGGGCCAGTGTGAACCAGTGTGGGCTCGTGTAAGCCAGTCTGAGGCAGTGTGGGCCAGTGGGAGCTGGTGTGGATTGGTATGAGCCAGTGTGGGCCAGTGTGAGTGAGCTGCTGTGAGCCACTGAGAGCCAGAATGAGCTGGGATGAGCTGGTGTGAACTGGTGTGGGCCAATGTGAGCTGGTGTGAGCCAATGTGGGTCAGTGTGAGCGGATGTGAGCTGGTGTGGACCAGTGTGAGTGAGCTGCTGTGAGCCACTGAGAGCCAGAATGAGGTGGGATGAGCTGGTGTGAACCGGCGTGGGCCAATGTGAGCTGGTGTGAGCCAATGTGGGCCAGTGTGAGCTGGTGTGAGCTGGTGTGGGCCAGTGTGAGTGAGCTGCTCTGAGAGCCAGTATGAGCTGGTATGAGCCAGTGTGAACCGGTGTGGGCTAGTGTGAGCCAGTGTGGGCTGGCATAAGCTAGTGTAGGCTGGCGTGAGCCAGTGTGAGCTGGTGTGAGTCAGGGAGAGCTGATGCGAGCTTCTGTGAACCAGTGTGAGCTGATGTGAGCCAGTATGAGCCATTGTGGGCCAATGTGAGCCTGTGTGAGTCAGTGAGAGCCGATGTGAGCCAGAGTGAGGCAGTGTAGGCTGGTGGAAGCTGGTGTAGGTTGGTATGAGCCATTGTGAGCCAGTGTGAGTGAGCTGCTGTGAGCCACTGAGAACCAGAATGAGCTGGTCTGAGCTGGTGTGAACTGGTGTGAGCCAGTGTGGGCCAGCGTAAGTGAGCTGGTGTGAGCCAGTGTGAGTCGGTGTGAGCTGGTGTGGGCCAATGCGAGCCAGTGAGAGCTGGTGAAAGCTGGTGTGAGCCTGTGTGAGCTAGTGTGCATTGGTGTGAGCCTGTGTGAGCTAGTGTGGGTTGGTGTCAGCCAGTGTGAGCTGGTGTGGGCGGATGTGACCAGTTTGAGTAGGTCCAGCCTACCCAGAGAGCAGGTATGAAGGGAATGGGGAAGTAGGGGTTATTCCCTGCTGTACCTTCTGGAGTTCTGCTCCATCAATGCTTTGTTTTATTTCAGAGCACTCCTCCTCTCCTCAAAAATGTATGCACGTGGGTATGTGTGCATATGTGTTTTCTGTGTGTGTGTGTTTGTGTGCGGCCTCTTTCTCTTCCTTGGCCCTGAGAACAAGCACAATATCTGTCTGGATCTCTGATAAATCCCCACTGCCAAGGCCCGAATCTGGCTCAGGGCAGGCTCTCTGTAAATATCTGTTCAATGTATGGGCCGCCTCCTCCAAGAAGCCCTCCGTGGTGCCCTGGCAGAAATGGGTCCCCAGCCACCTGCTTGCTCAACATCGTGGATTTGCAGTGCTCGTCGCAACAGCATTTTATCAATTTCATGGAACCTAGATGTGCGCATCCTGCTGGAATAGAAGCTCCTCGGGCAGAGACCACAGCTGCCTCTTCATGGCCGTACCGCCCAGCACTTTATAGGCCTTTGAGAAATGTTCCCAAAGAGATGAGCAAATCCACAATTAGTGCACGGTCTCTTGTCGGCATGAACTCAGGGGATAGGCTTCAGTGTGAGCCCAAGATACTCTCTTCAGTCTCTCGATGACCCTGGGGTGGTGGGTCATGCTTCATAGCAAGCAAGCTCCGGATCTCATGGCTGCACCAGCACTTCATTTCTTTTTGTGCCCATCATCCATGGCAGGTGGACAGAGGCC
This sequence comes from Choloepus didactylus, assembly GCF_015220235.1. Lineage (NCBI taxonomy): Eukaryota > Metazoa > Chordata > Mammalia > Pilosa > Megalonychidae > Choloepus > Choloepus didactylus. The sequence goes on from NC_051312.1 coordinate 5,485,540, forward strand.
TCTGCCCCATGTGGTCACACAGGGTCCAGGCAGCAGGAGCAGCCGCCACCCCAAACATTGCCAGGCCCTGTGCCGGGGAGAGAAAACGTTCTCGAAAGTCTAGGAGCCGCATGATGTGCTCCAGCCTGGAAGTGACCCATCTCGCCTCCACCCATTGCTTGCAGTCCAGGGCTAGCCCACGGCCCGTCCACCTGCACAGGGCCAGGAAGCACCATCCATCCGTGTCCCTGCCTGGAGAACACGCCACGGCCACCACACCTTATTCCAGACACACTGGTGGGTCCAGGAAGTGCAGGTAGAGGCTGCAGCAGCCAGGCCTGGGGGACCCGGGTGAGAACGTGGAGTGGAGCTCAGTGAACCGGACGCCCTGAGAGCCATCTTAGGTATTTTGTTACTTGACTCTTTCAAAGGGAGGCCAGGCCAGCTTCAGGAGCCTGTGATCAGAGCAGGAGTGGAGGGACCTGCTCAGAAGGATCTGTGCTGGGTTGAATTCTCCAGGGTCGCCATACTGAAATTCTTAATTTTTTTCTCTACGATTATGTTTATTTTGAACATTTCATATGAACAGCATCGTACAGTATGCAGCCTTTTGTGACTGGTTTCTTTTACTTAGCACAAAGTTTTCAAGATTCACCCATGTTCTAGCATGTATCTGTGCTTAGTTCATTTTTATTGCAGAGTAATAGTCCACTTTACAGATAATTTTTGAAGAAGGGGCCTGAATTATCATTTTGGACTAGATCCTACAAATTTCGTAGCTGATCCCAACGAAACGGCATTGGTTGTAAGAGCCTCAGAAGGCAGGCACCAGATTTCCGCGGAAATGGCTTCATCGAAAGTGGGAAACAAGCCAAAGGTTTAAAAAGAATCATATTCGACGCTCAGAGAGGTTGCTTTTATGGTTCATGTGCCGATTTTGTGCTGTTTTGCTGTGTGGAGGAGAAAGAAACCATCGAATGGTTCTGCTTAAGTTTGCAAGAAAAAAATTGTGGCATTTGGCCCCGTTTTCCCCTGGATCAGGATTTAAAACACACCTTGGCCACTCGTTCGTTCTTTCATCGAACCAATATTTGCTGAGTCCTTCTGTGTACCAGGCACTTTTCTAGGGGAACAAGCAATGAACCAAGGAGACAAAAATCCTTGCCCTCAGGAGTAGCTTGCACACTAGTGGGGAAGGGAGACCAGGAAAAAAGGTGAAATAAGTAAAATGGATGGTATGGTAGGCAGTGATAAATGGTAGGTAGAAAATTAAAGCAGGAACAGAGGGCTGCCATCTGGGATGGGCGGCCCGGAAACGGCCTGATTGAGTGAAAGAGCACGGTGGGAGCTGTGCAGTGCAGGCTGATGTTTCTCCCCTGCCTGGCAGTGCCCAGGGTATAACCAGCCTGAGGGCGAGCTTCAGGATCCTGCTCGGGGGCCTGACCTGTGCCTTGACCCCTTCAAATCCCGCACAGGATGATGCCTGAGCAGAAAATTGTGCAGAAAACAGACCAAGCTGCCTCCCAAATGCAGCCCTCACTCTCCCAGGAGTTCCCGGTGTGGAAGTAGTAGGTAGCTCTCCATGTCCTACTTTTTGCTCTCCTGGTGCAGTCCTGTCCGCAGCATCCAGGCCTGCCTCCAAATCTGGGGTCAAAGTCACAGACAAGCAATTGCACTATTCCACCGTGCTTTCCGCTCCCTGGAGCACTCTCTGTAAACTTCATTTTGCTTTTGCTAAAATGCAAATTGAAAAAGACAAGGAGGGGAGCCGTGCATCCTCTGCAGCATTGTCTTGTGAGGTCTGCCAGCCTCGCAGGGAAGGGGGAGAACGTGTCAGCCCAGGTGACCTTGGGTGGTCCCAGAAGGCGTGACCCTGCCTGGCACCTTCTTGCAGGTCCTTCTGGGTCCTGGGGCTGCGAGGGCCACAGGATGACGGACACCCCAGCGAGTCACAAGACCCAGCTACCCTCTGATGCTGTCATCTTTCCCAGTGGCACGTGGCTGGCAGGGGTGGCAGGTTCCCATCAGTCTATCACAGTCTGATGGCAGAACAATGAGAACGGCACTTGGGAGCAAACACAGCTCATCAGCGGCGTGGGGAGGGAGGGAGAAACATCATCAGGGGGCAGAGTCTAGGCGAACTCAGCAAGAGGGTCAAAGAACAGGAAGGGCCCATCCGGACGTGGAAGCACAAGAACACAGGTTTCTGGACCCCTGCAGCCCCGGGGACGGACGGTCAGGGGGAAACAGAGACGCGGGATCTCACAACAATGCTGAACTTCTGCTAAGCTGGTCCCACTACCCCTGGGATTATCCCCCCAGGCAGGGAGCACGTTCTAGTTGCCTGGATTATCCAAAAAAAAAAAAAGAGTGAGTTGCACTTAATAAGCCCTCAATGAATAAATACCTAATGGTCAGGCCAAAGGAGAATGGGGAAAAATTGCCAAGCAATTAATTCACTCATATCTAACCTGCCTTCTTGAGGATTTTAACAACAACAACAAACAACAAAGGCCCCAAGAGTGAAACACAAAAAGGCAAGAGATGGAGAGTGGCAGAAAAACTTCCTAAGCTAAAAGGGGTAGCCAAACCTTCCATGAAATAAAGCACGCAGAGGCTGGGGCTCAAGGCTTAAAAACTGCCTTTGTCACGCGTCTCGATCCCCTCTGCCCCCGCCCTGCTCTCCCTGACTCCAGAGAAGCCCCCACTCTTGCCTGCCCCCCACCCACCCCCTCAGCTCATTCTCTACACTGTAGCCAAAGTGATTTTTTAAAATAATTGGTGAGGATGTGGCACAACCAGAATTCTCTTTCAGGGCTGGTGGGAACAGCGAGTGGTGCAACTGTTTTGGAAAGCGGCATAATTTACTAGCGCCGGGGCTGCCTATTTCTTACGACCCAGCAATTCTGCAGTTCTGGGCATGGACCTGGCAGAAATGTTTCTGCGTGTTCACCGACAGACCTGCACATGAACAATCTTAGCAGACCCATTCTTGGTCCCAAGTACCCGCGTGTCTGTGGGCAGAATGGGCGAGCAACGTGTGGTTTAGTCCCATGACGCTGTATGATGCAGCAATCCCAATAAACAAGCAACAGTGACACCAAGCAACATGGATGGGTCTCGCCAGCAAGAAGCCAGGCTCAGAAAAGTATAAGTGAGAAATGATCACATGGACCCAAAGTTCAAAACCGGGCAACTCCTCTCCAAGGCGGCTCCCCTTGGGGGGTGGCGGAGACTGGAAAGGATCAGAAGGAGGGTCCAGGGGGGCTTGTCATGCTGTTTTTCTTGACCTGGGGGCTAGCTGCAGGGGTGTGTTCACTTTATGAAAATTCATCGAGTTGTGTGGACTTTTCTCTCTGTTTGGCCTTTTCGGTTAACAGTTGACTGAAAACGGCAAGCCTGGGTGTGGGCCTCCTCTGTTTGTACTCCTCCAGGGCTTCTTGTAGCTCTGAAGATCAAAATCAAGTCCAAATCTATACAACGTGGTCTTGAAGACCCGGTGTGAGCTCTCGCTGTGGCTCTTTCTTGCTGTGACCTGCTGCTCCCGCTTCTCTGACCTCATTTCAGTCCCCAGAACACGCCCGAGCAGCTGCCTGCCTCAGGGCCTTGGCACTCGCTGGACCCTCTGCGAAAACACTTCCTCCATCTTTTTGCCTGGCAAATAGCGGGTCACCCTTCAGGTCCCAACCCAAACATCTTTTTAGCTAGGGAATTTCTTCCTGACCTCCAGGCTGGCTCAGATCCCTGCGGCGTACACTCTCAAAGCACCTGCTCTTTTCCTTCGTGGCACCCCTCCCAGTTGGAAATAAATGAAATTTTTCCGCCTGTTGTCAGTCTTCCCCAAAGCCGGTGAGCTCCCTGAGGACAGGGTGGAGGCTTGTTCTCCAGTGGATCCCCAGTGCCCACTGTGAAGGGATGGGCAGACAGACGGATGGGTGGATGGATGGAGAAGTGGAGGGTTGGACAGATGGATCGATGAATAGATAGAGGGATGGAACAATGGATAGCTGGAACAACGGACAGATGGGTATCAATCCAGGGTAAACAGATCTCCAACAGGCAACAACTCTGGTTCCATCAGCTGTGCCGGAATCATCTCCTGGGCCCTTGGGGTGGGAGCTCATGGCCAGGATGAGTCAGCACACAGGGCTCTGCTGATTTTTAGGAAGTGATCTAAGAATACACTTCTGAGGCTTTCGCCAATGAGGCAAATGGTGGACTTGTTTAAATATTTATGTTTTTAAAGTGCTAAAGTTTGGAAACACCCAGAAAATATTCCTAACTGTGATGAATTGCCTTAGAATCCTTATTCAAGGCCTTCCAGCTACACAGAGAAGGGAAAAAAGGAAATTATTGAAAATGGATGCAGGACATTTTGCCAGCACCAACCCGGGGGTGTGAGAAGATTCTTGCCCTCGCGCTCTGGGTGTGGGAGCAGCTGGCCCACGCCAGGGTGGGGGCAGCTGGGGGGACGAGAAGCCCAAAGGGGTGCTCCTCTATAAATTACAAGGTTAAACCAGGGCTCCCATTCAAGGGGAAAAAGCAGACGTGAAATGCAGTGCTCCCAAACTCCTCTGACGTTCGAGGAAAGATAGGCAAGACTGGAAGCTTTGGGTGGCATGGTCCTCCGACACGGCTCCCAGATCTCCTGGGAGGCCTGCGAGTGAGCGAGGGCTTTCCACTGTCCCAGAGAAATAACAATAGCCAGAGTTTATGGAGCCTGCTTGTCCTAATTTGTTTTCTTTGCACAACAACCCTAAGAGATGTGCTATCTGATGGGGAAACTGAGGCACAGGAAGGCTGTGGAATGCCATGGTCACATGTGGGGAAGCACAGAGCCGGGTCCTTGCCTCTGGCCCCTAAGTGTGGCTTGAGCGTTTGTCCCTACAAGAGCCAGCCCCAGGCAGGTTCACCGGCATCCTTGGAGTTTTTGGTAACGATCCTGGCGGAGCCGTTACTCTCTTCTGAGAGAGAGATGCTTAACCTCAAACATCTTGTTCAAGGGTGTTCAGAAATAGTTGACAACAACCCAACCTGAGGGGCTCCAGGGATCACAGATCCTTCTGGTCAGGCCACCCCACTGGGCTTTGTAGTCCCGCCATCATTTCCAGGCTTTTCCATGTGGGAAACACCGATGGCCTCGGGCCCCGGAAGCCTTTCGGGGCTCCCTGGCAGAACATCAGTCTTGTCTCGCTAGAGACGGAGGCTGGCCACGCTTGTCCCCCCAATTCCTTGCTTTCCCTTAGGGGTGTCCCTGGCGTCCCTCCTCCCAGCTCGGACGTGCAGACACAAGGATGGCGAGTGTTATATCCACGTAGGCTTCCTGGATGCAGGACCTCAGCTCCCGGGGAGCCCAGGAAAGACCCCCCACCTGGCAGGAGGGTGGGAAGATCGTCTCAGGCAGAGCCTTCCCCACCTCCGACAGCAGTCGGGACGGTGCTTGGGCCGTGTAAGATCTCCGCAGCCATCATGGGCCACTGGATCGAAAGGGCACTTGCTTCGTTCAAAGTTGGAGAAAAAGTTGAAGCAGCTGAAGTCGCATAATGGTAAAGACAAAGGCAAATATCACATCTTTCAACAAGAGCTCTAGACTCCCCAGGGGATGAGAATTCCCAGGCAGGGTCAGGGCACCAGGGCTGGGGCAGAGGGCAGAGGGCAGGAGGGGTGGGCGGGCAGGACGGGTGCTGGAGTGACTTCCAAGGTGGAGAGTGGACACCAGGCCGGGCGCAGACTCATGGTTTGTTTAACTGAGCTGGGGCCGGGCAGGCCCATTCTGGAACATTCAGAGACCAGGAACTCAGAGCGTACAAACTGTAGGGGGTCGGCACTTTCTAGCCCACGTTGGGGCAAACTCCCTTACAGACCAAAAAATAGGGATGGATTTATCACTTGGTCCCCAAACATTTTCAATTTTTAAACAATCTATTGTTTTTACTTGAAAGTCCTTCGCTGGTGCCCCTTGGAAATCATAATTTTTAATATTAAAGGACAGCTGGATCGATAAGCCGTTTGAAATGATCTCTTTGGTCCTCAAGATGGAGAAGCATTTTCAAGATGTAAATGTCCCTTCACTGTCACATGCAAGAACTTTCCATTTTGAATTCTCTGGAGCTTGTAAACTCACTTGGTCAACTCACTTGTGAATCGTGCACAGGAAATAAAAAGCGGAGGGAAAAGCTGTGGCTTTATTTATAGAAACCTCATTTTGCTATTCATCAAAAGAAAAATAAACCCAGCCCACCTCAAACCAAAAGTATGCATCTGAAGATCAACAATGAGGCCATGTTTGGCTGGTTCCACAGAGAAGTGGAAATTTCAAACCAGAGAAATTTCTCACAGACGAGTACTGGAATAATCCAGAACGTAGTACCAACAAGCACTTTTCTTTTTCATTGAAATTTTAAGCAACATGTTACTTCCTCCCTGATTCTGAAGCTGGCAAAGGAAAACCTCATGCTCTGATATATTACTACAAGCTGTGTGACCTTTGCCAAATTACTTAACTTCTCTGAACTGCAGTTTTTTTACCTGGAAAATGAGGGTGATGGTTTCTACCTTTCAGGGATGCTTTGAGGAGTCAACGAGATAATAAACCTGTAATAAAGTTCCGAACACAAAAGAGATGCTCAAAACCAGTAGCTACAAATCACAATCTACTCACAATGAGAATTTTAGTGCTGTCATTTCTAATTCCGCCAGTCTCAACATACTTCATTCTTACTGCATCCGAGAGCGTTGTGACTTGGTTTGGCCAATAGAATGAGGCAAAAGTGACAATGTCCCAAGAGACCTTGCATGCTTCTGCTGTCCCTCTTGGACTGGCCATGGCCATGGCTAGCCTGCTGGAGGATGGGCCCAGCTGCCCAGGCACCCCAGCCAACGGCCAGCTCACCTGCCATCGAATAGGGCCACCCAAGACTGGCCAACACCCAGCTGACCGCCAGCTGACTGCAGATGCAGGAGTGAGCCTTGCCAAGATCAGCCAACCCTGGCCCAAATCAGCTGGGCTGAAGTGGGCTGTGGCCTCAAGAGAAATTAAAAATGCATGCTGCTTGATCAAAGTCACTACGTTCTCAGATGGTTTACTGGGCAGCCACAGGTAACTGCTCTAAGGTTTTCTTTAGAATTGGCTACCTGAGAACTATAAGGTTTAAGGCTTATTTATAAATGTTTTATTGCCTCAAAGAACTACACTGTGATAAAATTTGTGTGTGTGTGTGTGTGGGGGGTGGGTGGGAAGGTGGTTGGCGTCTGGGTTTGCCCATGAGCCCAGGTTCTGGGCATTCACAGCTACAAGAGAATGAGCAGGGCTAAGGTGGGCGAGGATGGGGCGGCCCAGCACCCATGAGGTCTTAGGGCACCACGGGTCAGCTGGTGATTTCAGGGGCCACGAGGCCACTTTCTGACTCAGTGGGGCCCAGGGACAGTGGGCCTCATCCTACAGCTGGTCCTGGAATCGAAGCCGGATGAAGCTCACGGAAGACTGGCTGTGCCTGGAGTTATCTGTGGCGATTCAAAAAGATGTCCACAAATTCTTTAATACTCCTCCCTTCAAAAGGTGGGGCTTAAACCCCCTCCCCTTGAGCGTGGGCCCGACTTGGTATCTCTGCTTCTAATAAATAGAATCAGGTGGAAGTGAGAGTGTATAAATGTGGAAATTGGGTCATAAAAGTATGCTGGCCTCATCCTTGCTCTCTCGGACCCTTCCCTCTTGGGGAAGGCAGCTTCCATGTTACGAGGACACTCAAGTAGTTCTACGGAGGGTTCTAGAAGGTGAGGAACTGAAGCCTTATGCCAATAGCCATGTGACAGCGCCATTTTGGAAGAGGATCCTCCAGCTCCAGTCAAGCCTTAAAAGGACAGCAGCCCTGGCCTCTAGCTTGGCTGCAACTTCCTGAGAGAACTCAACCCAGAATCACCCAGCTAAGCCGGTCTTAAACTCCTGACCCACAGAAAGAAACGGAAAGACTAAATGTTTATTGTTTTAATACCACTGAGTTTTGAAGAAATTTGTTACGCGGCAGATGATAACTGATACACTTGTTAACGGCGACTCTGAATGGTTAGGACTTGTTCTTGCTAACCTGGTCTCCTTCATGAATTAGGGACCTGGCTTTGCACAGCTGGACCTGAAGCTCAGTTTTCTCACCTCCAGCCTCTCACTATCATGGACCTCTTAGTTGAGCAGAAATGCAACCTAAAACGTATGCCAACCAGTTGCTGAAATTTTCAGGAGGAAGCCTGGGTTTCTCGGATTGGTGTAGTACATGACAGCTGGGCAGGCAGCCTCTAGCCATGGCTCCAACACAGACACCGTGGGAGAAGCCCACCAGAAGCTGCCTGGCGTTTATTCCAACTGCCCTCACACTGACCTTTCACCCTTGAGCATGGCTTGGTGTTAGGCAAAGCTCAACAGAGAGCTTGGGGAACCCAAGTGCAGACAGCACTCACACCTTATTCCAGGGTGGGGCTCCAGGCCAGCAAGAGTGATTTCCTGATAGAGCCATTCAACGTGGCTTAAAGCACGGCTGGGTTCTGGCACCATGTTCTCTCTACCTATTAAAACCATTTTACTGTTAAAGCATCACACACGCACACAGACAGGTGTACCCCACTAACCACATGCATGCAACCCACACCCAGCAGCCCCCTGGGTAGCCCTGTCCTGCCTTCTGTCCTGCCCCAGGTTCCTTCTCCCGGTTTGGAGAGCTGACATAACCATGACCGTCTAGGCCGGGCCCTTTCATGTCTGGCGTCCCTCGTCAGCGTGCTCTCAGGCACTCCCCTCGTGTGTGGTGCCGGTTGGAAGCAGGAGTCCACCCACACCGCAGCACATGTCCCTCCGTGGGAACAGAGCGCAGTAAAGACCCATCTGTCCTAGCATTGGTGGCGTGGGGGGGTTTCCTTTCAGGACTATAGTGCAGGCTACAGCTCTCATGTGTCTTTGGATGTACGTACCCAGGAGAGGCTGTGCAGGGCCAGAGGATCTGCATTTGTTCAGCAAATGGTCAGCACCATCTGTTGATTTCCCAAAGTACCAGCCTGCATGCCCACGAGCCGCACCAGAATTCCAGGTGCTCCACTTTCTTGCCTGAGCCTGGCAGGTTCTGTGGTTTCCATTGTAGCGGCTCTGGCGGGTCCATGATGGGATGGTACCACGCGTTGTGGTTTTACTTTGCATTTCCTGGTGGCTAAGGAAATTGAGCGCCTTTTCACATGCGTGTCAGGCCCCTCCTTATAAAAGGCTTTTTAAACCTGGCATGACTTTGGGATTTAGGGGAAACATGCTGTTTTCTATCTCAAGAACTCGCTTACAAGCTCTCTGCCATAAGCAGCTGGCACGTTTCGTTGTCATCCTCCACTAGCAGCCGAAACACACAGATGAGGCTTCTAGCTAATAGGGCAGAATTGTTCCAAGCGCTCATTCTGGGTAGCCAGGACCCCTCTTTCATATCTCCATCCACCAAGCAATCTCACTTAGTTACTGTTACAAATGTCTCCTGAAGGGCGTCCCCTGGGAGGTTTCCCTGCCGTGCCTTCCTGAATGATTATTTCAGCAGAACCCAGAGTCTGATTACACCTGACCCAGAGCTCTTTCAGAAGAAGACAATTTGGGCCATGCTCAGAGGAGGAGACTTTGGGGCTCCCTCCCCTTTTGTCCCAGGGCTGCAGGAAACCCCTGGCCCTGTTATCAGAGCCTTCCCCAGGGTGTCTGCAGGTGGACACGGGATAGCCCTCCCTCAGCTCTTGTTATCTCCGCTGCACAAAGGCACGGTGGCCTCAGCCCCAGCCTGGTCCCCAGCGAGGCACATGGGTCCCTGGTCAAACAGCAGCAGAAAAAAGCTGCAGGACGGTCATTTCGTCCTTTGGCAGATGTTTGTCGGGGGCCTGCCTACATGCCTGGCCCTGAGCGAGGGGTCACGGATACAGAGAGGAGCAGAAGAGACGCGGCCCTTTCCTTGTGGGGCTCACATCAGAGGGGAGGACGGCAGCATCAGAGAGCCCCAGTAAAGAAAAACCCGACTACGAATCCCAGACACTGCTGCTGGGAATGGAAAAGTGCACAGGCCCTTTGGAAAATCTTTTGGCTATTTCTTACATCATTAAGCATCCTTCTAATTTATAGCCCTAAAATTCCAATTGAGGGTATTTATCAAAGAGAAATGAAAACGTGCGCATGAAAACCTTTGTTCCTTGTGGCTTTATTCCTAATGGCCCAGACTGGAAACCACTCCGGTGCCCTTCCAGGAGGACGGATACAATGGAATACACTCAGCAACAAACTGGAACAAACAGGCACAGAAACATGCTAAGCAGACATAAGGCAGGCAGAGAAGAGTCCATGCTATAAGCTTCCACTGATAGAAGGTTCTAGAACAGGCAAAACTATCCCTGGTGATGGGGAGGAGGGGGAGAGGACTGACTGGCAAGGACACAAGGCTACGTTCTGCAGTGATGCAAATATTCTACAGCTTGGTGGGGGGGACATAGGTTACCCAGATGTATGAGCTTGTATTAAAACTGATGGAACCATGCATTTAAGATATGGACACTTTGCTGTATGTCGATTATACAAAACATCTAATTACACAGTGTGACAGGCACTATAAAGAAGGATGGGCCCTCCGTGTTGGAGGGAGCAGGCTGGAAGTTCTCTCTGTTCAGGTGACATTTAAGCCAAGAGGATGAGAAGCCTGCAGTGGGGGAAAGAATGTTCCAGGGGCAGAGTCTGCTTGTGCAAAGGCCTCGAGGCAGCCAGGAGCTTATGCAATTGAGGGAGCTGAAAACTGGCCAGCGTGACTGAGCGAGAGTGTGGGGGACAGCGACAGGTTGGAGCTCTAAGCGTCAGCTGGGGCCCTGAGGGATTAGAACTCCATCCCCAGGGCCAGAGACATCTTCAAGGACACATGAGTGGGCAAAACACGGCGGCCTTGACTTTGCAACATGGTCCCTGTGGTTGACGTGGGGTGGGGGTGGGGAGCATGGCAGGGGGAGCCGTTCCTTTTCATTTCGCTGCTGTGTGGCTCCTGTGCCCAGCAGGTCTGGCTTCTCCAAACCTGGGTGCGCTTGGCCTGCTGGGGCTGAGGCTGCTCCCAGCCTCTCTCTATCCCCATTTTTTGCTTCCCTTCTTTGTTTTTTTTCTTTTTCTCTCTGTCTCTCATTCTGATGTAAATGTATGTGATTTTCTAATATTTTATATAATTGTATAAACGGACTGTAATCTTTTATTTTGGGGAGGATGGGAGGAGAGGCAGGGTATTTAAAAAAAAAAATTCAACCCAGGTTTGCTTTGTTCTCTCCTCCTCGGTGCATCTAACTCACGCAGATTCAACTAACAGCTGCCCCCCACCAAAGAAAAAAAAGAACAGTGAGAGCAAGATTTAAACAGGGCAGGCAATTCCACTCACCACCCACTCGGGGATCAGAAAGTGAAGGACACTTTGGGGCCCCACGTTCCTCCCAGAGCCCCCCTCAGCAGGCATCTGCAAGCAGGAACCTAACCCTGCACAGCTCGCCTGGCTCCCCCCACCCAGCACACCTCAGCTGCTCCAATCCCCACTGTTCACTGTCCGGAAAACGCAACGCAATAAAAATTATGCCCGATTATGCCTCCCCTCTAATAGCTCACATCAGTAGCTTCATTTCCATCATAAACAGCATGCTCAGACCTGTGCACTGAAGTAACATGTAGATGCACTTAAAAAATGTCATTATCCACCGAGGCCATACGTGGGCAGAAATGACTCCAGATTGAGAGTAAAAGGGAAAGGATTAAATCTTGGGTGTCAAGGGTAATGTTTGCACACCATGCCCAGCAGCAAACAGGGGTGCAGCTGGCGATAGGGAGCTGTCCCCGAGGCGGCCGCTGATCCTGGTGGGGGTGGGGTTGGTATTCCTGGAGCTTTGTGGGTTCGGCTGTGCGTGGGAACCTGGAGCCCAGCAGAACTGCGATGAAAGGCCCGGAGGGGACACAATGTCTCCACGGGCTGCAACAAGAAAGGAAGCCGAAATTACCAGGCAAGGCTTCTGTGCACCCACGGGTCCCCTCCAAGGGCTAAATGCACAAAACCAGCAATTTGTCTACCTAATGGCCACGTGATTATTGCCAAATGGATTTCTGAGGGTCGGGAAGGCTTTTAATACTTCATTACACAGCACGAAACCCCCGACACTTGTGCCCGGTGCTGGGGGCTGGGGGCTGTGACAGATGCCAAGCAGAGAACAATGCCAGCCGTCGTGCCTGAGGATGCCCAGTCAAGGCAGGGGCAGGGAGAAATGAAAACCTCAGGAGCCACATTGGGCTTGGCTGGTGTGCAGTGAGGAAATCACAGAGAACTGTCTTCTCCCTAGAGGGCTGACAAGGCAGCAGGTGAACTGGGAAAACTCCAGACCTGGGGCCTGGAGGTAGAATTCCAGGTCTGGTCCTGATACCACCAACTCAGGTGGTCCTCGATTCTGGAAGATTGGATGGGTGAGTGGGTGGATGGATGGATGGATGGAGATGGATGGAGATGGATGGGTAGATGGATGGTGGATAGACGGATGGATGATGGATGCTGGATAGATGGATGTGTAGATGGATGGATTGATGGATGACGGACGATGGATGGATGGATGATGGATAGGTAGATGGATGAATGATGGATGGATGGATGATGGATGATGGATGGATGAGGGGTAGGTGGATGGATGGATGGATGATGGGTAGGTAGATGGGTAGACGGATGGATGATGGATGGATGAATGGGTAGGTGGATGGATGGGTAGGTGGATGGATGGATGACGGATGGATGATGGGTGATGGATGGGTAGATTGATGGATGACGGATGGATGGATGATGGATGATGGATGGGTGGATGGACACATGCAGAGCCAGTGCCTACTGGATACCACTCACAGTTCACTTATGTACTCCACCTGGTCAGGCCTCATAAGCCTGAGACTTAAGCCATCACAGGCCAGGAATGTTTTCAAAGGCCTTGGACCAACGCTGTACTCCATAGCTCTGAAGCACTGGACACAAAGATGTTTAGCCGCTGAACATAGAAATGACCTCAGAAATGCTCTCCTTCCACCCTTCACTTCACACGGACTCAGACAGTGGGGGATCTGCCCTGATCACAGAGCAAGTTGGCATCAGTGTCTGGGTTTGAGCACCGGATTCCTGAGCCCCGATGTGCCTCTTAAATCAAGGCTGTGGCCATCCCCGTGCCACCCTCAAGATTTTATCACATAAGTGCATCATGGGTCCTCTTATTTTACTTGGCATTTTTCTTTAAATTGGCATTTTTTGTGAAGGTATTACTTTAAGAAAGAAACATGAAAATGCTATATTATCTTATGATCTCTGCGCATTGATGAAAGGTTTGCTGTGCCAGGTGCAATTTTTGTGCTGTATGTTAGAATAACTATGCAGCTCAGTGAAAGGCTGTGGGGAGCAGACAGGGGATGTGAGCCCCAGAGCAGCACTGCCGGGTCCCAAGTCCTATTCTATCACTTAGTCGTGTCGTCTGAATAAGGTTCTTAACTTCTCTGTTTCTGTGCCCCCTCCCATCTGCAAATGGAAAAAATGATCTCACGGGGATGTCAGGGGGACCAAATTAAGATATACACATGGTGCTGGCACATAGCAACTGCTCAAGAAACATTAGCTTTTTCTTCAAAAAAAGAAAAAAGTCTCGGTTGTACTAGCTAAAATCCTTTGCTTCATTGCAGCTTGACTGCACTAAAATCTAATGACCAGACTGGAAACTATGAGGGCAAGGAATTGTTATATTGTATCCCAGCCCCTGGTGCTGTAACTAGCCTAAGGAAGGAGAGATCCATGGTGTGATTATTTCCACGGAGCATCAGGTTGTGTCCACAAGAGGGGTTGATGCTAATGGCAGGTGGCATGGTGGTCTCCATGGCAATGCCTCCATGCAGCCTCTGCGTACAGCTGCAGGGGGCAGGAACGGGCTGTTCTCCAGACCGGCCGTTCCGTCTCCTGTTGTCAACAGAGGAGCCATCTCTGGCCTTCAGGTTGGCATCTCGTCTCTGCCTCTCCGTGAACGTTCACGAGGCAACCTAAACTAGCCCAAGTTCACAAATGTTGACCTTTCTGAATGGCGCCTGGAGTGCAGGATGTATTCCAAGTGCCAGCCGTTGCTGTAGCTGCCACTGACAGGCACAAAAGTAAACCCCTCACTCGCCCACACCCAAACGTGCTCCTCATGGGCTCCACTTTCTGCCAGCTGCTGGATCCAAAGACCTCAGATTCATCCTTGTGCCCCCTCTTACTCTCAGACTCCACATCCAATGTGTTGGCAATTCTCACCAGCTCTACAGAATATATACCAGCTGGGACCCCCCCACCCCCCCCACCCATGTCACCAGCATCTCGCACCTGGATATTGCAAGAGTCCCTGACCAGTTTCTGCCCTTGCCCCCTTCAGTCTGTTTTCCAGGGAGCAGCTGGAAGGATCCTGTCTAAACCTTAGTCATCCACCACACCCCTCCCCTGCTCAGAACTTCCGAAGGCCCCCATCAGAGTAAAAGCGAGTTCCCCTGGGCCACCACAGTTGGGTCCCTGTACTGTCCCCTCACTTACTCTGCCCCCCTCTCCTGGCCTCCTGGCTGTTCATCCAACCAGCAGGCATGTTCCAGGTGCAGGGATTTTGCACGCTTTGTTCCCTCTGGCTGGAATGCTGTTCCCCACCTCCTTCAGGTGTGTGTTCCTCTGCTGCCCTCCCATAAGAGTGCTCCTGTCACCCTATCTAAAATGCCCCCCCAAAGCATGGAGCCCCCTCTCCTGCTCAGGTTTTTTCCATGGGACTGATCACTGGCCCACATATTAGATATTGACTTACTCTATGTGGTCAAGATCGTTCCAGGAGGGCTGAGAGTTTGTCTGCCTGGTCCCCTGCTGTGTCCCCAGCTCCAAGGCCAGTGTCTGGCACAGAGCAGGTGCCCGGTGAGGCCTTGCTGGGTGGGTGCCCAAATGCTTCGGGAGGTGCGGCTCTCCCATCACCTCTGAGTGGCTAAGGAGCACGGTGGGTACGGCAGCCAGCCTGCCTGGGCTGCCAACCCTGCCCCTGACACTTAGCAGCTGTGTGACCCTAAGTGACTGCTCTGTGCCTCAGTCTCCCCATGCAGAAACGGGGAAAATAACAGTATCCGTTTCCCAGAGGTGAGTGGAGTTACACGTGATGCAGACAACTGGGCTTCCACCGACCGGGACCACAGCAGTGGTTCAGAAAACGTTAGTTTTCTTGATTGCTGCTGGGCCTCCCCCTCTCACTCCTTCCTCCTCCCTCCCTCCCTCCTACCTTCCTTCCTTCCTTTCTTCCCTCCTTCTCTTTCTCTTTTCCTTCTTTCCCCTCTCTTTCCCTTCCTCTCTTTCTTACTCCCTTCCTCTGGAATCCCCCTCATGTGCCAGGGGCTGTGCAGGGGACAGTCTGATGAATAGTATCCCCAGGGGGCAGCCAACCAAGAGGGGAAGACAGAGAGGAACAATCAGCTCCAAAGAGAGTTGTGGGGGTGCCTGATGGAGCCCTGCCTTCCTGGGCTCCCTGAGGGCTGAACTCCACCTCTGCTGGGGGCTGGTGTCCAAGAGGAGGGGTCATCCCAGCTGGGCTTTGAGGGGTGAGTAGGAGCAAGTTGGGCAGCCATGCCCCAGTGGGAGTGGGGTGCCTGCAGACCTCACCCTAACTCCACCTGCCCTTGAGGGAGGCACAGACCTCGAGCTTATTCATAAAGAGCTTATTAACAAATAACCAGGGAGCTGCTGAGGGAGTTAGCTGGGAGGCGGCCCGGGAACCATCACTTCTCTCTGGAGCTGCAGGTTTGGGGAGTTGCAGGGAAGTGAGAAGGAGCTGGTCCTGGCATCGCGGGGTGTAAGTACACACCTGGGTCCTCCTGGTGATGCCGATAGTCAAATAACAACCACGATGACAGAACTCGCACGCAGCACAGCCAGGCCATCAGGATGACCATTGACTCACATCATCTACCCCCTTGGGGGCAGCTACTACTATTAGCCCTGTTTTATGGTGAAGGCACAGAGTGAAGTCAGTTGGCCAAGGTCACACAGCCGACAGCCAACAAGGCCGGGATTCAGCCCTGGCAGGCCGGCTGCAGGATCCCGGCTCTCGGCGGCTGCACCACACCGCTCGCTCCCAGGGCCTTGGTGCCCAAAGCTGGAACAAAGCCCAGACATGCAGGCTCTTTCCACCTCTAGCTCGACGGCTGCATTTCTCCCTGTTCGTTCACCTGCCATGATGACGGCCTCCGGGTCTTAATCCCAGCAGGAAAGCTACAGCGGGCCCTGAAGCTCTAAGAGTCCAGCCCAGCTTTCCCCCCACACCCCCAGGCCTGCTGTATGTGGATCTCCACGCCCAGCAGCACACCAGGAGTGGGCCTGGGGCATCGTCCTGTCACCGAGGAAGCTCAGCGGGTCCTCAGGAGCCCCAGCCTGGAGTGGGAAGGGCCAGCTGTGACTGCAGCTCAGATGGGATGGATCAGCCCTTCCCTTAGGGAAAGTCTCACGTCGTTGCAGCTGGGGCAGGCCCAGCCCCCGGTTTAAATGCATAAATAGGCATCCAGTGCCCTCCGGAACAAGGGATTGCAGTTTCCTGCGATGGCTCCGCTGCATCGCTGGATGATTCTGCCTCGGGAGGAGGGGGGCGGCTCAGACATCCTGGGTCCCAGTCTTGGCATCACCCCTTCTGGTTCAGTGGCCTCGGGTGAATCACCGAAATCCTCATGCCTCAGTTTCTTTGTCTGTAAAATGAGAATCACTGCACACCACGCCACAGGGCTGCTGTGAGGACAACACGTGCCCAGTGAGTTACAAGAGTGCAGTCAGATGTCCACACACGGTGAGTCTGGGGCTCACGCTTCCAGCAGGTTCCAGAATGAATCACTCCTACAAGGGAGCCTGAAGAAGCCCCCCAGAAGGCAGACAGCCACACACTGCCAGGCCCTGGCGCTGGCTTTTCAGAGTACCCTCTTCCCTTCTGCACCCAGGCCTGCCTCCATGCTCCAATAAGCAGTGTCCCCCCTCTTCCTCTTGGGCCCTTAATTTGATGAGTATAAAGTGTCACTTCTAGAAGGAAGCCAAATCCCAGTGAACTCTCTGGCTTTTAAGAAGCAGATGCCAGACAAAGTTTCCCCTGGGAATCCAAAAAGAAAAAAAACAACAACAAAACCGGGTATGTGAGGGCAGGGGGGTATGGGGGAGGAGGAGGGGAGGGAAAAAGAATCCAGAGAAGGGTTTCCCATGCTGTAGTCAGTGGCTCCCAGTTCCCGGGGCCTTCTGCTCTCACTACCAGAACTGGGTGAGAGCTAATTGATTAAATTAAACTGACTGCACTTAGGGCCCCTTATTACTGTCCCATTCACTCTGAGATTCATTTAATAACCTCTGAACTGGGAGGGGGAAAACACCCAGGAAACATTGCTTGGGTCATTTATTTTAAAAATATTGGTATAAAAATATCCAGGGTCTTGATTTATGTGGAGGAAGTCAGGGCCCCCCTTCCCAACTCCCTCCAAGCCTCGTTTTTCTCTCCTGTCTCTCTAAGTTCCTCTGCAGTTTCCATTATGATTTCAAGTCATAGTAGTTACTTTATATCGCAAATAAATCTCCAAAATAGCACGGAAACATTATGGGTGGGTATTAATAGCGCCTGTAAAAACATCCGAAACCCTCTCATCCGCCCGGAGCGCACGCGCACTGCCGGAGAGAACGCGCTCTCCCGGGATTCGACCATGGCCCGGCCCGCTGGGCACATGGCCTTCCTAGTGGCCGGGTCAGGGGACCCTTTGCCCGGCGGCCGCCCCCAGACCCAGCCCCCGCCCGCAGTCGGTCGGTCTGACGTCTGTTTGTCTGTCTGTGCCCCCAGTGACCCACGACCAATAAAGTCCCTCCCCTCTCACCCCCGTCGGGGAGCAGCGCCAGGGGACGGTCCCCGCTGGGGTCCCGGGACCCCGAGGCCTGGGTCTCCTCTCCTCCTGCACCCATCGGTGCCTCGGACCCCGCTGCCCCCGGGCGTCCCCGACGCCACTGCAGCCGCGCTCGGGGACCCTCACTCCCCCGCCCCCCGCGCCACCCCTGGATACTCACGAGCTGCGGGGGCTTCCTTGGGGGACAGCCCCTCAAGACCGATGTCGGCCTCCAGCATGGCGCGGCTCGCTGCCCGGCTCCGGGACGCCCCAAGTGCGCGGGGACCTGGGAGAGGGGGCGGCCAAGCTCCGGTTCCTTGGAGATCCGCAGCAGCTCCTGAGGGCCGGGGTCCGAGCCCTGCTGGGGAGGGGACACGGTGTCCCCCACCCCGGACCGAGACGCGAAGCCGCGTGCGCCGGAGCCCAACTTGGCCGCCTTCGCGCACGGCCGCGCCGCTCCGCCCCCTCGGGTTTTTGGTCCGGGGGTCTGGGGCGGGTCTGCCCGCCTCCCGGGGGCTACCTGCGGACGCCGCCCTCGCCCCGCCCCGCGCGCGCAGAGCCACTCGCCCGCGGCGACACGGCCGCCAAGGGAGCAGCGCGGGACGCTGGAGAGGCGCGGCTGCCGCGCTCGGCCCGCGGGTCCCCGGGATGGGGAGGCCGGCCCGCCCCCGTCCTCCCGCTCTGCGGGGCGCGTCTTCACGGGCTCCGGAACCGTCTTATCAGTCCCAGCGGACAGTGGGGCCCCGAGCTCTGTGCTAGGCGCGTCCCCAGCCAGGGCCCCCGGCAAGGGGTGTTGACTAAGGGGGAGGGGGAGCGTGGACCCAGCCCTGAGACACGAGGGGGAACCCCTGCCAGGCCTGGGCATCGGAGGGGCCCGTGGGGGGCCCGGTTCGGCGACGGCGGCGTACCCTCGCCCCCTGCCCCCTCGCCTAGGGATGGAACCAGTTTGGCAGAAGAGGAAGCTGAAGCCCAGGGAAGGGGCGCGGAACTGGGGGTTACAGGTGGAGCCCTGGACGCGAATCCAGGTCTCCAAGTCCAGGGAACTTTACCCCAGCCTGGACAAAACTTAAGGATCTGGATGAAATGAGAGCTCCCCCTTCCCCCCAAAGCAGGAGAAAAATCCTGTTATTCCAAGACCCCAGTTAACCAAGGGGACGGGAATGTGCCAGGGGCTTGTGGCCCCGCCCTTCCTCCTGATCGGCCAATCGCGGCAGCCAGGGCTCGGGGAGCCGGAGGGGTCCACTCCCCAGCCCTGTGGGTGTTTAGAAACCAGTGTGGAGGACTGCGCATCCTTGGAGATGACGGATGTGTGGGCACGACGAGTGCGCAGGAGAGCGGCGGGAGAGGCGCCTCTGTGTGTATCTACAAACCCCACGCCCATGACTTCTCCGCATAAATACAATAAATCCCGAGGCGGAACTCCCTTAAACAGAAGGGTAAGCTGCTCCCTGAATGCAGGCGGGGCCGTTGATGGGTCAGGGGCAGCCGAAGTGACCTTTCGAAAGGTCTCACGTGTCCTGCGCCCTTACGGCTGGGAGACAGCCTGTGCCGGCACCCCACAGACCACCCCACCAAGGTTCCCAGGCTGCCGCTTTGGCTGAATACTGGTCGGGACAGACCCAGAGGAGGACAGTCACATGCACCCGAAAGGAATCCATCCTTCTGCCCATGTCAGGCCCTCTGGGTTCAGTACACACCCACACTGCCCTGGGTGGGCAACACTGTCATCCCTGCGACGTTGCAGCCAGACCACAAAGAAAATGTCTCCTGCAGGGCACTTTCTTCTCTGCACCCTCTCCCCGGACCAAAGAGCTATAAATGGAAAGGAGCGTCAGAGGACCCTCCTTCCAGTAGGCCAAGGAGAAAGGTGACCTGCCGTTCTCCCTAGTAATCATCTAGCGTCACATGGGAGATGAGGCACCTGGAGGGATTGCTCCTTCACCGTGGACAGCAGCTCAGCCCCAGACGTGTGCCAGGTCCCCCAGAAGTGTGCTGTGTACTCCAGATGTGTGCAGGGTCTCCCAGATGTGTGCCAGGTCCCCCAGAAGTGTGTGTGTTCCAGGTGTGTGCAGGTTACCCCAGAAGTATGCTGTGTACTCCAGATGTATTCTAGGTATCCCAGATGGGTGCTGTGTACTCCAGATGTGTGCCAGATATCCCAGATGTGTACCGGGTCCCCCAGATGTGTACTGGTCCCCCAGATGTGGATTGAGTTCTCCGGATGTGTACCAGTCCTTCAGATGTGTGCCAGGACCCACAGAAGTGTGCTGGGCACCCCAGGTGTGTGCTGTGTACCCCAGATGTGTGCCAGATATGCCGAGCACCAAGAGGGCGGAGGAAGCTGGGTAGAAGCCAAACACACCTCACAGGGCTTTTCCTTCTGACCTAAACCATTTTGTGCAGGATTTGAGCTAAAACTTCATCATTCTTGGAAGGACCTGATAGCCACTGTGAGGCATAGCAATAGCTCAGTTCTGTAAACACACAGAGAAAATTTTAGAATTCTGAGCCTTGGAATGACAAACTATAAACCAAAAAGGCTCCGGAAAAAAAAATGTAAATACCTCCCAGAGCTATTTTTAACGGTCATTGTTTGCCATTTTGGGGCAGTGACAGGAGATTGTATCGGTAGCCAGCTTTAAAATGCACATTATTGAATGCATTATTATTATTAGCAGAAACATGTTAAACAGCCCTTAATAGATGTTGATTCATTCAAATTGAAGCCTGGAGCCACTTTTCTATTTGTTTTCTTGGCTCCTATTAAGTTGCCGCTGAAGCCCTTTAGCTGCATCCAGCACATGCAAAACGCTAGTCCACAGACACGGATATTTAAAAAGATATTTAAAAATACCTGGACCAGCTCATTTTTTTTAAAAAAAGATTGATGTCGGCTGCTAGTTTGGTAAATGTAGCATGAGAAGGAAGCCAAGCCAGGAGGTGGCCAGGCTGCCGGTGTGTGTCCCGAACGGGGAGAAGAAGAAGGGACACCCACACCCCCCAACACATTTTCCGGGGAGCTCCATTCTGCCGCCACATCTGAAGTCAAAGACCTCCAGCATCTTGCACGTGCCAGGAAGACATTTATGTCAAAAGCAGAAGGGAATAAGTGAACCGTTGTGGGGAGGTGGCACGTCCGTCACTAGGGCTCCCAGCCACCATCACGGAACACAGTCACCACGCCGCACAATGCTTGTAATTATGGAAAATGGTTTCCCTTTTCGGGGAGGCGGCGTGGGAGTGGGGGAGAGAAGGCAGCTCCCGGCCAGTTGCAGCCAGCGCTCAACCCTTGCGCTAAAATAGGCTTGGCAGGGTGGGGGCTGGGCCAGCCAGGTCAGACCCAGCCTGCCTCGAAGCCCGGGCCTGATCGCACCCCAGAGTCTTGCAGTGGCTCTGAGCTTGCAGTTCACCCATCGAGGAAGCCGCCGACAGCCTCTGCTGCTCGTCAGCTGTGCTTGGTCCCAGGATCTTTTCAGGGGTCAGAGTCAAACTGTGTGCACCTCTCCATGCATCGCCTCGTGCCCCGGTGACCTCCCTGGGCCCCCTCATGTGGCCCGGGAGAGGCCCAAATTGCCATGTACACCCTGATCCGATGCCATGTGTCGTCAGAACATGGACAGGGCCATGGGCCCTTTAAATTCTGATTTCTCATCATCACAGGAAGTCTGCTTTCAATTCAGAGTAATTGAACTTGAACTCAGGGCCTAAGCCATCAAACAGATGTGGGCTTGGGTCCTGGCACCACTGCTTGGGCCAGTTCCTGCTCTGTTCACAGCTCCGTAAAGCAGGCCTCGGCAATAGCTGTCCTCGTGGTGGTTGTGATGGGAGAGCAGGAGCCAGACGCAGCCCAGAGCCGGGAGAGCTGTAAGCTGTGGGCCGTGGGGAGTCTTGTTTGCACCGTCCTCGGCTCAGTAGGGAAACGTGGTGGAAGGCCTCAGTGCTGGCGAGGGCCTCCTCTCCCAGCTGAGCAGTTTGGAGGTGACTGTGGGTAGACGGGCTTTAGGGGGTTCTGGGCAGAAGGGGGAAGTGGGTGCCAGGTGCGGATGGGAGCTGGCAGCCAGGGCAGGTGTTGGGGTCTGGTGAGTCTGATGGCCGGGCCAGGGCAGATGTGCCCAGGCTGCTGCACTGAGCAGGGTGGAGGGGGGTCTTTTGAAAAGATTCAAGGGGTCCCATGAGGTGCCTGCAGGGGCTCCCACGACAGTCTGGGGGTCCTGGGTGAGGTTGGACAGAGAGCTCAGTGGCTGTGGGTGTCGTGGGCAGCAAGGGACGAGAACTGGTGAGCAGGCAGGGAGCTAGTTGTGAGCTGGGGTGCAAACCTGCATGGTAGAACCTTCCAGCAGCTGGAGATGCAAAGTGGCCACTCACTGCTGATCCCAGGGCCTCCAATAGTAGGACGAAGGTTGCCAGAGTGTGCAGGGCCTTGCCTTGATGCAGAAAACCCTAAGCTGAAGCGGATCGTCCCCCCTGGGCTCAGCCAGGGCCCGGCGGATGAAGCAAGCAGCCTAACTCCCGTGCTTCCCCTTGGGGTGGGCCATCAGATTTGTGGCAGACACCCAGTAAGTAGTTTATTTAACAGATACTTAGAGAGCACCCCCTAATACACGCCCGGTCCTGTTCTAAGCAATTCCTTGCAATTCTATGCAGTAGTTGCTATTATCATTCCCACTTTCCAGATGCAGAAACTGAGGCTCAGAGAGGTGAAGCCGCTTGCCCAAGGTCACAAGTGTCAAGGCCAGGATTCGAACCCAGAATGTGGACTCCAGAGTCGGTCCTGAACTGATAGAATGAAGGTCTTGCATAGAAAGCCAACATTTCCCATCGGCAGTTGTCCAAGCCCCATGCCTCTGATTCGAGCCGTCACTGCGAAATGCCTGGCTATGATTTGTTTCATATTTTCCTATAGTCCAGCTCACTTTTTCAAACTTGATTTTAAAAGAAGATGACATCACTGCTGGAGTTGGAAAGCTAGACTCTCTGGCCATCAGCAGAAGGCAACAGTAAAGTACAATCAAAAGACAATAATGTTGTTCAGTTCTGCCTGGGTGGTGTCCCCAGAAGGCCCTGGAAGGATCCGGTTCAGGGAGGAGACTCACCTGGCAGACAGGTGTTAGCACCTGCAGCCACCCAGCCGCACCCCTCTGCTTGAAATACCCTGAAACCTTTACGAGGAGTGAAAACTGAGCTACATCCTCACCACGCGGTTCGGCTCTCCTACATGCGGAGTCCTTGTGCCACCTCAAAATGATCCCATTCCACCTAATGCAGTTTTGTGGGGCGCAATATTCCAGGAAAGACTGAAAATAGCAGAGATAACTTCTCCGGGGGTGGGGGGGGCTGGGAGCTGACCATCTGCTGGTCACCCCGAGGCCCCTTAACTTCCATCGTCCCTTTTGGGTGGAGGGAGGTGCCTCGGATGCGGAGATCTCCAGCCACAAGATGTAGCTAGAACTGAATATTCAGTGTTATTGTATCTGTCAGCACAACCTTATGAGGTATGAGTTATGATTCCCATTTACGGCTAAGGAAATGGGTGTGCCGAGAGAGAGTGGCTTGCCAAGCCCACACAGCTGGTAAGTGGCAGAATTTGGATTCAAAGCCAGGTCCAACTGATTCCAGAAATTTCTAGTCAACTCCAGAACTCTTTCCACCACACCATACCAACCTTCCATTCATCTCTCAGAAGTTTGGGAGCAGTGTGGATGGACCCAAAGTATCAGTTGCTCCCACTATCACCAGGAACAATAACAAGACTATGAAAACAATAGAAAAAACCCTGTATTTTAATCTCTTTAATTTGCTGCATTCAAAATCTGGGCTCCCAGCTCCTTGGGCTCTCCTGACCCTTCCTTGGTTTGTTTGTTGGTGGGGATGAGGTGGGCCAAGGGCCTGGGGGAGGACGCTCAGTGTTGAGTCTTTCAGATCTGGCTAACGTTCCGATGCCGGTTTACCCTTAGAGGCTGCCCACGTCGCTTCTTGAGTCTAGAGAATTAACCTGATTCTAATTAATGGCGCAAATATTTATGCTCAATTCCCCATCAAAGACAACACAGCCTGTTTTTTTAGAGTAAGTAATACTGATGCCAAGACTCTTGGCAATAAAAGAGGCGAGATGACAAACTCTAGATGTCTTTAAGTTATTTAAGGCTGGCGGGTTTGTATAAAGTCCCCTCTGTAGTTGAACACATTTGCTGGTTGGTTTTTCTCTCTCTTCCCCTAAAGGTCAAAGGATTATCCCAATCAGTCCTGAATAAAGACGTTAGGTTTTCATTCAGGACACAAAGGTAAAGCACCTCTCGAGAGAGGGGTTGCTTTGCATCGAGTTTAGTTTAAAAATAAAACAGTCGGGAAGGCGGTCTAGAGTCACCCGGCGGATCTGCTTCTCAGGGCTGGCTCCTTTTGGAGGTGCTTTGCCAACAAAATGTTTGGCATTGTCCTCTGCTCACCTGCTAGGGGAAAGGACCCCCCGGCCCGGTTCCTGGTGAAACGCTGCCCGCTCTGAGACCCAGAGGGCAAAGCCTCGATGCTGTTTGGTTTCTTCTGCACAAGGGACAAGAGCCCTGTCCCAGTTCCCTCAACGTCTTCCTCAGGGCAGGTTTGGGGGATGCGGAGTCTTGGGGAAAGAAAACGCCGCTGTCCCAGCCCTGCCTCCTTTCTGGAAAGTTCTTAGCTGCTCTCCCTTGAGTGTCTGACCCCTTTCAGCCCCTGTATGCAAACAACAACCTCTCTGACTGGAGACTGTTCACAAAACCCCAGGAGCAGCTCCTTTCAGGAGGCGAGATAAGGCTTTCCCAGACCTTTGAGGGAATCCGAGAAAGAAACGTGAAACTTGGCCTCTGCTATCACCGCTGGCTCAGAGCAGCGACGACACTCCACCCGCCGGAGTGTGGGTGTTGGTTTCGGGGTGCACAAAGCCTCGGCGGCCACGGTCACTCTGGGGATGGCCCTGAGGAGGAGCTGGCTTTCTTTGTCCTCGAGAAGCAGGCAGGGCGGGTCCCTGTCCCCAGGCCACCCTGGCAGCCTCTGGCTTGGTCGGCAGCCCCCCGGGTTCTCAGGCCAGGGCTCCCCGCGAGGAGCAGGAGGCGGTGGCAGGACCAGTCCACTCGGGGCCACATCTCGTGGTTTGGAACAACATCCCACGGTTTGCAGCACGTGCTCTGATCCTGTGGCCTTCAACCTCTGTGGCCGTGTTGGGACGGCCACGCAGAATTAGGCCTTGTGTCACCGCCTGAGCCGGGGGTGGTTTGACAAGTTGGAAACTGCCCAGTGGGTTAAATGAGCAGTGCATCCTGGCCCCCGTCTTTTGGCTTCAACCTAAAGGATTTAATACCATTTCTGGTGAGCTGCAGGGCTGCCCACCTGCTCTGGAGGACAAGCAGCCTCTCATACCAGGAGAGGGAAGGGAGGTGAATCACTCGGCTCCCCTCCCCGAGGTCACCCCCACTCAGACACCAGCCTCAGGTTTGGGGGTTCCCAGGGCCTCCTGCACTTGTGACCAACCAGCTGCAAATTCAGGGTCCTCACGACCACCTAGAGCAGGAGTTGGTGCAGGAGCAGGACTGGGGGCCTAGGCTGGGGAGAGGGCTGCCTGGCAGGAAAATGGGGAGCTGCAGCAATAAAGACCCCCTTTTCTCTCCTCCTGTCCCCTGCTCTCCTGCTGGCACCTCTGGAAGGGTGAACATACCCTGCAGCCAGAGGCGACGGGACAAATTGGTAAAGTTCTACAGGGCAGAGTGAGGAGGGCAGGAGTGAGTCTGGGGGGTGGGGGCACTGGGGGGCATCGGCACAGCACACCACAGCGATCTGTCCCAAACTGAGTGCATGACCTCATGCACCAAACCCGAGCAAACAAGAACAAAATAAAACAAACTGTCATGTTCCCACTGGTCAGTAGGGTGTTGGACCAACTGTTCTAAACCCAGTGACTGCCAGCTTCTATCCCCCGGCTGCAGTTTGTCCAGGAGAGCGCCAAGCCCAGATCCAGGGTCCCACACTGGGGGACGAACGCCATGAAGATGGTTTCACACTTCTCCTGGGGCCAAAGGCGAGGCTGCCCCCCTGGGGCCTGCGGTAGGTGGGATTGCGTACCCTAATATCTTGATCTGCTTTCCTGGGGGTGGGAACCCACCGTGAATCTGTCCAACTGAATGAGTCCAGGCCTTGGTCCCGAGCCCTGGAGGCCTTTCCAAGCAGAAGGAATTCAGACACAGTCAGAGAAAGCTGAGGGGAGGAGCCAGGAGATGGAAGTCAGGGGGAAGCCAGAAGAGAGAGGAGAGGACACTGCATGTGAAGCAGAAATCAAAGCCAAGGAACCTGAGGACTGCCGGCAAGCCAGCACCAGAACACAGCTGAACCCAGGAGCACGTGAGCCTTCCAGCCTCCGACGCTGTGAGCCAGTAAATTCCTGCCGTCTAAGCCGAACCATAATGCAGTGTTTGTCATAGCAGCCTGGCAAACAACGACAGACCTGATTGCTCATGAATCGCTGAGCTAAAAGGAGCTCAGGTCACCCCTGAAAGAGCTGTCACCCCGACACAGGGCCCCTCAGCTCCCTCATGCAGCGTCCTCAGTTTTCACACCCACCAGCTTTGCAGACTGTTAGAGCCTGCTGTTCCTAGTGGACCCCATGGCAGACTGTCTGGGGACTCCTTGGAGAAGGTGGTGGGTATTTGTCATTTGGTCTGTCCAGCATCTCACTCCCCTTCCTATTTGGGGAGGAGGGGATCCCCCACTGGGTGCAATATTGGTGGGACACAGAACCCACTCTTAGGGAAACAGGATGCTCCGTGTCTCTGGCAACTGGGTCATGGACATGTGACCCAGGCTTGGCCAATCAGACATCCCCGTGGGCGGCTCTGCCTCTGGGCCCACACAGGCAGGGGTAGGGAGCGTGGGGACAGCGAGGTGGCATCCAGTGGCAGCAGTGGCTGTGTGTAGCGGCAGGGGTGCCCTGCAGCAGCACGGAGAGGTATATGTGTCACTCATCCCACCCACGCTGCCTCTGTCCCTGCCCTCCTGCCAACCCTCCCACGGCCTTCCATCATGCGCTTTCTCTTTGGAGAACCAGACTTGCTTTCTGTCGCTCGCAGCCAAGAGCCCTGAACAACAGAGAGCACATGAGTCATGGGTTTCCAGAGAACAGAACCAGTATCTCTTGCATTAAGAGATTTGTGATAAGGAAAGGGCTCTCGCGATTTGGGGGGTTTGGAATCCTGAGCAGGCACTTGGGAGTCCACACCTCCCACAGGGGAGCCCTGTGTTCCTGGATCTGAATACTCTGGCCTGGAGACTTCAGACCCACCACCCCGCCTTTTACCAGCTCTGGGTGATCTTGAGCAGACCCCCTTTCCTTTCTGTGCCTCCGTTTCTTACCTGTAAAGTGGGCGTACATCTAGTGCTCACCCCATGGGTTGTCACAGAGAGTAAATGAACAAAAACAGGTAAACTGCCGGCTCACCCCCAGAAACCACGCACTATGCGCCAACTATTTTTAACTCTCAATTTCAGAAAACTCATTTTCCTTAGGCCCCATTTTCCTTATTAACTTCCAAAGTATTTTATTTTTGAGGAATTTAAAAAATCTCAGTAAGCTACCTTAAAACTGTTTCAGAACAAGAGAGAACCTAAAAATAAATGCTGAAGTAGAGCACGTGCTGTGAAGTCTTATCCCACTGTACGAAGAATCACGCCCAGAACTGTTAGGTCAGGGGACTGAAAGTATTTGCCAGCTTCAACAGGGTCTTTAAGGAATAGTGGGAAATAGTCAGTCAATAAATACTTACTGAGTATGTAATATCACCCTGGGCTGGGTCTGAGCACTGAGGATGCCACAGACTTGGCAGCTATGGAAATTATATTCATGGGAGGGTGAAAGAGAATAAGCAATTAATGTCGTGGTGGATAAAGAGGGTGGTTTGAAAAAAATGCAGAAGGGCAAGGGACAGAGAATCGGGGGGCTGCCTTAGATAGGGGTCAGGATGGACGTCACTGAGGAAGGGGTGTTTGCTTAGAGGGAAGGCAGGTATATCTGGGGAAGAACATTCCGGAACCAGGCTACAGCCGGTGCAGAGGGCCGCGAGGGGAGCTGGCTGGTACTTAATGGCACCGTTACCCGTCTTGGGAATGTGACAAAGGCTGAGCTCATGGAATGTTCTTGGATTTATGAACCCCGTCTCCAGGCATGAGCGGAGGTAAATGTTGATACAATGTATTTACACGGAAACGTCTTATCAAAACGCAGTGTTAACGTGACAAAAAAAATCCAGTTGGTCATGAAGTGTTTTACGGCTCCAGAAAGATGATACATAGGATGTTGATTATAGCATTTTACAGTTTTCCAAAGAAAAATAGGTGTGTGCAAGTGAAACCTACCCAGGAAATGAGGTGATTCAGTGGGCAGTGTCTGCGATAGCGGCGTGAGCATTTGAAATATCCCCTGCATTTTGCCAGGGCTGAAAACTATGTATCCTAGGGACTGCACCCCCACTTTAGAGGAGCCTGCCCCCACCCCGCCCTGCTCAGGCTGTGCACTGCAGTCTGAGATAACGCTGGCATTCCTGCAGGCAAATACTCCAGGGAGCTGATCTCTCTGAACTCACCTTCACTTTACTTTCACATTTATCCAAAACAGTTGGTGTATGTGAGGTTCGCGCTGCAGCAGTAAGGACTGGAAGCCGGGGGAAAGTCATTTTTCCAAAAGCAGCAAGAAGGAGGAATTCAAGCCCCGTGTACACCCTGCTAGGGCCACCGAGATGGGAATCGAAGCTGATTCAAGCATCTACAGCCTGGAGTGCTGGAAATGGGGGTGGGATGAGGCAGGCATGGAGGGGGGTCCCCGATTTCTTGTCCCAAGTTGTGGCAAGGCCAGCAAGGAAAAGACTGACTATTTTAAAAAGAAACAAGGAGGAAGCTGGAGGTGGAGGAGGAGGAAGAAAAGGGAGAGGACAAGGAGGAAGAGAAAGGAAAAAAGGAAAAAAAAGAAAAAGTTGAAGAAGAGAAAAAAAGCAAGGGGCCCTTTACGCAAATTCATCCTGTTAAAATGCAACCATCATTTACTCATTCAACAAACACACTGACCACTGCAGGCTCCGTTCTAGGCCTCGGCAATGCAGTAGTGCACAGACCAGACAAAACTCCCTGCCCTTGGGGAGCTTCAAGTCTAGGAGATTCTATGAGGCAAATTGTGTAGAATGGAGAATCACCCACTGTCTGGGCTGGAAAGGACTCAGGGGCCGTGGAGAGCAACTGCCCATTTTACAGATGAGGAAACCAAGGCTCAGGGGAGGGAATGACCACTCAGCACCAGACAAGGTACTTGTCTTTTGGGCAGAACCCGTGGTGTGGACTGCCAGTTGCCTCCCAATATGTATTCTCTGACTTCTTCATAAGAGAACCCCTAGTTTTCAGCTGGGCACATGACTACCCAGAATAAAGACTGCATTTCCTGGCCTTCCTCACAGCTACGTGTGGCCCTGGGACTAAATTCAGGCCATTGGGAATGGGTGGAAATGTGTGAGCAATGTCCAGAGATTATCCTTTGGGGGAGAGAGAGTGCCCTCCTTTGCCCTTCTCTTCCCTGCTGGCTGGAATGCAGATTTGATTTCTTGAGCTCCAGCAGCCATTTTGGGCCATGAGGCAGTTGCCTTGCTGAGCATGGCAGAGCAGCCTGAGAGAAGAAGCTGGAATCCTTGATGACTTTGTGAGGCTCCCTCCCAGCCCCAGGAATGCCCACCTCTAGACTTCTCTTAAATAAGAGAAAATAACTCCCACCTTTTTAAAGACAGCTTTTCTATCCTTCACTGCTGACCCAACAGTCCTATGAAACTGCCCAGCTTGCCCAAAGGCCTTCCCTGGGTCCCCTCTCTACAAAGCAGCTGTTTGTGCTCCTCCCTCATAGTGCTAGAGACGAGCAAATGGCCCCAGAGAAAGGCTATGACCTGCCTGAGTCCCAGAACCTGTCTTCTACAAACATTTTACCTCGGACCTGTGTGAAAGAACTGCTGAGGCAAATGGCCCCTGCTCCCCGAGTGCTGGCCAAGATCGTCGTTGCCTGATGAGCATTTCCCAAAGGGATGTTCTGATGAGAACAGATCAATGTGGACAGTGACGCGCCGAAGGCCATTGTCACTGTGGTTGGGTCAGCCTGGCTCCATTCTACCCTCTCCATGGACGCCCCGCTGGGCTGGGCTGCTCTGTCCACGGGCTCCGAGAAGATGCATCCTGAGGCTCAGCCTGGGCACCCCGGCCCCACTCGGGGAGAGCTGGGGTACTGGTTCTCTCCGGGGACACTCGGGTCAGGCTTTTGATGTGTAGCATCGTCTGTTTTGGTTTCCCCTCAAGAGAAACAGCTTCCTTTAGGCTTTCTTCCCTGCCACCCTCTCTGTCTCCCTCTCTCTCTCCCTTGCTTCTTCTCTTCCTATTCGTCTGCATTTCCTGTCAATGGAGGTTTCCTTCAGATCCTGAGGACACTGTCCCTCCCCAGCTACCCCCTACCTCCCCATGAGGACCCCTCCTCTGATGGGTGAGGGGAGACATAATTTCTCCCAGCCCCATCCCCCCTCAGGGTCCCCTGATTCCAAGCTGCCTCATTCACCCACAGCAGCATTTCACAGGAAAGGGACCCCATTTTCTGGCACCGTGCAATTCTGGGGGTCTCACTCTGAAGCAGAAATAGAGGCAGTGCCAGAGAGAGGCTCTTCCCATCCCCAACAGTGGACAATGGCCATCACCAGGTGTGCCAGTTTGGATGTATTATGTCACCCAAATGCCATTATCTTTGATGCAGTCTTGTGTGGGCAAACGTATTAGTGTTGATTAGATTGTAATTCTTTGATTGAGTGTTTCCATGGAGATGCGCCCCACCCAACTGTGGGTGATGACTCTGATTAGATAATTTCCATGGCGGTGTGGCCCCACCCATTCAGCGTGGGCCGTGATTAGTTTACTAGAGCACTATATGAGCTCAGACAGAAGGAGCGAGCTTGCCATAGCCAAGAGGGACACGTTGAAGAATGCACAGGAGCTGAGAGAGGAGCTGCAGATGAGAGACAGTTTGAAGAGGAGCTGCAGCTAAGAGAGGACAAAATGCCCCAAGAGCAGCATTGTGGAGAAACACCATTTTGAAATGTAACCTGGGAGCAAGTGGACGCCAGCCACGAGCCTTCCGAGCTAACACAGGTTTTCCGGACACCATTGGCCATCCTTCAGTGCAGGAACCCCCTTACCTTGGACACTTTATGGCCTTAAGATTGTAACTTTGTAACCGAATGAACCCTCTTTATAAATCAGATCCATTTCTGGTGTTTTGCGTAAAGGCAGCATTAGCAAACTGGAGCACCAGGGAAGCTGCAGCCCCTCTGGGCAGTGCTAGCACCAAGCCCTTTCTCCCGCCAGATCCTGTGATCTTCCTACCACCCTCCCCATCTGCATATCCAGGGTCCCAAAGGAGAAACCCTGGTTACTGAGTTATGGCTGAAGGGATGCCGCTTATTTGTCAGGGCCCCTCCCCATGGTTGTAGCACCCTGGGCTGCCCCACGACAGTCCGGAGTTCCAAAGTGGAGCCCGTTTCTGTCCATCCAGCAGTCACCAGCCCAGAGCTGATGCTGACCTTATTTATACTAGGGTGTGACTGACTGATAAATGGCTAATTGCTGCCCCTTTGGAGATGCCAGTGTGGTGATCAAGAGCTTTATGACCAAGGAAGGAGAGTGAAGAATGAAGCAAGCATGGGGTCTTCCCAGGGGACCTCCTCAAGGAACAGCCCTGTGCTGCCATCAGGGAGATTCTCAAGGCCAGGTCAAAAGTCCATGGGCTTTGCAGTTGGCATAGGAGTACTACACATGGCTCACTCTGCCCAAGAAGTGTCCCTGGGAGAGGTAGAAGTCAGCAACTGAGCCCCAGTGACCTGGAGATCTAAGTGCTTGGTCCCTTTAGTGTAAATGGCCCAAGCCTCTGCATCCTGGCCCTTCCTGAAAGCATCCCCAGCCCTGTCCCTCCTCTCCTGTCCTCAGCTTTGCCCTCTGGAGTAAAGGGCAGGTGTATTTGCCCTGGTGTAGTCGGCACTGGGGGCTGGGCTGGACTCACCGATTTCCAGAATTCCTAGAATGGAGCCAGACCATGTCTGCCTTCCCGGGGGCCCCTCACCTGTCAGCCAGGTGCAGAGTCCCCTCCACATCCGAGGGCCACTAACCATGGCCACCAACCACAATCTCGGTTTAGGGAACTCAAAAATTTGGCAATGCTTTGGAATTATTTTAGGACTATTTTATAAACATTTCATTGCTCAACTCATAGTCCTCTGCCCTCTGCCTAGACTCTCCGACATTTTGAGAATAAACCAAAAACAAAAAGCAGTCCTTTTTCAGGAAATTCAGGCTTCCCAGGGAGGCCAGAGGGCCCTGGGGACAGAGGGCCATTCCTGAGAGAGGTTCCAGCTTGTGCCAAGGATGGTCTTGGGAAGGTGGCCCCACAGACCCAGAACTCACGCAGGACACGGGCAGGGCCTCGGGGACCACCTCCCGCCCTCTCCGTCACACAGAGGAGGCTGCAGCTCGCATTCTGGAGCTTTCCCCCCACCTAGGGCCTGGGGAAGTAAGTCAGCTTCCTTGTTCTTTTGTGCATTCATTCATTCACTTGCTCACTCACTCATAAACTGAAAAAGGTATTCCTTCAACAAACAACCCACAAAGGGTGGAGCTCGGTTGGAGAGATCCAGCCGTGAACTTGGCGGTGGATCCCCTGGGTCCTGGCTGGCACACGACGGGGGAGATGGGGACCCGCTGCCCTCCCTCCCCGAGGTCCCCTCACCCTTGCCCATCTCGTCAGGTGGAGGATGCTCATGCCATGTCCAGCAGACTGCGGCCCCTCCACACATGCTGCTCCACTGGTATCTGCTCATTTTACTGAGGCCCAGAGAGGGAGAGTGACTTGCCCAAGGCCACACAGCGAGGAGCAGGGTGGGTTTGGGACCAAGGCCCCTGACTCTCGGTTCTCAGTCTCCCCTTTACAGCACAGAGGTGACGGGAGGAGGCCTTGGACAGTGACGGGGAAGGTCACTCCCAGCCCTCTCCTCCCCGCCGCGGCGCCTTGGGTGATGACATAGCTGCTGGAATTCACTTTACTCGAGTGTAAAGCTGGGTGATAGCAGCACTCACGAGGTGCCACCCCTGTCCTAAGCCCAGGACAACTTTTAGCTCATGTCTGACTCTTTCCCCAAACTCCATCGTTCTTAGCCCCATTTTACTGATGAGCAAACCAAGGCACAGAGAGTTGAGGCCGCTCAGCCAAGGCGGCACAGCTGGAAACCGAGCCCCGAAGCCTCGCGTCGTCATCAGCCCCGGGACTGACCCCGCAGGGCATCACGGCCCATAGGGCAGGGGTTCTCTACAGAGGGGACCCCCGGCATTGTCGGGGAACGTTTTCTGTTGTCACAGGGGTTGGATGGGGATGGAGTGGGGTGCTCCCGGCATCTGGTGGGTAGAGGCTGGGGATGCTGGTGAACGTCCTCCAACGCACGGGACACCCCCCACCCGAGAGCTCCCGGGCTCCAGGGGTCAGTGGCAACGCGGCTGAGAAACCCTGGGGTTTTAGGATTTAGTTCTTAGGAAAGGTTCTTCTCCGGCTGGAAATCCACCCTGCGTTAACATACCCACCCCCAGGGCCTATCACCCTGAGGCGCGCCCCCTGCCCTGTCCCCAATCCCACTGGTCGGGGCACCGTTGGACCCCGTGCTCCCTGGGACGGCCCCACGTGGACCCCCGAGACGCACGCAGCCCGGGGGTCTCACTCCAGTCGGGCTGGCAGCGACAATGCTCCCCTCGGCCCCGCCCCCAGCCGCGTGGCCCCCTACCCAGCCTGCTCCTTACTTGCCAACAGAGGGTCCAGGACTGTCTCCGCCGTCGGGCTCGCCTCCCACGTGCTGGCCTCCATCGCTCCGGCCCGGGAGTGAGCCTCGGCTCCCTGTGGCAGGTCCGGACGCTGGGTCACCCTTCCCCGCAGCAGCGACACTTCCGACACCTCCGTGGCCGGGACCTCGGGCAGGGCGACAGGCTGCTCCCGGGGGCCAGCAGGGTTTGCAAAATGAGTCAGCGGGTGGAGCTGCTGCTTGGGTGTCGCGTGTGGGTTAATCAGTAACGCGCGGGCACTTTCCCAGGCTCCCAGAGGACTCCTGTCGCCGGGGCTGCCTCCAGCCTTGACCCCAGGCCTGGAGGACCGGCCCGGGCAGGCCCAGCTGGGCCCAGTTCTCCGCTGAGAGTGAGGGTCAGACCTGAGAACCCTGCCTGCCTTCAGCTCTGTGGCCTGAGCTCTGACAAGGGAGGTTGTCGGAGGAGGCGGGTGGCCCCATTTCCCAGCCCTCACTGATCCCACGGCCAGTCACAGAAAGTCCCACTGCCCTCCACGCAGCGTCTCCTCTGTTCCTCATGCTGTGCCAGGCACTCGACTTCATTATTCCCCCAAGTCCTCCGGACAACCCTGCAAACGAAGGACTGTGCATCTCCATTTTACAGGTAAAGGAGCAAGGCCCTGGGAGGTGGTTGTCCAGCAGCAGGTCTGCCTAAGAACAAGGAATAAAAAAGGGGGCAAATTATTTCTTTTCTTGGGGCTCTGTTTCCTCAACCAAAAAAATGGAGGTTTGTATAGTACCAGCTTTGCAGGGTTGTTGGGAGGGTTAAATGAGTAACGCGGATAAAGTGCCGAGCACGCAGTAAGTGCCAATAAATAAATAAATGCCGGCTGTTCTCGTGTCCTGGGCTGGGCCTTGGGTGGCCAAGGGGCCCTGTCTGTCTGCTTTACACATGGCAGGTATTCAATAAAATTTTTGTTGAGCAAATGATGGTGTCAGGTGACTTGGCCAAGGTCACAGGGCGGACAGAGGCTCAGCCCCAGGTGAGTCCGACGCCCAAGATGTGCTCTTTGAAAAAGGCACATCAGGGCCCTGAGATGTCGTGGGAGAGGGGCCCCCTTTCTCTTTCAGGTGGGCGGTTGTGGGGGTGGTCGTACCTGGTTTGCAGTGGTCGTGGGGCTCTCACCTGGCCTCACTCATTGTGCCACCTGTCACTCCGCCATCCGCACAGGGCTGCAGAGACCGGGCGGGGGTGACAGCGAGGCTTTCCTGGTGGGCTGGGGGGGGCTGTGAGAGGGGATGAGGGGGCACCTCCTATTGGGGGTTTGGCGGGGTGTGGAGGGAGCTCTGAGATGGGAGTGTGCTGTCTGGGTGGGACGAGAGGCCAAGAAAGCCAAGGCCTGATTAGCTGTTGGCCTCCCTGGGAGTCAATTCCAGGTTCAAGAATTTCATTCTGAGGCTGGTGCTCGGGCACCGCACGTCCACCCTACACGTCCTCACCGAGGGTTCCGGGGGGATAAATCGGAGGCTGCCAATGGTGGGAGATGCGATGATACGTTTCGTTGGTTCGTTCGTTCGTTTGTTCATTCATTCTCTTTCAGAAAGCATTTCCTGAGCACCTACTGTGTTCCGGAAAGGTTGTAGAGATAAAAGCAGATAAGTCTGTCATCGAGGAGTGAGTGGTCTCCTGGGGAATGAGACAGGATAAAAACTTGCATTTGGAGGCGTGATCGCTGCTGTCCTGCTTTCCCCCGGGTCCGTACAGCTCTGTACCTGAGGACACACAGACAGTACAGGGTCGTGCCAAACCAGCAGAACCGCCCTGGGGTTCGAATCTTAGATGTAGGTTGGATGAATCCATGTTCCAGGTGCAAATGCCAGCAAGCCAAAGCTTTATTTAGCATTTAAAGCCTCCTAATGGGTTTTAAACATTTACACTCGTCTTATTATTAATACCGATTACTAGAACTCAGCCCTGCCAACCACTCATTTCGTTTTATAAATACCCTTGGCACGGGAAGGTCACTGGAGGCTCTTTACAGGAGAATTGGAAATAAATTTTCAGGGCTGAAAAAGGGCACCTCCCAAATGAAGTTCTGAAGCTTCTCCTTTTAAAAAAAGTGCCTTCTGTTTTTGCTCAAGCCCTGGAATAAAACTTTTAGGGACACCCCCCACCCCCATGAGCGTGGAAGTTCAAAGCCCCTGGCGGGGACTGGATGGGAGGGGTGGGGGTGGGGAATGGGCAGCCTCTCGGGTTTGTTCGTGTGTATTTAAAAAAGTGACAGATGGTTGTTTCTAGAAGGAAATTACAGCTGGCTCTGGGCAGAGTTATTGGATGTTGGGATTGGAGAGACTCAGCCTGAACCGCATCTCCTCTCGGTGCCCCCTGGGCTGCCCGGTGTCACGGGCCTGCTATAAACAGAGAAATCTAATATTGCCTTATTTGGTTACGGCGGCCAAGTTCTCACTCGCAGAGGCCTCTCTGCCTTCCCCGGGGTGAGAGATGATTAATCCTCGCCCTCGTCGGCCAGGCAGTTGGAAGTGTGGGTGCCACCCCTGATGACGCTGCCTAGGATGGAGCCCCCGTGGGGTCTGTCGCTGATGGTTCTTGGGTGCAGTTTTCCTGCACGCAGCTCGGGGGGTGCTGCCTGCATCGGGGAAGGGTGTCTCCCCGCATCCCAGGGCCCCCCGGAGTCCTTTGCAGGGCCAGCGAGTTATGTGCCAGGGGCACCTCATCCATTTCTTTGCAGTTTATACGGAACATACACAGATTTAAAGAAAACAAAACTTATTGTCTCCAAGTAAAGGGGGATTCCGGAAAGGCGGGTATCCCTGGATTTCAGCAGGAAGGGAAAATCCGAGTAAGACGGTTGACTGTGGTTGCATTGTCAGGGAGCCAGGCTCAGCAGGAGTGTCCTTGTCACCGACGTGCTGTAGTAGAGAGGAGGGGATGGAGACACAGCGACGGTGGCTCGCGACGGGGCCCTGGGGCCTGGAACCCGGGGACGGGTGACAGCTGAGCAGGGGATGCGCCTTCCCTTCCTGGAAGGAGCCAGCTCCGTGGGGCTGCCCAGAGAGGGTGTCTCAGTTTGCCAGGGTTGCTATGACAAACACCACAACACGGGTTGGCTTAAACAACAGGAACCCATTGTGTCATGGTTTTGGAGGAAAGAACCGGCCATGCCTTGTCCCGGAGGCTGCGGCCTGGGGGAGCTGGCTCGTCGGCAGCCCCCGGGGTTCCCTGGCTTGCACCTCTGCTCCCGTCACACAGTCTTCTCTCCTTCTGGCTTCTGCTGACGGCGTTTCTGAATTTCCTCAGCCTCACGAGGAGCCCAGCTGTACGGCTGGAGGCCCACCCTGCTCAATTCAGCCTTGTCTAAACAGGATTTTCGAAGATCCCATTCGCAAATGAGTCTACACCTTAACGGATAACATCATCTTCAAAGTCCTATTTTCAGATGGGTTCACGGCCCCCGGGAACGCAGTTTGAGACTGGAACGTGTTTTCGTGGGGGATGGGACCCACCCCTCAACAGAGGGCCCCGTGGAAGCCACCCTGGGGGGCAGCTGCCTGTTTTGGCCCAGGTAACGGACAGGCCAGCCCCACGGAAGCCCTCCCACTGAGAGCATCGCTCCCCAAAGCTGGTCAGGGGTCCCACTGGGCTCTCCAGGCTTAGTCCCCCTCTCCATCCCTGTTCCCACTTCAAAGGCAGCCAGTGGGCCAGACGGTGTGACTCACGGGCAAACAAAGAAGAAAGACAAGGGGGCCCTGAGTCACAGGGGGGCCCGGGCTGCGGACGAAAGCTCCGGGACATGAAGTGGCCAGTGTGACGTCAGCTTTACCATGTCCTCTGGGTGGGGCTGCAGGTGAGTCAGTTCGCCTCTCTGACCCTCAGTTTCCTCTTCTGTAACCCTCAGTCTTCCTCTTCTAAGGTGGGGCATACCAGGCCCCACCTTAGAGGGCTGTGGGAAATACAGAAGATGACTATGTGTAGAGAGGCCTGACCCATTGTAGGTGCTCAGTCAATTTTGATGGGATTAATTAATTAATTAAATGAGAAAATGTAACCTAAGTTTTCCAAAATGCTCTGATCACTGTTTCACATACAATTATGATGACACGTGAGAGTGCAATTTCTAGAAAGTCTTCCAAAGAGAGGGGCATGCCCTTTCTCTTTCCTTTCTCCATTTTGGCTGGTTGGGATAGAGCTGTGATGGCCGGAGCTGGAGCAGCCATGTTAGAACATGATGTGACTTTGGGGATGGCGGCCTCACAAAGCAGAGCAGGAAGAAGAGAGAAACCAGTCCTTATCCACCTACCCTGAGATTTTATATGGAGAATAAACAAACTTCCATCTTGCTTAAGACAGTGTGTGAAAGCACTGTGAACTAGGAAGGGCCCTATAAAGGTGAAATAATGATCCCAGCTGCACCCTGCTGTGTTAGTTAACTGTTTGCTTTCTCTGCTTTTTGCCTTTAAAATTGTTCTAACTTTGTTATTCATCACCTCTCCTTTTCTCCCCTCCCCTGCAATAATATCTCAGAGTCCATTATGGTCATCTGTGCCCTCAATCTGTCATCCTGGGGTGCCTGGCACCCTCCACTCCCCTGCATTGTGCGTCTCACTCAGAGCTGGTCCTTCCCAGCCCTGGTTGATTTTCCTTCCTTTCTCCTGCGTTCAGGATGGGCCTCTTGCAGAATCCTCGGGCTCCAGGGGACCTTAGCCAGCATCAATTGCAGCTCTTACCCAGTGTTAGGCCATGTCACCATTATCCCCCCAACCTCTGCTTACATACTCCCTGGGACGAGCTGCTCACCCCCAACCACCCAGCCTCATCCTTGTCAGTGAGTGCCCCCTTCCGGGAAGTGACTCCCGGAGCTGACACCAACATATACCTGGGACTCCCGTCCACCCTGGTCCTACTCTCTGTGACCAGGGAGACCCGGTCTCCTCATTCATTAAGTCCCTCCTTCACTCGTTCATTCATTCCACAAATCTACAGTGACACATGGTCTCTGCTAGATGCTGGGCTGGGGGCTGTGGGAACTGGAAGACAGGTTCCCTGAGTTCCAGTGGGGGAACCCCCATGGAATGAATATTATGAAAGTCATTAGCTGATGAATTATAACTGCAGCAGGGGCTGCATGGATGCCCAGGGGGCTGTGGGGACATAAAATGGGGACTCACATCATGCTGGTGGCTGGGAGTGACCAGTCACCCACATCCCAGGGAACCCCTCGGGTCGTGGGCCAGCCAGGAGGGTGGTCACCCCAGGCAGGCTTCCCCAGGAAGAAAGGTGGTGCTAGAACCAGAAGGGTGAGCACAACTTAACGCGGGTGGAGAGGTGGTGACAAGAGGCGTTGCAGAGGGACAGATGGCAGGTGCTGAGGCCCTGTGGCCTGGTGGAGCTGGCACTTCAGGATCTGGGAGAAGCCCACTGTGGCTGCAGGGAGGGGGCTGGCACACCGTGTGGCCATGCAGGGCCGGCCATCTGGAGGGGTTTGGCCTTCATCCCGGGAGGAAAGGAAGCTCCTGGTGGGAGACAGGTGGCAGGGCCTTGAGCAGCCTTCAGTCCACCCCCTGGGTCACTCCAGGGCCCCACGCCTTGACCACTGTCCCCTGCTCATTCAGACAGGTCCAACCTGGGCTGCAAGGGCTCCAGCCTGCCGGGGCCCCACCTCCGGGCTGGGGACTCTCCCCTGGTCCCCACTGCCAGCCTCAGTCCCCGAGAGGCCAGCCCTGCCCCTGCTTCTGGTGGACCTGAGCAGACTAAAAAATTTACGAAACTTCTCCAAAGTCACCCGACAGTAAGAGGGGCCACTGAGCTTGGAGTTTTGGGTCTTCCAAGCCTGTCTCAGCGCTGAGCTCCCATGGGGGTCTGTGCTGGGGAGTCCCACCCCCCACTCCACGACCCCCCAGACCCCACATCCCTCTCAAAACCTCTGCCTTCCCAGAGGAGAGCGGGCTTTTGCCCCCTGCTGGGCTGGGCTGGCCCTGGGGTGCAGGGAGGCTGCCGGGTCTCCAAAAACACCTCGGAAGCTGCAAAAACACCTCGGAAACTGCGAGAAATCACAGCCCTTAAACGATTACGGGGAGGGCCAAACTCCACGCAAGCATCTGTGCTGAGAGTTTTCCAAAAATCCTTCCACAAACTGAGAAAAGTGGGCTCCGTTCTGCCTGCTAAGCTTGAACCCCACTTACCATTTTCCTACATGTTATGTGGCTATTTGGAATTGTCGGCAGGAGTGCCCACAGCTGAGGGCTCTGGCGGGGGTCCCAACAGACACTTTTGTTTGGGCCTAGAGATACGATCACCGCTATCTTAGACCGAGAGGCCCCAAGAAAAAGAGAAGAGGGACATTTTTTCCCTTAGAAGATGTGTTCTGAGTTCTGCCTTCTGGGCTAAGTTCCTGGGGAAATGCAGAGGAGACCATATTTGGGATTCTTGAGTTCCTTGGGTTTTATGGGTGTTAAACACTTGCTCTCGGTGCCACGTCTGAGCCTTGGTTTCTGCGGCAAAGGCTGTCTCACGGAGGCTGTGCCTGAAAGGGGAGAAGCAGGTGGACCTGGCCACTGTCAGTGCTGTGTGGCCTGAGCAAATATCTTGACCTCTCTGAACCAGTCTCTTCTTCCCTGCGGTGGTGACGACAGCCCCTGCTGCCGATGAAAGTGCATGCTGTGTGCGTGCGAGCAACCTCTGTGCTGAGAATAAAGAAAGCTGAGGTTGGTCAAGCACGTGCACGGCCCAGAGCTGGGCCAGGCATTTTGTGGACATCTCAACTCACTTAACCCTCACAGCAACCGACTGGTCTGGTGAGGAGAGGGAGTGGTTCAGCTCAGAGAGGTCGAGCAACTTGCTCAAGGGCACACAGCCTGACAGAGGTGGGGAAGGAGCTTGTGCCAAGCGCCTGGCTTTCATTTCCCACCAGCTCCCGAACGCAAAAGGGGCCAGGGTCTCTGCAGCTTTGCAAGTTCGGCTTCTAAAAATCCCCTTTTGGGGAATGTAAAATGGTGCTGCTGCTGTGTAAAACAGTTTGATGGCTCCTCAATAAGTGAAACAGAATTCCCGTATAACTCAGCCATTCCTACCCCCAAAGAACTGAAAATGGGGACTCAAAAAACAAAACAAAACAAAACTGTGCACAATGTTTACAGTGGCAGATCTCACAGTTGCCAAAAGTGGAAACAACCCAAGTGTCCATCAACTGATGGATGGAGAGACATGATGTGGTCTTTCCACATCATGGAATATTACTCAGCCTTAAAAAAGAGTGAGGTTCTGATCCAGGCCACAGTGCAGGTGAAGCTTGAAAACACGATGCTCAGTTAAAGAAGGCAGACACAAAAGGCCTCATGTTGTCTGATTCCATTTCTATGAAACCTCAGACTAGGCAAATCCACAGCGAGAGTGTTCCAGTTTGCTAATGCTGCCAGAATGCAAAACACCAGAAATGGATTGGCTTTTATAAAAGGGGAGTTATTTGGTTACACAGTTATAGTCCTAAGGCCATAAAGTGTCCAAGTTTCTCTGGAGCAAAAGTCTGCTTTCAACGGCCATCTTCAAACCATCTCTCATCTGCAGCTCCTCTCTCATCATCTGTGTGTTCTCCAAAGTGTCCCTCTTGGCTGCAGCTCCTCTTCAAAATGTCACTCTCAGCTGCACTGTGTTCCTTCTGTTTGTCAGCTCATTTATATGGCTCCAGTGATTTAATTTAGACCCACCCTGAATGGGTGGGGTAACACCTCCATGGAAACTATCTAATTAGAGTCATCACCCACAGTTCGGTGGGGTGTGTTTCCATGCAAACAACCTAATCCAAACGTTCCAACTTAATCCCCACTAATATGTCTGCCCCACAAGATTGCATCAAAGAATATGGCTTTTTCTGGGGGACATAATACATTCAAAACTGGCACAGAGAGAAAGTAGAGTGAACTGGGGGTGGCTGCTGGTGGGTACTGGGTTCCCTTGTGGGCTGATGGAATGTTCTGGATTTAAAGAGAGGCAGCAGTTGCAAAACACTGGGAATGTACTGTCACAAAATTGTACGCTTTAAAATGGTAATAATGCTGAATTTTACATTTTGTGAATTTTATCACAATTTAAAAATCACCTTTTAGATTTTAGGAGACTGAGGTGTACTCACGCAACCAGCAGCCGTTTGGGGGAGGGTGGGAAAGGTCGGCAAAGGGGAGCCGGGCGGCTGCAGAGAAGGAGGTGGGGAGAGGAAACACGTCTACTTGGACTCAAGCCGGAAATACTCTCAGGGTACACAGTGTAAACACCACCGTGGTCTCCCCTGAGAAATCATCAGTGCAAGGTTTTCCTCGATGATCCTGTGATCTCAGTGGACCTCTGTTGAGGAGGTTAAGACACTGAGTCCCAAGCTGGCTCAGAGGGAAGGCGGATGCTGTCTCCCAGGGGCTGATCTCAGGAGACCTTCTCCTTGGATGCTGGTTTGCTGGAGCTGCCGGTGCCCCCACCATCCACAGTCCAGGGGTGGCCCTGTGACCCCCCACTGCTCCAGTAAGCAACCGCCCTGGTGTTTTGCAGGATGCGAGCTGCCCCTTGGGGTGAAGGAAGACGCAGATCCCATCCCAACTTCAGCTGACCTACAGTCCACTGACCCTTGGACTTCCCATGACGTGTGCCAGCACCCCCTTTCCATCTGAGTTGGCTTTAGTGCGGCTTCTGCCACTTGCAGCCTGTGGGGCACCGAGGAACGCAGGCATTGTGGGAATTTTAGGCTCCCTGTGGATGGGGGGCTGGGGGTGGAAGGTATTTGAATTAGCAGCAGCTGAGCGATGGGGCTGGACGCAGCAAGGAGGGCGGGCTGGGGGTCCTGAGAGAAAGCAGAGCATGTGGCTGGCTGCTCCCGGGATGGGGAGCATGTGTGGGGTCACCCCCTTC
The DNA here is from genome assembly GCF_015220235.1 of Choloepus didactylus. Lineage (NCBI taxonomy): Eukaryota > Metazoa > Chordata > Mammalia > Pilosa > Megalonychidae > Choloepus > Choloepus didactylus. The sequence goes on from NC_051312.1 coordinate 5,528,195, forward strand.
CTTGCTGCATCTCCACCTCCTACGGGGTCCTCGCCTCCCTGGGGGCAGCATCCTCAGCATCCAGTGCAGCAGAAAGACTGTTGTTTCAGTGCCAGGCAGACCTGAGCGGGGCTGCTCCCCAGAGGCCTGCCAGCTCCGAGGCCTTGGGAACCCTAACCCCACACACCCCAATTCCTCCAATGTGCGTTGGGGGCTGTGAGGCCCAGTGCTGAGAAGCTGTGGGTGTGAACGCGGCTCTGCCTCCAGGCAGCCTGGTTCAGATCTTGGCTTCTTTCCTTTCTGGCTGCTTGGCCCCTTTGTGCCTCAGTTTCCCCATCGGAGGATGGTGTGGTAAGCGTGTTCTTCTCGGGGTTGCTGTGCACACCAGATGAGCCTGGAAGTGTGAAGCGCTCAGAACAGTGGCCGGGCATCACTCGGGGAGCGTCCACCCTCCGGGTTCCCCTCGGAGCCTGGGGAGGACAACGGAGGCTGCTGGGCACACAAAGGCACCTTCCACCCTCCAGCACCCCCCGCACCCCCGTTCCCTGAGCGGGATCCAGGAGTCAGAGGCAGTGGAGCTGCCTCCTCCAGGGGCACCAATCTGTCACCTGGTGACAGCCGTGCTGCAACCCTCGCCACCCTCAGCCGCGATACCAGCGTCCAGGAATGCTCCGGCCCACCGCCTTCAGCCTCTTCCCAGGGAGCTCACGCGTTATGGGCAAGGGATAAATAAATGCTGTAAGCTGTGCCCGGGCCATGCCTCCCCGACGCGGGCATCTAGAAATACAAGGTTGGCACGTGGCTTCTCCCTGTGACAAATGAGGTGTGGAGAAGGATCTGCAGCACATCTGGCAGCGTCCAGCTCGTCCTGGGGGGCACGGGCACTGGCCTGACCTCAGCCCGACCTGGCCTGACCCTGCCTTGAACCAGCCTGACCCCCTGCCCCTGACCTGGGCGTGTCTTGGCCCCTGCAGGCCCCTGCCCACCCTCAGCCCTGCACGGGGCAGCCTGCACACCCCCTTCTCACCTCCCATGGGCACGGGAGCGTCGGCCCGGGAAGGGGGCTGCCCTGGCAGCATGGGCAGCCCTTGCCCCGCCCCATGTCTGGATGCCTGAGCCCCTTTTCTGGGGAAACTGAGTCTGAGCCCCACAAACAAGGGCCCCGGCTGCTGCATGCCACCTGGCCTTCCAGAAATTACGTCCCTCCTCCAGGGTCTCTACCCTCGTGTCCCAGGCCAGTGTGTCCCCCCAGGGCTGGCACGGGGAGGGGATTCCATCCTGCTGTCCCTCGTGGGCTGGGGGTTGCTCCCTGCCTTCTGACCTGCCCCTCTGCTAGAGACACCCTCGAGCCAAGAGCAGCAGGACACCTTTGCAGGTGACCTCCAGTGAGCTGGGCGGCCACAGGTGGAGGGGCAGGGCGAGTTCCCCGCGGATGTCATTTTCACCTCCTGCCAGCCCTCCCAGTGGCACTGGCTCCCTGCATCCCAGGTCAGGGAGAGAGGGCTCTTGGGAGCCACGGCTAACAGCTGGGCAGCCTTGGGCAGATCACTCACCCTCTCTGTGCCCCGGTCTCATCTTGAGAAATGGAGGTGGTAGCAGTGAGAGCACCTGCCTCCCTGGGTGGAGAGGATTACACCGGCTGCTGTTTGAAAGTGTCTGCCCCAGAGTGAGAACCAGCCAAGAGGCTGACAGCTGAGTCTCAGAATAACAACTGTGGATGGCCAGCCCTGGGCTAGACCCTGTCTAAGCCGCTCGGAGAGAGGGCACCGCTCTGGAGCCTGCCTTCCTCGGCTCGCATCCTTGCTTCTCGAATGAGCCGGGTGGCCCCAGCCAGCTGCTAACCATCTCTGTGCCACTGTTTCCTCATCTGTAAAATGGGCTTGAAAACGTCCTACTGCAGAGCGTTGTGGTGTAGACAAATGCACTAATGCAAAGAACACAGACTGGACTGGCCCTTGGGAAGTGTTTGTGAGCTGGCTACACACCTCCCACTGCCCTCCCCTGTTTCTCCAGCCAGCTGTGCCGATGTCCTTCTAAGAGCCGGCCCGGTGCTGGGTGCCGGAGGGACACAGGCTGACAGGGTCCCTGCCCCCTCGGTGCTCCCCGCACAGGGCTTTGTGGTCTCCCAGACACTGGCCAGCCCGACACTGGTTGTCAGACCCCATCTGGGAGGGTGGAGGGCAGGACTCACAGAGAAGGGAAACTGAGGCCCAGAGTGGGAAAGGCCATGGTTCTCATTGACGCTCCACTGCAGCCATCTGCTGTCCCCACCACCTCGTCACGTGATGAACACCTGGGGCGGCCGAGCCGGACCGTGGACTGTGTGGACCAGTGTCCTCATGTCCCCATCCCCCTACCCGGGAGCCGGCACTGCCCCGGGCCACCAGCCTCCGTTTAATCCACATTAGTTCTGTCTCCCACAGTGGGACTAAAACCCACTGGCAAACAGGCTCCAGTCCCCGCCGTGTCTCACGTGAGGCTGAGTTTCTCTCGCTCTCTCCTCTTCTTCTTCCTCTCTCCCACACCAAATCTTGAGAAGTGGACACATGGCACGTTCAGCCGCAGCCCTGGGTGGGTGCCACGGCGGCTGAGGGTGGGAGGGGGACAGAAAACTCAGGGAGTGAGACGCGCTTCTGCTGGTCCCCAGGGATCTGGATAAAAACAGATTAGAGTCAAAACAAGAACTTGACATTAGAAAAGAAAAAAAGGGGAAGATGCTAAATTAAATCTGTGCTCTGTTTCACCCAAGTGGGAAGGACATGTGCTCATTAACCAAGGAGAGGATCACTTATAGGATTTTTGACCTAGATAGGATCCAGTGACACCCTCCACCTCGCGTAAGCTGGCAGAGCAGACAACCGTAAGGTTCCAAGACTCAGTTGGAAGGAAACCCGGTTTCAGAGCCGGCCTTGCGGGCATGTGGCCGAGGCCATCCTGGAAGGCCCCGTGCTTGGTTCAACACTCTGCAGTCACCTTTTGGAATTCTTTATCATTTCTCTTTGCACTCGTGTTTCGTACGTGGAGTCGGATGGGACAATGGGTGTGCCCATGAGCAAAGGAGATGGTGCATCGTACGTCCCTTTTTGTTGCTGCCCCTTTGTGGGACAGCATTTGTGACACCCTGTGGCACAGATTTCTGGGGGACCCATGGTGGGTGGGAGCTCGGACAGGCTCAAAGCAAGTGCAAGGTGTGTTACGTCTAAAACGGAGTAAGCAGGACACAGAGAGCCCCAGAGGCTGCACTTTCTGTTACAACTGGAACTTGCTTCCATCTCAGAAAGGTGATGTCCTGAGACGCACAAGCCACCAAGGAACCTGACGTATCCGCTCTCACTCACATCTCTTCGCTGTTTTAAATGCCACTTACACTGAAAACGGTGACCTGAAAGGAAAGAGACCAAAGTGAAATGAGAACAGTAGAGGTAGTTTTCTGCAGCACGTCCACTGCCCTGTTAATAAAACGTGTGTGCACATATGGGCTACAAAATACCAGTTATGTACTTTCAGTGATTCTGCATACAAAGTGAAGTGTTTGTATATTTGCCTCTAAAACTGGCATCGCACAACATAAAGAGGAATGGTAAGTTCATGCTAAGACTGTAAGATTTTAACTTTATTTCCAGTGGCATTACGTAGCAAATAAGAAACACCACAAGTTGAGCAAGCTGTGGGGCCCTGCAAGTTTCATAGCTGGCTGCTTTCCACCTGCCGTTTCCAAGAGGCCTCTCTCTGCACTCCCACTTTTCTACGGTAAATGCCTTCCTTTAATTCCGCTCCAGAATGCAGGAGACGCTTTGTTACCTGGGGCCTGTTTGACACTTGGGGACACTGAGGTTCTGCCCCCGGCAGCTCTCCTGGTCACTGCGTCTCCCCTCCGGGTCTTGACCTCCCCTCACCCGGGTCCCGGGCCCGTGGCCGTTGGCTCTCGCAGCCTCCCTCTTCCAGCCTCGCGTCCAAAACTCCCGCTCCAAACCGTGGCCTCTTGTACCCAAAAGGACACGGGACACGGTACTCCCTGCTTCCACGTTCAGCACCCCCCCACCCACAGGATAAAACCCATGATCCCGGGTGGGCTCCAGGCCCCCCCGATGCCCCCAGCCCCCCAGCTGCTGCCTCGTCAACCTCGCCGCTCCTCGGCCCTGACCACTGCTCCCTCCTACCCGAGACCCACCTGCTGCCAGGCGGCCCCTCTGGGCTCCGTGCATGCTGTTCCCTGGCCTGGGACGCCCTTCCTGCTCGCTTCCACGGCTCCTTCTCTGCAGCAATTCTCAGCGCACGTGGCACCTTCCTTCTCCCCTTCCTGTCTGCGGGGAGGCTCCTTGTAGGGGCCCCCACGGCAACCTCGCTCACCTGTTTCTTCTCTTTTCTCCTCCTTCTTTTCCTTCCTCTTTGTCTTCCTCTTCCTCCTCCTTCTTTCCCCCCTTCTTGGCCACACTCTGTGTCGCTCCCTCTTTCCTCTGAATCTCTGTCTGTCTCTCTCTCCCTCTCCCCCTCCCCATTTCTCTCCCTTTTCTGTGTTTTGTGGCGACTCTGCCTCGTGCCTGCTCCCCACCAGGCACAGCTCCGGGGACAGAGACAGCATCCTCGTCACATCCATTGATAGACTGTTGAAACCTGGTCTACGGGGACTTCCTCTGGGCCCGGCGCAGCCCTGTCTGCTTTCTGTTGGCTCCTGGGGTTCTGATGCTGACCCTACGAGGGGGCACCCTAGTTATCCCTACTCCCCAGCTGGGGAAACTGAGGCTCAGAGCCCTTGGGTGACTTATTTGAGGGAGCCTGAGCCTGCCCCGCCCCGCCCTGACCATGTGGGGCCGGCCCCCTGGGGTGCGACGTGGGGCCCAGAGTGTGGCAGGTGCCGCAGCAGTGTTTGCTGAGCCTTCCCCGGACGGCACTGACCCCACAGGACAGGTGGACATGACCTGGGGCAGTGCCAATGTGGGAGGGTCCTGTCCGGAGGGTCCTGTCCAGAGTGTCCCCCCAGAGGCCCCAGGCGTGGAGCAGGGGCTGTCTCAGGCCTTCACAAACTGGGATGACCCGTGTCATTCATGCACTCACCCCGGGCTCCAAGGCGCTGGGCATAACAGGGAGTCCGGGAGGTCCCTGCCTTCCCAGGCCACTGGGGGTGCCGGCACTGTGGGTTCTCATCCTGGGGAAACATCAGACCCTGTCTGCTTTGGGTCCCACCTCCGGGGGTGGATGGAGCGATGTGCACACAGTGTCACCAGGTACTAGATCTCAGCGGCTCAGCTCTGGCCAAGGTCTCTGGAGGGGGCCCAGGGGCAGCAAGGATCTCAGCAGGGGGCTGGGGGAAGTTCAGGGCCTGTGGGGGCAATTGCATTCACGGTCTCCGGCTCCCACGTACCCCACCCTGGCTTTCCTAGAATCCAGTCCCACAGGCCCTCCCCTTCCCACAGCTCCCAGCTGAGTCCCCTATCCCCATAGAGGGGCCAGGGCAGGAGGGGGTTCAGAGAGCTAGAGAAGGACAGATCCTGAGAAGAATGGGAGAGTGCTGGGGTGTTGCTCTAGGGGTGGCCTGCTCCACGCCCCTGCCCCCAGGTGTCCCCTCCTCACTGCCCAAGCTTCCTTTGACTTGGCACAGGTAAGAAGCCCACCCATTAGTGAATAATTAGGCCCAGGAACTACCTTTCTGGAAAATGCTGACAGCTCTCAGAGGGTTAGCCATCTGTCAGTCATTTTCACTTTAGTATGAATTAGTGTCCTCAGCATGCTTTCTTACTAACACCTGAACTGAAGTAGTGCATTGAGAGAACGGGATCTCTTGGGGATGTATCTGGGACCCCAGAGCCCTGTGGGAGGGGAGGCTGCCTGGGTGGGGTGCTGCCCCGGGAGCTTAGAGAGGGGGGCGCTGGGCCAAACTAAGCTGCCAAAGGAAGGAGCGAGGACAAGGTCACAGTTTTTCTCTTTTGAAATTCTCTAAATGGGCTGGTCCTGTACTTCCTCCTCTTGCTTTTCCCCTGGACCCTCTCCCTGCCCCGTTTCCTCCCACCCTACCTCCACCCCACACCCAGCACCCCACTCCCAGGGCTCAGGCTTCAGGCCATTGCCACCAGCACAAGAGTTCAGCTCCATGCAGCAGGTGTCAGATGGGGAGAGGGGTCACCTCCTGATTGTGGCGGCTGGAGCAGGGGCCAGCTGCCTCTCCGCCTGCATGGGTAGAGGGCAGCAGTGTGGACAGGGGCTGTGTGGGTGGGCTCTGGAGTTGTGGCTTAACAACCGCCTTCTGTCCGGTGCCCCTGGATGAGCTGGTTGCTGGGGAGGAGGTGAGCGGTGTGTCCAGGAGCCAGGAGCCTCCCAGGAGAAAGGGAACAGGGCCTCTGCTGCAACAGAGGGTCAGGGACAAGAGAGGGCCCTGGGCCCCACAAGTTCTCAAGGGGAACCTCTTCCCCAGGCTCCCAGCAGAGACTAAGGTTGCAGGCATCTGTTTCTGCCAAACCGGCTGCTGGGGCTCCTGATGGAGAACACGACAAGCCCTTGACTCCACAAGGCTTTGGACCCCTGAGCAGGTCTCGCCGCGCGGGAGCAAGGCTGTGCCGGACACGCTGCCAACAGTGCCACCGCATGGGAGCAATGGAAACAACCGCGGGTACAAGAATGGGGCCCCCAGGGTCGGGGGCGGGGAGCAGAAGTATCCAGCACCCTCTGGAAATAAGACCGAATCCGCTGGGTTAGGCAAGCTCCTGTGGTTCATGGACAATTCACGTGGGTAGTGGACGCTTCAAGAGGAAACTTCTGGACTTCTGGCTATTATGGGCAATGGTGGTTCAAATAACAAATTGAAAAATTAAAAGGATACAACTGCTCTTGCATCTGGGTTGGTGTGGTGGGCCTCCCCATCGTGTGGGTGGGAGCTAGCCTGGGGACCTCACCACCGCTTTTAGAAAACAACCAGGGGTGCGTTTTCCTGCTGAAGCTGACGCTCCCTCCCAGTGCCTGGTGGGGGTCTGCCAGGGCCCCCCGGTTCCCATGACCTCCCAAAGTGTCCTACAAGGGCTCCAGCCCACTCTTGGGGTCAAGCTGGCCTCCCCGCCCCGCTCAGCTCTCTTGGAGCCCACTGTAGGCGGCTCCCACGTGCTGCAGCCCCCAGATGTGGAGGTGTCCATTCACCTTCGGGGCGTGGACTTGCCTAGCCTTGCACGTGGAAGGAAATTCCGTTAATTCTCAAAATGCCAGCCCTCAGCATCTCTATCCCTGTCCCGGTTTGTGAGCTGTGAGCTCTCAGCACCTGCCCCTGGAGCCACTGAGCAGTCCTGGGTGGGGGTGGGGGTCCTGGTCCCCAGCCCTGGGGACGACTTTCACAGAAGTCCAACCCGACCACCAAGCCCTGAGGACAAAGGCCACCGACTGCACCCGATGGGGTGTGCACGCACCATGCTGGGTTTGTGAAATCCTCCAGGTATGCCGGGGAGGGGGGGGTGCTCAGCCTTCTGAACCCACAGACGCCTGGGCTGGGCTCACCCTAAATTCTTCCCACCAGTGGATGTGACACCGTGAGCTGGAAACCCATTTCCGTGAGGGGAAACCCTCCGGGCCCTTCCGCCCTCCTCCCAGCCCTGTGCCCTGGGGGTCTGGCCAGCACGGCTGCCTCCACGGACCCCTGTCCTCCTTACCCTCAGGCTTCTGGGGGCTTTGGCCAAGGGGGACACTGGCAGTGATGGAAAGAGGGAGCTTGAGGTTTTGTCCTCTGGGCCACACCGGCTCCACCAAAGGGGCCACCTCCAGTGACTGGTCTGTGCTAGAGCTGCAGCCCCAGCCCTTCACCCCGCAGGCCTAGGGATGTGTTGTGGGTTGAGGAGTGTCCCCCACAAAGACAGGCTCAAGTCTGAAGCCCCCTGGCAATGGTAAACGTGATGTTATTTGGAAATAGGATCCTTGAAGATGCAATTTGTTAAAATGAGGCCAAACTGGGTTAGATGGGGCCCTGATCCAAAACGACTGGGGTCCTTAGGAGAGGAGACAGACAGACAGATACAGGGGAGATGGCCAAGTAATGACAGAGGCACAGACCAGAGCGATGCTTCTACAAGCCAAGGAGCGCAAGGATGACTGCAAATAGCAGGGGCTGGGGGAGGTGAGACAGCCCCCTCCTCTACAGGGACCCAGGACTTGTGGCCTCCAGAGCTGGAGAGAATACATCCCTGTCACTTTAAGCTCCAGTTTTGTGAGACCGTTAAGGCAGCCCCAGGACACTAGGGCAGGACCCGGGGGCTCCCCCTGCTGCTAGCCCTGGGGTGGGGCCCTGGGTGTCCTCTCTCTGCTGTTTCCCTTTTTCTGACCCCCCTTCTTAGTGCACTGTCTGTGTCCTACCCAGGCCCCACCTGAGCCAGGGATGACTGTCATTTGATTACTTCTAGGGATGGGGAGCTCAGTACCTTGACAGGCGGCCAGTCCCTGGCTGGGCAGTGCAGGCCTACAGGTTGGGAAGTGGTCTTTGCTCTGTCCAGTAGCTGTCCACAATTGCAGCCGCTTACCCTGAGTATAGACCTGCCCACGTCTGCTCTCTCTGCCAGGGGTCCAGCACCCTGAGTCTTCTTCTCTCCCTCTGACACTCCTGGAATTTCTATCCATCCTTCCAGGGTCGGGACCCAGTCCCCTCGCCTTGAGGTGTTCATTCTCTGTACCCGCCGGCTGACTCAGGGCCCCTTGTAGTGCAGGCCTGGGCAGAGCCAGCCCTGGGCCCATCTCCCTAACACTGGATAAGTGGTGGGTCTCGGGGCTGCAGGGAAAATCCAGGGTTTGCAGACAAGTGAGGGCCAGAGAGGGGGACACAGCCCCTCCTTTTCATTTGCTCCCAGGCTTGGATTTGGCCAAACCCAGGAGGCGTCTCCACCCTGACTGTCCACAGGGTGGTTGGCGGGGGTGGGGGATGGGGATTTCTGAGGTTGCTCATAGACCCAGAACTCCCCACTGGGCCGTGACCCCCGAATCCCCAGTCACCATGCCCACATTCACTGCACGGCACGTGGCTGGCCGGGCCACCAGGAGAACCTGCAGCCTTGGCCTGGGGCTGTCAGCCCCGGCTCTGACCCAGAACCCCCTGGAGAGCTTTCCAAGAATCAGGCACTGGGGCCCAGTCATGGCAGACCTGCAGAACCAGACCCACCAGGATTTCAAGAAACTCCCCAATGGGTTCTGACGGATGGGAGGGCTGGGGACGCATGGCCTGGGCAGAGCCACCTCCAGCCTCGAGGCTGAGCCTGGGCAGCTCGGTGAAGGACCGTGGGGCGGCGGTGGTGGGGCTGCCTCCCTGGGCTGGGGGCACAGCATGAGCTGGGCTCCTCGTCACTCAGAAGCCTGAGCTGTGGCCTGGGGCATTTCCATGAACTATAATGCTTGGAGAGTCAGGGACAGGGCTTTCCAGAATGTTCCATGTGCCTGAAGGGCACCACACGCCACTTTGGGTTTCGTCTCATTTTTTCATAATGGCAGAGAATTTGGAAACTATGGAAACTGGACATACAAATATCCCCTCCAGACTACTGGGCCCTGTCTGGAGCCCTCAAAGGGGTGGCTTCTAGGCCAGGTGGAGGTGCCTGTTTTGGGGTGAACTGTGATCCCCAAAAAGATACATTGAATTTCTACTCCCCAGTACCTCAGAATGGGGCCCTGTTTGGAAATAGAGTCTTGCAGGTGGAATTAGATGTGTTAAAGTGAGGTCCTATGCAGTAGGGTGGGTGTTTGGGTTTGCTAAAGCTGATGAAATGCAATATACAGAAAGGGGCTGGTTTTTACAGTGGGGATTTATTAACTTACAAGCTTACAGTTCTTAGCCTGTGAAAATGTCCAAATCAAGGCATCAACAGACGATACCTTCTCCCGGAAGACCGGCTACCGGTGACCCACAGCTTCTCGGTCACACGGCCAGGCCCAGGCGGCGTCTGCTGGTCTCTCCCAGGTTTCATTGCTTCCAGCTTCTGGTTTCAGTGGCTTCCTGTCTGTTTCTATGTTTCTATGTGGACTCTCTCAGCTTCTCTGGCTTTTTTCTCTGCTCCTCTGGGGCTTTTTTCTGTGTCTTTTCTTTGTCTTTTATCTTCCTATAAAGACTCCAGTAAGAGGATTAAGACTCACCCCGAATGAGGTGGGTCACATCTAAACTTAAGATCCTGCTCACCAAAAGATCCCACTTACAATGGGTCCACAACCACGGGAACGGATGGGCTTTAAGGACATGATCTGCTCTGGGGTGCAGACAGCTTTAAACCACTACAGAAGGTCCCTCGTTCAGTATGACTGGCGTCCCTACGAAAAGAGATTTGGAGACAGACAGATGGACAAAGGGGAGAGCATCAGATGATGACTGAGGCAGGGAACCCTGGGGCAAGACACCACCAGAGGCATGGATGGGGACTCCCCCTGGTTTTAGGGGGAGCAGCCCCTGCAACACCTGGATTTTAGGCTTCAGCCTCCAGGACTGTGGACAACAACCTCCTGCAGGCTTAGGCCTCCCACTTGGTGGTTCAGCAGCCCCACGACGCTCAGGCCAGTGCCCCTTCCTCGAGGACTGGCACTTCCATCAGACAGAAAGCCATGTACGATGCATCCTCCAGGTTCTGGGAGCAGTGCACAAAATGCACATCGACACGGGCACCTCTTTCCCTCAAGAAATCCAGTGATTTCTGCATTTAGTGGTTCTGCTTTTCAGCTGTGTTGGCAAGTCCATCAGGGAAGAGGAGGCTGTACATCCCACAGCCTTGGCAAGCCGTGCTGAATGTCCCCTTAGATGTGTCTTTTCTTCCCTCTTCCCTCCTTGTGGCCTCCAGCAGCTCCTCCTCTTCTGCTGTCTCCCACCCGTGTCTCTTTCCCATGGTTCTCAGCTCCCCAGAGGCTGCCCAAATCGCTCTCAGCAAGCTGAGCTTACAAAGGCCCTTCCTCCTGAGAACAGGGGCAACCACTGTGGCTGAGGCTTGCTCCAGGGGCCTCATCCCTTCCACCCACACCAAGGAGGCTCATCAAAGTTTTCCTTCAATTACCTGGTGCTCCCTGGGAGGGGTTCTGGTGAATACAGCTTTTGCCCTTTTGTTACATACAGAAGAGTACAAGGAGGAGAATGAAAACCCAGGCCACCTTACCACCTACAGGCAACTTTCATCAGTCTTTGGTGTGCCATTATTGTGGAGCATCATTCTACAGTATCGGGGTCCCCTCATGGACCTTCTCTGAGCCACGGAACCCCTTCACTCCCCACCTACCCATTCACCTCCCTGTCCACCCAAATGCCCATCGGACTGCATCCTGTCCCCCATGGGGACCTGTAGGTGAGAGCCCATCTGTAAATAGGATCTTCAAAATCTCACTTAGATGAGACCAAATTGAATCAGGGTTAATCTGAGATGACTGAAGATTTTATATGCAGAGGAAGCCACCCAGCGGCACAGACGATGGAGCAGGGGAGACAGAAGGACACACACAGCCATGTGACAGAGGCAGAGCCTGATTGCCGGGGAGCCAGCACCCGATTTCTACAGGCTTAGAAGAAGCATGGCCCAGCCTCCAAAACTGCGAGTCAATACATTTCTGTTGTTTAAATCAACCAGTTTGTGGAATCTGTTACAGCAGCTCTGGCAAACTAAGACGCCATCCATCATCCATCCAGCCCTCCTTCCAATGTCCCTTCCTTTCTTCCTTCCCTCTTTTCTTTCTTCCTTCCTTCCTTCATCCACATACCCATCCATCCATCCACCCACCCATCCATCCATCCATCCATCCATCATCCATCCACCCACTTATCCATCTATACATCCATCTGTCCATCTGTCCATCCACCCATATATCCATCCATCTAGCTAGCAAATAGTTACTGAGCACTTGCAGTCTCTTCTGTCCCTGTCTTGGTGTCTACGGTGACGTGAGTCTTTCCTGATTGAGGCCCTTCAAAGCTTAAGAATGAATTTTCCGGGTATCGTTGATCTCTGTCCAGGAACAGACTTGGAGAAGAAATAGCAGATTGAGTGACTGAGCCCCAACCCCATAACTCCTGTGGATTCTGATTTGGGATTTTTTCTCATGACTTCCCTTCTTGTGATTTGCTTCATGCTGTTAAATTAAATTCCAGAGCAAAGCAGTCCAGCATCCCCAAGGACCCTAACCATCTAAGTCTCGGTCAGTCGAGGTTTAATTCGGCTCATGGTTTCCAACAAGTGATACAAACCTGAGAGCAGGTGAGGGCAGTGATCCCAGGTGGGAGACGGTGTCTGAAGGGAAGAGGGAGGCAGGGGTACCGGAGAAGGTGCTGGGTGGGCACAGAAGGTGACTTCTCCACTGGGGGCCGCCATTTTGCTCCAGGGAGTCCCACCAGCTGATCAAGGAGTAGAAGACCTCACAGAGCAGGCAGGAGGTCCTGGGGAGTCTTTCCCCATGGCCCGGGGGATGCTCGCCTGCCCCCAGCCCCAGCGCCTCCTCTGACTGCAAGAAGTCAGACCCCGAGCCCCTGAGCCACCAGGCAGTGGAATGTCTGGTGCTGCCATGGGTTATTCCAGTGAGAACCTTGGCTCCCAAGCCCAAGAGAATGGCAGCCTTTCATGAACTCCCCCATGTGTGCTCACCCTTATCAATGGGTATTCCGGTCTGCTAAAGCTGCTGTTATGCAAAATACCAGAAATGGATTGGCTTTTATAAAGGGGATTTATTAAGTTATGAATTTGCACTTCTAAGACCATGAAAATATCCAAACTAAGGTATCAATAAGAGGATACCTTCACTGAAGAAAGGCTGATGGTGTCCGGAACATCTCCATCAGCTGGGAAGGGACATGGCTGGTGTCTGCTGGTCCTTTGCTCCCAGGTTCTGGTTTCAAAATGGCTTTCTCCAAAATGTCTTTAGGCTTCTGTCTCTCTTAGCGTCTCTCCCTCAGCTCCTGTGCATCCTTGCTTATTCTCCCAGGGTGTTTCTCTCTAAGCATCTGGGGGTCCTCTCTTAGCTTCTCCAGGACAAACTCTGGGCTTCATCTCTTGGCTTAGCATCTCCAGATATCCTTTTGTCTGTATCTCCAAGTGTCTCCAAGTGTCAGCATCTGTGTCAGCTCTTGGCTTCTCCTGGCTGCAAACTCTGAATTATGTATCTTAGCTTCTCTCCAAAATGTCTCTCTCAGCTTCTCTGAGCTCCTTCTCTCCGTGCGCTCTCTTAAAGGTCTCCCATGATCTAATTAAGACCCACTTGGAATGGGCAGGGTCACACCTCCATGGTAATGATACAATCAAAAGTTCTCACCTACAGTTGGGTGGGTCACATCTCCATGGAAACAGCCTAATCAAATGTCCCAGCCTAATCAAATTGCATTAAAGAACAAGGCTTTTGTGGGGGACATAGTAGATTCAAACCAGCACACAGGACTTCTGCCTCAGTTTCCCTTAGTGTTCCAGCCCCCCTTCCCACCGGGACTATGAGCCTTTTCCTGAATCCTGGCCTGCCCAGCTGGGGTCTGGGGTCCTGACTCTCTTGCCAGCCCTTTCCAACCACCAGAGAGGAAGCATCAGGCACCCCTATCTCCCTCTGACTCCCCACCCCAGCCACCTGGACTCCCCACCCCAGCCACCTGCTGTAGGCCCCAGAGAAGAAGCAGCCCCAGGACAAATGGAGAGGAGGGACAGCTCTTTCATTTGAGGTGCTGGTGGGGAGTAAACATTTCCAGGCAACTGCTTGTTTGTCAGGATACCCGGGAGCTTGGACGTGATGGTCACCAAGAATTCTTGTGTTCTAGGGCAAGGTTAGATTCCTTTCTACCAGGAAGGATCTTAATCTTCCAGCCAATCATGCAAAAAGAACACCACAATTTTGTGGAGCCACTCACCACGTCACTGCTGCTGGAAGGATCCAGAAAGCCTCTCCCCTGGGTTCTCACCTTCAAACAATGGGACCCTGAGCAGGAGCCAGTTTCTCAAGCCTCTTAATGGCAAGGCCGAAGGTACAAAAGCAGAAACGGCTTTCTGGGGTCCTGGAACCCAGACCTGGAGAGGAGCAGGAGGGGCCAGCTAGGATAGGGCCTCCCTGAAAGTAGCTTCTGAGTGCATCTCTCCCGGGCCCCTGGTGGGGTGCAGCGTGGCCTTGGAGGCCCCCTCTTCAGGCCTCTGGCCCGAGCCCTGCACTGTGGTTCTCACAGGGCTCTCCAAAATGTCTCTCTCAGCCTCTGGAGGCTCCGATGCTGACTTCCGGGTGCTGCCCGGGTCAATCCTGCAATAACCTCCCTCCTGGGGCCTGGCGTGTCCACCGCGGCCGAGGGGGAGCGTGGGAAACAGCAGCCGCCTGCGGAGGCCCACAGGGACCCCTGGGCCGCAGACCCCCACCCCAGCCCCCGTTCCCCACGGGAGGCAGGAAGGGGCTCCTGGGAGCAGAGAGAGCTCTTCTGCCCTCCACACGCCTTCCGTGCGGCGGGAAAGCAAAGCCCCCGTGGCTGTCCCCACTTCCCATTTCCCCCAGGACTCCTTTGGGACCTTGCTCTCTGGAGGGATTCCAGTGAAGTTTTCCTTTTTCAGGCTCTCCATGGAGAGGATGCTTCCCCAGATGCCCACCTGGCCTCGGCGGTGGCTGGAATGAATGGCGGTGGCCTTGGTGGCCATCAGGGACCCCATCCCCTGGCCTCCATCCCATCCACTGCTGCGGGGGGCTCAAACTTGCACCTTCCTAAGACCCCTGGGGATCCTCGCCAGCCTGTGCACCGGCCCCTCCCCACCAATGCTGGCCTTCGGCGGCCTCCCCAGTTTGGGTGCAGGTCTCGCTTACCCTCTATAGTAGAAGCTTCCGGAAGGGTCCATGGCGGGAGCCGGACAGTGCCCTGGACAGACGGCCACAGGCTGCAGTTAGGAGAGCCTTGTCACGTGTCTGTCCAGCAGTAGGTCCCGAGTCCAGGGTAACCATGTGGGTCCAGCAGACCCCACCCTGCCTCCACGGAGAGCTCTTCTAGGGGGAAGATGGAAGTAGACTAAATTATCACACGAACCAATGGAAAAATGCCACCAAGTCCCCCGGAGCCATGAGGAGGTGCCACACGGGAACTGGGCCTTGCCAGGTCAGAAGGTTCTTCCAGAGAAGGTGACACTTGAGTTGAGAGCCGCAGGGTTTGCAGGGGGCGAGAAGGATATGCTCTGACATGGGACGTGGCCAGGTTTCAGAGCGGAGCACCGATTGGAGGGGTCGGAACAGATGGGGGGCACTAAGGGAGCCACAGTGGTGGTCCCAGGAGAAGAGATGGTATCAGGGTGGCGGTGGTGCAGATGGAGAGGGATGGGCAATGAGCAGTGAGGAAACTGGGGGTCCTGGAAGCAATCGGTACCTGGCCTTGTCCACTGTGAACTATCACGTGCACCCCGTCCCACAGAGCAGCACCCCCATCCCCCGGGCAAACCAAACCCCGGCAGGGCCTCCCGCCTTGCTCTCGTCTCCAACGTGAATGCAGCCCTGAGCCTTTCCTGCAGTCCCCGACGGCGAGCTGCCCCTGTGAGGAAAACACTGCTTCCCTGCCATGGACAGGCCGGAGGCGGCTTGGCGATCTCGGGGCGCTGGGTCACTGTGTGTGTCCATTGCTGGGTCAGCCCTCCTCTGCCCGACTCCTGTGCACCTCTGGCAGCCAAGGGGGTTTTCACAACGACTGGGGCCGGGTCAGCCTTTGGGGGCTGCTGAGGCCACAGAGGGTGGGTTGGAGCTGGGCCCCCCATCTCTTCTGCCACCAAGCACCCGACCCCCCTGTCCTCCTCTTTCCTGTGGAGGGTGTGGGGGGACCTCGGCCCAGCCCGGGCAGTGGGAGGCAGAGTTTGACCTTGGGGGTGAGGGGCACTGGGTCCTCTCTCTCTCTCCCACTTTCCTGCAGGCTGAAGAGGGTCAAGCCTACCAGGGGACCCCTGGGCCACCCTAGAGGGGAAGGGGTTTGGAGGGGCAAGGCAAGTTCACCCCCAGCGGGGCAACCAGAAATGTCTGGAGCCAATGTTGGCTGCTACACCAGTGGGTGGACACCAGGGTGCTCCTCAACGGCCCCCCCACCCTTCAAAAGAACTAACCAGCCCCAGTATCAGCAGTGCCAAGGTTGAGAACCCCTGCTCTGGGGGACCCCGGGCCCAGACCCACCAGTGGGTGACTTGGAGTTCCCTCTTAGTTGGAAACGAGAACCCCAGGGGGCGGAGAGCACCCACCCATCACTCTCTAATATCCATCGCTGTGGGTTCCAGGCTTGACTTTGGAGGACAAACTCAGCAGGAGGGTCCCTGCTCCCGTGGGGGTGGGTGGGGGCAGCCCCCCAAGCTGGGTGGGCTCTGAGACAAGGAGCTGGATGTGCCTGTGTGGAGGAGTCCAGGCTAAAGGCCCGCGGCACGCCCTGGCCTGGTCTCTTTTAAGGGTGACGGCAGCACCGTCCGAGCCGAGAGCCCATGTGGGGAGAGAGGGCCACCCTTGGGGTCTCAGGAATGGGCCCCGTGCTCTTGGGGGCCCCTGTGCCACCCTGGGCACCCCGAGTCTGCAGCCCGAGTCCATCTGCCCTTCTCCCTGCAGCTCTGGGGGACAAGGCTGATGGCAGCCAGGCCATCTACACAGGCTTTCCACGTGAGAAACGGCAAATCCCGGGGTCACTGCCCCAGAGACACAGAGAGTCCATATGACAGAGAACATTCCGGCATTGCAACCGGAAATGCAGGCCAGGCTGGCTGCACTAACGAGCCTGGGAGTCTGCCAGCCTCCTGACTGGGGGGGCGGGGGGAGGGGCGCTGGGGGCCCCACTTCTCAGGCTGCCGAGGCAGGGTCTTGTGTGAGGACTGGGGAGGGCATGCAGAAGGGCCCGGAGACCCTGGCTGGAATGACCCGGGTTGTTTGCAGGCCTGACCGCTGGCTCTGCTGCAACCCACTCCATCGGGCTTCAAACTTGGCGGATAAACTTCCTGGCGGAGATAATAACCTAGCAACCTCTGGTGGTAACCCAGACACGGGTGGTTGGAGTTGCAAAGCTGTTTACTTTAAGTTTTATGGCATTCGAGAAGGAGGCTGGGGTGATGACACTGCTCAGAACTTCCAGAAGTCCGTCCTGAGGCAGGATGGGCTGACTTTTTAGGAACATGAACTTTCAACTTAGCCCTGGGGTCTGGAGGCTGCTGGGCCGGGCAATCGGAACCTTCTCTCCATCGCCACATCTCCTGTGGCCATCCACGGACGTGGCTTGGATGCTCTGCCTCCCCCTGTGATGGGCCCTGGGCACATCACTTCACATCTCTGAGCTGCTGTCTCCTGGCTGGCAAACGTGGGAAATAGCCTCTGCCCAGCCGGCCTCCCTGGGAGAGCTGAGGAGGGGCACAGGGTGCAGTGGTGAGGAGCAAGCAAGAAAAAGAAGCCAAACGGTTCAAAAACTCTAAGAGCAGGTCTAAAGCAGTGCCTGGTATACAGTCAGTGCTCAATATTTGTTGAAGGAACAATGGATAAATGTACTTTTAATGATGGTGACAGTTGTGACTATGATGTCATGATTCTTTTTTTTTTCAATATTTTTAATATTTCTTTACATAGAATGAATTAAATAGCAAATAAAAAGCCCCACAAGTCAAGAGAAAGACCACAAAAGAAAACGAGAAGTTTTATGTTATACTACCTATAATGACCTTTCTCCCCCTGCTTTTTTTTAATATTCATTTTATTGAGATATATTCACATACCACACAGCCATACAAAACAAATCGTACATTCAATTGTTCACAGTACCATTACATAGTTGTGCATTCATCACCTAAATCAATCCCTGACACCTTCATTAGCACACACACAAAAATAACAAGAATAAAAATTAAAGTGAAAAAGAGCAATTAAAGTAAAAAAGAACACTGGGTACCTTTGTCTGTTTGTTTCCTTCCCCTATTTTTCTACTCATCCATCCATAAACTAGACAAAGGGGAGTGTGGTCCTTATGGCTTTCCCAATCCCATTGTCACCCCTCATAAGCTACATTTTTATACAATTGTCTTCGAGATTCATGGGTTCTGGGTTGTAGTTTGATAGTTTCAGGTATCCACCACCAGCTACCCCAATTCTTTAGAACCTAAAAAGGGTTGTCTAAATTGTGCGTAAGAGTGCCCACCAGAGTGACCTCTCGGCTCCTTTTGGAATCTCTCTGCCACTGAAGCTTATTTCATTTCCATTCACTTCCCCCTTTTGGTCAAGAAGATGTTCTCTGTCCCACGATGCCGGGTCTAGATTCCTCCCTGGGAGTCGTGTTCCACATTGCCAGGGAGATTCACTCCCCTGGGTGTCTGTTCCCACGAAGGGGGGGCCCTGCTTTTTTTAAAAATTCACTTTTATTGAGATATAGTCACATATCATACAATCATCCGTGGTGTACAATCAACTGTTTGCAGTACCATCATGTTCTAGTTTGCTAATGCTGCCTTCTTGCTAAACACCAGAGATGAATTGGCTTTTATAAAATGGGGTTTATTTGGTTACACAGTTACAGTCTTAAGGCCAGAAAGTGTCCAAGGCAACACATCAGCAATCGGGTATCTTCACTGGAGGATGGCTAATTGCGTCCGGAAAACCTGTTAGCTGGGAAGGCACGTGGCTGGTGTCTGCTCCAAGGTTCTGGGTTCAAAATGGTTTTCTCCCAGGATGTTCCTCTCTAGGCTGCAGTTCCTCAAAAATGTCACTCTCAGTTGCTCTTGGGGTGTTTGTCCAGTCTTAGCTTCTCTGGTGCAAAAGTCTGCTTTCAACGGCCTTCTTCAAACTGTCTCTTATCTGCAGCTACTCTCTTAGCTCCTGTGCATTCTTCAAAGTGTCCCTCTTGGCTGTAGCTCCTCTTCAAAATGTCACTCACAGCTGCACTGAGTTCCTTCTGTTTGTCAGCCCATTTATATGACTCCAGTGTTTAATTTAGACCAACCCTGAATGGGTGGGGTAACACCTCCATGTAAACTATCCAATTAGAGTCATCACCCACAGTTGGGTGGGGCGCATCTCCATGGAAACACTCAAAGAATTACAATCTAATCAACACTGATATGTCTGCCCACACAAGATTACATCAAAGAATATGACTTTTTCTGGGGGACATAATACATTCAGACTGGCACACATCATATAGTTGTGCATGTATCACCCCAATCCATTTTTTGAACATTTTCCTTATACCAGAAAAAGCAAAAATAAGAATAAAAAGTAAAAGTAAAAAAGAACACCCAAATCATCCCCCCATCCCACCTTATATTTCATTTAGTTTTTGCCCCCATTTTTCTACTCATCCATCCACACACTGGATAAAGGGAGTGTGATCCACAAGGTTTTCACAATCACACTGTCACCCTTTGTAATCTACATTGTTACACAATCATCTTCAAGAGTCAAAGCTACTGGGTTGGAGTTTGGTAGTTTCAGGTATTTACTTCTAGCTACTTCAGTACATTAAATCTGAAAAAGTGTTATCTATATAGTGCATAAGAATGTCCGCCAGAGTGGCCTCTCGACTCCATTTGGAATATCTCAGCCACTGAAACTTTATTTCATTTCATTCCACATCTGCCTTTTGGTGAAGAAGATGTTCTCAATCCCACGAGTGACATCGTGATTCTTGTTTTATTGCCTTTAGTCTTTTTGAAGAGGTCCAGGGATCTTGCCCCACCCCCCAAACAGGGCCATCATCATCAGACACCTCAGAGCCAAATCCGTTCTGGACCTCACGACTGGACCACGTCCAAGGGGCCGTGGAACTAGAAAGCCATCCATAGCCCCTTGACACCTTCAATGTTTTAAATTCCTCTTTGAATGGGTAGCGCACGCCCATGCTCAAAATTCAAAAGATACGAATGAGAAAACAATTTCATTAAAAAAGGGACAAAAGAAGGTCAGATGCTGAGCCCTCTGTCTTGGGGCTTGCCCCTATGAAGCTTGTTGCTGCAAGGAGAGGCTAAACCTGCTTATAACTGTGCCTAAGAGTCTCCCCCGAGTGCCTCTTTGTTGCTCAGATGTGGCCATCTCTCTCTCTCTCTAACTAAGCCACCTCTGCAGGTGATCTCACTGCCCTCCCCCTATGTTGTACCTGACCCCCAGGGGTGTAAGTCTCCCTGGCAACGCAGGATATGACTCCCGGGAATGAATCTGGACCCAGCATCATGGGATTGAGACCATCTTCTTGACCAAAAGGGGGATGCAAAATGAAACAAAATAAAGCTTCAGTGGCTGAGAGATTTCAAATGGAGTCGAGAGGTCACTCTGGTGGACATTCTTACTCACTATATAGATAACACTTTTTAGGTTTTATTGCATTGGAATAGCTAGAAGTAAATACTTGAAACTACCAAACTCCAACCCAGTAGCCTTGACTCTTGAAGATGATTGTATAACAATGTAGCTTACAAGGGGTGACAGTGTGATTGTGAAAACCTTGTGAATCACACTCCCTTTATCCAGTGTGTGGATGGTTGAGTAGAAAAATGGGGACATAAACTAAACAAAAAATAGTGTGGGATGGGGGTGATGATTTGGGTGTTCTTTTTATTTATTTATTTATTTTACTCTTATTCTGATTATTTCTGGTATAAGGAAAATGTTCAAAAATAGATTGGGGTGATGAATGCACAACTATATGATGGTACTGTGAACAGTTGATTGTACACCATGGATGATTGTATGATATGTGAATACATCTCAATAAAATGGAATTAAAGAAAAAAAAGGTCAGGCCCCCACAGAAGGGGAAACCGGGGGGCTGATGAGTGGGTGAAAAGCTCTGAGCCTGCTCAGTGATGGGAGGTGGGCTGATTAAAACCACACACAAGTTCCATGTTGCATCGACTTGATGGCTGTGAATTCGAAAGCCTGCCCCAGTTGACTTTGGAGAAGCTTCTAGAAAGCGTCTCCACGGTGGGAGTGTGTAAATGAGATGACACTTGGGAGAGCAGGTGGCACCATGTGGTCATGAAAGCTCTCAGCAACGGCCCCCATGAACTCCTTCCAGACCCTGCCGCTGGGACCCACTGAAGGGGCTGTCGGGCAGCTCTGTTTGTAATGGTAAAAACTTGAGAAAACCGGTGGGGAGCCTGCATGGACTGGGTAGTGGATGGATTGTGACATGTCCATACAGTGGGAAGTCGGAGTGTGCCCAGTCGCCTGCTCAAAGCGTTTCCAAGGGGGGCTTTGCAGATGTGGTTATGTCCACCATCAGTCGGCTTTATGAGAAGATGAGACCCTCCATAAGGCAGGGGCCTCGTCCAAGAAGTCGGAGACCCCAACCGAGTTGTGGGAAAAGAAGAATCCTTCCTTGGAACCGCAGTGTCCACTCCTGCCTGAGTTCCCAGCCTGCCCCCTCCCCTGCAGATTTTGAGCTGGCCAGCACCACAGCCGCACGAGCCAGTTCTGTAAAACAAACAAGCAAACAATTCTTTCTCTCTCCATCTCTCTATCATCCATCTATGTAATCTATCTATCATCTCTATATCTGTCTCTATCATCTATTTATCATCTATCTAATCTTCATCATCGTCAATCATCTATTTCATATATCTACCTGTCTATATCTATCTATCTATCTATCTATCTAATCCATCTATCTATCTATCTATCTGTCCATCTGTTCTAGTTTGCTAATGCTACTGGAATGCAAAACACCAGAAATGGATTGGCTTTTATAAAAGGAGGTTTATTTAGTTACATGGTTACAGTCTTAAGGCCATAAAGTGTCCAAGGTAACTCATCAGCAATCGGGTACCTTCACTGGAGGATGGCCAATGGCGTCTGGAAAACCTGTTAGCTAGGAAGGCATGTGGCTGGCATCTGCTCCAAAGTTCTGGTTTCAAAATGGCTTTCTCTCAGGACGTTTCTCTCTAGGCTGCAGTTCCTCAAAAATGTCACTCTTAGTTGCACTTGGGATATTTGTCCTCTCTCAGATTCTCTGGAGCAAGAGTCTGCTTTTGATGGCCGTCTTCAAGCTGTCTCTCATCTGCAGCTCCTGTGCTTTCTTCAAAGTGTCCCTCTTGGCTGTAGCAGCTTGCTCCTTCTGTCTGATCTTATAGAGTGCTCCAGCAACTTAATTCAGACCCACCCTGAATGGGTGGGCCAACACCTCCATGGAAATTATCCAATCAGACTCATCACCCACAGTTGGGTGGGGTGCATCTCCATGGAAACACTCAAAGAATTACAATCTAATTAGCACTGATAGGTCTGCCCACACAAGATTACATCAAAGATAGTGGCATTTGGGGGGACATAATACATTCAAACTGGCACACCATCCATCCATCCATCCATCATCCATCTGTCTATTCATCCATCCATCCATCCATCCATCCATCCATCTAATCCATCTGTCTATCATCCATCTATCTGTCTATCCATCCACCCACCCATTCACCCACCCATCTATCTATCTATCTATCTATCTATCTATCTATCTATCTATCTATCTATCTATCTATCTATCCTATCTCCTGTTGTTAAACTTCCCAAGACATTCTTACTGCTATTTTAGTCGATACTAGTAAAAACTTACCCTTATATCTGCATCTGTCTGTCATCTCTCTTACCTAATTGTTCTGTTTCTCTGGAGAATGCTGACTGATACAAATACCACACAACAAGAAAAATTAGTAAATTGCTGACACACACAAGAACTCGAATGCATCTCAGGAGCAGGGTGCTGAATGAAAAAGCAAATGACAGAAGAAAACATATGGCA
The DNA here is from genome assembly GCF_015220235.1 of Choloepus didactylus. Lineage (NCBI taxonomy): Eukaryota > Metazoa > Chordata > Mammalia > Pilosa > Megalonychidae > Choloepus > Choloepus didactylus. The sequence continues at coordinate 5,550,819 of NC_051312.1, forward strand.
CACTTCTGTTTATACAGAATTCAAAATTTACAACAAAACGGTATATTGTTGAGGGCTGCAGGCACATGTGGTAAAACTGCAGAAAAGCAAGTGGTTCTCTGGGGAGGGGAAGCTTGGGAGAGTGGAGTGGGTGTGATTAGAGTGGGGTGTAGTGGGGGCTTCAAAGATAACAGTAATCTTCTTTCTTGAACTGGGCGGCTATCTATCTGTCCGTCCGTCTGTCCATCCATCCATCCATCCATCCATCCATCCATCCATCCATCCATCCATCCGTTCATCCATCCACCCATGCATGCAAGCATTCATCTATCTATCCATCTACCCATGCATCCATGCATTCATCTACCCATCCCTCCATCCATCCATCCATCCATCCATCCATCCATCCAATCCATCTATCTATCTATCATCCATCTATCTATCCATCCCAGGTGGCTGGGAGCTATTATTCCTTCTACTTTACACATATTTTGTAATTATTGCTTTGTATTTACCTGTCACTCTTGCCCACGCCCCCATCCTACTGCTTATCCAATTCCTTTCCTAGGATGCCACCTCTGATACCAGTTTCTTAGAACCTACCCAAGACATTGCATACGCACAAAACCAACTTCCTGCACCCGTGTATTTCCCCCTGCACCAGTGGTGGCCTGTTGGGCATTCTGTTCTGTACCTTAATATTGTTTTTCCTGAATAATAGTGTCTTGGGGAGCCTTCCATGTCAGGACACAGAGAGCTGCCCTGCCTCCTTCATTCACAGCTTCGTCCTTTCCCATTGTGAGGATGAAACCTTATTAAACTTTTTCAGGCTGCTTCCGACCTTCTGCTGTTGCCAATTAGGCTGTGGAGAAGAATCTTGCACACACGCCATGTTGCGTGTGGAATAAGCTCCCAGAAGTGGAATTGCTGGGTCAGGCTGACATGTCCTTGCCAAGATGACCTCCATAGGTCATCAACTTGTACAGCGAAGAACGAGAGTGCCTGTACCTCCACGCTCTCCCCAGCACCGGGTGGCATCCCCCTTTTGAATTTTTGGTAGGTGAAGAAATTTGCTTTTCTTCTGCAACTCTCTCTTTTTGGTGGAGGTTGAGCATCTTTCACAGGTGTGGGAGAAGATCCCATTCCCTTTCTGGGATGCGTCTATTCGTATCCTTTGCCCCTCTTTCTTCTGCGCTCTTGGTCTTTTCCTGTGGTCCCCGGGGGGGCTGCTGGCTGGGCCCCCTTCCGGGTCCTGTGGTTCATTCTGGACAATATGTTGCAAAGGGTGGTTTGTGTGTCACTACTAGGTTGAGTGTTTAATTGCCAATTGGAGGCCTTCAGAGCTCTCACTTTCCTGCCCGGCATGAAAGAATGGCTGCATTTGAGATGATACAGGCTTTCCATGCTCTTGAGATGGGCATGTTATATGAGCTAAAAATTAACCACTGTAGTTTAAGCCTTGAGATATGGGGGTTGTTCTGTTACTACCACATAACCTGTCCTACCCTGACTGGTACATTTTCTTATTGAATCATAGAAGCTCTTTATTTATGAAGGAAATTATCCCTTAAGCTATGATATGAGTGGCAAATCTTTTATATGGTTATGGTGGTTTTTTTGCCAATAAGGTTTTACCCACTCTGATTTTTTTAAATTCCTCCCTATTTTCATTTTCCCTTTTTTTTTTTTTTTTTTGGCAGCTTTATTGAGATAGGATTCATATGTCATAAAATTCACTTATTTAAAGTGTATATTCACAGAGTTGTGCAACAATAATTACAATCTAGTTTCAGAACAGTTTCTTCACTCCAAAGAGAAACCCCATATTTATCAGCAGTCATGTCCAAACCTCAGCAATCACAAATCTATTTTCTGGCTCTAAAGACTTGACGATTCTAGTCATTTCATATAAATGGAATAATACAATTTGTGTTCTTTCATGACTGGCTGCTTTTACCTAGCACAACGATTTCAAGCTTCATCCCTTTTGTAGCACATAACATCAGTACATCACTTCTTTTTATCGATAATTTTCCATTGTATTGATACATTCGTCAGCTGATAGACACATGGGCTGTTTCTGCTTTTGAGTATTATGAATAATGCTGCTATGAATATTCATACACAAATGTTTGCATGGACATATGGTCCCAATTCTCTTGGGTATTGGCACTGCTGGGTTGTATGGTAATTCTATGCTTAGCATTGTGAGAAACTTCAAACTGGTTTCCAATGTGGTTGCCCCATTTTACATTCCCGCCAGCAACACATGGGGGTTCCAGTTTCCCTACATCCTTGCCAACACTCGTTATTGTCTCTTTTTAATTTTAGCCATCCTGATGGATGTGGTGTATCTTCAACATAATTTTTTATTTTTCTGGTTTTGTAACTAATTTCCAGCTCTATTACATTATGATCAGATAATGTTATTTAACAGAGGCCTAGTTTTAGAATTTAGTGAAATTCTCTTTGTGTTCTAATACATGGACAATTTTGTAACTCTTTCATGGGCACCTGAAAAGAAGAGAATTCTCTGTTTACAGGGCTCAGAGTTTGACATGTATAAGTTAGAACTACCTTATAAATTACCACTTAGGTCTTTTAAGCCCTTATTTATTTTTTATTCACTCGATCTATCATTGACTAGAAAGGGGATTTATGATTTCCTGCTACTGATATGTTTAAATTTATTCCTCTTTTATTCAGGGTATTTCCCTTTGGAATGTTAACGGTGTTATTTCTGGCAAAAAAAAAACATACATACATGTGGGTGTGTAACTGTGAGGACTTTTTTGTGAAATGCCCCCTATCAACCACCATTCTTGGTTTCAGTCATGCCTTTGGCTGGGTATCTAACCATGTCTAAGATCAGAATCATCACCCCCTGCTTTCTTTTTGTTTGCGTTTCCAGCCAGAGCATCTTCTAACTCTCAGCCTTTCTGAGACGGTTTGACCTGCATTATCTCTTCCATACAGCACAGAGTTTTCTTCTGAGAGTCTTTCTTTTACATTTTACATTTACATTTATTGATATGATTGCTATGTTTGTTCCTAATTATATGATCCTATTTAAGATTACACTTTTAGTTTTCAAGTTTGCTCATCTGGAGAAATGCAGGTAGTAACAGACGCTATGATGTAGCATCTGTAAGAAGATTAAAATAATGCATATGGGCCTTTCTCGCAGGGCCTCTGATGTGGTAGCTGCTTGGTAAATGTCAGGCATTCTTGCTTTGTTGTCATCGCCATGTGACAGGCTCTGGAGAGCCAATGATCATGGACATGGGCACAATCTTGGCTCTTTAAGGAGCCAACACTCTGGAGAGAAGATGGATAAACACGCTGTACCCGAGATTGCTCGGCTGAAGGATAAACCAGGTTGCTCTGCCATAGTCAGTGAGGAAAGCTGCCATAGAGCAGGTGCCCTCCGGGTTGAGATGCGAAAGGTGAGTAGGGTCACTTCAAGAAGACAAGGTGCGACTTGGTCCGATGGCCGGGCACAGGGAGAGTTATCCCGGGCTACAGAACGGCATGTGCAGTGGCAAAGGGGCAAGGGGCATTGTGACATCCAACGACAGTGGTTTGGTTCAGCACACAGGGGCCTGCAGAAGTGCGACTGGAGGGGTGGGTGGGCTCAAGATGTGTCAAAGCAGAGCAGGGACACGGTGACACTCGTGTTTTGGTAAGTGGACAGCCGTGAAAACGCATCAGTCCGGCCTCTGGCTGGGGAGCTCGGTGGACTGTTGGGCTCAACGGCTGGACCCTTTGGCTCCTGCACCTTGTTGGCACCCAGTCCGCACACCCCTCAGGCTGCTCCCGCCAGCGACTGAGCACAGCAGGTGTGCTGAAGCACACGCACCCCAAGAACTGGGGAGTCCTCCCATAGACGGTATCGGCTCCCGCACTCCCCATCGGCGGGCCAGAATCGTTCTTGGAACCCAAGCCAGAGACTCTTCCTGCTGGATCTTCTTTCGTTTCCCTCCTTCTTCCCCAGATGCCAGGCCTTCGCTGTGGTTTGAAGGCGCTCCCTGCTACCCCAACTCCCTCCCTCGACAGCTAAATCCCTTTTATGTTCAATCTCGTGTTTGCATCTGGGTCTCTGCAGACCCAAACAGACAAGAAAAAGCACTTTCTGGCTGCCACAGTGGCTGGCAGGTCTGGGGGTGGGTGGGGGGCTGGGCTGCGGCCCCATCCCAGACAGCGGCGTTTGGCAGGGGTTGTGCAGTGGAGGGAATGGGTCTAGGAGCTGTTTAGCATCCCCAGGACTTAGGGAACAAATAGCCTGGCCTGCATTTTACCATTTATTGCTTTAAACATTCTTCCCTGGGATCACCAGGATCAGGCAAAGCTTTGAAACTGAAGACAGAGTTGAAATATTTATTCTCCATCTCTCAACCCTGCTTTAACCCCCCTTCAGATCTCAACAAGAACTTGCACGAGAAGAGAGAGGCAGCTCCAAAGGTGAGAGGCTAATGTGATTGGAACAGCCGGGCAAGGGCCGGGCCCCCCAGCTGGCTGTGCTCCTGGCCCCCCACGTGGAGCCTGGGTGGGCCACGGTTGGCTGCAGGGGAAGCTGTGGGGGCGTCTGCGGGAGATCAAGGTGCCTGGGCCTGGGTGGGCCGTTGGCCAGCAGCCCACCTTTCCTGAAACTGTTAAAGGCAAGGAGCAATCCAGAAAAAAACAAAAACAAAAACAACATTTTTCAGGTTGCTTGGTGTGTGTGTGTGTGTACAAGTCCTGGTAATTGTCTCTTTTAGGAAATAGAACGTTCCAGCAAGAGTGGCCTTGGGGATCCTCTAGTCACTCGGTCATCAGGCTGCTCAGAAGAGTCCTGTTCAGGCCGAGGCGGGACTCGGGGAGGCCAAGTGGGAGGTCCTTCTGGCCCCGGGCCCCTCCACTGAGCAGCTCCAGCCTCCTGTGAAGTTGTGCTTGAACACGGACCTCCGAGGTTGCGTGTTATTCTTAAACCCCTGCACGGGGCAGATCAGGAACCCCAGGGTGGTCCAGGTTGATGCAGCAGGTCCGGGAACAGGCTCCCAGGTGGCCCCGATGACGAGGTGCCCACTGTGAGTGCAGACAGAGCATCTCAAGCAGATGCACACGGGCCCCTGGTTTAGGGGTTACTAATTTAAGTGAGCAGCCAGAGATTGAGCCCCTTGCAAATGCAAACTGCTGTGTGCACACCTCGGAGCTCCCCTTGGTGTGCTGGGGGTGGACGAGGAGGACGTCCCTAAGCCCAGGGAGTGGAGACCTCATGGTGAGTGACCCCCTGGAGAGGGGCCACCATGCCCCAAGGGACCATTGCACGTGCTCCCAGCCAGGTCTTCAGCTCCCTCCCTGCTCCCTTCCTTTCTTTCCCTTTCCTGCCTTTACTCCACATCCAGCATGTGCCAGGCCTGAGCTGGCTGCTGGGTGTCCAGGTGAGAGACCCTCATGGTGGAGGGCCAGCCAGACCCAGAACCTGAGTATCCATCAGAGATACGAGGGCCACCGCAAATGCCGGGGGGGACTTGGGGAGCCACTCACTCTCACAGTAACCATTTCCTGGGCTCTTACCACATGCCGGGTCCTGCACAGAAGGCTTATCAAATGGACCAGCCTGAGTGGGGTCCCACCAGGAGACGGCTTTCTTCCCCCCACGCTCCTGGCTTCAGACAGCTCTGCCCAAAGTCCCCTCCCTGGCTCTGAACCAGATGCAAATTGTTCATGAAGCTACTAAAACTCAAATTTCAGCCCCTCTCTCCTGCCAGACCCCTTCCAAAGCCCCAAGAGGGAAATAGAACGTTTCGGCAAGAGGGGCCTTGGGGATCATCTAGTCACTCGGTCGTCAGGCTGCTCAGAAGAGTCCTGTTCTGGGTGAGGTGGGACTCACAATGGTGGCATTTGTAAAGTTTGCAAAAATAAGATGTTTTCACATAGTAGACACATCCAAGGGTGACACCTCCCCACCCACCCGATGAGCCACACCCTTGTGTAATCCCCAGCTCTTGGGTGTGGGCAGATCCTGTGATCTGCTTCCAACCATCAGAATATGGCAAAGGTAAAGAGGATTTGCAGATGTAATAAAGGCTCCGACCACTGGACTTTGAGTTAATGAAAACGGTGGTTCGGGGTGGGCCTGACCTAAGCAGGCGATCCCTTTAAAAGAGAGTCTGGGCCTGCCCTGAGGTCAGAGGCTACAGGCAGCAAGGACTCTCTCTCTCTGTTGCTGGCCTTGGAGCAGCAAGTGGCAATGAACTCCACAACCACAAGGAAGTAAGTTCTGCCAGCCCACAAGGGCTTGGAAGGAAGAGGATGCTTCCCGGATCACGCCCCCAGGTGGGTGACAGCCCTGCTGAGACCTCAATTTCAGCCTCACAAGGCCCTGAGGAGGGGAGCCGGCCAAGCTGCCTGCAGGTTCCTGACCCACGGAGACTGTGAGGTCAAAAATGGGGGCTGCTTTCAGCTGCTAAATGTGTGGCGACTCATTACGTAGCAATAGGAAACAAATGCACTGTACATTCTTTTCCTTTAAGCATGTCCCTTGCATTGTATAAGCTTCAGGTCCCACAAAATCCTTGATGTTCCCTGGCAGGTCTACGGTCCAATCTCTGTTTTACCGTTAGGACTCCCTTTCGGAGATTAAAGCGTCTGGTCTGGTTGATACAAAAAGCTCAGATCTTCTTTCTCCAGACTCAGGCTTGACCCTGGCTCAGCCACTGGAGGGTGGAAGAGACCTAAGCCCAAACTCTGAAACAGCAGGTGAATCTCCTGTCTTGGTTTCCTGGGGACACCACAGCAAATTACTGCACTCTGGGGGGCTTAAGACAACAGAGATTTGTTCTCTCTCAGATCTGGGGATGTGGAGGGTGAGACCAAGGGGTCACAGGGCTCCTCACCTCCAAAGGCTCTGGGGCAGGGCATTGCCCCACCTCCTCCAGTTTCAGCATTTGCCAGCCGTGCTTGGTGCTCCTTGGCTTGTGGACGCGTCCCTCCACCTCAGCCTCTGTCATCACGTGTCCCCCCCTTATCTCCATGTCTGTCCTCGGTGCGCCCTTATAAGGGCATTCGTCACTGGAGGTAAGGCCCACGCTGAGGGCACCCTCATCTCGAGACCCTTACCTTACCTCTGCAGAGACCCTTTTTCCAAATAAGGTCACTGTGCTGGTTGGAAGCTGTGTGCGCCCCAGGGGAGTTCATGCTCTTTTCATCCATTCCTGTGGGTGTAGACTGATGTGGGTGGGTCTCCCTGATGAGCTTTCATCAGTGAGGCTGCCCCAGGTGGGTCTTAATCCTCTTACTGGGGTCCTTTATATAAGCACACAACACATAGAGGCACTCATGGAGAAACGCCCCAGAGAAGCTGAGATGAAATTCCAAGAAGCACCACATAGAGAAGCTGAGAGAGGCCGCCCCTGAAGCCAGGAGCTGGATGCAGCGAAGCCCAGGAGAGCAGGGAGAGACCAGCAGACACTGCCAGGGTCCTGACCATGTGACAGAGGATCTGAGGACAGCCAGTAACTGGTCTTTGAGGAAAAGGTATCACCTGCTGGTGCTTTGATTTGGACATTTTCATGGCCTCAGAACTGTAAACTTGTAAGCTAATAAATCTCCATCGTAAAAGCCAACCCACTTGTGGTATGTCGCATTTTGTCTGCTCTAGCAAATCCAAACAGTCACCTTCTCAGGTACCAGCGAGCAAGACATGGACGTATTTTTGGGTCCACTGTTTAGGCCCCAGACAATCCTCTCCTCAAGTCTCTGGTGGATATGGGGTCAGGGACACTTCTCCATGGAGGTGCTTCTAAGCTGGGACTGGAAGGCTGAGAAAGAGGCCACCCTGAGGAGGGGGACACCAGGGAGCACTGTGGGCCAAGGGACGCCACGGGTACAGGTGCAGGGTGTGGGGAGCTGAGAAGACCCAGTGCGCCAGAGGGTACCGGTGGGGGGCAGTGGACGGGACAAGGCTGGTGGGAGGCTGCGGCCAGGACAGCTGGGAGAGCTTCTCTAAAGAAGTGACATTTCTGGCATCCAGTATGTGGCCCCCGCCCTGCCGTGGAGGCTGGGCCACGAGGGATGGTGACTCCAGAGATGATCTTATGTGCTGGCGTGGCCTGCCTTCCCCCTCAGACCTTGCCCAGATGCTGAAGTGGAGCCCCATCCTGCTGGACCCAGGATCCAAGGAGCTGGGGGCCCTGGAAGAGTCCGATGGACCCCCTTTTGGCCGCCTGGATCCCTCCAGCGTCTATTACCCCTGACGGCCACCACAATACCAAGACTTACATGGGGTAACCAGGAAGCCAGGCAGGTTTCCCCGGTGTTTGGTGCAGCCTTCAGTTGGCTTGCATACTGTGATCCGAGAAACAGCCTGATGGGGGGCTCTTAGAAACACTGGCCACATGTGGGGGCAGGGAGCTGGTCCGAGTGTCCCCTCCCTCTACAGCTGCCTTGCCCTCCCCTCCCTGACCACTTGGCCGTCCTACTGGACTCGGCCCCAGAGCCCTCTGTTTCCATGTCCCTGGGGTGCCCAGAGCCCTACCCCCTCCTGGGCACCTGCACTGCAGAGAAAGCGACGACAGCAGTTTTGACTGTTTGTGCAACGGAGGCTGAGCACCTGCTCATTGGTGCCAGCTACTAGATATTGTGGCCACGTTGATGGATCTGATGCACAGAGCTCCTGCCTGTGCAGGGCTCTCGGATGGGGAGGTAGGGAACAGCAAACAGGTAAATAGATAATGAGCTTGGAGGGCCCTGAAGGAACAGCAAGGCTGGGCCATAGGATATGGGGTGATCAGAGGTGTGTCTCCGAGGGGCTGAGGCCTGAGGCCTCTGGGGGAGCCGAGGGAGCAGCTGGTGCCAAGGCCCTGCGGCGGGCACCTGCTCTGCGTGTTTGGGGAACGCCTTGAAAAATCTTTATCCGGGTCCTGCACGGGGCTCAGCACCAAAGGGCAGAAGGGGGTGGGGACAGGGCAGGGGGAAAGGGGGAAGCGGGGCAAGGGTGACTGTCTACCAGTTTGCCGGTTCCTCCTCCTTCCAGGCACACAGTAGGCCCACACTTAACCCTTGGGGTGTGGTGCAGTCCCGTGACTTGCTTTGTCCCATGAAATGTGAACGGAAGGGGAACATGTCATTTCTGGGGTAGGAGACTCCTTTCAGAGCTGGTGAGCCACTCTCCGTGCCCACCCGCCCCTCCTCCATGACCGGCACGTGGGTCCGTCCCGATGGGGAAGCTCCGTTGTCCTGGGCCCCTCCCAAGCCAGACATGGGAGCAGAGATGTTTACGCATCAGCGCCTTTGAAACTGCTGTTCAAAACTGAGGCTTCAGCTCCACTGCAGCACCACCTGCCTCGTCTTCTCTGATCCAGAGAGGCAGGTGGGTTCTAAGTCAGGACCCCTGGGGTGCTGAGGGGTGGTGCTGAGGGTTTCCAAGTGGACCCCGCAGGGAGGCACTGCTGTGGAAGCCCCCCGGGGTGGACCCTTCTAGAAGCGCTTGACACCATCCTCGCATCTGCCCAGAGCACTCACTCGGCTCCACCAGAGAGAAAATCTGGGGCCCCCTAAGAGGTCCTAGCCTTGGAGCCACCCGCCTGGATGTTGAGATCTTTCTTGCACCAGACGGCAGCCAGAAAGCGGCTCACGGCCACCCCTGGTGGAAACTCCCCACTGCTCTCCACGGCCGCGTGGCTGGTGCAGCCAGGTTCCCACCACCACTATCCTGACTTCTCCATGCCCCGTGCATCTCCTGGCTAGACCCTCTTCCTCCTTTAGGCCTCAGCCTGATTGTCACCTCCTCTGAGAAGCCTGCCATGACCACCCCTCCCCAAGCACTCGTTCTGATCAGTTGTTGTAGAGTGGAGGGAGGTGTGGTTTTGCTTAAGGCTCCTTGGTTTGGAATCACAGCTCTGCCAGTTACCAGCTGTATGGCCTCAGGCAAGTTCCTTAACCTCTCTGTGCCCCAGTTTCCCCACCTAGAACACGAGGATAATAATAGCAGCTTCCTCGTAGGGCTTCCATATGCTGTATCAGTTTCTCGTGGCTGCTATAGCAAATTGCACAAACTGAGTGGCTGGAAACTACTGAAATGTGTTCTCTCACAGTCCTGGAGACCAGAAGTCCTGAATCAAGGTGTCGGCTGGGCCACGCTCCCTCCCAGGACTTCAGGGGAGAAGCTGTTTCTCACCTCTTCCTCTCCTGGGGGCTCCAGGTGCCCCTTGGCTGGTGGCTGCATCAGCCCGTCTGCCTCCATCATCACCAGCTTCCTCCTCTTCCATCTGTGCCAAATCTCCCTCGGCCTCCCTCAGAAGGACAATTTTCACTGGGTTCAGGGCCGCCCCGATGATCCAGGACGATGTCGACTGGAGTCCTTAGTCAACGTCTGCAAAACCCTCTTTGCAAATGAGGTCACTCTCACGGGTTTCGGGGTTGGGACGTGCAGATGCCGCCTTAGGGGTCACCCTCAGCCCTGCCTGTGGAGTCGGTGGGTGACCACCTGCTCCTCGGCAAGTGCACGGTAACCGGCGCACACATGGCCATCACTGTCTGTTCCTTTGCTCTCTCCCCAGTCAGAAAGGAAGGGGCAGGTTTGTCGTACACTCTTTGTCCACCTTTGTGCCCCCAGCACCGACCGCAGAGTAGGGCCAATGAAAGTCCTAGGAAAAATAGATGTTGCATGAACAGACGACATCAAACACATCTTCTGTTGTCCCTCCCAGGGGCCAGCCCTTCTCCAGGACCCCACAGATGGACAGCTTCCTGCACAGCCCCTTGCTGGGAAGGGTGGGATGGGGGTGGGAGGGAGGTTCTAACTGCCCCGAGGTGTTGGCAATGTTGCCTTCCCAGAGAGCATGGAAGGGATCTTCTTTTTTGTTTTTAGTACAATTGTATATATGTATATATATTAGACAGTTGTAGGTTTACAGAAATATCGTGCAGGAAGTACATGAGTTCCCATATGCCACGCATCCCCCCAATACACACATGGTTTTCCCCATCATTAACACATTGCATTAATGTGGTACTTTTGTTGCAGTTCATGAAACAATACCATTATAATTACACTATTTCTTTTAGCTCACTGTTTACTTTGTGTTGCACAGCTCCATGGGTTTGTGTGTGTGTATGATAACTTATATACAATCTAAAATTTCCCCTTTTTTCTCTTTTTGGATAGACGAATCAGTGGTCTTCATTACATATACTAAGTTGTGCCTCCATCCCCATCTTCCTTTGCCAACGTATCTCCATCACCCCAACAGAAACCCCAAACCAATGAAACATTGATTCCCTAGCCCCCTTCCCAATATGACCCCCGGTAACCTGTTTTCTCATTTCTGACTTCATAAATATGCTTATTCTAATTATTTTACATAGATGAGATTGTCTAGTATTTGATCCTTTGTGTCTGCCTTATTTCATGCAACATGGTGTCTTCAAGGTTCATCCATGTTGTCACATGTATCAGAACTCCATTCCTTTTTATGGTGGTATAATATTCTGTTGTGTGTATAGACCATGTTTTGTCTATCCATTCATCAGTGGATGGATACTTGGGTTGCTTGCATCTTTTGGCTGTTGTGAATAATGTTGCTACGGACACTGGTGTGAAAATGTCCATTCATGTTCCTGCTTTCAGTTCTTTGGGATTGCCAGGTGTGATGGTTGGGTTCATGTGTCAACTTGGCTAGGTGACCCAGCTGTCTGGTCAAGCGGGCACTGGCCTGACGATTGCTGTGAGGATATTTGAGGCTGGTTAATAAACCAACAGGCTGGTTTGTTGGATCATCAGTCAACTGACTGCGGCTGACTGATGACTCATCAAGGGGCGTGCCTTCCACAATGAGAGAATGGGATTGGCTAGATTTGGTCTGGGTGATCAGTTAAAGGCTTATAAGCAGGACGGTTAGAGAACCTTCACTTCTTCTTCGGCTGCTCAGTGAAGCATTTCCTGGGGAGCTCGTCGAAGTTGCCGGTTCGTTTCCTGAGGAGTTCATCGAGCATGTTCGTCGAAAATCCCAGTTCATTTCCTGAGGAGTTCGTCGAAGTTGTCGGTTCGTTTCCCAAGGAGTTCATCGGACATCTTCCTCGGAGTTGATTGTTACATCTCTCATTGATTCTGTCTCCCTAGAGAACCCTAACTAATACAACTGTATCCAAAGTATCTAAGAGCAGCCAGCCAACATCATTATACCTCTTAATACTGCAAAACTCTGTGAAAGTGTCGAAAACACTGTCACCCAGAGCCTTGCTTTGTACTAGAGTATGATTAGGAGAATCAAATGGTGCTATTTTGTGTATTTCCTTTGCCAACTCATGCCATGGACTGTCAGTGCCCTCTTGATTATTGGAAATAGAGTCATTAGTGCCTCTAAATCTAATCAGAGTAGAAAACAAACTGTAAAAGCCCATTTTAAGATTCTGTTTCTCAAGAACCACCCCACTCTCGGTACCAAGTTGTATTAGTTAGGGTTCTCTAGGGAAACAGAATCAATGAGAGATGTAACAAACTGTCAACTCCAAGGAAGATGTCCGATGAACTCCTCGGAAAAGAACTGACAACTTCGACGAACTCCTCAGGAAACAAACCGGCAACTTCAACGAACTCCTCAGGAAATGCTTCACTGAGCAGCCGAAGAAGAAGTGAAGGTTTTCTAACTGTCCGGCTTATAAGCCTTCAACTGATCACCTGGACCAAATCCAGCCAATCGTATTCTCTCATTGTGGAAGGCACGCCCCTTGATAAGTCATCAGTCAGCTGCAGTCAATTGACTGATGATCCAGCAAACCAGCTGATCACCCGGACCAAATCCAGCCAATTGCATTCTCTCATTGTGGAAGGCACGCCCCTTGATAAGTCATTAGTCAGCTGCAGTCAATTGACTGATGATCCAGCAAACCAGCCCATTGGTTTATTAACCAGCCTCAAATATCCTCACAGCAATATCAGGCCAGTGCCCGCTTGACCAGACAGCTGGGTCACCTAGCCAAGTTGACGCATGAACCCAACCATCACACCAGGTCATGTGGTAATCCTATACTTAACTTTCTGAGGAATCTGCATACTGTTTCCACAGTGGCTGGCTGCACCATTTTACACTCCCACTAATAGTCCTTCCCAGCACTTATCATTTTCTTGTTTTTGAGTAATAGCCGTTCTAGTGGGTGTGAAATATCTTATTTGCATTTCCTCGATAGAAGAATGATCATCTCCACTGTATCATTTAAGGATTGAAGGAAAACCCAAGCCAACCCAGCTTAAAACAAATTAAAAGGTGGGAAGATAATTTATTGGTTCACATAACTAAAAGCTTGGCAACGGTGTGGACTTCAGGTAGGGTTTGCTCCAGAGACTCAAACAATGCCTTTAGGTTTGATAGTCCAAGATTTTCTCATTGTTGGTAGGGCAGCCAAGTTTAGCAAGCAAAAATGCAGGATGCCCAGGTAAATTTCAATTTCAGATAGATCACAAATACTTTCTTTAGTTTACATACATTCCACCATTGCCCCAAACTGTCCTAAAACTGAATTAAAATTCAAATTTACATGGCATTCTGTATTTTAACCAGCAGCCCTAGTCTCTGGCCCAATTTGGGGATGGGCCTGCTCTTTAACTTGGTGCTTCTCATGGGAGCAAAGTGACAGGTGCAGTGACAGACACGGCATCCTCAGGCCCAGGTTCCAAAGGAAGAGCAGGAAGAGAGCAGACCCCCCGTGGGGGCCCCTGTGGGAGAGAGAAGGCACACCCCTTTCCCAAAAGCCCATAGATGTTTGCCTATCCTGTTGGCTTAGGTCTGATTATATGACTGTCCCTGAGCTGACTCTGCTGTCTTGGGCTGGGGTGTGCTGATTGGCTGGCTCCAATTGCCCCTCCACCCCACCTCTCCCAACTGCCTGGCTGAGAGACAATTCCCCAAGGTGCGGTGGGGCTCTACAGGCATGGCCAGGGTAGAGGCTGGGGTGGGGGACCAATTTCTATCCATTAATAAAATACTGGGCATTGGATGTGCAAAAATCCCAGCTACACTTTTTACAAATGCTGCCCCCAATGATGATATTAATTATGATTATTTATTGAATGTTTGTCTCCCGCAGGCAGAGGTCTGGGCACTTTGTGTGAATTTGCACAGTCCGATGAGAAGACCCAGTATTTTCACCATGCAGGGTGCGTTCTAAGCTGCTTACACACATGAACCCGGCTGGTCCCCCAGCAACCCTGTGAGGCGGAGTTGGCACTGTCCCCTTGTTCAGATGAAGCAAGTAAGTCACTCGCCCCAGGCCTGGTGGCTGGATCCACACCCGTGCCCCCTGCCACACAGCCCGGGGAGGGTCTCACCAGTGGACCCTGGAATCTGAAGGAGGCGGCCGTGCGGCTCTTTCACGCTCTCCATGGATCTGGCCCCCTCTTTCGTGGCCTCCCCTTTGATCCCTTTGTCGTCTTCCTGCTCTTGACCTCTGACCAAGCCGTCATTCACTCCAGACCCCCAGTCTTCCTTGACACAGCTGAGCAACCAGGCTGGGCGGGGGGCTCCAAGGGAAGGGGTGAGGGTGTGTGCTCACACGGAGGTACAGAGTATCCGAGGGGGACTCTGGAGGGCCAGGAATGGAGACAGCAACGCTGAGCCAAAGCCACTCCAGGGTTGCTGCACGAGGCCACTGTCCTGGTGATGGAAGCCCATCTTGGCCACAGACACCTCCCTTTGAGCAGGGGGCTATGTCACAGTGTCATCCTCAGCTCTCCTCCTGGTGCTGCATCTTACTGGGACTCGTTGGCTTCCCGCTCCGCCTTGCACTAGCTGATGAGTGTCGTCAGGGTGGGACGCGGTGAGTGTGTGGGTCGCCGCTGCAGCCCTAGGGCCCCGAAGCAGAGGCTGCCACCTCATCCGTGCAGAACACAGCGTGGGCTGTCGTCTTCCTCCCAGGCAACATCTCGCCCAGGTCCTGGCCCTTTCTGTCTCGGCTCCTGGTGGAGAGCCCAGCATGCCGCACACTCAGCGGATGTTTGCAACATGAAAGAAAGAAAAAGGAAAGAAAACAAGAAGAAAAGACAAGATGAGACAAGAATAGAAAAAAAAAGGACCCACTGTCAGAGGGGCAAAGGGTGCGAGCAGCAATGTGAGCAGAGGAGGCTGCCCTGGAGTTCGGGGGTCCCTGGGAGGTGGTGTTGGCAGACTGAACCCCCACAGCCGACACGCCCTGTGGTCTGCCCGGCCCAGGGTGGCCCCTGTCTCTGAGACTTGCCCTTCTCCCTGTGGACGCTGGAAGCCATGTTTATATCACGTGATCCGCACCTATGGCCTCTGTGGATTGGACCAGAGGCGGCCTGGGGGTTACCCAAGGACCCCAAGTTCCACCCAACAAATGCCCCTTTTCTCCTACACCAAGGAGGAATGCCAAGAGGGGCTTGGTCAAGGCCAGGGGCCAAGGCGGCGTTTGGTGGCCGAGAGGGACGGGTGACTCCTTACGTCGTGTACTCGGGAAGCAGCTGGCCTGAGAGTCAGCCCACCACTTGCTGAGGGGCTTCACACCGGCCCTGAGGAGTGGATCGCACCCCAAGAGACCCCAGGCTGCCCACCGGAGGATGTGGAAGGCTGGCTCCCTCCATCCTGACACCCAGTGTCCCACCAGGGGTCGGGAGGTGGGCTGTGGACACAGAGACAGTGGTTCAAATCCCCGCCCCAACTGCACCAGAATTTCCAGCTGGGGCAGGTCCGACTGAACCTTCTGAGCTCACAGTTCTCCCCTGTGAAGGGGAAGCTGAGGGGTGAAGGTCCACGTCTCTGGGACTAGAGTACCCGGTTCAAGCCCCGGGACTGCTCCTTCCTAGCTGTGCAACCCTGGGCCACTTACCCGGCCCCCACGTGCTTCGTTTGCTCATGGACTGCTAGATGAATTCAATTATGAAAGGTGCTTGGAGCTGCATTGGCTCACATCAAGTGCTCAATTAATTATAGCTGTTGCCATCAGTTAGGTGCGGTAACTGCGGGGATACGTAGCAGCCAGATTCCAGCGGCCTGACACGGGAGAGGTTTGCTTCTCACTCACAGTAAGCTCACTGCAGGCAGGCAGTGGGGAGGGGGCCCGGCAGCCCGCAGTCCTTCTGGAACCCAGGCTCCTTCCTGCTCGTGGCTCCCTGGGGTCCTCAGAGCCCTACCCAGGGTCCTTGCAGAGGAGGGAAGGGACGGGCTTGAGGGCTGGGGGCGGAGGCCGGGTGTCCTACGGGCAGCCACACTCACTGCCACCCTCAAGCCATGCTGACTGCGAGGGACGCCGGGACACAGGGGCTCGGCGTGCCCGGGGAGGGTGGCCGGGCTCCTGGAAGGCAGCCGGACCCTGCTCGGTTACTGAGATTGTCAGTCACGGCCCACGGTCTCTGGGAGAAGTGCAAGATGATGGACGTTATCGTCACTTCAAAACTGACTTTGAGATCCCTAAACGCCCTGGTGTCCAGGGACCTCACAGAACACCACGGGTCGTCCGTCTGGCGAGTAGGAGAGGCATTTTCTTCTCGGGCAGTGTGTCCATGTCACCAACCACCTCTTCCAAATCCCTTAATCTTATTATTCCTTAGTGGGAAGGATCCAAACATTCTTTTCGTATTAAGAAAGAAAGCAAACACTGACCCGTTTCCGCAATGGCTTTCTTTTTTCACCCTTGAATTTCCCGTTGGTTTATTCCCTGTCGAGGGGGGAACAAGATGCTGCCCTGCGTGGACGGGCAGTTAAAGCAACCCTCAGATCATCCCTGAGTTCCGGCTTCTGGCTGAGCCGCAGCCGGCCCGCCTGGCAGAGCACAAGTGGCCTGATTCACAGCCCACATCTGCAGCCCGAGAAGCTTCCCTGCGCCCCCCTCAGCCCCCTCCCAAGGGCTGGGCCTGCTGAGGGAGGGCAGGATGGAACTTTCCAGAACCTGGTTGTGCACCTGGATTGACAGGCACTTGTTAAAATACAGATCTCCAGGCCCCACCCCCGGTCCCCTGACTCTGACTTGGCCAGGAGAGCCCAGGAATCGAGGTTTTTGGCGGATGCCATGGGAGATGCTGGCACAGCTTGCCCGAGGCCTGGCTGCAGGGGACGGCGAGGCAGGGCAGAGTCACCCTGGTTGCTGGGAAGCTGGCAGTAGGGCAGGGAAGATGAGACAGGGACACAAATCACCACCAGACCCAGCCTGCTGGGTGTGTGGGCGTCAGGTCTTGGTGGTTTACAGATGGGGAAACTGAGGACTCTGCCCATAAGTGGCTGACTGGGGTTTGAGGCCAGAAGAACCTGCAGACTCATCTCTTGGACACAGAATATGGACTATAAGGATTTGCAGCATCACTTTGCCAGAGGTTGCTGGAGTGTGGCTGCCCAAGCCCATCTGGTTCCTTCTGACCATCAGGGTCATTTGGCTGAAAAACAGAGCTTCTGATGTCACAGGGGCTGACGGTGCTGGACGGACAGCTGTGGGCCCTCTCCCCTCACCTGCTGGCTGCTTCCATGGCATCTAGGAGCTGGGTGACCCCTTGCAGCAACCTGTCCCCCAGGTGCCCCACTGACTCCCACATACACTCTCGCCCCATCCTGGCTGCAGAACAGAGCAGGGGGTTGCCACGGGAAGACCACCAGACGGGGAGCAAGGGCGCATCCGACTGCACCTTTCCTGGAGGAGAGAAGGCTGCTTTCCTTCAGACCCAGACTCCACAGCTGCTGACCCCCAGGTGTGCGTCAGGGACAGGAAACCACAAATGCATCTCAGATAAGGAGGATGGATGGAGGCAAGTGGGTGGCTGCACGCTGCAAGCTGGGGCCGCAGCTCTCCCCTCCCCTCCTGTCCGGTCCAGCCCCAGGAGGGGGCACATATGCCAGTAATTTGGCCTTTTGTAAATGACCACGTGTGGACTTTGCTTGAAAGCCCTGGCAGAGTGGACTGCCACGGGCTCCGGTTCTCCTGCAGACCAACTTCCTCCCCAAACAGCCCTCTGGGGCCGGGCAGTGATGCTTTTCTTTATGTGGAGCGATTATCTTCCCACTGGATAGTGGATTCAAACTTCAACCCAAGCCGATCTGTGTTCCCGGGGAGAACAAAGCCAGATGCTCATGTCCAAAGGGGCAACTGGCCCCCCTCCTTCCCATCCCACGGGAACTGTGACTCTGCCTCTCTCCCCCACCCCTCATCTCCCTTCCAGAATCCTTGTCCTGGGAGCTTCTTAATCCCCCATCCCTGGGCTGGGCAGGACACCACAGCTGCCCCCCTTCCTGTTTGGCCATGTCCTCCTGTGTTTTAGGACTGGGAGATGTGGAGAGAGATTGACAGCTTCCTGGTG
Organism: Choloepus didactylus; assembly: GCF_015220235.1. Taxonomy (NCBI): domain Eukaryota; kingdom Metazoa; phylum Chordata; class Mammalia; order Pilosa; family Megalonychidae; genus Choloepus; species Choloepus didactylus. Next base: position 5,569,075 of record NC_051312.1, read on the forward strand.
CCCGGAGCAGGAGGGATTTCAGGGGTTCCAGAGTGGGAGCGTCTTCCCGCCTGCCCTTGCAGCTCGATGGGCCCGGGTTCTGGCCGTCGTGCGGAGCGGCTCCCCCGCTGGAGGCAGGAGGAAGCCATTTATCATCGCGCAGAAGGATCTGGCCACCGGCGTGTTTATCTGGGGGAAGGAAATGAACGCTTTTCATCTCCTCGAAGCGGCGTCGGGCCCATCCGCCGTGGGATCCGCCAGCCGGGGGAGCTTTAAATAATGTGTCGCGCGTTTGCCAAACCTGTTTTGTGTCACCTGTGACGCGCTCGCACATCGCTCCCCGTTGTCGACTTTATGGCTACTTCTGCCTTTGGATAAACTCTGTCAGAAAGATATTTCTTGTCAGAGCCAAGTTTAGACATCTGTCCCAGCAACACGGGCTGGCTAGGAGAGGCCCTGTCCCCAGGCCGGTGCGTCCAGAGCTGGCCATGGGGCACATGTGGGGACTGCTGGGGAGGCTGGCTGCATCTGGGGGGTGGGGTCGCTGTCTTGCAGGCTCAGGGACAGGTAGTGAAAAATCCCTGTGCGCAACTGGCATGGAGATTCCTGGAGGGTGACTCACGTGCCTAGGCGGCCTGTGTCTGCTTGGAAACTTCTGGACATCAGGGTCATTTGTGTGAGACTTGCTCCCCAATTAACAACATTGGCATTTGCAAGATGACCCTGGGGCAAGCAGCCTCCCATCTACCCATCTATCTATCCATCCATCCATCCATCATCCACCCACCTTCCTGTCCGACTCACCATCCATCCATCCATCCCTCCATCTACCTACCCAACCATACATCTCTCTATCCAATCATCCGTCTGTCCATCCATTCCATCCATCCTGCCATCTCTCCATCCATCCTTCCACCTGTACACCCACCCACCTATCCACCCACCCCTCCATCCATCCACCCACTGATGCTTCCCTGTGTCCATCCACCCATCTGTCCATCCATCTGTTCACTCACCATCCCATCTGTTTGTCCATCCATCCATCCATCCATCCGTCCCTCCATCCAACTGTCCCTTCATCCATCCACTCATCCAACCACCCACCCACGCTTCCCTCCATCCATTCACTCACGCTTGCCTCCATCCATCCATCCACCCATCCATCCATGCATTTATCCATTAGGTATTTATTGCATACCTACCATATGCCAAGACCTGTGATAGATGCCATAGACTCAGTGATGACAAGGAGAAACCCTGCCCTCAGTGGAGTATATAGAATGGGGAGGAAGGCGGACTACGAACAATTTTTGGTCTGGTACAAGGAAGAGGGACAAGCAGAGGGAGCACGTGGCAGAATCAGGGGGTGCCTTCCTGAGGAGGAGCCATGCAGTCTGAGACGGAAGGCTGGGCCAGCACCGGCACAGCAAGGAGCAAGGGGCAGGGAGCGCTTCAGGCCCCGCCAGCCCGTCTGCAGACCGGAGGGGAGAGGGAGGATGGAGGCTCAGAGGGGCCGAGAGCTGCTCCAGGCCGCCGGAGCAGAGCTCTGAGGCTCAGATGCTAAGGCACGAGGCTGGGGTGGGGGGCCTTTGGATGGGAGCTGCACGGGATCCCCACCCCTCCCACCCCTCCCAGTGGAGGTCCTCTGCGGGACACTGATTACGTGCTTCAACTTGGCGGGCCTGGGCTGGGGGACCTGATCAGCCCCTGGGGAGGGTGGTGGGCACGGGCGACAGCGCCCTCCGCAGCCCCCCAGGCCTGGGAAAGTGAGGCCGGAGGCAGGCCCCATTTCCTCACCCAAAATAACACTGTTAGGGGAGGCTTGCCGGAGGGAACCGCCTTTTCCCCACCCCCTTATCTTGCCCGGACACTCCCCGTTGCCAGTGCAACTCCCATTACCACCAGTGCGCATACATTGTTGCCAGACACCGTTACCGGAGCAACTCTCGCCCCTTTTCAATCAACCTCTGCGCCCTCTCAGAACCAATCCAAGCCTTTAACCTCTACAGCTACCCCGCCCTCTAAACGCCCGATATAAGCTTGTACTCTCCCCTAATAAACTCTCTTGGCTTCTTCACCCTAAAAGAACCGTGTCCCGCCTGTTCCTTTCTCGCCGCCCTCCATACTTTGCACGCCTACGCCGGGGACCGGGCCCAGTCCCCCGCCTCGCCCTCGCCTCCGGGAAAGAGCCCCCGCCGCCGGTACCCTCCAAGCAATCCTGAGAGCCTAGGATTTGGCAACCGGCTGCCACCTCCCCCCCCCAGACGAGTCAACTGCGACCGCGGTCCTCGCCCACTCTGGGGCAGGATCTGGGGCTGCGGGCAAAGGGAAGGGAGGGACAGCTGCAGGGGCCTGGCGAGAAGGGATGGTGGCAGGAGGAGCATCTAGCTCACCTTTCACAGGTGACTCGGGCCCCTCCCTCCAGGTGTCCACGTGGAGCAGGTGAGCAGGCGTGGGATCCACGGGCCTGGGGAGGCTCGGGGGGAGACAGCTATTTGGGGCTTGTGCATGTATGACTGTATTAACACCAGGGAACGCTGGGACCCCCTGGCCAGTGCGCACTGGAGAGGAGGGGGTTCTGAGGCCAGGGCTGTGGCAGAGAAAGAGGGAACCAGCGAGGAAGTCTGGGCAGGGGTGTCCTGAGGTCCACCCCACCCCCCAACCCACCAGGGCAGTCAGCAAAGCCCTGCAGCTCGTGGAGCCCCGGTGTCCTCAGTAGTAAAGGGGATTAATTAATCAATCTGTAATTAGCCTGTAATGAATTACTCTGCAATCAGTTCATCAGCCTGTAAATAATTAACGCACCCCACCAGTGCAGTGGGAGGTGGGGCCACACGTGTGGCCAGGCGTGAGGTCAGGGCGTGGGGTCAGCACGTGTGATGCCGAGAGAGGACCAGGGATAACACTGTGACTCTTTCTGGGCCATGGAGGGGCCCCAGGAGCCACCTCTGCCTCCACCTTCTACCAGGCAAGACTCCCTGGGGGCGGGGAGCCTCCCCAGGACCGAGTCACCCCAAGATGTGAAGGTGAAGCAAACGCACTGATAGTGGCTGCCACAAAGCCAGGAGGTGCCAGGCCTGGGGCGGGGTGAGGGGCTGCCTCGGGTCACCCCACCCGTGGAGTCCAGGGGTTCACAGCGAGAGGAAAAGGGGACCCCAGAGGCTCTGAGGGGACTGGCCTGAAATACCCGGAGGCAATGGAGGGGGAGAGAGAGAGAGAAGGAGAGAGGAAAGGAGAGAGGAAGGGGCAGGGAGAGCCCGGGAAGACCCCAACAGCCAAAAGAGGGGCCTGGGGGAGGGAGGGTGGGAGAGAAGAAGGAAAGAGACAGAGAGGGCTGTGTCCCCCCTCTCCCAGCCTGGAGCCCGGATGTCTGGACACAGGAGAACCAGGCACCTGAGGGGGCCACTCCCGACGGCCGGGGCCTGGGGCTGTCCTCAGCGAGTGGGGCCCCACCTATCTCCTCCAAACCCACCGCCAGCCTCCCCTCCCCGCTTCTTTCTCTGGTCCCCACCCCAGGTTCGGCTCCACCCTGTTTCCCCAGCGCTTCCGGCTCACCCTCATTTGGAGGTGTCCTCCCCTACCCTGACCCTCAGCTCATCTTCTCCCTTCTCTGGAAGCTTCCTCGCCCCTCCTCACCCCCCACCGAGCCCCCACTGTTCCCTGTCCCTCACCTGGAGCCCCCCGGCCGCCCGCTGGGCCCCTCCGGGCCGGTCATGGGAGCCTCCCAACTGGCTTTGTCAAGTTCAGGGTCCCCATTGTGCCTGGACTCCTGAGCACTTTGTGGGTACCGGGTGAGCTCGTGCCCGCTAGACCCAAACCCCAGCAAAGGAAAGCTCGGCACAGCTCCGAGCACACGGCAGGGACCTGGGCAATCAGAGGGGCCCCTTGGCCGCCGCCCCCAGCGCGACCGTCGGCTCCATGCGGATGTGGGGGTGTCGCAGCAAGGGCGTAAGGATTGCCTCGGCCAGGAAGGCAGGGGCTCTCCAAGACCTGCCAGCACCCCGCGTGCTCCGGGCAGGCCGGGGACCCCAGGCAGGGCGATGTTCCCTGTCGGAATAGGAGGTTGGGGTTTACTGCCCGCCGTTTCATTTGACAGACGACTTCCCGGAAGCAAGGCGACTCCACCGGGAGGACTCGCTTGCCTGGGAGGCAGATGGAGAGGCTGGGGAGCCTCCAAGGGCCGGGGGCTCGGGGAGCAAGCCGGCTTGGGGGGCGGCTGGAGCCCGCCTGGGCAGGCCGGTCGGAGGACGCCTGGAGCCCCTCGGCACCAGCCGCAGTCATCAGACGCCCCATGGGGTGGGCAGCATGGAGGTGCAGTGGGGGACGCCCCAGGGAACCCACTGGGCAGAGAGCCTTGGTATTGGGGAGCTATGGGTGGGCTGGGCAGAGAGGGGCAGCTTCAGGGCTGTGCTCGGAGAGCAGGAACACCCCGTTCCGCTTCAGGCTCTCAGGGCATCATGGGGTTCAAAGATGGGGTCCCTCTCTGTGTCCACCCGCATGCTTCCTTGCAGATTTAAGGGGTGGGCTCCCCACACTCCTGAGGCTAAAGCCCTAACACCCTGTTAGCATGGCAAGGGCCCCTCCCAAGAACTGCAACTCTGTGTTCCCCTGATGCCTGCTCACCCCAAGACCCCGGGCAGCTGGATCCCAGTGGCCAGGACCCCAGTGTTTGTGGGGTTTCTTCTTGATAGCTTCCCTGAGCCAGAGGACCTGAACTCGGGCCTCAGTGGGGGCTCAGGCTGGCTCCCCGCTGAGAGATGAAGCCGACAGCTCAATGTCCACCTGGGTCCCCTGCGCCTTCCTTACTGTGTCCCAAGTTCCTGGAGACGGCTTCCCGGTTCTGCCAGGGTGCACCCCGATGGCTTTTCCAGCTCTGAGGTGCCAGGAGCATGGCCAGCCTCGCGTGGAACTGGGCCCCGAGTCACAGAGGCAGCCCGGGACCCCCCTTGGCCACTTGGTGAGGAGGGGGAGGTGACGGTGGCTGGGGCTCTGCCCCCGCACAGAGGAGGCGCGCGCTTGCTGGCGATGACCAGGTCATGAACCCCAGCCCTTCCTGATACCCTCGGCCCGGGCTCTGAGTCCTCCCCAACCCGGGATGCCAGGGCCCTGCGATCCACACACCAGTTCTCTGGGAAGAGCTGGCTTCCTGCTGCACCACCTGCTCCCAGTCCCGGCACCCGGAACCTTCCAGGAATGCGCCGGCCCACCCCTCCCAGTCCCCGGGCCAGGCCTGCCTGCCTGTCTCCTCCTCTCAAGGGGCCATGGGGGCTTGACCCTCCTGCCCCAGCCCCCAGCAGGGAACCCCCATGAGACCCCACACAGAGCCCCCCGAGGCAGCAGCCTTTCAACCCCAGCACGCTTTACTCATCTCAATGAAATCAAATCCAGCCCTGAGGCCCTAGAGCTTGGTGAGCCCCAAGAGCCGGAGAACCCCAGGAGCTGGGGGCAGAGGGGAGCTTGATCTCTCATCAGCAGATGAGAAGGGCCCTGGGCCCCCACAGTCCTGGGAACGGGGGGTGGAGAGGAGGCCCATTCCTGAGTGAGGACCTGACCCCACTGCTGCTGCCCACGGCGGGTCGTTGCTGTCACCTGCCAGCCTTCCCTGTCTGTGTACCAACAGCCGGGCCGGCCACAGGCCTGGGGTCAGCACGCGGCTGCAGTATGGCCAGCAGACAGGTCCCTGCCCTGGGACCCTGGAACAGTGCACGGATGTGTGAGTGAGGGTGTGTCTGTATATGCATGCTGTGAGCATGTACGTGCATATATAGATGAGTATGCACACATGGGAGTGAGAGTGGGTTTGTTTGCACATAGGAGTGTGCATGTGCACATGTGTGTGCAGATATGAGTGTGAGTGTCCATGTGCACACATATGTGAGTATGTGCAGAGGTGTGTAAGTGTGCATGTGCACACACATGTATGTGCAGATGTGAGTGTGTGTTAGTACACATGCATCTGTCAATGCCCATGTGAGCGGGCAACTGCAAATGTACATGTGAAGGTTTGTGCTTATGAGTGTGTTTGAGAATATGTGTATTTGTGAATGTGTTCATGTGTGCAAGTGAGTGTGACTATGTGAATGTGCATATGTGTGAGTGGATGGGAACGAGCATGGGAGGGTTGTGTGAATGCAAATATGAGTGTGTGTATGAGCATGTGGGTATCTGTGCACAAACATGTGTGCATGTGTAGGTGTGAGTGTGAATATGAGTGTGTGACAGTGTGTGTGAGTGCATGTGTGAATATGGCATGCATATGCATGTGTGTGTGTGCATGTGTAAGTGTGCATTCATGGGTGTAAGCATGCATGTGTGGTTTGTGTGCATGTGTGAGTGTGCGTGCATGTGAGCGTGCATACATGGGTGTGCATGTGCATGCACGAGCACCCCAGGAAAGGGGCGCATGGTGACGTGGAGGGCCCCTTCTGGGTCTGTGTGAGCACAGTGTGAGTGGGTGTGCAAGAGGAGCTGGCCAAGGAGGCCGAGGTGGAGGCCGGGGAGGGGTGGCAGGCAAGGCTGCAGCGATCGGGGAGCGGAGGGGACAGAGATTGCCCGTGGCCCCGCAGTGCTGCCCGCCGTCCCTCCCCCAGGCCAGCTCGGCTTGGGGAGCCCACCTCTTCTTAGGGTTGAAATGACAGGAAGCGGGGTCTGGGAAGGGCCAGGCAGCCTTTCGCCCCCGGCAGCGAGTGTCCCCAGCTGAGACCCAGCGGAGAGCGATGCTGCCCCCTGGTGGCGCGAGGACCCTGCGGCGCGCAGTCGGGGCCCAGCTCTGTGGCCTTGCTGACGGGGTGATGGTCGGTCGTTTCAATTTTCCATCGCCAACTTTACCAAAACATTCCCGGAGGTGGAAAGAGAAGGCACGTTAGACACGAGACTTTCCAGGGAGGCTTCATGGCCCAGAGCCTGTTGCTTGGTGGATGGGGGTAAGGGGGGTTGCTTGTCCTGGTTGGGGGACACGTTCGCCTTTCACCCCAACACCTTCTTTCTAGGCAGGAACTAGAAGTGCTGACAGAGCCCAGATTCAGAGCCAGCTCTCTCCGCCTGCCCCCACGGCCCGGGGGCTCCCACACTGGTTCTCACCTCCTTTTACAGAGTGGGGACCAGGACGTGGGGTGGAGTGGCCGTCCCAAGTACCCAGAGACGGAGGCCACGGGGGTCTGAGACAGCACAGACATCCTCGTGGGGTGGGGCTGGGGGCACGCTGCATCCCAGAGAGGCTCCCTGCCAAGCCCACACCTTGGCCTCCCCGCGCCTCTGTTTCCCCTGGGAGGTGGGATGACCCCCCTCACCTTCCCGGCAGAGCTGGTGACAATGTCACGAGTCCTCAGGTGGGGAAAGTCCCCAGGATGCCACCAGCGTCGTTATGGTAAGTGAACTGAGCACCGACTGTGTGCGAGGTCTGAAGAAGACGGAATGGCCCCCACGACGTCCACGTGCTAATTCCCAGATCCTGGGAACACGGGACCTTACGTATCAAGGGGCACTGGGCAGAGGTGATAAAGCACTGGATCTGGAGGAGGGGAGTTGTCCTGGACTACCCGAGAGGGCCTTAGAGGAGGGAGGGGAGGGTCGGAGTCAGAAGGCAACGTGCTGACGGAGGTGGAGGTTGGAGAGAGGCCGTGGCCAGCTGGAGGGGGCCACGAGCCAAGGGAAGCAGGAGGCCTCTAGAAGCTGGAGAAGGCCACAATGTGGATTCTGCCCCAGAACCTCTAGAAGGGACACAGCCCTGCCTGCCTCTTTGGTCCAGTAAGATTTCCAGCCTCCAGAACTCTAAGAGAATAAACTTGTGCTGTTTTAAGCCACTGCATTTGTGGTAATTTGTTACCATAGTAATAGGACACGAATACAGGGCTCCATTCTAGGAATTGATTTCAAGCCTTTGAAAGAGGTCACTTGGGATTGTTTTTGTGCCACTTGTATCATCCCAATTCTTGTTGGGAACAGGGAGCTCCAGCCCCACTCTGCCTAGACCCCACAGCTGGGGTGAGGAGGGGAGGGGGCCGGCCCGAGGCAGCTGGACACCCTTGCTGAGGAAGCTGAAGGAGCTGCCTTCCTCTTGGGGGGACGAGGCAGCTGTGCCCACTGCACGTCGGCCTGGATGCCCGAGGGGGGCAGTGGGGGCAGGGGCCGGAGCCCCCAAAGAGCTCTCACTCAGGCCACACTGTGGCCTGCCCTGCCGCTCTCTGCCAGAGCTGCCAAGAGTGACTCCGCAGGAAATAATAGAACATCCTCTTTGGATGTGTTTCATCCTATTTTTATACTGCCCTTTATTTTCCCATAACTTTTTGGATGCTTGAGCATCCGAGGTGGAAGGAGCCCAGAGGTCTGCCTGAAATGATGGCTCAGGCGCAGCCTGGCCCCGTGTGCTTGCCCTGCACGCAGCTCACCACACCCAACCTGCACAGCCACCTGGGCACGGGAGACCCTTTCTCCCACTCCACAGGGAGCCACCCAGGCTCCCGGAGCAGAAGTGGCTTGGCCACTGGCAGGGGCTGTCTGCAAACCCAGGACACCTGGAGCCAGGGTGGGGTTTTGCTTTTTTTCCCATGACATCATGCTGAACCCTGACCCCCAGAGGTGAATTTGGTTTGCAGAGAGGGCCACACTGGCCTTGGCAGGAACTCCTGTGGGCAGGCATCCCCCAGCCCTTGGGGTCATCTCTTCAGCTGGAGATGGCACTGTGCATTACTTAGGGAACGCGGCTTGTGTGGGGACCAGTTGGTCACGATGTGCGCACGTGGGACGCACACCCCTTATGTGGGAGAAGCAGGACAAGCGCAATGGGGGACACCAGGAGCCTGGGAACTGGGCTGCGGTTTAACCCACCGTGTGCCGGGCCCTGGAGATGGAGCAGAAGTAGCCGCAGCCCCTCGCTTTACTGGAGGGGATGACAGGGGTGTGTGTGTGACAAACACCCACACAAGGTGACTGCAAAGAGCAGGCACAGCTGGAAAGCGACTAAAGGTGGGGGCATCACAGAGACTGACGGCTGAGGTGAGGGTGATGCTAGATGGGTTGTAGTCAGAGCATGTGATGTGGAACCCAAGATGGAAAGCAAGGAAGGAGCCGGCTGTAGGGAACAGCATTCAGGCAGATGGAACAGCATGTAAAAAGCCCCTGCAGTGGGAAAGGACCTGGCACACCTGAGGAACATCCGGAGTCTGTGTGGTGCGGGGCTGGAAGGCGTGGAGAGGGAGTCGAGGCAATGGCCGTGGCCATGGGGTCTCTGGGAAGTTTAGAGCGGTCGGCCATCCTGATGCATACAACCTTTTCCTCTGACCTTGCAAAAGTAGGTTTATCACTGCAAACCCCATCTTTGATATTGAAATTCCTTCAAGGAAAATATGATTTGCTCTTCAAATCTGACCTTCTCCATCCACTTGCCTCTTTTTTTCCCACCAAAATAAGTTGGTTAAAGAGTGCAATTTTTGATAACACAAGATTTCTTTAAGACGCAGCTCTTCTGCATGAGCTGAACGGAGAATGCTTGTAAGTCTTCATACAGCCCTGACGGCCTCCTGCTCCTCTGACCAGCCCCCTAGGGTGGCCCCAGCCCCCTAGTGTGGCCCCAGCCCCCTACTCCCATCGCCCCTCGGGTTCCCAAAGGGGAGGCGCTGCTCCGTGCTGGATGCCCCCATCCCCAACCATCGCCAATCCAAGCCAGGAGTCTGCACTGAGCACTTTCCTGACTGGGGATAAGACGAAGGGATGACAGCACAGAGTGGGAAAGTTCCAATTTAGCCTCAGATGCCACCGTCCCTAGAGCTCACCGCAGCCCTCGCTCACAGATGCTCGGCACGTTGCAGGCCCAGGTCCAAGCTTGCTACCTGTCTCACCTCACTAACCCTCACGGCAGCCATGGCCTTGGGCCTGGTTTTTTACAGGTGAGGAAAACGAGGCACAGAGAGATAAGGAACGTGGCTGGAAGGCCTGCAGCTGGGTGGGTGCCCAGCAGTCTGGGTGGAGGGCCATGTTCCCTGCCATCACTCTCTGCTTTCGGATGCGGAGATGGTGCCCAGCATTGGGCTTGTGGCCAGCCTCACCTGCCCAGGGGCCCCGCCAGCCACCTGCCTGCTCCCCACCTCCCTCCCATCCTCCCAGGCTGGGCCACCCGCCCCTGTCTCGCTTCTGCCCACGTTCCCATCTGTTGCAGGTGCAGCAGCTTGGTCCTGGAAATCTCAGTGCCGCCAGGCTGGGGAAGCAACAGCAATGAATGTCTGGCTGGCACATAGTTTTCTCCTTTGCGTTGCCCCCTTCCTCCCCGGGGCTAAGCCACCTGAGGACAGAGTCCGGCCTGTCCCTCTGGCCACTACCTTCCCAGCACCTAGCACAGCCCTGGCACGGTAGGGGCTCAGTGAGTGTTTGCTGAATGACAGGATGAATGAGTGAACACGCAAGCGTGCATCCACATGCAGACACACACACCCTGCCCTGTCATGAAATCTGACTCAGCCTCTTAGAAGAAGAAAAGTCATGGCAGGAAAGGCAGCCAGGATTAGTCCAGACAACTTCTGGGGAATGTTCGAGGCTCCATCCATCAGACTGGCCTCCTTTACCACCCCCAGCTTCCTCCAACTCCTTCCCCTTTCACCTTGGCTGCCAGGAAGCTCAGAACCAGTCTGTATAACTAAAGGCTGAAATACTCCCCTTGGGCCCTGGAGAACTTTCCATCCCTCTGGTCTTCCTCTCTCCCCCGATCCCCTCCCCTCCCCACCCCTCTTCTCCCTCCTTGCTCCTGCTCACTTTCTGACTTCCTCTTTAACTCCGGCTCTCTGTTTTAATGCCTGCCCCCTCCACACCTGTCCAAGAAGGAAAGGCATTGTCAGGAAGCTATCCTGACACTGTCGGGGAGCAGGAGGGGACAGAGGTGGGTCCGGGAAGGTGAGAGGCCCCACCCTGCCCCCACCTGTGGGTCGGTCCTTGGCACCTTGGCTGCCCGCCTGGGCCTCCCGTACCCCGAGGAGCCAGCTCCAGGGACGGCCAGATAAGATCTCCCTGATAAGGGATCCATTGACCCCGAAAGTGGAAGGAAAAAAGCAGGGCCTTGAGCTTTAACTGCTCTCCTGGCATCAGACTCACATGGGAATAAAAATACCAGGTATGGGTGGGTGTGGGGCTGGAGAGACTTCCTGGCCTGGCACCGCCCATGGCTGACGAGCAGCAGGAAATTCAAGCCTATCCCCACCCAGTGTAGGGGCAGCCTTGAGGTCAGTGGGCCTGCTTTTGAGTGCCCATCCCTCCTCTCCACAGCTCCCCTGCCTCAGTTTCTTCCTTCATAAAACAGAGCTGCCAAGGAGCCCCACCATGCGGGTGGGCGGGGGATCAGGTGAGAGGGTCCATGGCAGGTGCCTTGTAAACTGTAGAGTGCTGTGCCCCTGCTGAGGCCCGGGCTTGCTCTCTCCAAGGCTTCTCTGCTCGGAACCAGCTTCCCCTAGAGTTGTCACCCCCAGTAAAGCTGCCGACTGCTGTGTGTGACCTGATGGACCCCAGAGCTCTCAGCTCATGGGCCCCAGCCATTCTCAGTCTGTCATGTTGTTCCCAAAGAGGGGCTTGCAGGGCCAGTCTGCATGGCTGGGCCCACCTTGGATGCTGGAAGCCCCCAGCTGTGGCTGGGGCCAGTGACCACGGTGAGGCAAATGTGCTATCCATCCTCACCCCAGCCCCCGAGGCTCCCAGGGGCCTGCCCGGCACCCAGGCACTGCTCCATCCAAGTGGGCTGGCCACAAGGTGGGACCCCAGCCCTCGGACCCCAGGTCCGAGGAGATGCTACAAGTGTCTGTTGCCAGGGTTCAGCCACAAAGGCTCCAACTCAGCAGGTGTGGTGGGGGCTGGGGGCTGCACCTGGCTCAGGGCAGGTGGGCAAACAGTTTGCCCCTCAAATGGATGACATGGTCCCCACCATATCCCCTGGGGAGACCCTGACCCCAGAGAGAGAGGCTCTTGGGGCAGCACCACCCCACGAGACCCAAAGAATCCTTTGACGGCCCCTTGGTGGGTGAGTGGGCCTCAAGGTGACCCCAATAAACAGCCACGTGCCCCATGCCCAGGATTCCGGGTGCCTGGCTGGGTGGGGGCCCCTAGGGCGTGGCGCCTGGGTCTGAGGCCCTGCTGGGGCCGACCCTGCAGCTGGGGGCTCATGTCGCACCTCCTGGGCTGCCCTCCAGGGGGCAGCACCTGCTCAGGGCGCCGCCGGGTCTCCTTGCTCCAGGTCTGGAATCTCCGGGCCTCTGGCCTCCCAAGGGGCGCGGGGAGGGGGGGGGGGTGGTCCTCTCCCCACCCCCAGGGGGGCTCAGCGGGGGGGTCTCCCAGCCGGCCTCTGGAGGCCTGGGTCCGCTGGGCGGCGGCTCCCTCGGCCTGGGCCAGCCACCGAGCCCCTGGCCCGTCTTGGCAGCCTGAAGCAGCAGGTGGGCAGCAGGCGGGGGGTGGGCCCTGGACTAGGCTCAGAAGACCAGGGTTCGAGTCCAGCCGCTGCCAAGTTCCACCCAGAAGCTCCCTGTGCCTCGTTTTCCTCCCCTGTCCACCGGGGATTGTTCCACCTGTTGTGTTTACCTCCTGGCAGGGGTCAGGCAGTGGGGTGGGGCAAAGACCACGGGACACCCCAAGTCAGCTGGAGGGGTCCCTTCCAAGCCAGGTGGCCCCAGATCTGGGGTCTCCCCCAAGGGCCCATTGGAGGGTCTGGTTTGGGGCTTCAGGGTGGCAGAGGCACAGCTGGGAGCCAGATGGGCCCTCCAGCCGAAGGGGCCACCCAGAGGGGCCGAGTGGGGCCCTTCTCACTCTCTGGGGGGTTGTCATCACTGACAGAAGTGATGTCTGAAGTGAGGCGGTCACCTCCCCTGGGGCCAATGTAGGTAGATGAGGGAGGCCTGCCGTGTGGCATGTGTGGTAGTGAGCTCCCCGTGTGTTGGCAGCCAGTTCCCCTCCACAGGGGAATGAGCTCCCCGTCCATGTGGGAGGGAGGGAGCTTCCAGTGTGGGCAGCAGATCACAGCTCACAAAGACTCCTCACCCTCTGTCTCACTCACTCCTCACCCAGCTCCGTGAGGAAGCCAGTGTGCTCTCCGGGGTCACAGAGAGGACAAGACGCAGAGCTCCACATTTCTGTGATGTCACAGCCGCCTCCCCTGTGACCTGCCTTTGCCTCAGTTTCCTGTGTCAGACCTCACTGGTGTCTCAGGAGTTGGGGGTGCTGCCCTCCAGCAAGGCCTCCGTCTTCAGTGTGGCACTACCCTGCTCTAGAACCCACGGTGGCTCCCATGTGCCCACTCATAAACAGCTCCATGTAGAGACTGCATCGGTGTCTCCCACTGCTCCAAGCCTTCTCCTGGGGCAGGGCAGGGGCTGTGACTACATTTCGTCCCCCTGTCCTGAGTCCATAGCACCCAACAAACAGGAGATATTCAGTGAAGGCAGCTAGGTGGGGTGGGGGTCTCGGGGCAGTGACCTGGAGTGAGGAACACCAGGCCAGGGGGGCGAGGCCCACAGGAGCCGCCCCCACTCAGGCCCTCGCACACTGGCCCCGCGTCTGCCTGGGGGGTGTGTGCTGGGCCCCAGCTCTCCACGGAGAGGGCTCCTTCGTCAGGCATTTACTGAGTGCCACCTGAGGGTGACGGAGCCGGGTCGGCCGGCACACGGGCTGGGGGAATGAAGCGCCCCCCGGCTCCCCGGGCTGGTACACGCCACCTCCTAAATCTCCCCAGCATCTTCTCCTTGTCGCCTCTGTTCACACGGCCCGGGTCCTGGAATCTGCTCATCGCTGCTGGGGACAGGGCGGTCCCCCAGCTTGTCTGCTCCCCGGCCTGTTCGGTGTCCACGAGGGGATGGAGCAGTCCCATCCTTCGGGGCCTGGGAGGCTCCACCTGGGGGCAGGGCTGGATGGCAGGGAGCTCCCCCCAGCTTGGTACCCCCCAGCCCAGCCGGGGCTTGGAGAGCTCAGAGTTGGCCCACCTGCCCACGGGAGGCCTGGTGCATGCCCACCACTAGGGGCTGCCCGGCTGACCTGAGCCAGGGGATGCGAGGATGGGCAGCCCGGGATGGAGGTGCTGGGGCCTGTGGGGGGTTCCAGGGGGCCCAAGGGGGTCTTGCAGCTGCTCCTGGACAGGCTTCTTGCACTGCCCAGCCCAGCCCTCCTTGCCACCCTCTGCTGCCCCCCTCCTCGGTCACTTGCAGGGGTACCCCCTGAACCACTGCTACTCCTTCTCTCTGCAGCACATCCTGGCCTCCCCCAGCTATTGTCCCCTGACTCTGCTAATCCAGGGTGTGGATTTGCAGGATGTGCAGACTTGGGGTGGGGGGCACCCAGTCTGTCACACTCTGCTGGGCTGGGGGCCGGGGGCTGCTCTCCTGATCTGTCCAGTCTCCATGGGCTTGGCTCCCCTTGCCCCAGGTGGAAGGTGAGAGGAAGGAGTCCGTGGTGGGGATGGGGGCCTCTCCGGGGACAGTCAGAGACTCAGGGGACCCAGACCTGAATGGGGACTCAGAACAGACCCCCCAAAATGGAGGGTGTTCAGGAAGGGGGTGTGGGCAGGGCTGGGCACAGCCATCTGGGGACCACCTGTGAGGTGCTTTCCCTGGAGTCTGCTGTTCGCCTCGCCCCCACGGGGGTCAGCTCCGAGGGAGCCCGGCCAGCCCGGCACTTTCCACATTTCCGTGCAGATCAGTCAGCACAGGGTCCGTCCTCCGGGCTGGCACGGCCCTGCAACCCAGTGCCGGGGTCTCAGCCCTGTCTGGTGCCCCAGCAGCCGCTGCTCAGTCTGGGGTGCAACTTGCACAAGCACGAGGGGTCCCTGCTCTGGCACCACAGCCCAGGGTCCAGGGTGAGGGGCTCAGAGCTGGACCCCTGAGGAAGAGATCCCCGCTCACACATGCTCTTGCTGTGTGACCCTGGGCTGGTGGCCTAACTTCTCTGAGTTGGTGTACTCATTCAAGCTGAGACCTGAGGAGGGGAGGGTGCTCCAGGCCAAGGGGTGGGGGTGCAAAGCAGAGGCCCTTACGGGGGTCTGAGGAACCCTGAGACACTCTGGCTGGGGGTGTCTGGTGAGGGGTGGGCCCTGCAGCCCTGGAAGATGGGGGTCCTAAGGGCAAGGCACAGACACCACAGGGTGTCCAGCAGGGTAAGGTGGGCAGATTCACACTCAGAGCAGCAGGCAAGGCGAGGAGAGGCCACGAAGGTTCTGAGGGGCTGTGAGTGTCAGTGGGTCCAAGGCTCTCAGGACAGACATCCTCAGTCCCCCAGTTCCTGCTCCCCACCAGCAACCCCCTCCAGAGCTGCCAACTCCCCCCTTTCTTTCCTACCTGGGAACTTTCTTCCCAGGCCACAAGGACCACCTTCAGGCAACACGCTTGGGAGTTGGGGGTAACCCCGCTGCCTCCCCACCCTGGGGGCCACAGTCCCCAGGGCTGTCTCCGCCTTCCCTAGAGGTACCTGGGGACACGGCCCCAGTGGCCTGCAGCCCGGCCCAGCTCAGCACCCTCCCTGCTGCTGCCCCTCCTTCTCACAACCACTCCTGCCTCGAGGGGTCCCCTCCCAAGTCAACAGCTGCACCCCCATCCTCATCTCAGGCTCAGCTCTCCAGGGACTCTCTCACAGGGAGGAGTGGACAGGACAGACAGATGGAGAGGACTGGGGGCGGGGGCCAACAGGACTTGGCAATGGATTAGGGCTGGGCTGGGGGCTCCTGCCTGAGTGGATGAGACAGGTGCTGATTTCCAGGACCCCCTGCAACCTAGTCCCTCACCCCTGCCCTCAAGGGTTGGCGTCCAGGTGAGCAGCCCCGGTTGGAGCCACCTGCAGGGAATCCCATCCCTGGTCTTGGGGGTGGGGTCGGAAGGGACCCGACCTCGGGAGAAGCCCGTGCCCCACTGAAGTCCCTGTCTCAGTCCCTGTCCCCACCGGGGAACTGCCCCGTGCTCTGCCGTTGAGGCCAAGTGTCCCCACACTGTTCTGTGCCAGCTCCCTCAAGAGACAAGGGTCTTCCTTGTCTTGCTGGGGGCCCCAGGAGAGGAGGCACCTTGGGGATGTACAGCCCCTTGGAGGGGAGCAGCCACCAAGCAAGCTTGGCCAGCTCAGCCACTTGAGTGACCCCCGGCTCCTGGGTCCAGAGTGCAGGGGGATACAGGCTGTCCTTCTGGGCCACCATCCTCTCTGGTTGTCCTCTGGAGTGAGTAGGGGAGGGGGACACACCCCGAAGCCCTCCCTGGCCCCTGCAAGCTCTGTGCTGGCCCTGATGCACCCTGTGAGGAGCCCAGATGGGGGCCCAGCTGCAGCCCCTGGCAGCCCCCCACCCCTTGCCTGAGGAAGCTTTTCCTCTCCGGGCCGCATCAAGCCCCCTCTTGGTGGGGACATCTGTGGGCCTGTGTTCCCAGTGGGGGGCTGCGCCTGCCGGTTCAGAGCAGGGATATGTGGTGGGGGTGGCTGGTGCGCGGGTGGCTGGTGGGACCCCCCACCCGCTCCCAGAGGCTCAGGGCTCCTAGCTGCTGCCTCTGCTCCCGGACAGCATCCCCTTCTTCTCACCCCCACTGGGCACCTGCCTTCCCGCCGGGGCTTTCTCCTGGGCCCGGGGCCGGCTCTGCCATGCCCCAGCATCGTGATGAGGGCCAGGCCTTCATCTCGTGTGCCTCGGTTTCCTCCTCTGTTAATGGGGTTATGGGTAGTACCTCCAGCTGGGGCCGTAGCACCCACTACCTGCATTACCGCAGGTCAAGGGTTTGGAGCAGTGCACACAGTAAGTGCCTACTAATTAGTATCGTTCTTCTGGGCGGGCCGTGAGCACCTTTGAGCACCAGCCAGGCCCCCCTGGTCTCCCTGCCTCCTCCATGGGGTGGCCGCATTTTTTGGTTGAGGAGGCAGCTGCTGGGGAGACAAAGTGACTTGCCCGTGAGGATCTGTGGGACACCTGCCCAGCAGGGGCCTCTGACACCCGCAACTCGGTGGTGCCTGGGGCTGTGGGGTGGTGCCCAGGCTGAGCAGCCCAGCAGCCTGGCGAGATGCTGAATCCCCACCTGCCTCCATTCTCCACCAACGCACTTGCCCCGAGCCAGATGGAGACTCTAAAGACCTGACACCTGGGGAGACAACAGATAAAAATAATGTTACCCAGTGTCCCGGTTTGCTAATGCTGCTGTTATGCACAACACCAGAAATGGATTGGCTTCTATAGAGGGGGTTTATTTGGTTACAAAGTTACAGTCTTAAGGCCATGAAGTATCCGAGGTAAGGCATCAACAATCGGGTACCTTCACTGGAAGATGGTCAGTGGCATCTGGAAAACCTCTTTTAGCTGGGAAGACACATGGCTGGTGTCTGCTTGCTCCCAGGTGGCATTTCAAAATGGTATTCTCCAAAATTTTGCTCTTGGGGCATTTTGTCCTTTCCTAGCTGTGGCTGCTCTTTAAGATGTCTCTCTCAGTTGCTCTCTAAAATGTCCCTCTCAGTTGCTCTGAGGTCCCTCTGTTTGAGCTCTTTTTATAGGACTCCAGTGAACTAATCCAGACCCACCCTGAATGGGCGGGGCCACATTTCCATGGAAACACTGTCAAGAGGTCACACCTTAATCAAAGATGTCACTCACAGTTGGGTGGGTCACATCTCCATGGAAACACGCAATCAGAAGGTTCCAACCTAATCAACACTAATATCTTCTGCCCTCACAAGATTGCATTTAAGAATATGGCTTTTTCTGGGGAGACATAATACATGCAAACCAACGCACCCAGTAAAATCAGTTCCAGGAGCGCTCGCGGTCTACACCTTTACTTAAAAAGCATTTCTTTCTGTAGTTTTCCTTCTTGCATTCGGAAGTCTCTTGCTGCAGACTCGGCATACGGGACAAGGCGGGCCGCGAGGAGATGCCTATGAAACACTTAGCCCCTGCCAGGCATGTGGCCAGTGCTCGATAACTTTAAAGTGACTTTTAAAAAGGAAACTAAGAGTGATCTTGAAGGGGTCTGCTGTCCTCTCCGACAGGGTCTGTTGGAGATGTCTGTCATCTATTAAGGTGCTTCTTTTATCTTGGGGGAAATAAATAGAAAACCAAGCCCCAGGAGGGCATCATCAGATGTGACGCTGAGGACATTGGGGAGGAGGGCGGGGGGCCATGGAGGCCCTGGAGGCTGGCTGGAGGCCGGGGCGGGCTCACCCCAATGCACCCCACCTTGGGGGATCCCACAGAAACGGAAGGACTTCAGCAGGGTCGCAGGATCTTCCCAGTGGTTTGCATAGGGATAAACTGCTTTACCCTAAGGGGACCCCCAGTCTGCACCCATCACATCAGCCCCATTAATTACCATGCACCTCTTTACTCTCCATCACTCACCTCAGGGGTTGGCAGACCGTGGCCCGTGGGCCAGAGCTGGCTGTCGTCTGATTCCATACACCCCGTGAGCTAAGAGTGAGTTTTGCATTTAAAAAAAATTTTATCGTGGTACCATATACACAACATAAAGTTTCCCATTTTAATCACTGTCAAGTATACAATTCAGTGGTGTCAACTACCAGTAACAGCTATTTCATCACCCCAAACAGAAGCTCAGGGCCCATTGAGTATTAGTTCCCTATCCCCCATGCTTTTGCGTTTTTAAATGCTAAAAAAAAAAAAAAAAAAAAAAAAATCAAAAGGGGAAGACTTTTCATGACCCATAAAAATGATATGAAATTCACATCTCAGTGTCTGTAAATCAAGTTTTATTGGCACACTGCCAGGCCCGCTTGTTACGTATCGCCTATGGCTGCTTTCTGCTACAACAGCAAGATTGAGTAGCTGCATCAGAGAACTTGTAGCCCACAAAGTCTGAAATATTTAATAGCTGGCCTGTTAAGGAAAGAGTGTGCCAACCTCTGACCTACACTGTCACCCTAATGAGAGGCAGTGGTGGCAGGTCAGTCGAGGGTTCCATTTGGCTTATGGCGAGTTGTTCCTCTGTGTCTCTGGGTCCAATTTGCCGAGCGCTGGGGTGAGAGAGGTGCTGCACTAACCATCCCACCAGCTGGGGTGTCCTTGGGGTCAAGGGCCCGGGCTCTGGGTTCTGATTGCTGCTTGGCCCAGCTACACAGGGGCCTCATACCTCATACCTCGGTTTCCCCATCCTGCAAATGGGGATAAGATTTAAGTGTACGTAAAGTGCTTAGAATGGTGCCTGGTCCCCAGTGGGGGCTGGATCCTGGGCCCCCA
Organism: Choloepus didactylus; assembly: GCF_015220235.1. NCBI lineage: Eukaryota > Metazoa > Chordata > Mammalia > Pilosa > Megalonychidae > Choloepus > Choloepus didactylus. The sequence goes on from NC_051312.1 coordinate 5,588,219, forward strand.
CCTGCCAGCCCCCCAGTGGGCACCCCACTGCAAACTCCAAGGAGACCCAGGTGTGGCCATGCTCACCACTACCTCTGCTGCCTGTGGCCCCAGCGTCACCAGCTGTCACCCAGATGGCAGAAGATCCTGAGTGCGTCTGGCTTTGCACTGCCCGTTGGGTCCAGCTCCACACGGCAGGGAAGGAGACTCTCAAAAGCAAGTCAGATCAAGTCTCTCCTGGGCTCCAAATCCCGCAGGCTCCATCCTGCTCAAAGCCAAGTACACACCATGGCCCGTTTTGACCTGCCCTCTGCCTGCCTCTCGCCTTCCATCCCTGTCCTCCAGCCCCCTGCCCGCTTTGCCATTCTCCCACCCACCAGGTTCCAGCCTCAAGCCTGAGATCTGCAGATCTGTGGGTCTTGCTCCCCCATCTCCTTCCTGTCTTGACTCAAATCTCAAATGTCACCTGCTGGTCAGACCTTCCTGGCCACACACGACCAAAAATTGAGGCTCCAGCCCCACTTCCGAGCCCCCTCCCATTCCCCGCTGAGTTTTCCCCTTTAGCTCTCATCTCCATATCATAACCCATATATTGTACTTATTAGTCCTGTTTGTCGTCTTTTTGCTCCCTCGAGAGTGTAGGCTCCCTGAGGTCAGGGCCTTGGTTCTGGTTTCTGCTGTTTCTCCAGCTCCTGGAACTCTGTCTGGCACATAGCAGTTGCTCAATAAATATTGGTGGAATGTGTTGAATGAGTGAATCTGTTCCTTACAACATCCTTTATGGGGATGCATCATTCTCTTCATTTTGAAGATGAAAATACTGCAGCTCAAGGAGGTGAAGCCACCTGTCTGTGGTCGTATGGTGCTAAGTGGGGGGATAAGACTTGGACCCAGGCTCTGTGCCCCCTGAGCCCCTGCTGTTTCCATGAGGTGCTGAGATGGCAAATCCAGCAACTACCCAAGGTTCCCATTATAAGGCTTGTTCTCAGAGGGACTAGGAGCAAAGAAACAGAGAAATGGGGGGAGGAGGGGGCCCTTTGGGAGGAGGTAGGGGCCTCAGGGACCCAGAGGAGACTGGAACTAGAAACTTCTCACCGGACCTAACACACATCCTGGTGACCCTGTTTGGCCTGCTTTAAAGTGCCAACATCCTGGGGGAGGGTCAGAGACCAGGTTCCCAGAACCCTCCATGAACAGTGCCAATGTGCCAGCCCACACCTGCTGGTTTTTAGGACCCTCGCCGCCAGCTCTCTGTGGTCCCCGTGGCCACCCTGCAAGATGGGGGGGCCTCAGCTTCCTATGCTCATTTTACAGGTGGGGAAACTGAGGCTCAGGGGCCAGCCAGGCAGCAGAGGAAGGATCTCATCCTGGGCCTCCTGAGTCCAAACCCGTGGCTTTTCCCACCACCTGAGGCAGGACAGTGGAGAAGGGCTGGTGGGATCAAGGCGTGCCCAGTGTGGACAGGAAGAAGGAATCGGGGGGCAGGTGCTGGGGTTGGGGGGCAGGTGATGGGAGTGCCGGGGAGCTCCCTCCCAGGAGGTGCATCTTCCAGTCCCCTCCCCTGGCAAGAGCCCAGCCTCAGTCCTCGGTCCTCGCTGCGGGGCTGCCGGCCCCCTGCCCCTCCCGGCCCGACCTGCCAGCCCACCCATGCTGGGTTCCCACGGGTGCCGAGACAGGGCTCCTCTGCTGTAAGCTTCTCACCTGACAGCCACCTGCGGCTGCTGAGCTACTATTGGGCGAGTCCCAGGCGAGAGGTGTTGTAAGGGTAAAACACACACCAGATTTTAAAGACCCAGGATGAAAATCAGAATGGAGAATTCTTGTATGGCTTTTTAAAGTTGATTATATGTTGAAATGATAATATTTTAGATACATTGTCTTTTTATTTTAAAATTACTTTATTTATCAAATGAAAAAACATTTCCAAACAAAACAAAGCAAAGCAATGAGAAAGACAAATTATGGAAACTAGCTGTATTAGTTTGCATAAAATATATTTTTACCATTGACTTCAACCGTTTCATTTTACTTTTTAAAAACGTGACTAATATAAAATTTAAAATTGCAGAAGTGGCTCCCATTTTCTTTCCCTAAGCAAGCAATTATTCAGACAAGCCCTGTGGAAGGAAAGGTTCAAGTTGCCCCCTCATGGTCTGAACAAGGAAGAAAACTACCAATTCTGCACAACTCTTTGAGAAAATAAAAAGGTGGAAAAACTTACCAATTCAATCTGTGTGGCCAGCACAGATACTCCAAAACCAGATATAGAAAACCACAGGGCTCTATCCCTCATGAACATACATTTAAAATTCTTAACCAAATTTTGGCAAACCAAACCCAAAAATTGCATGAAAGACGATATATCATTATGATACCAGGAATGCAAGGTTGGTTTAACATTCAGAAATCAATGTCAATTACCACATGAACCCATGAAAAAAGAAAAATTATATGATCACCTCAATAGACATGGAAAAAAGTATCAGTTGACCAAATCTAATATCCATTCATGACAAAACTCTCAGCAAGCTAAGAATAGAATGAACTTTCTCAACCTGATAGAGGACATCTGTGAAAACCCTACAGTGAGCATCATACTTAACATTAAGAGATGGAATGCTTTCCCCCAAAATCAGGAACTAGGTACAGATGTTTGCTTGTCCCCTTCCACCACTAACATTTTTTTTTTCCAGTTTTTAAAAGGAAGGTTTATTTAACAAGTTTCACTTAGTACAATACATCTAAATGGAAATCACAATACAAGGAAAAATCTAAATCAAAGCCTCGGAATTTCATACAAACAACACGACCAAACCCCTAAAGTATTGGTATTACATCTTAAAATTGTCCCAGATCTTTAAAAAAAAAAAAAGTAAAAGTGTACACTCACGTGCCTTACAGGATATTAAAACAAAAAGCTAGAATTAACAAACATGCCAAATGTTTTCACTTTGAATTATAGACACAGCTCCTATATTTGAGTTTTACAGAAAAGCATGTTTCTCAACATGCATCCAAAGTTTTCAATGTATTGTGGTGTAAGAGCAACATTTAACATAAGTGAAACTGCTTTAACCTAAATATGCTTACTGCTTAGGTACACTCCTATAACATAACTAACTTGAGGAAAGCTGAAAATTGTTTTATAACAGTTATGGTCAATACTGAACTTTGTTATTACATCCTAGATGAATGTTTCAGTGTTCAAAACTACTGAGCTTGAAGTTTTAAAACAATCCTGACTTCCACTTATAGTAAGCATGAATCACAAGCCTGTAATGCAAAACTGTTAAACTGAATTTTTTATTTTCTTAAAAAAAAAAAGAGAGAGAAAGAAAGCAAGCAAGAAAGAAAGCTGACCAAGAGTGATCAGAATCAATTACATTTCCCATTTACCAAACCATACCGGATATGCTAGACATTCCTCCCATTCTATTCAACTCCCATAAATGCACAGCTTTTATTTCTGTAGTAGCTGTTTGGTGCACCTTCTCTACTTAAGCAAGGTTCGATTGATAATCACTGGAGTTTTCCTGCAGAACTTGGTCATATCCACTCATACTGCTCTGACCACCATAACCACCTCCATACCCACCACTCAGCTGCTGGCTAGCAGGACCCCCATAACTAGACTGGTTGGATAAGCCCATCCCTCCCATCATTTGGCTACCGTAAGCACCACCACTTGCCCCTGCTGTAGAATTCAAAAACAGCTCTACATAGCTGAGACCATAAGCATCCCCACTTGTTCCTGCAGTAGAATTCAAGAAGAGTTCCACATATCTGTGCTGCATATTGGCTTTGTCTTTTGCCATAGCTGCCACAGCATCTTCATGAGTAGCAAATTCAACATCTGCCTCACCAGTAACTCTGCCATCAGGTCCAATTTCAATGTGTACTCTCATGGAGTTAAGAGGCGAGAAAAAATTGTAAATATCATTCTCAGTGGCTCTGTAAGGTAACCCTCTCATGTGCACACAGTGCCCTGTGGTGCACTGGAAACTGGACCCACCATCTCCATATCTATGATCAGACATTCCTGAAAAACAGTAATTGAGGTCTCTTCCAAATCTATCAGACCCAAAGCCATACCCATCATTATAGCCACCATAGTCATCATAGCCTCCATACCCTCCACCATAGGCACCCTGCCTCATCCTTTCAAATCCAGCTCCTCTGCCAATGCTATTATACCCTCTGCCAGCCCCTGGCCTATCATAGGGACCAGGCCGCTGCATAGCCATGAGCTTTAGAGGAGGATCATAGTGGGTTCGAACTTCAGCTCGGCTACTCTTGAAGATTTCAATGTACCTGTGCCCTATTCTTTCCTTGTGTTTCTTTAAGGCCTTTTCAGCTATCTCCTGTGAAGCAAACTGCACAAAGGCCTCCCCTGTGCTCCGCCCCTGAAAGTCCACCGGCAGTGTCATCCCATTTGGCACAATTTCCAACCCTGAAAAGAACTGAACAATTTCTTCCTTGCTACAGCCAAATGGGAGTCCTCTAAGCCGGACGAAGCCATCACTGGCGGTATCAGGACTATTCGGGCCTGTATGCTTCAACACCCAATCCATTTCAACACTGTTGGACTTGAATACTTCAACGTATCTGTGTCCCATGGTTTCTCTGTCCTTCTTCAAAGCCAATTTCACTTCATCTTCAGATTCAAGTTCAACAAATGCTTCACCACTTGGTCTGCCTTCTCTGGTGTAGATGAAACGAATACCTGATGTGCCATTTTGGATTTTGCAACCAGAGAAGAAGTGCATTACTTCATCGGCTGAGCAGGACCAGGGTAGGCCCCTGACCTTGACCACGAACCCCTCCCTGCCTTCCGTGCTCAGCATCATGATGACTGTTTGGCTCTTGGTGGCAAGCTAGGCTTAATGCAATTTCGGTGTGGCTCTAACGATATCGGATAATTTTCCTCCTTCTTCCCTCAAAGCGGTATAGCGAGACGATAGATGACGACCAGAACTACTTCTGTTCATGTAAGCGGTTGATCACGTGAGCCTAATATTTAACTTTGTACTGGAGGATCCACCCTTTGGAATAAGGCAAGTTTTTTGTTTTTGTTTTTGTTTTTGTTTTAAAGGCATTCGGTGTGAAAAGGAAAAGATAAACCTGCTTTTATTCTCAACTGACAATAATATATATATAAAATCCGCTGGAATCCACATAAGAGCTGCTGGAACTAAGAAGTGAGTTTAGCAAGATTGTAGGATACCAGATCAATAGATCCAAACTGATTGTCTATTTACTAACAACAAACACTCAGAAAACATGCTATTTACAATAGCTTCAAAATATGTGAAATACTTAAGGATGAATCTGACAGATTATGTGAGAGACTTGTACAATGAAAACCACAAAACACTGCCAAGAGAAATTAAAGACCTAAATAAATGGACAGCAATATCATGTTCATGGGCCAAAAGACTTAAATATTGTTAAGCTGTCAATTGTCCTTCAAATGACTTCTCAATTCAATGCCCTCTTAATCGCAAGCCCAACAGAGGTTTTGTAGAAATCGACAAGCTGACTCTAAAATTCATATGGGGTTGTCAACACAGCTTTGATAAAGAACAAAGTAAGAGACAAACACTATTTGATTTTAAGAACTGTTACAAAGCTCAGTAATCTAGATTGTTTTGTATGGGTGTAAGGATAGAGAATTATGTTAGTGGAACATTATATAGAGTTCAGAACTAGACCTAAACATATTTATTTTAAATAATGGGGTTAAGGCAGTGCAGTGGGAGAAAAAAAAACACTAACCTAAATTCATACCTGGTACCATAAACAAAAATTAACTCAAAATCAATTCTATACCTAAATGTAAAACCTAAAGTTATAAAAATTCTAGAAGAAAATAAGAGAAGATCCTTAGCATTTACTTAGACAAAAATGTCTTAGATACAACACCAAAATCATGAACCATAAAAGAAAATAATTGATAAATTGGGCTTTGTTAAAATTAAAAATGTCAGCTCTTTGAAAGATACTGTGTTAAGAGAGTGAAAAGACAAGACACAGACTGGGAGAAAATATTCACAATCGTATATCTGGTGAAGGGCTTGTATCCAGAATTTATAAGGAACTCTCAAATCTCAATAATAGGAAAATAAACAATCCCCATTTTTAAAATGGGAAAAAGATTTGAAAAGACACACCACCAAAGAAGATACGTTGATGCGAAATAAATGCATGAACAGAGATGTTCAACACCCTTAGATGATAGGGAAATGCAAAATTAAAACCACAAGGAGAAACCACCATACGCACACTACCATGACTAAAAAAAAAAGCAAGATTGTTGATGAGGATGTTGGAGGACCTGGAACTCCCAGGCACTGCTGGTGAGGAAGTAAAATGGTACAACCACTTAAGAAAATAGCTCAGCAGTTTTTTAAAAAGTTGAGCAAACATTCACCATACAATTCGCCGTTGCACTCCTAAAAGAAGCATGAGGGATACATCCATTAAACCTTATACATGAATGCTCACAGCAGGTTAGAGATCATGAAGGGGCACGAGGAAATTTTGGAGGTGATGGATATGCTTGTTATCTTGATTATGGTGATGGCTTTGCAAGTATATTCATGTAAAAACTGACCAAATTGTACACTTTAAATATGTGCAGTTCACTGTGCATCAAACGTACCATGATAAAGCAGTTAACCAAAAAACTCATGTGTACAAAGTAATGAAATTCATTCAGCAAGATGCAGTGACCCCCGTTAGAATGGCTGCTACGGGGGAAGGGAGTGGGAGAAGGAGGTGGGGACAAAATAAGACAAACAAAGCAAGTCTCAGGCACTTGGGCCTGCGGGCGCCGAGGGGATGAATCTGAGCTGGCTGCCCCCCTCATCCTGCAACAAACGGCAATAATGGGCGCTGCTGGAGAACTTGACCAAGACCATCCCTTCTCCAACCTGTCTGGAGTTCACCCATCCAAGGCCTCCGGGACCCTCGAGCCCCGTTGTCCATCGAGGCCTGTGGCACGGGCCGGTGTCATCACAGGTCAGAAGAAATTTGCCTGATTCATCCATCAGTTGGTTCTTCGGCTAACTGCATACACGAACGGCTACTTATAGTGAGGATTTTTAAGATGTCAAATGGAGTATCGTGCTGATTAACTAATCAACAACTAATTAACAAAGTCCAAAGGTCATTCATTCATTCAACAAGATGTTGATTGCACATCCCCAGGCAAACAGCCCCTCCCAGAATTCCCAGTCAGAGGAGGGGGCTCTCCAGGACCTTGCGGGGAGGCAGGGGGTCACCTGGGCTGGCAGGTGCAGGGATACAGGTGGTGGAGCTCTCTCAGCCCTGTTGGACGGTGCACCCCAGGGGCAGGGGCCCAGGCTGTGTTACTCGGTATGGGGGTCCAGGGCCCGGCCCGGAGTGGGACCCCAGGACAAATCAGGCTGCCCAAGTGAGATCCCACAATTTGGAACAAGTCAGTTTAGGAAAGGGACCTCCTAACCGGATTCTCTTTCTCTTACATAGGGTAAAGCAACACAAAGATTTCCACGCCCCAAAGTGTGTGTTCTGGAGGCTTTAAACTGCAAGTCATGCCACGTGCTGAAAACTATGGGGACAATGTCCAGGAAATTCTCTGCCTGGCTGGCTCCATGGGACCGGGAGACAGCCTTCAGAGGCAGCCTAACTTTTGACATCTCAATGCAGACAGAACATTCTGGAGCAGCTCTAGGCAGTGAAGCCAACCCAGCACAGGGCCCAATTCCATTTGAGACACATTGGGAACCATAGCTGAAAAGATCACACGTGAACACCTGGTTTTGTTGAAAGAAGAACAGTTCAAGTGATACTTAAGCTGAGACCCTGGGGACTGGTTGGCCAGGAGAGGATTTGGGGGTGGTCAGCAGGGGGAGGGGGTCCTAGCTGGTGGATGAGCCCCCCGGGGAAGGGGGGAGCCTAGGGTGGGGGCCAGGTCCCTGACACCCCTGCAGGCCTTTGGAACCAGCTAGCAGGGCCCTTGTCTCCCTCCGAGTGTGCCAAGGGCCCTTGGGCAGTTTCCAGCAGGAAGGGACAGGCTCAGGTGTGTTCTGGAAATGTCCCTCTGGGCTGCCCCAGTGGCAACAGATTCGGGGTGGGAGGCTCAGGAGGCAGTGACAGGAGGCAGAGAGACTGGTTCCGAGGCTGGTTTAATAACCCATGTGAGAGGGGCTGGTGGCTGTGGGGACAGGGCATGCCAGCAGAGTGGAAGGACATTGAGGAGCTATTATCGGTGGGCTTGCAAAGCCTGGGTAATGGGGTGTGAGGCTGTGGGAGGGGTCTCCCTCCCACAGACCTCTCCCAGGACAGAGGCTCAGAACCTGGAGTCCACCAACCCCCAAAACTATATGCAAAATATTGTGTCTGTCCACGGGTTTGTTTCCCCATTTTTAGGAGTGGTTTTGTAGCTTTCGTTGGATTCTCTAAAGGGGCAAGGACCGGTGTCCGGAGGAGGAGGCCCTGAGCCCGGAAACAGCCCCTGGTTCTGATGACAGCCAGAATCTCCAGCTCTCAGGCTGGCCGCGCCTCTGAAATGACCATGGGCGCCTTGGGAGGCTCGTTCTATCATTTTTGAATATCTGCCTTGCACCCAGCCTGATGTCCTGAGACATTACAAAGCAAGGACAAAATCTCAATCCTGCAAAAATGGGCCAGGAGCAGCTCTGCGGGCTGGAGAGAGACAGAGAGAGCATTTCGGGAGCTGGTTCCTGATTGCCGCCCGCCATCCAGGAACGCCTTGCTGATAGCCTCGCCGCTTCCGGTTGCTGGGAGGCGGCGTGTCGCGTTTCATGTGGCCGCTGGCAGCTCCTGTCCCTTGCTGACTGTCGCACTCTTGCTTCTGGAGTTATTGACCCCAGTGCACACTGAGCCCAGGGAGTTCAAGTTTATCGACCTCTAGGGCTGGCCCCGGCTCTCTCCGGAGGCCAATGACCAGCTGACCGCGTGTGCCCTGTGTAGAGAGCTAGCCCTGCCTCGGAGGAAAGCACAGGATACAGGGCCTCCCCTGGCACCCCCAGACCCAGATGCCCCCAGACCCAGACACCCACCCCCAGACCCAGGCCCGGAGCCCCCTGGGCTGCAGATCCTAGGGCACGGATGGGGAGCCCCAGGTGAAGGAGGACACGGAAACTGCACCCTGCTGCCTCATCTCCATTTGCCAGGCCAGACCCCCATCCCCATGCCCACCCTGTTTCTCAGGCTCAGAAGGCTGCCCTGTCACTGGTTCTCTGTGGATTCTGCCCGTGGAGGTACCAAGTGGGGAGCAGGAGGTGGAAGGAGATGGGGGCTGGCTTCCTCCTTGTGGCCACTGCTTCCACTGCCCACGGACACCTCTCCTGCCCACAGCCCCCTCGCCAGGCTCCATCCTTGCTCCCTTCCAGCCCCGGAAATGTAGCAAGTGCCTTGCGGCCCCAGGATGGCCCCCCAGCCCCTGCACACACCTCTGTAGCTCATTCACTACCCATCTGCAATCCCCCTCTGGTGGCCCTACTTCCTCCAGCACCCACACGGGCCCCAGGGGATCTACAAACACCCACGATAAGAACAGCCACCACCCGGGCAAAGCACAATGTGCTGAGAACACTTTCTTTTATTGAACACATTTATGAAGTGGAAACTGAGGCAGAGCCGAGCCGTGCAACAGGGCCAATGTTCAAGGCAGGGACCCCAGAACTGGTAGAGGCCAGGGGGTCTTCTCTTTGGAAACACACCCCATCTCTCATGACACGTCAGGGGGTGACCCCTGGGGCTTGCAGCGCAGGGTGAGAAGGTGGAGCTGACCCTCGGGGGGCGCCCGATGGGCTCGTTGACCCTCACCTCTGGCCAGGCCTGGGTCAGCTCCCACCCACATGCCTTGGAGGCCGAGCGCCCCTTTGCCAGCTTCACAGCCTCGTTGCTGGTAGATGCTTGAACCCGGTGACCTGAGCATTGGCGGGGTTACTGGCGTTCGGTGTAATGAATGTTTACTCTCCGTTTCCTTCCCTTTAAAAAGGAAAGTCGGTGATCCCGGGAATAAAACAGATGAGCTAAAAATATCCTGATAAATAAAGCAGGTCAGCACTCTGCATCCTGTGAGACAGCGATTCCGGGTGTGCCAAGGCCACCGTTTATGGCTGCAGGTTTGGGTTGATTGCCCAGAGAATGCCAGGCCCAGGATAAAGGCCTGGCAGGGCTCTGCGGGTGGGCCAGGACACACCGCCCCCATCGAGGCGTCACCCTTGGGCTGGGAGCTTCGCCTGCCCAGGAGCTGATGTGGCCCCGTCACCCCGGCCCGGGTGCACTCGCTAAAGCTGGACGCCGAAGTCGAGCTGGTGAGTGACCTCTTGGAGCCTGCTGGCTCCTGGCACAGCTGTGAGGGCGGCACGTTCCGGCTGGGGTTGTATTGTCTGTACCGGCCGGGAATGGTGACAGAGCCTTTATTATGCAATTGCTCAGCGTGTTATCAGCTTGAAGTCCAGGGGACAGAGCAACACCCTGTGCCAAGGAGCCAGTCGCAGTCAGCAGGGCCAGCCCTCGCTGCATGCTCTGTCCCCAGCAGGGCTCGGGGCAGGGGCCTTGGGTACGGGGCTGCGGGAGCAAGAGCCGGGCAAGCTATTTTGGGTCTTTGACATCAGACGTTTAACCCCAATAAATCCATGAGCGGTTGTTTCCGCGGGTGGATCCACAGTGACCCTGGGAAGGCTGGAGAACCTCTCGGTCTTGTTTCTGTAAAACAGGACAGAGCCCACTTCATCTGGGGATGAAGGTTTAGCCAGGTGGTCTGTCCTCAAGCACCTAGGGCTCTCTTTATGGTTGTCTTTTGGCCAATTTCATATCTGTGAGGTCCCAGAGAGGAAACCCCCAGGGCCCCTTTCTCTCCCTGACTTTTCAAGCCGTCCCTCTTATCAGTCTGCGTAATGAGCTGGGACCCCCTACTCCTTGGCAATTAGACTCGCTCCCTCCAGTGGACCCCAACTCCCTAGGACCGAGGAGAGGGGAGGCGCAGGAGCCGGGGTGGGGCCTCAGAGACTAAGGGAGGGGTCCCAAAGACCGGCCTAGACTTGGCCCCACCTGAGCTCACTTCTACGCCCCCTACCAGCCCATGGGGCAAGGGTCCGAGAGCCCCCAGCACAAGCCCTGCAGGAAACAGGCTCCAGGGACCTGCAATCTGATGCGGTCTTCTAAAATGCATCCAAAGGCCCTATAAAGCTCACGTCAGGGAGTTTCTGGGGTTTGGGGAGTGGGGGGTTCTTAGGGGCAGCCGTGGGGATGGCAGGGCCTGGATTAGAAACATGCAGTGAGCGGAAAGTACACCGAGTTCCCTCGGATTGTGTGCTTGTGCAGAGCTGCTGGTAGAGGGGGCGCTGGTGGAGTTGGGGGGGGGCAGGAGCAAGGCCTCCTGAGCTGCCAGAACCCCCAAGGCTGCCAGACCCTCTCCCATGGATGGCAGTACAAGTCCTGCCACCGGCGTGAGCTGCTGTCCCCCCTGGCTCTCACCAACATGTTGCCGTTGCTGAAAGTTGCTGGAAGCTTTGGAAGCCAAACCCCTGACCTGGCCTGGCAGGCCGGCAGCCTCTACATTCTGTAATTTCAGCAGCTCCAGGGGCTCCAGCTCCCCTCTTCCTCCCCTCCAGGCAGGGTTGGAAGCCTTATTGTCCCCTGCTACTGGCCAAGCCCTCTGATTCCCTAAGGGGAATTTCAGCAGAGGGGTGCCTTGGGGGCTGCACTCTGCAGGACCAGGGTTGGAGGTGCTTTGGTGCCAGTTTGCAGAGCAAGGAGACCCATCCTGGGCCTGCCACAGGGCTCTTGCTGGAAGGATGTGGCTGCCAAGTCTGCAAAAAACTTGGCACTTCGTTTGAAGCTCTGTCTGGGTTCTGCACCCTCCAGGCCCATGACAGGCAGGCCACTGGGGATGGCCACAGAGCTGGCCCATGGCAGCAGGCCCCCTTTGGGGCTCCTTGTCGGGGATATCTGGAGCTAGAGCCTTGAGGCCCCTAAATTGGCTCTGTGTGTCCTTATACAAAGGACAGCCTGGGGCTGGGGGCTGGGAGCTGGTGACAGGCTGGAGGAGGAATGCCAGTGGCCGGGAACGTCACAGCCCTCACCTCCCGCCCGCCCAGGAAAGGAAGGGTCTTGCCCTCCGTCACCCAGCAGGTTTTGGAGAGATGATTCTAGATGCCAAGTCACCCCTCCGTCACCCAGCAGGTTTTGGAGAGATGATTCTAGATGCCAAGTCACCAAGCCCGTGGTCAGGACTACTTTCCGCTTTCCCAAAAGGAAATGCCCCTGCTATTTCCCTTCTCAGATCCAAGGTGGATTTTTTTTAACAGCAAAGGGCAGTGCACCCATGGGTGTATCTTCAGCCAGGGAACCAAGCCCTCTCTTCTATCCAGCCGCCACGGAAGGAAGACTCTTGTCCAGGTATCTTCACACTCGCATCAAAGCTCGCTTGGCAATTAGCGAATGTCACCATCCTCTCCTCCCCAGTGATGGCTGTTTCAGATGTCAGATTCCTGCCAAGCTTTGCAGCTTGTTCTAAAACCTCTTTCCAGGAGGACTCAGGGGAAATTAACTGCACGCCAGATGAGAAGAAAAACCCTGGAGTCTGAGAATGTCACTTTCTCCCGGGGAGGGAATTCAGCTGCTGCGGGACCAGTGCTCCTATCGACAGTGAGAGATTAATTGGTGTGGAGCGAATTATGGAAATGAGCGGCACCATTGCCACCACCGGGGCCCGGGAAGTGTGGGCTCCGGCCGTGGTGCGTTCACACAGCGGGTCTGCGGTGGCTTGGCGGGACCCCCGGCCCCCTTCCTTGGTCCTCTCCGAGAACCCTCCCCCCAAACTGTGGGGGTGAAGCCAAAAGCTGCTTGTCTTTAGAATTGGGTGGGTGGGTGAGGGGACGCTTTATCCTGGTGAAAAGCTGACAGCCGCCTGCTGACCGATTTGTAGCCCAGGCACCAGGCTGGATGTTCTCCAGGAATTATTGTCATTGAAACTTGTAGCCACTCCATAAGTTCTGTGATCCCTCCTATTTGACAATGAGGAAACCGAGGCCCAGAGAAGGGACGTGATGCCCCGGGTGGCCCACCTGGCAAGAGGCAGAGCCAGGAGCCAGCCGAGGCAGGCCAGATTGGAGTGGGACCCTAACCTAACCCCCTTGCCCCCCATCTCTGCCGGGCAGGGGGTCCGGGCATGCCGGGAGGGGAGGAGATCCGGGCCTTGTTTTCCAGCATTAAGGCTGCTTGGGCATTTGTTCACTGACAAGCAACTGAGCCCTTGTCCCTGCAGTCTGGGGAGGGCCCGGGGGACGTGGAGGGTGCTGAAGGGTCTCTGGGGGGCACTGCTCAAATCCCCTGGTGCTGACGCTGGGCCAGAGGTCCGAGGTGGGGCCTGGGACTCTGCATTTCTCATAAGCCCCCTGGTGATGTGGAGGCTGGTGGGCTGTAGCCAGAGGAAGCAGGACTGGAAACCCGGGTCCAGCCTGCAGCAGGGGGTGGTCCGGTCCATTTGCGGGGAGTCCCAGGGCAGGGGGAGGGGCGGGCCTGGGGTGGGCAAGCACCCCAGCAAGGTCCAAGGAGGCAGGGAGCTTCCAAAAGCTCCCAGCAGAGCCAGCTCAGTGCCCAGGGGACCCCCAGCCCCTGGGAGCCAGCCTGGGGGGCCATGGGGGAGGGGAGGGGCAGTGGCCCAGGGCATCACAGCCTCCTCCAAACAAAAGGTGGCTGTGTGCCTGCCCCAGGCTCCCGGGACCTTCCGGGGTTACAGCCAGTGCCAGTCCTCCTTGGAAGGATGTTCCCCGGAAAAAGTCCCCCCCAGGTAAAGAGAAGGGGGCCGCCGCCTGCAACCTGGCCCCGCCGCCGCCACAAGGTGGCGCTGTTTCATGGGTTTTGTTTGCTGTTTTGTTTCTGCAGCCTGAGGGCACCCCTGGAATGAGGCTCCCGGGGCTGCAGGTAATTCTGGTGTAGAGTGCAGGAAGCCCCTCCCTGTTAGATGTGTGTCTGTGCCTGTGTGTGTGGGCATGCACATGTGTGTACGTGTTTGTGTGTGTGGTCTATCTACACTCGGGTCTGTGCATTTGCATGTGTGTGTGTATTGGGAGAATGTGTGTGTGTGTATGTACATGGGTGTATGCACGGTTCCTGTTTTTGCACACGTGTGCACTTGTGAATGCATGTTTGTACGTGTTTGTGTGTGTGGTCTATCTACACTCAGGTCTGTGCATTTGCATGTGTGTGTGCATTGGGAGAATGTGTGTGTGTATGTGCATGGGTGTATGCATGGTTCCTGTTTTTGCAGACGTGTGCACTTGTGAGTGCATGTTTGTACGTGTTTATGCGTGTGGTCTAGGCTCGTGTCTGTGCATTTGCACGTGTGTGTGCACATGCCTATGCCTGTGTGTTTGCATGCATGTGTAGTGCACGCTCATGTCTGTGTATGTGTCTACATGTGTGTGCCAGAGAGTGAGAGGCAGCGAGCTCCATCTCCTCTGCTTAGCCAGCCTGCCCCGCCCCTTCCTCCCGCTAACGCCGTTTATTCTTCAGGGCTCTGCTTGGAGACCGGCTCCCTGAGAAGCCCTCCCTGAGGCCAGTCTGCACTGGGGGCCCCTTCTCTGGGCCCCCCAGCTCCTGTGCTGCCCTCACCTTGTCAGGCAGGCATCGTCAGTTTACTTATCTTTCCTCTGCTGTGCTCGGAGGTTCATGGGGGACAGGCTGGGCTCTTACGCACCCACGGGTCCCAGATTCAAGCACAGGGCCTGGCATGGAGTGAGACTAATCAGTGGTCAACAAACACTGGACACTAGTGGATGCTTATAAAGCCCCGTGCTGTTCTAAGCAACCTCTATGGATTCAGTCCTTCCAACAACTCTCCAAGGCAGGTTCTAGAATGATCTCATCCCAAATCACCCGCTAAGAAGCGGCAGAGCCAGCAGCATTCCAAATTCTGAGACAAGGTTTAGGGGGTGAAATGAATACATTATTCCACTGCACTGAATATGTTTTTGCTCAGGAGGTGTTTCATTTACATCTCATCACTGCAGGGAGCACAGACCCTCCTTATGCAGAAGTGGTGGCTGCAAGGGCCTTCTCAAATGCCTCCTCCTCCAGGAAGCCTCCCAGGCCCCCCTACAAGTGAATCTCAGCTCCCCCCAGCGCTGTGAATTCCTGCAGCCCACTGTTTCCCACCTGGTGGCTCTGGAGTCCAGGAATTGTTTACAAGCCTCTGAGCAGGAAGCCAGGATTTGGGGGTTACCGACCCCTTCGAGGATGTGAAGAGATCTGTTAACAGCTCTAGAGGCTGGGACAATCCAGGCACATCCAAAATCACCCCCAGTATTGAGGGGTTCATTGTCGGACCTCAGGTCAGAGCCCCACGCTGGGCTCTGAGGATCCCCAGGGAGAGATGAGACGGTGTTCATGCCTGTATCCTCCCCACATGGGGGGTGGGGGGTGCCGAGAGATGAGAGGGCACCTCCCCAGCGTCCAGCGCAGGCAGCCCGTGCCTGGTGGCCAGTCTGGCTTCCAAGGGTGGGGCTGGAAGCTTTTTCATTTGTTCACTCCACAAATATTTCTGCCTGTCCATCTGTGACAGGATTAACAAGGGAGTTAGCCTGGGCCCCAGGAGTGGGTGCCTGAGCCCCGGAGGTCCCTTCTCTGTGGAAGGGACGGTGGCCAGGCCACCCGGGGCCTGCCTCGGGCCACGCTGTCGGTGGAAGGTGCTGGAAGCTGGTTTGGCAGCCGGCCATCAGCAAGTCCATCGGAAGGAGGAGGCCACTGAGCATCCTCCCCTCGCTCACCACCCGCCTCTGGCCCGAGAATCGCCCCTCGTGCGATTCCTGCCTTGGGAGGGCCAGGGCTCCACCCAGGTGCCCGGTGAGCTGCGGGGGGCTGAAGGCCATCTCGGCAGCATGGGGACCTCCTTCCTGACTGGCATCAAGCAGACAGCTACCTGCGCTCTCACTCACTGCGAGCAAGCCGGGAGAGGGGTGCTATCTCCCCAACTTTGCCACATCTTTGTGTCTCTGCCCTTCTCCTGGGGCTGCATGGGTTTCCCTGACCAAGGCGTTTTCTTGGCGGAATTCTGAGTGAACCTCAGGCAGGCCCTCCCTTTCGTGGGGCAGTGGGGTCAGCTGCCCCCTCGTTCTTCTTTCCCAAAACCCCAGGGGATGACGTCAACAGATGCCATCCTGGAAAGGGTGAGGCTCTTGGGGGGTGCCCTCTACTGCCCCCCACACTTCTAGGGCCTTCCCTCTTCCTGGACTTGCCTTCTGCATATATGAGATAAGAGCTGCAGTCATGATAAGACCCTTGTTATCTTCGACTCCACTCGACGGGCTTCGAGATGACAGAGCTAAACGCACGTGGGATGAGACGGAAACCAAATGGTTATGGTTGGGAGATAAGAGATGATTTGCCAGCAGAGACTCAAGTTGAAATAGAGGGGGTAAATTCAGCCTGCGATTTAAATGTATATATTTTAATTATGTTCCAGAAACTCTACATGAAAAGCCTCCAGAATCTCTCCTGTCTGTCCTCTGGGACGCGTCCCTGGGTGCTGTCCCACCAGCCACCTCCATGCGCTGCCCCCCGTCCTGGGGTATGTGCCCCCGGGTTCCCCACTCCTCACCGCCCCCTTCCTTTAAATCTGCCTGCAGATCATTTTCTCCTCCAACCCAGCCCCGACCTGGAGACGTTCTCCCCACCCCGTGGCTTCTACCCAGGCTATTCCTACAGATTTTGATGTCTGTGTGTTTTCTTTTGGGGGGCAAGAGCCTGCCCCTTCCAGGAGACTGTGCTTTGCAAACAGCTGGAGCTTATAAATGTTTGTTGATCAAATGGACAAAGGAAAACATACGACCTGTCTGGGCTGGAAAATGCATCTTGAAATCCAGAATGTTCTGTACCCTTCCCTTCCCAAGGCACAGCCTAGAAAAGAGGAGCAGGTCTGTGAGCACAAGCCTTGCTAACTGGGTAGCCAGCCAGGCACGTGCGTGCCCGTCCTTGGGGATCGGTGAGCGCAGTGATGGAATTTAACAGCCAATGTGGGAAACTGCAAAGCCACACCAAGTAACTGCCCCGAGTCCCTGGGATGCCCCTGTTGGTATAAATTAATGGTTTGAAGGTATTGGTGTTGTGAAGCCAGTCTCTGGATGTGAGGAAAGAGACGAGCTATGCTACCACGCATTCTGACTCTGGACTCAGAGGCACTAACTATTTAAATGAATAGGCATTAAAGCAAAAGCCTTGCTTCAAAAATTAACTTCAGATTAGCCCCTTGCCCTGCTTCCTGTAAAATAAAAAAAAAATTTGGTCAGAGAATGGACAGCAGGAGGAAAGTGCCAAGGAGAAAGGCCTCACAGATGGTGTGTTCCCCTGCTGTGGGCCGTGGGCCCTGTGTGGCTGGGGTGCCTGCCGGGAGGGGACAGCTGGCCTCGGGGGTCCCACCAACACGTCCCGGGCTCTGGCAAAGTCAGCTGAGTTCCCTGCAAGGGCCTCTCACCTCTTTGCCCCTCATGGAGCCCAGCCTAGAGGTAGAAGGAAGTCTCTGGGATACCAGGGAGGTGGGATCTCAGTTCGAGATCCCCAGGAGCAACTGCTCTTTAGGACGGGACAGCCCTGGGGGGTTCTCAGTCTGGGTGGATTTAGGGAAGAAGCAGGGAAGGCTGGTGCAAGAGAGAAGAACAGAAATGCCTCCTGAGCCAGCACCAGCCCCTCCAGGCTAAATTTGGCCCAGCGAGCTTTTGGAAGGGGGCTCCCTGGTGGTCTCGTGACCTCAGATTCCAAGGCTCTGTGTGAATCAGACACACTCAGCTCATGAAGTCCTTGGTGATAGTTCCAAGATGCTGCTCTGATCCTTCTTCCCACCCTAAAAAATTCTGTCTACCGAACTCCTCTGTGAACTTCAAAGCCTTGCAGGAACCATGCCCCAGACATGCTGATCTGATAGGGAACTTGCCACCTGGCCTGGGCTCTGCATGACCACTCACCCTCTGGCAAGGCCAAGCATCCCAGAATCCTCTCCATCATCCCCCAACCTCCGCTCCAAGCCCAGTCACTCTTTCCCCCAGGAGCCCGGGGATTCTTTTCACACCCCAGAAAGGCATGTGTGAGCCCATTTAACAGCAGCTGACCATTCCCGAGCCTGTCCCTGGTCAAGCATTGCTCTAAACCGCTCACCTGGATCAGCTTGTTGCATCTTCAAGTGTGCAAAGTGAGTGGTTTTCACGCAGTCCACACAATACATGTGCAGCTCGCTCTGGATGATGTTGCTACCATCTCCAGCTCACAGGTGTGGACGCTGAGCCACAGGGAGGGGAGACCCCTGAGCCCTGCACACCCCTGAGGATGGGAGCAGGCCAGGGTCTCGTTTGCTCCCTTTGTCTCTCCACCCATTACAGGGTTGGGGTCAGGGCCAGGGTTGGGTTTGGCTGAGAGCATGTCCTGTGCCAACCCAAGAGAGAAGCAAGCCCTGCTCGGTGCCTCCCTCCCCGGGGGCCATGGCCTTGCTGGCCTGTGCTGACCAGCCCAAGCCCGCAGCCCACTGACTCCCTGCTTCTGTGTGTCTGCCCAGAAACCATCAGATGTCCTGGAGCCCCCCCCCCCCGGAGCCCCTTGGGCCACGCCCCTCCTTGGGGGGCCAAGGGGACATGCCCACCTGAACCCATATCAAAGTCTGGGTGCCCAGGTCCCCAGTGAGTCCTGCCCAGAGGGTGCAGTGCAGTCTGGGGCCCTCCTCGGGGTGCACAGTCCCAGGCCTGGCCAGGTCACCCAAGGGCGGCCATCTGTGAGGAGCTGGAGGCTTGGGCCTGGGTCCTTCCCAGGGTGGGGCAGAGCAGGATGGTGGGGGGGACGGGCCATGATCTGGGAGCCAGGAGCCCCTCTCTGTACCACCACATTCCAGTGCAGATGCCAAGAAATCTGAAAATGCTCCATTGAGACTCTGCCCCCCACCCCCCGCCAGCCTTCTGAGGGCCAAGGGGGAAGGACAGAGCCACCATTCAAGGGTCTCCTGGCTTGATTTGGACTCTTCAAGTTTTAGGCATGTGGACTGTGGCCTCCAATTGCACCTTTGCCTGGGTCCCGGCAACATCAGGGCTGGGCCAGCCATGCCCAGGCAGGAGGTGTGGACAGGATTGCAGGCTGAGGTGACTGCTAGTGGGCAGTCGGTGTTTCCTCGTCCGTCCCCCACCATGCAGCTCTCACCCATCATGCCCTCCTCAGGGCTCAGCAGGTTTCAGGTCCTGCCTCTGCGCCAAAAGGCTGCACAGTTGTGAGAAAAGAGCCCGCCTCCCCTCACCCCACTTCTTTCTCCTAAAGGGTGGTGATAGTGGCATCTTCCCTGTAGGGTCTGGGGTGACTACGTGCTATATGTAGAGTGCTTGGAGCAGTGATGGTTTGAGTCTCTGCGTTGTTCGTTTCAGCTGTTATGATCATCATCTTTATGCCCAATCACTTGGCTTAAAGGTGGGGGGCCCACATTTGAACCCCGATTGGCAAGTTGATGAAGCCCAGGTTCTTGATGCTTCGAGGGACTGTGAAAATGTGCACAAGTGGAGGGGCTCACCAAAGGCCTATGTGTTATCAGTACAGGTGTTGCTGGTTGAGCTGAGCAGAACTGAGTGGAGTTCAGGCATGGCCTGATCCAGGAGGGCTTTCTCCAATTGTCAGCTGCATTCTCAGGGCTTAGAACTGTGACCGGCCCACAGCGGGTGCTCAGTAGGTCAGAGCTGAATGAATCAGGAGGCTGACATTGTGGGCTCAGTGGGCACGGGAGGATGGGGTTCTCTTGCCCACATCATGCTTAGAGACAGAATGTCTTTGAGGGAATATGCAAGTTGAGGAGGAGAAGTGAACCCGCAACAAACCATCCCACAATGGGGGCCTATACTGGTTTGTATATATTATATCCCCCAGAAAAAGCCATGTTCTTTGATGCAATCTTGTGTGGGCAGACATTATTGGTGTTGATTAGATTGGATTTCTTTGATTGAGTGTTTCCATGGAGATGTGACTCAGTCAACTCTGAGTGAAACGTTTGATTGGATAATTTCCATGGAGGTGTTGACCCACCCATTCGGGGTGGGTGTTAATTGGATTTCTGGGGAGTTCACAGACAGGGGGACTCAGAGAGTGACACTTTGAAGAGGAGCGGCAGCTAAGAGAGGACAAAACGCCCCAAGAGCAACATTTTGGAGACGCCATTTTGAAACACAACCTGGGAGCAGGCAGACGCCAGCCACGTGCCTTCCCAGCTAACAGAGGTTTTCCGGACACCATTGGCCATCCTCCAGTGAAGGTACCCAATTGTTGATGACTTACTTGGACATGTTATGGCCTTAAGACTGTAACTTTGTAACCAAATAAACCCCCCTTTATAAAAGCCAATCTATCTCTGGTGTTCTGCATAACGGCATCATTGGCAAAATGGAACAGGGCCTGAGGTCAGTATGGGAAGCCGAGGTGTCAGCAAAGAGGGTGAGCTTGGTGGTGGGGAGGGCTAGGGGTGACGGTCGGAAAGGGAGAGCAGGATTCTGGAGCAGGGGCTTGTGAGCAGGGGCCTCCGTGTGGGTGGGCCTAGAGATGCAGCCGGGGGTGGGGGGGAACTTGGGAGAACCAGCTGCCCCCTCCCTCTCCATCCTGTTCCCAGAAGGTTTGTTCGGGGGACTGCTGGGTTCAGGGGCCTCAGGGAGGGGTAGGGATCTTCCTGGCACTGCACTTGGAGGTTAGCAGCTTCACACAATCCTATGAAGAGGTTCCCGCTGCAAATCCCCTGCAAGGGCTATCCAGCGAGCAGAGCTGATCCCAGCAAAGGAGGAGTTGGCAACTGCAGCACCAGGAGGGGCCTTAGAAACCAGCCAGGGGGACAGGCCCTCACCCCCGGGCACAAGGAGGCTGCGAGGTTAGCAGGCTTGTCCCTGTCACGTGCAAGCAGCAGAGCCAGGCTGGATCCATCCTCTCACCCTAGACCAGAGCACTTTCTAGAACAGGTGCAGCTGGCCTGTTTAATCGCCGAGCTGGAGGCTCTGGTCTGTGTGTGTGTGTGTGTGTGTGTGTGTGTGTGTGTGTGTGTGCATGCACATCCTTCTCTGCTTCTAGCCCCTGGGGGCCTCTTGGTCCTGGAAGGTGGGTCCTGGGAGGCGGATGGGATGATCGGGACAATAGCCCGCAGTCAGCACTTCCCCGCACAGTGGAGTTCTAGGGACCTGCACAAGTCCAGGAAAGCCAAGTCGGTGTGCTGGAGCCCGTGGGAAGCCAGCTGTTGGGCTCGGGAAACTTCAGGGTCTCTGGTGTAGAGCGTCCACACTGCACCCAGTGGGAGCACAACAAACAGCCTCGGGATGAAGTGACAGCCGAGCTCGGGCAGGCAGTGGGCCAGGGGCTTGGTCTTGTGCCCACGACCCCTCCTGGCTGAGGAGAGCACATGGCAGGCCCCAGTGCCCCCAGGAGTGAGGGATTGGGGTGGCCATCCCTGCCAGCCCCAAGGACAACCCCCTGTCACTGCCCCAGGAAACCATACTGTCCCATAGCTGGAGAGAGCACCTGGGCACTTAGAAACCCCGGGACCCTCTTGGCCTGGGGGAGGGGCTGCCTTCCCTCCCCAGCCCCTGCTGGGTCAGTGTCCCCGACATGTGTGGGCACCCACAGACGAGGCCTTCCACTTGGCTTGCATTCTTTGCCCATTGCCCATCCATTCGAAACTTCAATCAGTATTTATTGAGCACCTACTGTATACCTGACATTGAATGACGGGCCAGGAGAGGGCTGTGAGCAAACCGACCCTGCCCCGTCCCAGGAGAGACTGGCCTTAAAGGAGTAAACCATGAGTGAGTGGACCACTCGGCCAGGGCGGGGGTAAGGGCAGGAGAATCGGGGTCCAGGCCACTGGCCATGTGGGGGGAAGCTGTGGCGGCCTTTGGATGAGGGACCAGGAATGGTGAGGGGGTCTCATGTCTTACATCCTGGGGCTGCCGCAGCAAACACCACAAACGATGGGGGTGGCTTACAACAACAGAAATATAATGTCTCTCAATTCTGGAGGAAGGAAGTCCCAACTCAAGGGGTTGGCAGGGCCCGAAAACCTATAGGGGAATTTCCGGTGGTCCCGGCCCTCCTCGGGCTCCTGGGCTTGTAGACACCTCCCCAGTCTCCGCCTCCGGTGTCCCAAGGGCTTCTCTTTCCCTTCCGAGACCGTCCTGGAGTTCAAATTCCCTCTTCTTCTAAGACCCAGGCCTATTGGGTCGGGGCCCCTCCTACCCCAGTTTGGCCTCAGCTTAACCAATCCCTCCATCAAAGACCCTGTTCACAAATCAGCCCTTGTTCACGAGGCTGGGGGCTGTGTCCTTTTTTAGGGGACACAGTTCAATCCACAGCAGAAGCACACGTCTTTGATTTATTTTCTTAATGAACATTTGCATCCCCGTGAGAACCTCCGTTCCTTCTCCCTCTCTCTCGGGGAAGGCAGACCCTAGAGGCAGGCCTGTTAAAGAAAAGAACCTTTTCCAGCCCTGTCTGGGGCCTGGGTCTCCACGGGACACTGTGCCTGGGCAACCTGGGACCACTGCGGTGCCCCCACCCCCATACAGGCCATTTGGCTGATCAAAGCCATTTTGTCCCTGGCTTGCCCAATTCACACCTGGGTTCCAGGTCTGTGGAGAGGCCGGGAAGGGGCTGGAATGATTTTACGATGGAGACAGGGTGGGCGGCCCAGCCCCTGGGGTCCTGACTCTGGAGCCTGCAGAGGTAGCACCTTTTGTAGTGACGCCTTATTTCTCAGAAACCCCCTCCCCCCGCAGGTCTCCCACCCCCACCCCCAGCCGGCAGGAGGAAGGCCACACTGGGCCAGCCGCCAGCTCCCAGGATGTAGCCGGGGTCACGGGCCTGGGAAGTGGCCGCCAGGTGGGGGTGCCAGGCCCTGCCTCCTGAACGGTTCTCTGCCGGCTGGGGCAGCTGAGCGGCTTTTCTAAAAGCAGATTGGATCACAACACCCCCTGGCTTATACCTTCTAGAACCTTCCGTTGCTCTGAAAATTGAGACTTAGGATCCTGGCTGCCCCTGCTGTTCTCAGCCCCTTCCCTGTGGTGCTCCCTCTCGCTCACACAGCCCTGTCCCCTCCAATGCCCTGCTCCTTCTTGTCAGGTTGCTTGTCCTGCCTGAAGTTTTCTCTATCACCTTCAATACCAGCTCAGTTATCACCTCCTCAGGTAGGTCCTCCCTGATTTTCCTGGCTGGCTATCTCCTTCCTAAGACTCTCACAGTCCCCGGTACCTCTTTGGAGGGATGCAGCTTTGCAGGTGTACCTTTTCCAGGTGGGTTTGACTAATGCCTGTCTTCCCAGCTGAGCTCTCAGGTCCCCGAAAGGGAGAACACATTTGCTCACTTCTGTACTTCGGGGCCGCGAGAGTCTCGATGCTCGGTTGTTGAATGTGTGTGAGGAGCAGGGGGGCTGGTGCTTGCAGACGAGCCTCTGTGGTGTGACAACAGCCAGGCCTTGCTGTGTCCCAACAGGCTGAGGGGGCCCACCGTGGAACTTTATGAGAAGAGCTGGGATGCATCGGCAGCCGTGGCCTCGGCGAGGTGGCTCAGTGAGCTCAGGGGACCTGCTGGATTCTCCCCGGGCTGTGCATTGGGGTTCCAGCCTGCCAGCCTCCCCCAGGCCCTCCGCCTCCTGCAGGGCAGGCAGCCAGGACACCGGCGCAGCCAGTGAGGCAAGGGTGCAAGTTGCTCAGGGGCGGCAGAAGCTTTACAGTGTGCACAGGAGGAGACAGAGGCAGGGAGATGCCCTGGGAGAGGATGTGGGTACACACAGGACCCAAGGGACCCCTGTATGGGTTTCCTGTTGCCAAAAACTGCATGGCTTAAAAGAACATAAATTCATTCTCTCGCCCTTTTGGAGGACAGAAGTCTGGAAGTGTCACCGACCTAAAATCGAGAGGTCAGCAGGGCTGGTCCCTTCTGGAGGCTCGAGGGGAGAATCTGTTTCCTTGCCTTTTCCAGCTTTTAGCGGCAGCCTGCACTCCTTGGCTCAGGATCCCTTCCTCCATCTTTTAGCCAGCGGGGCAGCCTCGTCCACTCTCTCCTGACTGACCCTCTGCCTCCGCCACCCCAGCTCTTTCCCTCTGCTAAGGACACTTGTCACTGAGCCAGGCTCACCCAGGACCCTCCCCTTCCTCACATCTGCCAAGTCCCCTTTGCCGTGGAAGGTCCCATGTCCACAGGTTCTTGGATTTGGACGTGGACACCCGAGGATATTATCTTGCCCAACACACCAAGGCTTCCTGGGTGTGGGAACGGAGAGAGCAACCCAGGTGACGGCTCCATCAAATCTGCAGCTGGTGCGGGGCGGGTGGGGGTGGGGGTCCCTGGGAGGGTGTTCCACTCATCTGCTACCTGCAGTGGCTCCCGGGAGGGTGCCAGCGTTGTCCCCCTGGTACAGGAACTGTCAGAAAAGCTGGGGCTTGTTTGGCTGGGGTGGGGAACTGACCCCCAAATCTGCATCCCACCCTGAGTCCCGCCCTGCCTCCTCCCTGCAGCCTCTCTGCTTTCCTCTAACCTTAACCTTCAAAACGTGCTGATATACAATATACTTACAGCCACGTGCACAGGTCCCTGGGTACATACTGCTCAGTGACCTTCCTCGAGTGAATCTGCCCTTAGGGCCAGCAGTCCGATGGCCCACATTAAACTATGTCCCCAAAAGATATGTTTGAGTCCCGACCCCTGTCCTGTGAAGGGACCTTATTTGGAAATAGGGTCTTTGAAGCTGTGATCAGCTAAGGTGGGGCCAGGCCAGATCAGGGTGGGCCCTCACCCCATGAGACTGGCTCTTTATGAGACGAGGGAATTTGGGCACAGACAGGAGACGGCCAAGTGAAGGTGGAGGAAGCAGAAAGTGGGGGGCTGCAGCTGCAAGCCCGGGGACGCAAGGATGGCTGGGACCACCAGAAGCCGGGAGGGGTGAGGACAGGGCTTCCCCAGAACCTCCAGAGGGAGCCGGCCCTGCCCTCATCTAAGGTCAGACCCCCGGCCTCCAGCCCCTGGAGTGAACACATTTCTTGTCATTTTAAGCCACCCAGTTTGTGAGACTTTGTTACAAGCAGCCCTGGAAAACTAAGATCCCGGGCAAGACACAAACACAGCCAGCACCCAAAAGCCCCAGGCACCCCCCACCCAGGGCCTCTGCCCCCAGGGCAGCTGCGGTCCTGACTTCTAAGGACGTGCATTCATCTTGCCTGGTTTGGGGCTTTATATAAAGGAATCACACAGCGTCTGTGCATCTGTCGGGCCTCAAACACTCAACATCTGTCAGACCCGGTGTGGGGTCGGCCACCCCTCTCCTGGCTGCCTAGTGCTCCAGTGTAGGAGACTCCCACAATGTACTTATTCATTCAGCCACCATGGGCATTCGGGTGGTGTCCAGCTGAGGGCTCTGATGACTATAAAGTTGCCCGAGCCTTCCGGAACATGCCTTTTGGGGCACACACGCATGCACTTCCATTGCACGTATACCAGGAACAGGACGGCTCGAGTGGATGGGTCAGTTCCAACGCCCGACAGAGGCAGGAGGCAGACACACCTCCTCCTGCTTCTCTCCCTAAGGGCAGCTCCAGGATCTGGGGTCTCCCTTGAGGTCAGGCCTGTCCCCCAATGTGCTCAGCCCTGAGTGTCACAGATGCTCGTGGTCAGGGATTCGGGGTGCAAAGGGCAGACAGCAGGAAGGCAGCAGAAGACTGAGGGGACCACCGGGCCGAACGGACACATCACTGGAGGGCAAGCCCTCCGTTCCTCTAGCAGGCTTGACCACTGACAAGGCCAGGCGGCAGAGCTCATCAGGGGTGCTGGCTTACGGCACCCCCAGAGGGCGAGAAGGGCCCACCTTGGTGGAGGAGCCACTCTGTCCTGGTACCGGGGACGTGTTCTCCACAAGGCGTGGTGGGTGGAGATGTCACGAGGGCTGGGCCTGCAGCCAGGCCACCCCGGGGTTCTCCCAGGCTCTGCGTGGACAGCATCACTCACCCCGCCTCCCTGAGCCCCAGTTTCCTCACCTGCAGGGGCCAGGTAACTAGCTATGCCACGGGGTCTGCCGTGGTCAGTTTTACACGTCGGCCTGGGCTAAGGCCCCAGGGAGCAGATCAAACCCCAGCCTGGGCGCTGCTCGGTGGGTGCTTCGTTGGATACGATTAAAGTCTGTAATCAGTTGACTTTAACTATGAGCGCTTCTCCTAGATGGCCTGATCGGGCCTCATCCAGTCGTTCAAAGGCCTTAAATCCACAGCGGAGGTTTCCCTGGCGGAGGAGCTCCCCTAGGACAGCAGCTGCCCTGAGAGGCCCAGCCTGCCCTTCCCAAGGGCCACCCTGTGGCATTCGGACTTGTCCATCCGGCCCACCACCCACGGCCAAGTCCGTGCAGTCAGACTCTTAGCATAGATCTCCTGCGGGTTCTGTGGGAATTGGTCATGGGAGTTAACACACACCAAGTTTCTAGAACATTCTCTGGCACGAACAGGGAGAATCCCCAGCACCTGCCGATGGCTTTGAGCCCTGCAAGACAGACACCACCCTGCCCCCACTGGGTTAGTTAGGGTCTCGGTTGCCAGGCGCTTATGTATTGTCTCACGGTCCTGGAGCCCAGAAGTCTGAAATCACGGTGCCAGCAGGCTGTGCTCCCTCCGATACCCGTAGGGGAGACCCCTGCCTTCCTCTTCCGGCTTCTGGTGGCCGCCGGCCATCCTGGGCGTCCCTCGGCTTGTGGACACGTCTCCACCTCCATCTTCACGTAGCCGTCTTGCCTCTTAGCCTGTGACTCTGTGTTCAAATCGCCCTCATCTTCTAAGGACCCGGGTCACAGTAGATTTAGGGCCCATCCTGGTCCAGTATGCTCTAGTCTCAATTTAATCCACTTGCAAAGACATCTGCAACTAACGTCACCTCCACAGGTCCCGGGGGCAGGGCTTGGCCCTGTCGTTCACCCCCCTGCAGTTAAAGTGCTCGAGCTGGCTGGCACACGCAAGGCCTGTCCGGTCCAGACGCCCTGCCCCTTCCCCTCTGCCCCCGGCCTCCCCCAGGGAGCACGCTGGCGGCCGTGGAACCCGCGGCCTCTGGGTGGCAGGCCAAAATTCTACCCTGGAGCCACCAATGTGAAAGGCACGGTGAGGACCCGCGGTCTCCGGCCTTGGAGGCGGACAAGCTACTGGGGAGGGGAGACGGATCCCCCAGGGCTGGTGGGGGCGGGGGTGGGCTGCAGGGGAGGGCCCTGAGGTCAGGAGAACAGTGGGTGCACCTGGCCAGCCCGGGGCTTGAGAGGGTCGCCAAGGACATCTGAGTGTTTTCCAGGTGGAAGAGAATGTCGGGCATGTACGTCTGGGGGCTCCACGGGGGTGGACAGGGACACGGCAGGAGGGAGAGGGAGTTTTCCAGGAATTTGGAGCCAACCCTGGAGAGCACGGAGGGAGAGGGGCCGGGGAGTAGCGCGTGGTGGCCGAGTGTGGCTGGTCC
The DNA here is from genome assembly GCF_015220235.1 of Choloepus didactylus. Lineage (NCBI taxonomy): Eukaryota > Metazoa > Chordata > Mammalia > Pilosa > Megalonychidae > Choloepus > Choloepus didactylus. Next base: position 5,615,681 of record NC_051312.1, read on the forward strand.
TGGGAGGGCACGGCCCGGGGACGCACCAGGGCGGCCCAGGCTGGCTCCTCCCCGCGGGCCAGGCTGGGGCTAAGGCCTTGGGCCGCGGCCGAAGCAGATCTTCCATTTCCACCATGAGCCGGTCTTCTGGGCCGGGGTCCCTGGGCTCCGGAATCTTCCGTTTCCAAACAGGGGTGAGAAACCTGGCATCTGTGGATTGAGCCCCTGAAGCATTCCAGAAACTGGGAATTCTGGAGAGTGGGGAGGGGAGAGATCCTTTCCGGCAGGGCTCATTTCAAACTAAGGGCTCCAAACCTACACAGCAGGGTGAGGGCACGGGGGTGCTGGGGGAGGGGGCTGTTGGAGGTGGGGTGGGAGGAGCAGTCTGGGGAGGGGGACTGTCAAGGGAAGGAGCTATCAGGGTGGGGGGAGAGGAGCCATCAGGGGAGGGGAGCTGTCGGGGGTTGGAGAGCTGTGGTGGGGGGAGAGGGAGGGCCAGTACGGGGGGAGGGCTGTGGGGGGAGGGCAGGAGGGGGAGTGAGAGTCTGGGGGACGAGAGGGCCGGCCTCACTGCACCCTGTGCAGCTCCCTCTGTATTGCAGGTGGGGACCTGGGGCTTGGATTTTGAGGCACGAAGCTACCTGTTGAGCGGCCGTGGTGCTGGGAGCCTTGTGTTCACGCGAGGAGGGGCTGGGGGAGCCTCCGATGGGCAATTGCTGCCATGGCCCCAGAGGGAGCTCACGAAGAGCCGGGAGGCTGCCCAGCCACTAAGTCTCCTTCGAGTCAGTTTAGTAACAGCTTAAGAAAGAAACTGAAAAGAGCTGCACAATCAGCCAACTCCACGCTAAGTGGTAGGTTTCCCATTTTCCTAAAACAAGCTCTTTCCATTGCCTGGCTGCACACGCGCCCAGCTACTGGGCTGTAAAAATTCTTTGCCTTTGGAGCAGAATAACCGAGTTTGGCTTGGGGAGGCCTTTGTAGTTAAAAAGCAAACAAAAAACTGCACTGAGGACGATAGTCTCCATCTCCTAGGCATCAGAAAGACGGTGGCCCTGCCCACCTGCCTGGGGACCTCCCTCCTCTCCCCTGGGCCCTGCCTGGGGATCCGTCTCCGCTGGGCCCCCAGAGGCCGGCCTCCCTCCCGTCCGATCTCCCAGGCACACAGCACATCTGGGTCCCAAGCCCTGCCCTGCACTCACCAGCTGTGCACAGCATTGGAAGAACCATTTGTCCTCGGAGCTTCAGCTTCCTCTTTTGGAAAGTGGGGTGCTCATGGGCCTCTCCCATGGGTGCAAGTCACTGGGTGCGGTGATGGTGCAAGGAGGCCTGAGCAAGCCCAGACACCCCCCCGCCCCAACTTTGGCTCCTGGGACACCTGGCAGTGGTTCTTGTGTCAGAATTGGCATAGAAAGAGGAAGGGCTGGAGCAGGGGGGCAGGCTTGTCCAGGATGGCAATCGGCCCTCCACCACCCTGCCTTGGGCATTTCCAGGAAATTAACTAATTAACTAATTAGTAGTAACACCTCCTCTCAGCTTCTGGGGTCTGCTGGCCTGTCCTTAGCCCAATGGACTCTGGTAAAAACCCAATAAGGCTGGGGGTGAGCATTTGCCCATTCTACATGTGGGAAGACAGCAGCAGAAAGCAGCCATGGCCATGGGGGGCTGACTAAGAAGGAATGACCTCTTCTTCTCTGCTGTGTCCCCCATGCCTCAGGACAGTGCCTTAGAGGTGCCCCCTCATCCTTTACCCCACCTGCGTTCACAGGAGGACTCTCACATGCACATACATGCATGCACCCATCTGGGGCAGGTCTGTGAGCACATTTATGAGTTCCCTGGGGACAAGCTGGCTTTGCTTCCCAATCTCCAGGAGGTCTGCCCATGCCCCTGAGCTGCAACCAATGCACATGATCAGTCAAGAATACCTGGCATTATTATGACCTCAGGATGTCTGAGCATTCATCTGCTGATCACACACTTCATCCTTGAGAACCCTGTAATCCAGGGACTACTTTAAGACCCTCTTTTAAAATCAAAAGTGAGCACAGATGGGCTGAGTAACTGGTCCAGCCTTGCACAGTTGAGTGGCATCAGAGCCCTTGTCTGCCCGGGGCTGGGGTGAGTGGGGTAGAGTGGGAACGGGATGATGGAATGGCCGACCCCCACTCCCCAGCAAGGGGACGGGAGCAGGTGTGGGGCTGGAGGGCCTCTTTCCCCCATGCTGTCCTCTGCAGGGACCCTTCTGAGGCCTCCTGTACCCTCAGAACCTCTGGGCACTTTGAGTGGGAGGGCACAGTCGAAACTGAGAAGTGTCCAACCCAGGGCAAAGTCAGAACACGAAGGTCCCAGAATCTGGCTGCAGCCAGGCAGCATTATCAAGCATCTGAGTAATGCACCCAATGTTGTTTCTTGATAAGATACTTGTAAATGGGGGAGGAGCTGTGAAGATTTATACTATTAAGTGATAAGTATTGAAATGTGTGGAGTAACCAGAGGTGAACTTGTCTAGAATCAGAAAACCACCCACTCTTGCCAGTTGAAAGCTGAGGTGTTAAATGTGCTTAGCTCTCTGGGCTACTCACCTCTGCTCTGCACTCAGATTCCGGGGTACAAGCCTGGGTCTTTGCACCATTAGAGTCTTTGTACCATTTTTTAAAGTGAACAGAAAAGACAGACTTCCAGTTGACACCTGAGCTCACTATAACATTATCTGAAAACAATTCTGATATGCACAGATCTTGAGACACGTCATTCCTGGTTGCTTGATGAGTTCAGATAGGTGGAGCATGGCATATATTTTTCTATCCTTTTACTTTTACTTTCTCTCTGTCTTTACATTTAAAGTGGATTACCTGTAGACAGTGTATGCCTGGGTCTTGCTTTTTTATCCAATCTGACAATCTCTGCCTTTTGTTTAGGGTATTTAAACCATTTACGTTTAATGTAATTGTTTATATGGTTGGGCTATTTCCATTTTGCTATTTGTTTTCTATTTGTCCCTCTGTTCCTTGTTCCCTCTTTTGTTTTTCTTTGTATTCTCTTGAATTGAGTATTTATGATTCCATTTATCTTCTTCACTTGTTTATTAGCTTTATCTCTCTTTATTGCTTGCAATGGAGTTTGTATATATAACCTACTATCATGTGCTATTATATAATTTCACACACAGTGCAAAGCTCTTACAGCAGTATATCCTTCTTCCCACATTTGTGCTATAGTTGTCATAACATTTTACTCCCCCATGCTTTATAAATTCCAGAATACTATTATTTTTGCTTTAAATAACCATTATCTTTCAAAGAGTTTTTAAATATAAAAGGGAAAAACTGCCAATCCTGGGTAATATAACCTTTAAAAATCTCTAACATTTGGGGAGGCAGAGATTACAGTTTAAATGGACATTCCTCTGAATACAGTGCATTGGATAGTTTTATACAGTAATATTTAACATTCATTGTACATGCCCCATGTGCTCAGTTCTATGCTGTGTGCTTTGTCAATTAAGTCATTCATTTTCTAAAACAACTGTATGAAGTAGATCATATTATTATGATTATTTTTGAAGATGAGAAAAACAGAGACACTAAGAGGTTGTCCCTGCCATGCTCCCTTCCACAACCATTCATGTGCAGTGTGGTTGTCACTCCACTGGATGTGACCATATCTTGAAGGGCCTGTTGCAAAATAAAAATGTGGGGCCCCTTGTTAAGTTATTAAGAAGTGTTCAGAATATGTAAAGAATTCCTAGAAGTCAACAACAAAAAGACAAACAACCCAAAGATGTACAAATGGCCAACAAGCATGTGAAAAGATGCTCAACATCATTAGCCATCAGGGAAATGCAAATCTAAATTATAATGAGATACCACTTCATACCCGCTAGGATGGCTGCTCTCAAAAAAAAAAAAAGAGGAAATTAACAAGTATTGGTGAGGATGTGGAAAAATTGGAATGCTTGTGTATTGTAATCGGAATGTAAAATGGTGCATCTGCTGTGGAAAACAATTTGAAGTTTCCTCAAAAAGTTAAGAATAGAATAGCCATATGATCTAGCAATTCTACCTCCAGGTATATACCCCAAAGAATTGAAAACAGGGGCTCCAACGAATATGGATACACACGTGTTCCTAGCAGCACTTTCACGATAGCCAAAATGTAGAAACAGTCCAAACGCACATCAACAGAAGAACAGATAAACAAATTGTGGTCTATCCGTACTATGGAATATTTATTATATTCTGCCATAAAAAGAAATGAAGCTCTGACACCTGCTGCAACATGGAGGAACCTTGCAAACATGCTAAGTGAAAGAAGCCAGATGCCAAGGCTCCAATTTTTATGATTCCATTTACGTGAAGAATCTAGACTAGGCAAACCCACAGACACAGAAAGTAAACCAGTACCTGCGAGGGGCTGGCGGGAGTGGCGAGTGGGCTTGACTGCTAGTGGGTACTGGGTTTCCTTTGGGGTTGATGAAAATATCTAGAACTAGATAAAGATAGTGGTTGTGCAACGTTGTGCATGTAATAAATGCCACTGAACTGTTTGCTTTAAAATGGTTAATTTTATGTTATGTGAATTTCACTTCAAGTCAAAAAAAAATCACCTAGAATTTCAAGATGGTGACAGCAGAGCTCTGAACCAAGTGCAGGACCCTTTAAAGCAGGGCCTGCAGCTGCCCAGTTCACTCACCCGTGTGGCTGGCTATGGCCATTGGCTCAGCCCGGCTGTCTCTGCCAGGCTCCAACCAGTGCCCACAGGGCACAACTCAATGGTTCCCCCTCCTGCCACACCCCACACCCTTCCTGCCACGCCCCATGCTGCCCTCTGGCCACGCCCCTGCCACGCCCCTGCCACGCCCCCTCCTGCCTCTCCCTTCCTGCCACGCCCCCTCCTGCCTCTCCCTTCCTGCCACGCCCCTCCTACCTCTCCCTTCCTGCCACGCCCCTCCTACCTCTCCCTTCCTGCCACGCCCCCTCCTGCCTCTCCCTTCCTGCCACGCCCCCTCCTGCCTGTCCCCTCCTGCTCCGCCCCATGCTGCCCTCCCGCCACGCCCCTGCCACACTCCTGCCACGCCCCTGCCACACTCCTGCCACGCCCCCTCCTGCCTCTCCTGCTCTGGCACAGGATGCCGTGAGCCCGCTGGCGTCCACACCTGCACAACCCAGAAGAGAGGATGCAGTGCTGCATGGGGAGAACCTTTGACCGACGGCATCTGTGAATAAACTCCCGCCCTCCCTGACCCAGCAGACTGTCCTGAGACACAGGGTCACGCAACCTCTCTGAAGTTGACCCTGCAGGGTGAACCCACAGGATTTGTGACACTGAGAGGGGCCCAGCTCACCAGTGCACCCCCACGCGGCCCCTACTGCCTCCTGCCTCCCCCCTCCCACTTCTGCTCCCCTGGGCTTCACGCCCTAAGGAAGGGGCACCCAAGAGCAAAGTGTGGCCTGGGGCCTGCGGGTGGGCCCGGGCTCTGCCTGCCGCTCCAGCGCCCAGTGATCCGATGCGCTCCAGGGTCTGGGGTCCTCTGCTGCAAGGTCTTGGCTGGCCCCACGGCCAGGCTGCTCACACACAGGTCCTGGAGAGGAGCTGCAGGAGCCCCAGGGTCAGCCTAGGGGCCGAGCCTGCCCCCTCCTGCCTCACCACAGTCGCTCGCTCTTCCCCGGGACCCTCCAGCCGAGGCCGGCCACCGCACCTTTCCCTGACACAGCATCGTCTGGACGCCTCAGTGGCGTACCCTGGGTGCTCCTCCAGGTGCAGCCTGGCCCCTTGGGGGCCTGCTCAGGGGGCTTGACAGGGAGGGGCACAGATGTTCCTCCAGCTGTTGTCTCGCCTCCCGCAGGGACAGCTCATGCTCACCTGGGGCGTTAAGGGTCAGACAGCCAGGTTTGGTCCCAGCAGGGGCCGAATGGGTGGGCAGCGTCTTTGGGTACAGAACAGGGGCAGGAAAAGACTGGTGCAGGAAAAGACGGGCACAGGAAAAGACAGGCGCAGGTAAGTCCCTCCAGGTGGGCTGAGTACCTGGCACCTGCTCTCCCTCCCCATGCTCTCTCTGGTCCCCATCGCGGGGGAGGGAGTCGAGGCCGGGCAAGGACACCCCTCGGGCCCCACGGGGCTGAGGCTTCCCTCCGCTCAACCTCCGCAGTGACCTTGTCCAGTAGCACCGGCCGTCCTCTTCTTTTTAGTTCTGCTTTTCAGATGGCAAAGCTGAGACTGGGAGAGGTCTCGCAGTGTGCTCACAGCTCCAGAGCCGGGACGGGCACCCGTCCCCCTGACCACCACCGGCTCCCTTTGCCCGGGACGTCCAGCGAGTCCTGGGACCTCCTTGGGCTGTGGCCTGCCCTGTGAAGGGCTAGTGTCGGAGCTCAGGGCTGGGACCCTCCACACACAGCTGCAGGGGGCCTCATCGCCAGCATCATCATCCTGACCGTCAACATCTGGGGAGTCTGGTACCAGCCTCTTAAAGGGGGTCTTTTGGGGGGGCAGCCTTGGGCTGCCACCCTCCTGCAGGTGCAGGGACCCAGGCCCTCGTGGGCATCCAGGGGACCCCCCACTCATCACGGGCCGCAGTTGGAATGACTTGTCCTTACTCTACCTGCCTCGAACATGCCGGTACCCACATGAGAAGGCCTTGGAGTGGGCGAGTGCCTGATTTTGACATCTGATGCCATTTGGGCTGAGTTTCTCAGGGGAAAAGTCACGCTTTAGCTGCACAAAAGGCAGGGGGCACAGTACAGCCTGGTGGCTCCAGGGGCCACCAACCTCAGGCTGTTTGAAGTCCACCGCTATCTGCCGCCGGGGCCGTTTGACTTCGGCGGGGCATAAACAGGGTGATTGAAGTAGACGGTTGTGTCTTTCCGGACGACAGAAGTCCCCTTGCTAATTGCCACATCAAATGATCGGGAAGCCCCCATTGGGGAAGCCCTCAAATTACTGTGAAATCACACACCGCGGCCCCTACCCCGAGGCCTGCTCCCCCCGACTTCCCCCGGGATTAGGTTACTGGGGGGACTGGTGGGGGGGGGGCACACAGGAAGGTCTCCGGGGATTTGTTCTGCTTCGCTGCCAGTCTGCTATGCCACCCCCGGCCCGGGCCGCAGCCCCACATTGTCTCCTGAGGCCGTGGAGGGGACCCCTCCTCCCACCGTGGTCACGCCCTGGTGACAGGGTGCCAGCTCCTGGCCTGAGCCCCCCGCGGGCTGCAAAGGGGCTGTCCGTCTCGGTGCCTTCAAAGGGGCCATCTCTGTGCAACGGCGATAGTGTAGCCCCCGTGCCCACTGGAGCACGCAGCGTCAGGGCCACCAGTGTCAGCGAAGCTGGCAGGCTGTGGGGTGCAGGGTGGGGTAGCCAGAACCCCTCGCTGTCCTGTGGCACGCTGTTGGCACATGGGGCCAGGCCACTTTAGTGACAATGACCTCTCTCCTTCCCGGACACCCCCTGCTCCAAGCCCCGGGCTGAAGCCCACAACCACCTTTTCAGGTGGGACCAGCGTCATCTCCCCATTGTACAGATGGGGGAACCGGGGCCCAGGCAGTGTGAATGACATGCCACGGGACGTGCCCCCTGGGCTCTCTGGTTGCTCAAGGGCTGGTAGGGAGAGTCCCTTGTCAACTGATGGTGACAATTGACCAACCCTCGGTGTGGCTACATGATGCGATTTCAAGCTTGTGTGGATCCTCTTAGGGGTGGGCATGGCTCCTGGTGGCCTGGCTGGTGACAGCACCCACCCCACCCAGGCCATCTCTCTCCTGGGGCCTGGAGTAGATTTTCCCATTTGGGTAGCCCCAGCTTCTCCCTGGCCAGCTTCACCCGCTTTGCCCACCACCCACCCCGATAGCAGGCAAAACCTGCCTCAGTTCTGCATTTGCCAATGCACACTACAACGGGGAAGGTGGATATAATTACAGAAATGGTGAGGGAGGTGCCCTAGAGAGAAGGGCACTAAATACAGCAAGTGCCTCCCTGGGAGGGAGAGCATCAGCCAGGCTAGGGGTGAGGGTGGGTGGGCAGGATTGGCCAGAAAAGACTTGAGCACATGCCAAGGTCCTGGGGCAGCAGAGCTGGGGCCTGGAGAGGGCAGGGGAGAGAGCCATGAGCCAGGCCCCTCAGGAGGCAGGGCCTGGAAGGTGGGTCCTCACAGGGATTTTGGTCTCCAAGTCTTGGACTCTCAGGATGGGGTTGCAAGCAGGATGAAAGTTTCAAAGTTTCAAAGGGGACCACCCTGCTGTGCTGCGAGCCCAGCTCCCCAGACAGCGAAGGCCCATGGGTGCCCCTTCATTGGGGTCTGAAGCCCAGGGGAGCAGAAGTGGGTGGGGGAAGGCAGGAGGCGGGAGGGCCCGTGTAGGGTGCATTGGAGAGCTGGGCCCCTCTCGGTGTCAACAACGCTGGGTAGTTTGATTTTTAAACCCCAGATGCTGACCTGCCATTGCGGGTGGAATAACTCAGGCACTTGTGATTGGTTGAGCTGTTCTAGAGCCCCCAGGTGCCACACCCTGTGCTGGGCAAGGCGAACACACAGCCAGAAGAGGAAGGTGCCCGCCCCAATGGAACCCACGCTGGTGGGGAGGTGGCAAAAATGGTGCAAACAAGATCATTTCAGTGGTGATCAGTGCTAGAAAGACCATAAAACTGTGGGGGGCGTGGGGAGAAGTGAGGGGTCAGGGGCCATCTCTGGCAGTGGGGGAGGGCCCCTCTGGAGGTGAGGGACCAGGGAGCAGAGAGGGAGTGAGCTGGGCAGAGTTCTGGGGCAGGCACTGAGCCAGAGGAAGGAGAAGGGCGAGTGTGGCAGTTCTACAAACAAAGAAAACATTAGCGTGGCTGGAGCGGAGCAGAGGGGCTGGAGCAGGGTGGGAGGGCTGGCCAGGATGCAGGAGCCATCAAGAAAGGCCTTGAATGCCAGAAGAAGAGTTAGCCCAAGTGCACTGGGTCCTCTAAGATTTTGCTCCGGTCTTGCCATGCTCCTGCTCTAGCGCTTTCAGTGGCTCCCCATGGCCTCCTGAAGGACCTCTTTCTTGCACTGACATTCAAGGACATAACACCTGTCATGGTGAAGATCCCAGCCCTTCCCTTAGGCTTCAGCCCATCCAGAGCCTCCCCATTTCCCAAATGTCTCCACAGTCCCACCTCCGTGCCTTTGCTCAAACCCCTTGCTCTGGCCCAAATGCCCTCTCTGTTGGCCCTTGACCAGCAAGAAACTGGACTAGTCCTCAAGGCCCCTCACAGGTGCCACCTCCCCGGGCTCTTGCCCTCCTCCCCTTTCCCCTGCAGTGTGACCTCAGGGAGGCTCTGGCTTCTTGGAACCTCCTCTGACAAATGGGACAGTAAGAGTAAGCACCTCCTAGGGTTGTTGTGAGGTTTAAATGAGATAAAGAGTCATTGTCCCATTTCAGGGGATGTAAAGTGCATTAGTATTTTACATTCCCCTGGGGCAAAAAAAACTGCTGACAGTTAAACAAGGACACACCCAGCAGGGGTGAGCCAAGGCGTTTGGACTTTACCCAGAGGGAAGCTGTTGAAGGATTTGAAGCTCAGGAAGGGGCCGTCTTTCTGGAATTCTTCCCCTGAAATTCTGAGATCTGCCCATTTTACCAGGTGGGGAAACTGAGGCACCAGGAGGCAGAGGCCGTGCTTGTGGTCACGAGTTGAGTCTGAGCTGGAGGTGAGGGGAGGGGCTGGTGAGCACCCGTGGGGGGCCCGCCCTCTCCCCACTGCTGCCTCCACAGGCCCTATCCGATCCTGGGGGTGGCAGAAGCCCCCCATGCTCCTCCTGCCCTCCATGGCCCCGCAGTCTCCCACCCCAACCTCCACCTGCACTCGGAGGAGGTCACGGCAATGTTCTAGGAAATTGAGTTTTCCTTGGTCAAGGGGGTTCAGGGTTCCCTGTGGGGTGACTCCTTTTATGACACCCCTACCTGCTCATTTAGCCAATCCACTGTCCCATCTCCACACTGAGCAGAGCTGGAGGTGGGCAACACGGACCACGGCGAAGCACGGCGAAGCACGGCCGTGGGAAGTCTCAGGCGGGATTCGACCCAGGAAAAGCAGAAACGTGGATGTTAGCTACATGCATGGGAGACAGAAGAAGGTGGTCAGGCCACTTGCAAAAGCCACAGGCTCATAAACGCCAGCTCCTTCCCTGCTTGGGCAACCTAATCACAGATTTGGACTAGGAATGCGGTTGTGACAGTTTTGACTGCCAATAAACAAGCTCGGGCCCCATCGTGGCGGTGACTGCACTTTTGGAATTGGCCGATGGGAGGCCCTGACACCCAGCCAGCCTGGCTCCAGCCCGCCGCTCAGGGGCCCCGTCTCTGCCGTCTACCCCCATCCCGGGGGAAGCCCCTTAGCCCCGGGACAGGAGCCCAGGCCCAGACAGGCAGTTCTCGGGTGAGGACGTCCCACCTTCAGCAGCACCCCAGCCAGAGACCGGAGAGCTGGAGGAGGGGCTGTAGTGTCTCCCCCATATGCACACCCGCCCCAACCCACATCTTTGGGGTGAGGATGGTCTGGGTCTTCACACAGCCAAGGTGGAGGGCCAGGAACACGGCCTCGTGGGTCTCCTCCGTTGGCTCCTTCACCCAGCAAATGCCCCCACACTCCAGGCCGGGCACTGTGATGAGTCGGGGGCATCCTCGGCTAACCACCCCCCACCGGGTCCCCACAGCCGTCCCTGCGCTGACCGCAGAGGAGCGCGTAGGTTCGAGCTGAGCCTGGCTCTCGGGGAAGAGCTTCTGTCTCCCTGGAGTGGGTGGAGGAGTGGGGGCTGGGCCAGGTGGGGCCTGGGGGGCTTCCTGGAGGAAGGGGCGGTTCTGCTCAGGGCTGAAGGTTGAGGACAGGTGAGAGAGGGGTGCAAGGGCAGGCAGCCCTTCCTGTGATTCCTTTTTCCTTACTCTCCTGCTTTTGCTGTGATTTAACTGCATACTGGGGATCTGGAGGGTCTGCCCAATGTCACGCAGTGGGTCAAATGCAACGCAGAACCGGGGTGCAGGTGGCCTGGTGAGACCAACGGCCCCATCCCCACAGCAGCCCATGGGACTGAAGATGTGCAGGGCAAGGAGCAACAGCTTTGTGGGCACCAGTGGCCTGGGCAGGTTTGTGGGGTGTCACAGTGGCAGGAGGAGTGGGGTGAAGGAGGAGGAAGGCTGAGCCATCCTAAATAGAGGTGGACATCTGTTGAGCCCCCAGGGTAGGTGGCGATTTGGGGCTCAGCGGGTGGTGGGCAGCCCCTGGTATCTGCTACGAGGACCCATGTGAGGGACCCTGGGATGGGACAGCCAGACTGCGCCCCTTTCAGAAGCCCAGAGACATCTCACCTGCTGTCTGCTCCCCTGGCAGCCTGGGAAGCAGCTCCCTGACCCCTTCCCACTCACCCAATCCCAGGGGGCAGAGGCTCAGCCAAGGACCCTCATGGTGCAGGGGAGCAATTGCAGCTACTTCTTTGGGGACCAAAGATTTTCAGGGCGTGCCAAGCCGGTGGGGCTTTCACAAATGCACTCTGGACTCCTTCCCATGTCCACCCCGGCCCCAGACCAGACCTCACCGAGGGTGGCTGAGGGGTGAGGCCGAGCAGGATCCCCAGGGGCTCTCGGGGGCCTCGGAGGGCCAAGTGGTCAGGAGCCGCCCCCGGCTCGATGGCCTCACTTCCCGACTTCCAAAAAAGCCAGTAGAGATGATGGACTTTGCAGCCCTCCTGCCAAGGAATCACCCAGCAGTGACACAGATGTGCCAGGGCTCCGTGCAGCTGTGGGGACAAGCCTGCCAGCCAGCGTGACTTGAGAGAAGCTGCCATACCATACATCTGACAGGATTCATGTACAGAAAGGCTCGAAAGAGGCAAGATGAAACCACCGATGGGGGCCCAGGAGGGGACTTGGGCTGTAGGAGGAGCAGAGGAGTGAGTCCAAGGGACTCAGGGTCGTGGAGACTCCTGGGGGAGGTGGGGGGTGCAGGCAGGCCGCCCCGGGGTGCAGGTCCCCCTGATCTCTTCTTCACCTGCACGGGGGTTAGTTATGTGGATGTCATTTTATAGCTAATCATCAAACCCTCCGAGATAGTCTTTGGAGCTTTGGAGTGAGGTTTGGGTTCTGATAGGGTGGAATCACGCCCCCCCAAAAGACACGGCCAAGCGCTAACCCCTGGGACCTGCGGAAGTGACCCCATTGGGGAAGCGGTCTTTACAGATGTCATCACATGAAGATGAGGCCCTCCTGGAGTGGGGTGGGCCTGAAGCCAATAGGATGGGTGTCATTGTATGAAGAAGAAAGCAGGACACTGAGGAGACAGAGGAGACAGAGGCAGGGCCTGGAGGGATGTGTCTACAAGCCAAGGGGCACCAAGGCTGCCCGGAGGCCACCAGGAGCTGGAGGAGGCCAGGAAGGCTCCAGAAAGAGGGCTGCCCCAGAACGGTGAGCACACACATTCCTGCTCTTTCGAGCCCCCCCCCCCCTCCCAGTTCATGGTACTTTGGAAGAGGGGCTTTCTCAACCCACCACGGCCTGGGCTGTGGGGAAAGGAAGGTGCCAGGTGGATGCACCCAGGTGGGTCCCAGAGGTGCAGCCCAGCTGGCGGGATCTCTTGAGCCAACGCCAAAGTTAGCAAGGATTCGGGGCTGGGGCTTTCATGGGGCCTTCTGGGGCAGAGACTGCAGTGGGGCGGCCAAGGGGGCATGCCCTGTTCCCCGGAGGCCAGGCTGGTCCAGGGCCATTTGAGTTATCTGGCCAGTGGTGATCAAAAAAACCTTCCATGTTCTGTCCCAACAGAAAAGCTCCTGGGGGAGCCCATCCCCTGGGGACAGGCCTTTGACACTTTCAGGGACACCAGCTGAAGTCACTGGCTTCTGGGCATCCCTGGGGACAACAATTTGCCTGCTCATTATGAGCATGATGGATGAGCGTGGGGCCTGGGCAGCCCAGCCCTCTGGAGGGTGAGCGTACTGGGCTGCCCAGGAACCACAGAAAGCCGGCTGACATGCATGACAAAATGTTTTCTCACCACCCAACACCGGTGACAGGTCTTCTCAAAGAAAACGCAGTCACTGCAGAAGTGATTCACACTCATGGTTTTTGTAGCGCTGAGGTCAGCTTTTATTTGGCGGATGAAGAAAGGGCCACCAGCTCCTTGTGGTCTCTGGGAACTGTGTCCCTGTGGGCCGGCAGCCCCCTCTCCGGCCAGCATGCATGAGGCCACTCTATTTGGATGAGGTTTCCAAAAAGCCCTGGTTGCAGCTGGGGGCCGTCACTCACTTGGGGCCCTGCATCTCTGCACCCTGACTCTGAGGCTGCCTTCTGCTGGACTTTGATGCCAAAAGAGAAGTAGGGGCTCCTGCCATCGCAGCTATAATCCCAGGCAATGCAGGGCCCCTGGTGGTCTTTCCCCTTGGCACCCTGTACCTGCCCTGTTGGAGCACCCACCAACTGTCATCAAATAATGACTTGTATCTTTAGTTGAAGATGGTCAGGGTTCTGGCTGAACCCCATCCTCCTTGAGGGGCTTTCTTATTGAGCAATCGATTTCCAGCTTGGGATAAACAAACCCAGGGGAGAGACCTTTGCATTTATTTTATGAAGACAGTTAAATCAAGGGCTCCCTGTCCTGCCACATCTGTTCTCATCTTGATTATGGTGGTGGAGACATGATTCTAATTAGCATTTGTCATAAAAACCAGACCCCTCGACGAGTGAAATTACTGTGTGCACAGGTAAGAGAGCAGTTACCTCTAGTGGGAGAGAGCGGACAGAGTGGAAAGGACAGGGATGGACCCTGCCTGGTCTGCTGAATGATGCCCCAAAAAAGCCCTTTCCTAACCCCCAGAACCTGTGGATATGTGACCTCCCATGCAAAAGAGACTTTGCAGATGGGGTTAAATGAAGGATCTCGAGACAGGAGATTATCTGGAATTATCCAGGCAGGACCAATGTCGTCACAAGCGACCTTCCCAGAAGACGGCAGGAGGGTCAGACTCAGAGAAGCCGAGGCTGGAGGGAGGCAGGGAACGGAAAGGGCACACCTGGGTTTTAGGACTTCTGCCTCCGGAACTGCAGGATAATCCATCTGTGTTGTTTAGGTCACTAAATTTGCGGTAGTTTGTTACAGCAGCACAGGAACCCATACACCTTGTTCAGTAGATCTGACTTTGGAACCAAATAAATTTTTCATGTAAGTTAAAAAAGAAACACACCAGATGGAATTTAAACAGGGAATCCCAAAGTCAACAATAAAATGGGAAGCAAAAGTCTCTCCAGGCCCGGACCCCGGCCAGCGTCCACCCTGGTGCAGGGCCGGGATGAACGGGTCCGGGGCTGAGTCTGCACGCGGCAGGTCGGGGCTCTGGATGGGTCGGGGGAGCTCGGCTGCCTGGTTATGGGGCGCTGCTGCCGCCCCCCAGGCAATGCCCACGACAAATGAGGAAACAGGCAGGAGAGCTCGGGACCACCCACGGTCATCGAGGCGGTGCTGGGTCTGGAGCTGGTGTCCCCGGTGCCCGGTCCGGGGACTTGCACCCTCTCTCAGGGAAAAGGAGCCTAAGACCCAGTGTCCCCTCGTGGCGGGAGCTCAGGGCTGATTTGCAAATGCCCTTCCTGGGGAAGTCCCGTCCTCACTCCCACATGGGGCCAGAGCCTACCTGGGGGCTCTAAAGCCAGGATCCTGGTTCAAATCCGGGCTCCAGCACTTCCACAGCTGCCCTGCTCCAGGCCCTGGGTGCAGATGAGTGTTCTTCCTCGAGGGGAGAGCCTGGCAACAAGCCAACACATGGTGACGTGTGCATCAGGGATGGTCTGTGCTGGGGCGACCGTGTCGGGAGCTCGCTGGTCCAGCCAGGGTGGTTGGGGAAAGCCTCTGTGAGGAGGGGATCAAGGGTGATACTGGATGATTTTCTGCCTTTCTCTAAGTTTTCTCACTGTAAAATGGGGATAAGAACGGTTGCTCTATGATAAGGTTGTTGCAAGCCTGCTATGGTTTGCGGCGGGAGACACACCCAGCTCAGCCTGGGACATAGCAGCAGCTCAATCAAAGGCAGCTGTTATTTTCATTGTCGCCCTCACTCTTGCTATTTAGACTCTTGGATCATTCCAGAAAGAAACTTTTCTGGACCCCATGAACTATCATCTTTTTTAAAATTATTCATTCTTTTAGCCAATCTTACGGAGCAGTGTGTTCTAGGGACTGCCCCTGCCCACAGCCGTGGAGGCCCCTCCAGAAGCAGGGGACAGCAGGACCATAGGTGCTCACTCCAGGAGAAGGTGAGTGGGGGGACATGGGGGGGGTCCCCATCCACGTGAAGCCAGAATAGTTCTGGCTTCTGACACCTGCCCCAGGTGGGCTGGAGCTCTGGATTGTCCAGGTTAGCCTTGGTTCAGTGCACCCCAAGGGGCTCTTTGTGGGTTTGGAGGTACTTGGACAGAGGATAAGAAAGCTGAGATTTGGTGGAATGAAAGT
Source organism: Choloepus didactylus (assembly GCF_015220235.1). Taxonomy (NCBI): domain Eukaryota; kingdom Metazoa; phylum Chordata; class Mammalia; order Pilosa; family Megalonychidae; genus Choloepus; species Choloepus didactylus. The sequence continues at coordinate 5,631,098 of NC_051312.1, forward strand.
TGTCCAAATGAAAGCAGAATGGGTCATGGCCAGGAGGCCAGGGCCCTGGGTTCTGGTTCAGCATTTTCCCGTAACTTCTATTGCCTTCTGGCAGGTCACCTGTTCCATCTTAGCCTCACCTGTGCTCTAGCAGGCTGGACCTGGTGGCTGTTCTGCACATCACGTCTCTCAGAGCCCAAGGGATCAGCAGAGGGTATTACAGGGTCTTGTTTTACAGTGGGAGTCATTAAGGACTATATCAGTTAGCTATTGCTATGTAACAAAACACCTTGAAACTCGATAAGCATTGGCTTCTGTTCATAAGCCCAGGGGTCAGGAGGGAAGTTCTGCTGATCTGACTCAGGCTGGGTGAGCTCGGCTGGGCTCATCCAAAGGTCTGTGGTCAGCAGTGAGCTGGCTGGGGAATGGCTGGCCCAGAATGGCCTCACTCGTGCCAGGAAGTTGAGCTGAGGTGACCGGGCACCTGGGCCACGTGTCTCCTTCTGCAGCAGGTGAGCCCAGGCTTGTTCACACAGCAGTGGCAGGGTCCCAGGTGGAAGCAGAAGCACGCATGGCAGCCTGAGGTTTAGGCTCAGAACTGACAACCATCACTGCAAATCATGTCTTACCGGCCTAAGCAAGTCACGAGACCAGCTCGTATTCAAGGTAAGGAGATGGACTCCACTTCTTGATGGAGTAATGCAGGGGTGTGGATTCGGGGAGGAAAATAATTAAGGGCATTTTTGCAAGGACTAACAAAAGGGGCCCGAAGAGAGGCTGTCCCAGAAGTGGGAGAGATGCCATGGGAGCAACATCATCTTCAGAAAGCAACTCAGATTCTAGCTAAGGATCAGACTTGACATTTTCCTCTAAACCTTTAAACTGCATATACTGTTACCTCTTGTTGGAATTATCTTCCCATCCCCTACTCTGTACATTTTTTAAACAAGAAAGCCTTCTCTTGGATTAAAAAAAAAAATTATGCATGAACATAGTGCTAGCTTTTGTTTCCCTGGAGGTAGTAATTGTCTTGTTCATTTGCTTATTGCAGTGTTAGCTTTTATTCTGTGTGACATGGGAGGGATATTGTTGGGAGTCTGGAGTTTGTCACTGGCTGGCATACCTGGGCCAGTCTGTACTCAACATGAAAATCTCCTGTTACATGGAAAGAAAGGCATATGTAGATTAAAACTATGTGGAGTAAATAAATAAATGGGAGGAAGGGACAGCTCTTCTTTACAAAAGAATTCCAACTAAAAAAATGTTGAAAGAATTAAGAAACTTGAAAATCACAGGTAGAACAATACTGTAATAATTGTTGCAGGCAAGGCCAACTGGTATTTGTTAAAATTAATAGGGTAAAGTTTAGGAAGAAACACTATGTTTGCATAGTCTCCAAGTATCTCCCCCCAAATGATTATTAATTACAACAGGAAATAATGGAGAAATCCAGCAGACCCCTCCTCAGCTAAGTGTCCTCAGCTAACATCACCAGTAATAAGACATATCGACACTGATACAACGCATGGAGAACGGCAAGCTGCTTCTGCGCTATTCTTGCCAAAAATGCATAACCTCAGTATGATCTTGAGAAAAATATCAGATAAACCCAAATTGAGGAACATTCTACAAAATAACTGACCTGTACAATTCAAAAATGTTAAGGTCATGACAAACCTCAATGCAGATTGAGGAAACCAAGGGAGATATGACAACTAAATGCAGCATGGTAGCCTGCATCAGAACTTGGAACTGAAAAAGTACATTAGTGAAAAAATTGGTGGAATCTGAACGAAGTCTGTAGTTTAGTTATACCAATATTAGTTTCTCAGTTTTGTTCATTGAACTATGGTTATGCGAGATGTTAATATTAGAGGAAGACAGGTGAGGGGTATACTAGCATGTTCTGAGCTATTTTTTGCAGCTTTTTATTAAGTTGAACATTATTTCAAAATTTAAAAAAAAACTACACAGAGTAGAGGAATTCTGGTTCTAACCATGATGGAGTAAAGAATATCAAAATCACCCTCCGACTGCAAACAACTTTAAAAATGAGACAACATATAAAGCAATATTTTTCAGGATTGGACAACAAAAAGTGCAGGGCTGTTTTCCTTGAGAGAAGGCAAACATATAGATAAATTCCACATTCACCCTGTGTGCTGGTTTGAATCTTTTATGTACCCCACAAAAGACTCTGTTCTTTTAATCCAGTCTTATGGGGCAGACCTATTGTGGGTGGGACCTTTTGATTAGTTTATTTCCGTGGATATGTGATACTGTCCATTCAAGGTGGATCTTAATTGGTTAACTGGAGTCCTTAAGAGAGTTCAGGGAGAGAGAGAGGTCAGCACAAACACAGATCCAGATGCTTGGAGATGCAGACAGAAGGACATTTGGAGATGCTAAGCTAAGAGATGAAGCCCAGAGTTTGCCCTGGAGAAGCTATGTGAGAACCCACAGACACTTAAAGATAAAGCCACTGGAATCAGAAGCTGAAAGCAATGCAACCCAGGAGCAAAGGAGCAGCAGATGCCAGCCACATGCCTTCCCAGCTGGCAGATGTTCTGGACACCATTGGCTTTTCTTCAGTGAAGGTATCCTCTTGTTGATGCCTTAGTTTGGACACTTGTATGGCCTTAGAACTGTAAATTTGTAATCTAATAAATCCCCTCTATAAAAGCCAATCCATTTCTGGTATTTTGCATAATGGCAGCTTTAGCAAACCGGAATATCCTGGCTTTATGCTTGGGGATAATTTCTAAACTGAGACAAGCAGACATGGTGCCTTACAGAAAGCATCAATCTTACTACTATAGCCTTAGAATAAGGGTTATTCTAGAGCCACATTAACAAAGTAGAAAAACAATCTCTGATAGATTCAAACTGCTCCACCAACATCCTAACTGCCTCTTGGGGGGGAAACCTCAACAATTTTAAAGGAAGACAACAAAATCCAGACTAAAACAATTTTACATTTACAATGTCCAGGATGCAATAAAAAAAATTAGTAGACATGCAAAGAATCAGAAAAATGTGGCCTATAATCTGGAGAGAAAAAATAATTAACAGACCCAGAGATGATAGAATTAGCAGACAAGGACTTTAAAATGACTTTTATAAATATATAGTATTATAAATATGCTCAAGAATTTAAAGGAAAAAGTGGTCATGTTACGGTTTGCTAATGCTGCTGGAATGCAAAACACTGGAAATGGATTGGCTTTTATAAAAGGGGATTTATTTGGCTATAGTTATGGTCTTAAGGCCATAAAGTGTCAAAGGTAACACATTGGCAATTGGGTACCTTCACTGGAGGATGGCTAATGGCGTCTGGAAAACCTCTGTTAGCTGGGAAGGAACGTGGCTGGTGTCTGCTTGCTCCCAGGTTGTGTTTCAAAATGGCATTCTCCAAAATGTCTGCATCTGCTTCCAGCAGCCTTCTTCAAAATATCTCTGTAAGTTGCAGTTCGCCTCTCAGTTCCTGTGCATTCTTCAAAGTGTCTCCCTTGGCTGTAGCAAACTCACTCCTTCTGTTTGAGCTTTTATAGGGCTCCAGTGAACTAATCAAGGCCCACACTGAATGGGCAGGGCCACACCTCCATGGTAATTATCTAATCAGAGTTATCACCTACAGTTGGGTGGGTCACATCGCCATGGAAACACTCAATCAAAGAATTATAATCTACTCAACACTAATACATCTGCCCACGCAAGATTGCATCATAGATAATGGCATTCTGGGGGACATAACACATTCAAACCAGCACAGGCCATATTGAAAAAATAGAAGGGACATTACAGCTGAGAAATAGAAACTAAAAAATAATTAAATGGAAATATTATAACTGAAAAATACAATATCTGAAAGGAAAAATTCAAAAATTCATTGGGTGGTCTTAAGAACTAATTTGACACTGCAGCATAAAAGATCATGTACTTGAAGAAAGGCCAATAGAAATTATTCAAATAAGAACAGAGATAATGGACAATTTATCAATAATAATAGAATACTATGGAATAATAACATATAAATATATAAATAAAATGTATGATGAGAGCATACAAAACAAGGTGAGGAATAAATGGAGTATACAGTTGTAAGACTCATACATAAATCTGATGAGTGGAAAACAACTAGCAAGGTGGTAGTCTATAATCAACTACACAAATATTTATATTAAATGTAAATGATCTAAATATTCCAATAAATAGGCAAAGATTTTCAGCCTGGATAAAAGAATGAGACACAATTATGTGCTGTTTATAAGAGATGCACTTTTAAATGTAAGCCAGATAGGGTAAAAGTCAAATGATGGAAAAAGACATAGAATACAAATGGTAGACATAGGAAAGCTAGTATGACTGTGTTAATATTAGATGAAGTAGACTTCAAGGCACGAAGTATTATCAGAGATAAAGAGAGTTATTTCTTAATGATGAAATGGTTAGTTCATCAGGAAGCCTTGACAATCTTAAATGTGTATAAACCTAACAACATAGCTTCAAAATACATAAAGCAAAACTTGATAAAACCAAAGAAAGAGACAGACAAGTCCATGATTGTAGCTGGAAATTTAAACCTGAAAATTAATACAAAGTAGGAAAATAATCAGCGTAAAGGTTTGAACAACACTATCAACGAACTTTACCCAAGTGGTATTTATAGGACACACCATTCAACATATGCAGAATACACATTTGTTTTAGGGGCCTATGGAACATTCACCAAGATAGCTCATATTCTGGTCCACAAAACAAGTCTCAATGTGTATCAAAGGATTTAAATCATTAGAGAATGTTCTCTCACTAAAATAGAATTAGATTAGAAATAATTAACAAAAATATATCCAGAAAATTACCAACTGTTTGGAAAGTAAGCAACATACTTCTAACTAATCTGTAGATCAAGGAAGAAATCATAAGGAAAATTAGAAAATATTTTTAACTAAATGATAATGAAAACAGAAAAGTATTACGAAGAAGCTATAATTTTAAATGCTTTTATTAAAAAAAGAAGAAAGGTCTGAACTCAGCAATCTAATCTTCTACCTTAACAAACTAGAAAAAGAAGATATTAAACTTAAAATAAGTAAAAGAAGAACATTATGAAAGTAAGAGTGAAAATCAATGATACAGAAAACAAAACAAAAAATAGAGAATAGCCACAAGATCAAACATTAGCTCTTTGAAAAGATCAATAAAATTAATAAACTCCTAGCTAGACTTATCAATAAAAAGAGAGAAAAGACAAATTATTAATATCAGGAATGAAAAAATATAAATCTTACAAAATCACTATAAATTTTACAAATTAAAAGCATACAATAGAACATTATAGACAACATTATGCCAATAAATCCAAATGTAAATGAAATAGACAAATTCCTTGAAGGACACAGATGCCAAAATTGACTCAAGAAGAAATAGAAAATGTAAATAGCTCTATATCTGTTCAAGAAATCACATTTTTTATTTTAAAAAACCTCCCCACAAGAATGGTTTTAGTGGTGAAGTCTATCAAACATCAAAGGAAGAGAAAATATCAATGCTACATACACACTTTCAGGAAATAGAGAAGAGACAATTTCCAACTCATTTTATGTGGCAAGCTTAATTCTGATACCAAAACCAGGTAAGGACCTTATGAGAAAAGGAAATTATAGACCATTATCTCTCATGAACATAAATGAAAAAATCCTTAAGAAAATAACAACAAATCAAACCCAGCAATATATAAAAAAGAATCTTGACCTAGTGGGGTTTACTCCAGGAATGCTGAGAGTAATTAAAGACCTGAATAAATGGAGAGCTAGACCAGTTTCTCAGATTAGAATAGTGTTATGACATCAATGCTCCCCCACATTAATTGAGAGTTTCAATGACATCAACCAAAATCCCAGCAGGCCTTTGCATGGAAATTGACAAACTAGTTCTATAATTTAAATGCAAATGCAAAGGATCTAGAATAGCCAAAATGGTCTTGAATGCAAGTAACAAAGTTGAATGAATTATATATATCTGATTTCAAATGTACTATAAAGTTGTAGTAATTAAGACTGTGTAGGATGGACACAAGGATAAAACAAAACAATGGAGAGGAGAGCCCAGAAATGGATCCACATTTGGATGGTCATTTGATTTTTGAAAAAAGTACCCAAACAATCCAATGGGAAAAGAAGTCTTTCTTGCAAATAATGCTGGAACAACTGGATATCTTTAAGGAAAATATGAATCTTGTCTTCTCATGCACATCAAACACAAAAATTGGTTTAAGATGGGTCATAGACCTAAATATAAAAGTTAAGCCATTAAGATTCATGGAGGAAACCACAGTAAAATAGCTCATGATCTGGGGACAAAGATGTCTTAGGACATAGAAAACAATAACCATAAAAGAAAATAATGATAAATAATTTCATTATAATGATTTTATCATAATTAAAACTTTTGTTCTTCAAATATATTGCTAAGAAAATAATAGGCAAGTTATAGTCTGGAGAAAATATTTGCAATGCATTTATCTGACAAAGGACTTGTATTCAGAATATATGAAGAACTCCTATAACTCAATAACAAAAAGGAAAGTAACCAGACCAAAAAGAAAATAAAAGGGGAAAAACACTTGAAAACATATTTCACAAAAGAAAATATGTAAGTAGCCAAAAAGCACATGAAAAGATACTGAACATTATTAGTCATCAGGCAAATATAAAAAAACTATGAAAAACCACTGTGCACCCTCTAGACTGACTAAATTAGAAGGACTGATAACATCAAATGTTGGCAAGAATGAATTGGTGGAGGGAATATAAAAGGATACAACCACTTTGGAAAACCATATGGCAGTTTCTTGTAAAATCAAATATATTTGCACTCCTAGGTATTCACTCAAGAGAAATGAAAATTTGTCCACAAAGACATTTGTACAAGAACGTTCATAGCAACTTTAGTCAAAATGGCGTAAAAACGTAAACAACCCAACTTTCCAACACAGAACAGATAAATTCTAATGCATTCTTACAATGTACCAAAAATGAACAAAGTACTGATGCATGCAAAAATATGGATGAATCTCAAAAAAACATTGTGCTGAGTGAAAGAGGACAGATACAAAAGAATACGTAACATGTGATTCCATTTGTATGAAGTTCTAGAACAAATTAAGCTAACCAGTGGTGGAAGAAACTGGGAAGTGGGAGTTCCAAGGATTTAGGCACCAAGCTAGATCCAGACGTGCGAGGGAGTTACTTGGAAAGTGCCTGGGCAGTCTAAGGCGAAGGAGTGCGAGCCTCTCCTGCGGGGAAGTCCTAAGGAATTCTGAGCGGAGCCAATGGGGAGGCCCTGGGCCAAAATCGCCCGTTGGAGCTGCGTGTCCCACAGGAACTGGTCCTCTCTAGGGCTCCTCAGTGGCTGGGAGAGCCCACCGGGGGAGCGTGGCCCCAGCACAAAGGCCGTTGTGGGCCCAGGGACAGGGGCTGGGGCTGTCTGTCGGCCACGTCCCCACAAGGCCTCTGGAAGACCTGAGCAGCATGTTTCTGTGGCTGCCACAACCGGGAAGAGGGGTGAGGGACCTTCCTTGGGTGATGGAAAGCGTCTCTGCCGAAACTCATCCCACCCTCCACTGAAGATGTGCTCAATTTAGAACAGCGTGTGTGGCATGAACACGAGGCTGGGAGAGCCAGGAGGACTGGGCTGCCTTCTCGGCTCTGCCACGTCCTTGCCGAGCCTCAGTTTTCCCGTATGTATAATGGGGTTCAATGGAGGCCGGCTTCACTTATTAGGCTGTTATCAGAATCAAAAGACTGGACCAAGTCAAAATGCTTCGTGAAGCGCTAACCAGATGAGGGGTTGTCTTCTTGAGCTCACTGGCGGATGGCACAGAGACCCCTCAAGCTGACAGGGGTAAACAGGGAATTACCAAACGGACACCTGGGCTTCGCAGGGGACCAGGGCCTGCAGCCGGAACAGATCCTGGCCGCTGTCTCTCCAACCACCCCACCCCTTTCTCTCTCTCTTTTTCTCTGTCTCCCTCTCTCTCTCTCTCAGGCCACAGGGACCCTTGTCACTGTTTCCCACTGCACCCCTGCTTCACTGCCATCCCCTTTGCTAACTGACAGCAATGCCCAAGCTGGCTCCAGGTCACCTTGTCTCAGACAAGACAGACAACCTTTCTCAGACAAATGCCCCCCAGAGCTTGGCTACCATCCTTGGCTATAGCCAGACCTGTTGTCCCCTGGGCCACGCTGGGCAGCTCGGAGGACAGAGTGGTAACCAGAGTCCTGTTGGGGAGGGTGCAATGAGGTGGGCTTCCTGGAGGTGGTGAGGCTTGAGCACAATTATTCTCCTGGTCTGGAAGACCTTTGGGGGTAGGCACTGGGTCTTATTTGGCATAGTGAGACCAGCACTCAGTGCAAGGCCCACCACGTGGAAAGCGAAAGGCAGCTGTCTGGTGAGTGGACAGATACCTCTACGTGCCAGGCTGACTCAAGTGCAGCAACTGGGTTTGTAAGGGGCAGGCCTCGCCTTTGGACCATCCTGAGAGGAGGAAGCTCAGGGATTTGGGGAACCCTTCCTGGGATAGAGATGGGGCCTCGGAGTGCCTCCGTCCATCCCGACACTCTGTGTACACGACTGTCTGTACAATTTGTGCTACTAGAGGGAAGCTCCTGGAATGGGAGGAGTTACCAAAAGGGAGGCTTCAGTGCAGGAAAGGGTTAATAGGCTCAAAGTTTGCACATTCCAAAGACAGCTCCTGGGAGGTGACGTCTAAGCCCTAGGAGCCTCCTGCCTGGTGAGACTGTCTTCGTTTGCCTGGCACCTGGGGTGTCGGTTCACCCTCTGGCAGGGCTGGAGACCAAGCAGCTAAGGACAGCCTTGAGCTCTAACAAAAACCCTGGACACCCAGGCTGGGGAGCTTCCCTCGTTGGCACTACTCTGTGAGTGCTGTCACACATAGTTTCTGGAAGAGGACTCTGCTGGAGGAAGACAACTGGGAGCTCCTGCCTGGTCTCCTAGATGCTAGCCTTTGTCAATTTTAATCTGTCACCATGAGTATTACAGCTTTTCTGAGTTCTGTGAGACCTTCTAGAGAATCACTGAACCAGAGGAGGTGGCAAGGGAATGGGGTTTTGCAGGATGAATAAGAGTTCCCCAGATGATCTCTCTCTAAGCCAACTTGGCACATGAACTCACTGCCCTCCCCTCTATGTGGGACGTGACTCCGAGGGGTGTAAATCTCCATGGCAACACAGGACGTGACTCCCAGGGATGAGCCTGGACCCAGCATTGTGGGATTGAGAAAGTCTTCTAGACCAAAAAGGGGAAGAGAAAGGAAACAAAAGGAAGTTTCAGTGGCTGAGAGATTTCAAATGGAGTCAAGAGGCCATTCTAGAGGGTATTCTTATATGCTATATAGATATTCCTTTTTAGTTTTCAGTGTATTGGTGTAGCTAGAAGAAAATATCTGACGCTGTCGAACTGCAACCCATCGCCCTGATTTTTGAAGACGACTGTGTAACTATACAGTTTATATGGTGTGACTGTGTGATCGTGAAAACCTTGTGGCTCACACTCCTGTTACCCACTATATGGACCGATGAGTAGAATAATGGGAACAAAAAGTAAATGAATAATGGGGTAGGAGGGGAGGATGGGATGTTTTGGATGTTCTTCTTCACTTGTATTTTTATTCTTTTTTTTTTAATTTTTTTTTTGGAATATTGAAAATGTTCAAAAATTGTGGTGATGAATGCACAACTATATGATGGCACTGTGAACAATTGATTGTACACTGTGGATGATTTGTGGCATGTGAATACATCTCAATAAAACTGAATGAAAAAAAAAAAGAGTCCCCCAAGTGATAAAGAAAGCTGGCATTCCCCGTAGAGGCACAAAAAAGGCATGGAGCAGGAAACGGCATTGGCTAAGCTTTGGTGCCTCTTTTGCTTGAAGAGACGACCAAAATATTGACTCTAGGAGGTGTGTGTGTGTTGGGTGCACATGATTCCAGGAAAGAGAACAAGTCCCCCTTTTAGCATAGATATAACCGGCACAGGGAGAATAGCCAAGAGCCGCCACTCCCACAGTGTCGGAGCACCTGTCTGCGTGTGCCACTTCTCGGTTACTCTGGAAGAATTTCCGTGCCCCAGTCTCCCCACGGCTGTGCCAGGCCCCAGCTCCCCTCCTATCCAGGAGCACAGCCCCAGACTGCTTCTCTCTCCCTGGAACCTTCCATTTGTCCCTCTTTACTGGATCTTTCTCATTGCACAGAAACACAACGTTCTTTCTCCCATAAAAGAATAAAGTAAAAACTGTCTGAATCCTTCTTTCCCCTCTAGCTACTGTCCTAGGTTATCCCACTCAGCTCTTTCCCTTTGTAGAAAACTTCTTAAAAGATGATCTAAACTGTTTCAAATTTCTTGCCTCCTATTCTTTTTTCCCTCAACTTTAAATTTTTCAAGGAGACAGAAAAGCTGACAAAATAGTGGGATAGACAACCATATATGTAAATATCCCCTTCCTTAATTCCACACTTTATCAGAACTTGGCCATATTTCCTTTTTCTCTCTTGTGGTTTCTACGACTACAGCCTTTGATTTTTTGTTGCCAATTTGTGGTTCACACCTTCAGGAAGCTCTAGGCCGGGCAGGTCACACCTGGGTCTTTCGTGCGGTCACAGCTGATGTCTACTGGGGATGCTGTCATCTGAAGGCTCGACTGCACGGGGCCGGACATCCGGGTTGCCCACTCGCATGGTGGAAACGGATGCTGGCCGCCAGCTGCGGGTTCAGCTGGGCTGCCAAACAAAGCACCATCGGTTGTCTCCCCAGCACAGTGGACTCTGGTGGTCCTGCCTCTTGTGTGGTGGCTGACTCCCAGAACGACCAGGAGAAGCCCCTCAGCCTTTTCTGGCCTGGCCTCAAAGTCAAGCAGAGCCTCTTCTGCTGCATCTTCTTGGTTAGAGACACCCAGATTCGAGGAGAGGGGACATGGGTTCCCTCCTTGTTCTGAGCAGAGGGACAGAGAATTTGTGGACATGTAAAACCACCACAATCTTTCTCTCCCAGTTTTCAGGTTTTTTTCCCTGAGCCATGCTTGTGAGTTATAAAACCACATACCTTGAATCTAATCACAAGGTAACCTCAGACAAACCCGAAATGAGGGACATTCCTCAAAATAACTGGCTTATAATCTTCAAAAGTATTGAGGCCATGAAAGACAAGGAGACTGGTGAGCCAGTCCCGATCGGAGGAGAGCAAGTGATTCTGAACTAGAGGCTTTGCTAGGAAAACCTCACTGAGACGACGGGGGAAAGCTGAATGGAGTGTTGAGGAGCTGGGGTCAGTTACCTGATTTCAGTCATTTTGCTGGGGTTAAGTAGGAGATTGCCCCTTGTTTGTAAGAAGTACACACCCAAGGATTCAGGGACTGATGGGGCAGCATGTAGACAACTTACCTCAAGTGGTTCAAGAAAATTAAAGTTCTTTGTAAAGTACTTGCAACTTTTTTGTATGTCTGAGATTATTTCAAAATTCTAATAATAGTTTTCTGGGGTAAAAACCCATAATCTGAGCCTGACCACCCGTCAGCACCCGCAGAGATACTGGTTCCTGGCAGCTCCATCTCTACGCCAGTCTGCGAGTGCTACCCCCATCTTTCTCCCTTGCAGACTAACAGGCTCTTCTCTGCACAGCAGTCAAAGCAAAACCAAGAAAACCTCCATCAGGCCAAGTCACACCTCTGCTCATGACTCTCTAAAGGGCCCCGTTTGACTTGGGGAAAAGTTGAAATGCTTCAGTGACCCCCCTCTGCACCCATGACACCACTCACATGGGATCCCTCCCCCAGCTCTCTCCCCCTTGCTTTTTCTCAGGCACAGCAGGCATTTGGTTTGCCCTTTTCTCTCTCTGGAACATTCTTCCCCCAGACCTCCAAATGTCTCACTCCCTCAACACTTCAGGACTTCACATTCTCTGCAAAGCCATCCTAAACCTCCAACTTGCTTTCCTTGTTCTCAGCATTGATTGTAAAAATCCTATATATAATAATTAATTATCGTGTGTATTAGCTTCCTGAGGCTGCTGTAACAAATTGACACAAGCTAGATGGCTTAAAGGAACACACTTATTCTCTTACAGTTCTGGAGATCAGGAGTCCGAGATCAATTCCACTGGGCTAAAGACAAGGTGTCAGCAGGGATTGTTTCTTCTGAAGGTGCTAGAGGAGAATCGGTCTCCTTGGCTTTTCCAGCTTCTGGAGGCCGACTGCCTTCCTTGGCTCATGGCCCCTTCCTCAAATCCCTCCAACCTATTGCTTCTGTTTTCATATCACCTACATCTTCTCTATAATCAAATGTCCCTCTGCCTCTCTCTAGAAGGAGCCTTGTGATAACATTTAGGGGTCTGCCTGGTTAATCCAGGTTAACCTCCACATCTCACAGTTGTTAGCTTAAGTGCATCTGCAAAGTCCCTTTTACCATGTAAGGTGACAGTCACAGGTTCCAGGGATTAGGATATGGACATTTGGGGGGGCCATTATCCAACTGAACCTATCTTGTTTATTCTTCACCGACTGCCACCGCCACTACCAGAAGGTAACCTCCTCGAAGGCAGCAATTCCAAAACAAGATTTTGCTTAAGTACAACATATTACAGTCAATTCACAGACTGTAAGGGTATTTTGATGATTTTCAAGCTGAATACATTTGAGTTCAAGAATCATTTGTTTCCAGGACCCCAGAAGCCTCCCTCAGGGAGAAGGGGTTTTCTTCTGTCTGTTCTGTTTGCTATGCTGTCCACAGTGCTTGGGGCAGGGTCTGGTACTGAGCATCATTCTAAAGATCCTTGGGGAATGAATGGGTGATTTCTAAGACTGAGAGAGACAGAGGAAGTTATGGACAGACTTGTGTGAACCTGGGCAAGTTTCTCACTTCTTTGAGCCTCCATTTTCTCATTTGCAAAAAGAGGGTCTCACTAGTTCCTGTTTGAGAGAGACATGGTGAGAATTAAGCAATAGAAAATGTGTAAAGCCTATAGCTTGGAACCTGGCATACAGAAGGTATTCGGCATGTATGTCTTTCTCCTTCCACCTTCTGAGCACTGAAGGGGTGCAAGGAGAGGGAAGTCAAATATCAGTCTGAGAAGGTTTCCTAGAGGTGGTGGCCTGGCTGTACATGGCTTGGAGGACAGCAGAGGCAGCTGGGCAGTGCTGGAGCACATTTGTGCCCTTAAAAGCTCCTCCCAGCTTCAGAGCATGCAGCTGCCTTTTCCTGAGGCTCAGGAGAGGCCTCCTCACCCAGCCTGGTACTCTCCTGTTCTGCCTGGAACTAGGTTCCTAGTTTGTCCTGTGGGTCCTTCCTGGGCTCCCCTGCTCTTTCAAACACTTTACACAGATGCCCCAGTTGCTTTTCCTGCCTTGGTGTGTTTTGATTTTACTTCTGGGTTCTGTCTCTTGGATGGTCCAAGGAGAAGTCCTCCTTCACTCACAGCCCAGGGTCTTCTGAATACTGCAGTGACTTTGGGATTCTGCCCATCTTGAGTCAGGAATTGAACAGGCAAAGAGCAGAGCGGAGATGATGTGGTGTGAGCAAAGGTACAGAGGTGCAAGGGGCGGGGACTTTGAGAAAAATGATCTCTTATCCAAACAAGTTTTCACTGTGATAGACTTGCCTCCTCACCCAGCTGCAAAGGCTGTCAATACCAATTGATCAACAGGAGCATTGTCTCCTGGGCTGTTATGCCTTAACAACTTGTCTTCATGGTTACCTGTGCCTTGTGAATTCCCATAGCTTTAGGCTGAAGGGCCAGCCTGATAGAGGGCTGCTGGCAAAATTTGCTGGAGGTCCCCTCATCCTTCTCTGCTCAGTCCAATAGAGGTCACAGACCTGCCTATAAATTGTATAAAAACACCTGGGTGTTTCCACTTTGTCATTCAGAGTCTCTTTCACTGAAAAGGAAGTGATTTTTTTATGAGCACACCACACCCAGCTTTCTAAATATTTACACACATGATATATCTCTGCCCTGGAGGGCACATGGACTCTTGCTTCTGACTAAGCTCACAGCTGGTGTGTTTGGCTGGTCAGAGGGACCCAGCCTCATCCTTTTCTCAGCTCCCTCTGCAAATAGTTTGTGCCTGGCAAGCAATGTTAACAATGAATGCAGCTGCCCAATTGTGCCTGGGCACCCCCAGGACAGGGGTCCTGGGGCCAGGGGATGCCCTGCCTTACCTGGGTCACTGCAGTTGTCAATTAGCTAGTTTCTCTTCTTCCCACCCTTCTAGAGACCTGCCATCCTTTTAAAATGCACAACAGTTCCCATCACACCCTGCTCTTGATCCTCCAATAGTTTCCCCTCGGAGTCTGCCAGGTGGCTTGTGAGGCCCTGGGTGGTTGCCCCCATCACAGTCTGTTATCTCAGTGCCATCACTCGTCCCCATCTTAGCATTCTGTGGCTGCTAGAACAAATGTCCACCAATTGGAGGGCTTAAAACAACAGGGATTTATGCTTTCCCAGGTCTGGAGGTCAGAAGTACAAAATAAAGATGTGGGCAGGACTGCGCTCCCTCCAGGGGCTCTAGGGGTGCTCCTTCCTGCCTCCTCCAGCTTCTGGTGTCTCCAGATATCCCTTGGCTTATGGCTGCTTCTCTGCAATCTCTGCCCTGTCTCACCTCGTCTCCTCCTCTTCTCTCTGTCCCTCCTCTGTATGTCTTATCAGGACACTTGTGATTGCATTTAGGGCCCTCTGGAAAAATCCAGAAGAGAGTTATCATCTCAAGACCTTTCACTTAATCACATCCTTTGCCACATAAGGTTATATTCACAGGTTATGGAGGCTGGGACATGGACGTTTCTTTTCGGGGACCATCATTCAACCCACTACACCACCCCACCCCACCCCCAATGCTCACAGGACCACAGTCTCCCTGGCCCCTGGCCATTCCTGAAACACACAAAGCACATTTCTTCTTGCTTCAGCATGGACTGCTTCCCCCCATCCTCACCCCCACTAGCTTACTCTAGCCCTTTACTCAGGACTTAGAGGATACCTCCCCTCCATCTAAAGCAGCACAGCCTGGTCATTCTCCATCCCTTTACTCAGCTCTGTCACTACCTGACTAACTATATATTTGATAGTTTATTGTTTTGTTTCTTGCATCCCTCAAGCAATGCCGCTCAGGAAGGAGGTTTGTTTCTGCAGCCCAGGTAGGCACCCTGGTGCTGGTATGATGTTTTATGGTCCTCAGGGACCCTTTTCTTTCTATCTTTCTACTCTCTTCTACTCAGCATGTGACTTCCATTCTCATGACTGCTGCATGATCCAAGGGGGCTGCTCAAGCTCCAGCCATCATGTTGGCATCCCAAGCAAAGGGAATTCCTTGGATGGAGGGAAGGGCAAAAAAGTTCTCTTGAAAACCCTACTCAACAACTTCTGCATACATCTCATTGGCCAGACCTCTGTCATATGCCCACACCAAATCACGATGGCTCCTGTTATTAAAGAAGAAGGGCAGAAGAGATACATCAGAGGTAACTGGGAGGCTCCATACATCTGGGTGTTTAAACACAAATCATCTAATTCAGGGCACCCATGAATTCCAGGAGTCCACTTAAGGATTAGACTAATTATTCCAAATCAGTGTGGTAGCAAAGTATGTTGGGCAGGGGAGAGAGCACTGGACTGGGGGTCAGGAGCCTAGGGTGCCAGGTCTGGCTTTATCACTAATAGCTGTGTGACTGCAGGTCAGTCAGTCCCTTTCCTGAGCCTGTAAAGAAAGAGGTGGAATAGATCTTCTTCAGCACAGCAGCATCTTAATCTTCACCATCTTCATCATCTTCACTATCATCATAATCATATCATCTTCATCAACATCATCATCCATCATACCATTGTCACCATCATCTTCATCATTTTCACTGACATCATCTTCTTCTTCACCATCATCATTGTTACCACCTTTATCATCATCTTCTTCACTATCATTATCAACATCAACTTCTTCACCATCTTTATCACTATCATCTTCACCATTTTCATTGGCATCATATTTTCATCTTCTTCACCATCTTCCTTGACTTCATCATCTTCATCACCAGCATCCACCACCACCATCATACTCTTCAGCAACATCAGTTTCACCTTATTATCATCATTTTCACCATCTTCATCATCACCATCTCCACTACCACCACCACCATCTTCTTCTGCTTCCTCTTCATCTTTATCTTTATCTCTTCTGTTGTCTCCTCCTCCTCTTCCTCCTCCTTCTCCTTCCTCTTCTTTGTCTTCATCATCAGCATCCTCATCCCAGCTCATTCTGAGTACCACTCTGCACTAGGCTCTGTTGAGGTCCCATCACATGCATCGTCCATTTACTCCTCACTATAATGGCGGCAGTAGATGCTATTTTCCACCCCACCCACATTTTTTAAATTAGGAAACTGAGGCTCATGGAGAGTAAGTGCCCTGCCCTGGACATATGGCTAGAAAATGCTGGAGCTGAAAGGCAAACCAGGCCTCCCTGTCCCCAAAGGCCCTGTGAAGGGTTCCCTCTGCCAGGTTCCATCCTTAGCTGCCATCCACCCCATGGCCCCCTGGACCTCAAAGCCCTGGTCTCACCCAAGTGCCTACAGAGCCCCTCTGCCAATTGCTTCACAGTCAGTTAGCCCCTTCCACCCACCCTGCCCACCCTTTTGACCCCAAGGCTGAGACTGGAGCCCCTTCCTTTCTCATGTTGGGATGAGAAGGCTCCTGTGCTGGGCCAGTCTATTGATGAGGCTAAATTAACAAAGGGCCACATCAAAGCGTTCCAGGGTGGCTTTTAGAAAGGCAGTTTACAAAAAAAAACCTCCTAGGCTGTGGGGAGGGATGGAGCTGGAGTGAAGCCAGCCTTGAAAGTGTCTGGTGAAAAAATAGGTTTTGCTGCTAAAAGTGAGGGGGTCACACAGCCACCGCCCCCACCCTACATAATTAGACCTTTCACACCTGGAGATTTAGGCTCCAGGCTACTCCTGCCCACACAGGATCCTGGGTGCAGGTTGGGGAGCAGGGAAAGGGGACTCTAGCCCAAGAGGAACAGGTAGTGGAGGAAAGTGGAGTCGGGTGCTCCCCAGAACCCAGGAGGGGGGGTCGGGGGGGGTTCCTGCGGGACCCGCGGGGCAGCTGCAGGCACCTGGGAGACTGTGGCTTGGCGGTTGCCATCGGGGACCACGAGGCGGCCACTCACCTCCCCGCCCCCTCTGAGCTCCCAGACAGGCCAGTGGACCCCATCTGGCCTCCTCCCCGTGGCGTCCCTCCATCCTTGGGTGGCCATAACAAATTACCGCAAACTGAGTGGCTTGAAGCAACAGAAATTCATTCTCTCATAGCTCTGGAGGCCGGATGTCCCAAACCAAGGTGTTGGCAGGGCCCGCTGCCTTCAGAGGCTCTGGGGGAGACCCCGCCATGCCCCTCCCAGCTCCCGGTGCCTCCAGCCAGTCTCTGCCTCTGTCTTCACCCAGCCTTCTCCTCTAGTCTCTTGAAGGGTCCTGGGAAATCCAGGATGCACCCATTTCGAGATCCTTAACTTACTGAGCTCAGCAAAAACCTTCTTTCAAATAAGGTTACACTCACAGGCTCTAGGACTAGAACAAGGACATAACGTTTTGGGGGCTACCATTCAGCCCCTACAGTCCTGAAAGTCAGACTTGTCTTGCAGCCTGCCTTCTGCTCTCTTGACAACACCTGTCCTTTCCTGAAAACTTTAACTAAAATGTGACTTGCCGTTGTCATCATCGTCCCAGTAGCTCATCCTTTTCTAAGGGTGCTTGATGGACTCGTGACCCATCCAGGTGGGGACCGCTACCATCATCCCATTTTACAGATGAGGAACCTGGGGCCCAGAGAGGGTGAGTAGCTTTTCCAGGGTCACACAGCTGGTGACAGGGCAGGCCTGGAGCTCGGGTCTGTCTGTTTCCAAGCACCTGCTGTGGGTGTTCTGGGGCCCCCCATAACACAGGCCGACCACTGGGACTTCACAGCAGACTCGGCTCCGGGTGGAAGCTGGTGGAATAGTCGAGAATATGAAGGCTTCTGCAGGACCTTCTCCTTTATCCTGGGAGGTCAGAGTCTGCTGTCCCCTGGACAGCAGAAGACCTAGCCGCCTGGTGTGGGAAGCATGCACCTGGGGCTCCCCGGGGCTTCCTGGGACAGGACTCGCGTCCCGGTTACCAGGCATGTGCGCACACATGGGATTCGGAATCGGAGCAGCACCTATCCTGCCTCTGCTTCTACGTGCAGGTGACCAGGGCCTCCCGGGGCGGCAGGCAAGGTGAAGCACACAGGCCACTGCCTTGGAGACCAAAGGAGACCAGGTGTGACTAGCCGAAGGTGCAGCTCGCCCAGATGTAGCCTGGGAGTGAGAGCCTGGAGCTTGGAGGCCTCAGGTCAGAGGGGCTGCTTCACTTCCGGTGCCCCCACTTCCTGTCCATGGAAAAGGGAATTCTAATGTCCTTCAAGGCTCTAGCCGTCAGGGCTCCCCAGAGAAACAGGACCAACAGGAAATATGTGTGTGTGTTATATGTATGTATAAACTTGTATGTGTAAGTATGGTATTTGGGTATGTACGTATATGTATTAGTATATGTATATACAAGCATGTATCTACATTTAGGTATATGCATATGTATAATACATGAATATGTATAAGACTAGGTATAAGTGTATGTGTAATATACGTATATGCACATGTGTGTATATGTAAGTATATATGTACAGGTATATATGTGTATATGTGAAGTATACATAGGTATATATGTATAAAAGTATATGTGTAAGTAGAAAAGTTTGGTCTATGTATAAGTATACATGTATAAGTATGTGAATAATATATGTATAAGTATATATGTGCATATGTGTATGGGTAAATGCATATGTATGAAAGTATATTATTGTAGATGCCTTAATATATATATATATGCATAATTATAAGATATATATAAATATATGTATATTTGTACATAAGTACATGTATATGTGTATGTACAATATGTGCCTGTATGTAAGTATAATGTATAATATATATTGTATCTGCTTATATTAAATATAATGTACAATGCATATGTATATATTGAGATTTATTTCAGTCGGCTTACACAATTGTGGGGCTGGCAAGTTTGATATCTGTAGGGCAGGCCGGCGTTCTAGAACTCTGGGTCCAGGGCTGAGGCTGCACTTTTCAGACAGAATTTCTTCCTCCTCAGAAAATCTCAGTTTTGCTCCGAAGGCCGTCGGCTGATTGGACAAGGCCCACCCATATCACTGAGGAAAATCTCCTTGATCTAAAGCCACCTGACTGTGGATGTCGGCTGCATCAGCAGAGCACCTTCCCAGCGGCACCCACGCCAGCGTCGGGCTGAGCACCTGGGCATTGGGGCTCAACCAGGTGGACCCCACACTGACCGTCACACCCCCTCCGAGGCTGGCAAATGGACTAACGTCAGACCCGGGCCTGGCCCTCAGCACCCGTCTGCTGCCCCACAACTGAGAGCTCAGGAGCAGCCAGGAGTGGGGCCACGTCACCACTGACCCTGCCGTTGAGGCCCAGCACTCTTCACCGTCCACAGCTCCATTTTGCAGATTTGGAAGCTGGGGTGCAGAGGTTTCACTTCTTGCCCGTGGCTCCTCAGGTGTTAAGTGGCTGAGCTGGGATCCGTGCCCAGGCTTCTTGTTCCTGGACCCTGATGTCACAGACGGGGGTCCCCAAGCCAACTCAAGCCTCAGACGCACTTTATTTGTCCCGTGCCGGGCAGGGGTCTGCTGCGGGCCTGGGCTCCGGCTAGTGGGCATGGCTTCCTGGCGTCACTGTGGCACTCTGGGTTCTGGGCCTGGCTTCTGGAATCAGATTGCCAGGCCTCAGTGTTCTCATCTGTAAAATGGGAGATGTGACCACAGCACTGCTATCGGAATGGCGTTGAAAATTTAGAGACAACTTGGGTCCGGCAGGTAGGATAGCGTTTGCCAAACGCTTTCTAAATGGTGGCAGCAGCGGCTGCAGACGCAGACCTGGGGGCAGGATGCCCGTCAGTGTTCCGTTCATATTTGAGTGCCAGGCTGTAGAGGGTGCAGCCGCTTGGCTGCATGTGTGACTTCAACCCTGTCCATCTCTTCCTCCTGCCACAGGGCTTCTGGAAAAGCCCAAGCCTGCCAGGGACCCCCGCAGGAGGGGCGACCCCGGCCAGCGGGAGCTGCTGGCCAGCCTGGCATGCCGAGCCAACAAAGGTGAGCCAGGCAGCAGCTGGCCCCACTGCCCCGGCCCTTTCTTCCCTTGCCTTTTTGTTCGGGCCCTTTTGATTTGGGAACAAGGCTCCTTTATGCCTCGCTGGGCCTCGCCAGACCTCCGCGTCCCACCCATGGCCGGGGGTTTCCTTTTCATCTGGCGCTGGGAGCCCCGGGCTCAGAGCGAGATGGCAGGAGGGTTTGGTGGTGTCACAAAACCTGAGTGACTCAGCTTTCAGGGCGCATTGTGGTCCCGCAGCTTTGATATTTTAAGTGGGAAGTGCAACAAAGGGGAAGCCAGGGGCGGTGGGAAGGTAAGCCTGCTTGCGGAGCCCTTAATGGCTGCATCTTCTCAGGCTCGCCTGCTGAAAGGGGGCCCCTCTCCCTGGAGGACTATTCCGTTTCGGCGGGAGGACTGGCCTGTGACCCCAGACTCTTAAGGATGACATTGAGCAGGGCTGCCGTCTCGGGGCTTGGGGGTGGGGCAGCCGGCGGCTCCTCACCTGCTCTCGGCTCCCAGTGCTTCCCACGGGGATGCCCTGGAGACTGGCCTGGCTGGAAGTTTCCAGGCAGAGAGGCTCTTGGCAGGCCTCCAGGGCAGGTCCAGGTGAATCGGCCTGGGGGTGGGGGTCCTGGGGAGCTGAGCTCCAGGCCCCCAGCAGCTAGGATGCGGTGCCAGGAGGGAAGAGCCTGGAGGACATGGAGACTGTGAGCTGGAGCCAGACAGCTGCAGGTGACACCTCCGCTCTGCCTTCCACGTGCCCATAAGGTGCACCGGGACCAGGTGGAATAAATGTGGATGGATTCCCTTGGCCTTGGCCCTTGAGCCAACTATTGAGACCCTGTGCCTCAGTTTCCACATCTGTAAAATGGGGAGCCTTGGAGCACCTGTCTCAATGGGGCGCTGCGAGGGTGAATGGTCGACCCCCATAGTGCAATGGGCACACAGGTGAATGAATAGCTTTATGCTGATTATTTGGAATTTTTGTAATTTTCCTTTTTTTTTAATAGACATTTTTTAGAGCGGTTTTAGGGTTACAGAGAAATTATGGAGAGTTCCCATGTGGCCTCTCTCCCGCCACTCCAGTTTTCCTGTTGTTAACATCTTGCATGGGCGTGATACATTTGTTGCAACTGATGAACCGATATTGACACCGTGTTAGTAATTACAGTCCACAGTTTCCAACAGGGTTCCCTCTTTGGATCGATCCATGCTGTGGGTTTTGACAAATGCATAACATCGTGGAACTGCCATATAGCATCCTACAGAATCGTACTTATTCTGTTTTTCAATCATCGCGTTCACCCATCCGCTCTACCTCAGGGCAGAATGGCTCAGCGTGAAGGGCACGAGCCTGGGGTCAGGAGTCCGGGGCACAGCCCTGGCCGAGGACTTTGGGCAACTTCCTTGGCCTTGCTCTACCCCCAGCTCCTTGTCTGCCACGTGGGGTCCTGATCACACCCGCCTGCCAGGGTCATTTGAGGAATGAACAGGAACTTCTGCCGGGGACGTTTGGTGCAGCATCTGGCCGCCTCTAGGTGCTCGACCCACACAATACACTTCCATGGCGATGGCTTTGACGTGTTGCTGAAAGCTGTTGTTTGATGGGGTTCCTGGGAGCTGCAAGCCTGGGTTTTGGGGTGACCGTTGGCTTCAAATCCTGGTGCTTCCTTTTAGTGGCCGAGTGACCTTGGGTAAGTCACTTTGCATCTCCACGCCTTGGTTGCCTCATCTGTGAAGTGGAGGAGACAATGCCCCAGCTCCTCACAGCTTCCCATGGGCACCTGGCCCCCAAAGCTCTTGATACAAGGCAGCACTTGTGTTGTCCATGCAGGGAGGGACTTGGGGTCCAGAGCATCTGTGAGGGTAAAGGTCCATGTTTTAGGTCAACAGAGCCTCTCTGAGCAGACACCTTGATCCAGAAAAGGTGATGGGTGAAGGCCAGGTGGAGGACATGGCTAAGGGACCAGGGAAACTCCAAAACGCCCCCTTCATGTCCCTGAACGGTGATTCTAACAGCAAATGTTTGTTGCACACGTGGTGTCCAGACAACGGGCCCTGTGGTTCTCCTCCGTTCTCCCTTTAATCCTTCCCTGGAAGAAACACTGTCCTTAGCAACATTTGCCAATGAGACGATTGAGGGTGGGGACAAAGTGACCGTGATCAGCAGGTGGGCTTCCAACCCAGGCAGAGATGCCCCACACCTGTGCTCCGGGGCCCCTCAGAGCCTGCCTGGGTGACTTGGATGCCTCCTGCCCCTGAGCGGGAAGGGACACCACCTCCCATCCGTCCTCCGTGGGTGAGGCCGAGAGAGTGAGCACCCAGGACTCGGAAACCACGGCCCCACCCCCTGGGATGGGCAGCACGGGGACCTTCAGGCACACCCGAGCCAAGCCAGTGGTGGTGGCACAGAGACTCATGCACCTGGGAGTCGGGGACCCCTGTCTCCATTAGCTCCTTCGCCCCAGTGAGGAGATGCTGAGGGGCTGTGGCTCCTTGCAGCTGGTCTGAGAGAAAGGTCTTCACGGAGGCTTTAAAAACAACCTCAGGGCCTTTGGCAGCTCCCCCACTGATTGGAGGGGTCTTTGCTGTCCCCTAGGATCTGGGTGGGCTTGTGTCTTGCTTGTAACCGATGGACTCTGGTAGAGGTGGTGCTGGCTCCTGTCCAGATCACCGAACCACAGAATCCGTATGCACGAGGAAACAGTTGCTGTCGGCCATTGAGTTTGGGGGCGGCTCGTTATGCAGCAATGGTAGCTGAGACAGACTTCCACTGGGGAGAAGAGAAGGCTTAACAATAAAACCTCTGCTTGGGCCTCGCAAGGGCCTGTTGACGTCTGTACCCTGATGCCAAGAACAGCCCAGCTCAGGAGAAACCTGCCGGTGTAAACAGGGTCCCATGGATGGAGGGACATGCAAACATCCTAAATGTTCTGCACACATGGGAGTCTGGATGAGGGAGGGTCCGCGGCGTTCTCCAGATCCATGAAAGGGTGGACGGTTTGCAAAGATGTGGCTGTCATTCGTCCTGTCTGTGGTCACAGCCTCTGCCCCGTGGCTTTGAAGTTGATCCTGTTAGGGGGTGGAGGCTATTTCTCCATCCTCTGAACCTGGACACCTTATGGCCTGTTGTGGCCGGGAGAATGTGCCGGAAGTGACAGTGGGTGACTGTAAATGGCCTCGGAGCCTCCATTTCGACACCTTGGAGCATGGCCCTGAGACCACCCTGCTGGAGAACGAGAGGCCATGCAGAGGAGAACAAGGCCCCCAGCCCAGAGCCAGCACCCACCACCCAACATGGGAGGGAGGTCTCCTCAGACCCCCCAGCCCCAGCCAAGCTGTCAGATGACAGCAGCCCCAGGAGTGGGCCCAGATGAGACCACAGAAGACTCCCCCAGCTTTCCAAATGGAACTGTGAGCAATAATAAATGGTTCTTGTTTGAAGCCACTAAATATGGGGACAGTTTTTTGGGCAGCAAAAGATAATGGAGATGGTGCATGGTCTTGACAAGGTGAAGGGCCTCTGGGGCAGGTTCTTTGGGAGGGTCCCCCTTCCACCTAGAAGAGCCACACGGGTGGGCTCAGGTGCGGGTGGGGACCTGTCAATGCAGGTGCCATTCAGTCTTCCTTCCCCAGCTGGGCTTTGTGAAGTGCACCAGCTCCTGCCCCCAGCGACTGCCCACGTCATTTGCAGCCGTTCATACACTGTGGCCCCTCGTGGCCTCCCACCCCCTTGGAGAGGTGACAGAGCAGGAGGTGCAAGTAGTGATGACAAACCCGCTCACGAGCTGGGCACTGCCCAGGACCTTTCAGAGGAACGGCTCGTTTAATCCTCACGACAGTGCTGCAAGGAGGATGTCCCACTGTCCCTGTTTTACAGGGGAAGAGACAGGCAGAGAGACTTTGACGAACTTGCCCGAGGGCACACAGCGAGAGGGCAGCAGAGCTGGAATTAATGCCTGGACTTCTGTCCACCTTGCCAAGGTGCCACCCCCATGGGGATGTTTTAGAGACAAGGGCACCAGGACAGAGAGAATAACGGGCCTGTTGATTTCAAGGTCGGGCAGCTGGGGAAGGCAGGAGCAAAGTGCCAATTTGGTTTTCTTTCCTCTCAACCATGGCGGCCGCACGCTGGTGGGGACGGAGAGGGGGCTGGGCACACTTGTGTTCGGCCTCCTGGAGGGGTGCTGGGCACTGCCCTGGACCTCAGCCCTCAAAGGCGAGGCTATGCTCATGCCCATCTCACAGATGGGCCAGCAGAGGTCAGGGAGGTGGGAGCCGAGATTGGTGCCTTGGGCCAGCAGGGCCCAGGTGTGCGCGTCCACATCTGGCCCTTACTGAGCCCACCTGGGCCGTCCACCTTGGCCCCTTCCCCAGGTCCCACACTGCCTGTGCCTTCCGGACCCCGGGGTGGGTGGACGGCGCTGAGCCTGGGTTTAGGGGAAAGAGAGGCAGGGACAGAACCACCATCCTGTCAAGGTGCATCGAGCACTGTGCTACCCCGGGGGGCAAGCGTCCGTCCTCGGAGAGGACAGGTGACGGCTGGGGCATCGGGCGCGTTGGCAGCAGAGGATGTCACAGTCTGCCAGGGCTGCCAGGATGATGCCACACATGGGTTGTCTGGAGAATCAGGATCTGTCGTTTCCCGGTTTGGGAGGCTGGAAGCCCCATGCCAAGGTCTCGCAGGCCGGGCCTCCCCTCGGATCCCGTGGCGTCCTGGCGGCCCCTGGCACGGGGCCATCTCGCTCTCCCGGTGTCGGCTCCTGTGGCTTCCTCTGGATCTCCGCTGACTTCTGGGGCCTGGCCTGGGTCTTTAAAGATTCTGGCCACAAATGAGTCCCCCCAAACTAGCAGCAATGTCTCCAAGGTCCCGTTGACCAATGAGCAGGATCGTGGACTGACACAGGCTTGGCCTCCACGGGGACGTGACTCAGTCCCCACCGTGGGGTTGGGGTCTGGTGTCCTGAACAGTGACACTGGCAGGGGGGCAGCATGCGAGGCCCCGGGGGAGGGACAGTGGGGCCTGTCCTTGGCCCGCTCAGGCTCCCCAGCCAAGGGCGGAGGGCCCAGCGCCGGGAGGGCAGTGGGGTAGGCAGCGGAAGGGCCAGGCTGGCCATGCAGTCAGAGCCCCCTCCCCAGCCAGCCCTGGGCCATGGAACCACACTCATACCCCAGGAGCACACGTGGGCTCCCACACAGATGCACACGCAGGCACGCTCAGAGACAAACACACACTCACAGACACACAGTCAGATCATAGACACATGGACGTACACACAGACATCCACTTGGGTTCATGGACAGACAGGCTAACCACAGAGTTACAAACCCAGCATAGACATACACACACACACACTGAGACACACACACCAGCACACAAAGATCCAGTAACACTCACAGACACTCACAGACACACACATACTCCACACACACACAAACACACACTGAGGAGCACACAACGGCACACAAACATCCAGTAACACTCACAGACACACACACACACTGAGACATGCACGCACAGGTACGGACATGAACAAACCTCACACGGACACACACTCTCGGATGTGAATCCTGACTCCCTGAATTGTCCCTCGGGGGCAAGCACTTGTTCCTGGGGGGAGGCACATGCCAGAAGTTTTCAAAAGTTTTCTGGGGTCTTCTCAAGCTGCCCCAGGTGCAGAGGAGCTGCAGCAGGAGGGCCTGGTCACCCAAGTGACCTGCGCAATTCAGAGGATTTCCAGAGGACCCGGGTTGGGAGTGGGGTCCCGGACAGACAAAGTATCCATTTTTGTATTTAAACTTAAATTAATTAAAATGAGGCAAAATTACAAATTCAGTTCCGAGCACTCAGTGGCCACACACAGCTAGTGGCTCCATACGGGACAGGACAGATCTCAGCTATTCCTGCTTTCTTGGCTGGGTAAACTGAGGCACAGAGAGGGAAGTGTCTTGTCCACTTGCCTGAGCTGGAAGCAGATCTTGTGCTTGGCTCCTAACCCATGGTGTTTTGCCCCAGAATCTGCCCAGGCTGAGGGCTGCAGGGGTGTGGGGAGGTGGTGTAGTCAGCAAATAGAGCCAGGGCCATGGGGTGGCAGCTGTGGGGCTTTGGGGCTGTGGGGTGGCAGCCATGGGGTGATGGGGTCCCTGGGGAACTAGGCCGTGGGTGGCAGCCACGAGGCATCAGTTGAGCAGGCTGCAGAAGCCCCTGGTACCTACTCCCTTTCTATGAGAGGGCACCTGAATCCCTTCCCAGACAGGATGCCCACGCTAGCAATTGAGAGCAACAACCTGTGCCTCAGTTTCCCCACCTGAAGCATGGAAGCAATGATGATGATGCCAGGTGCCTGCCTTGCAGAGCTACCAGGATGCACATGCAGGGGTCAGCCATGGGGCCCCCCGGAAGACATCATACAGTCCCCAACCCCAGCAGGCACCCCCCACTCCAAGGAACCCAGGTCAGGGCACCGAGGGGGCCTTGCCATTTTCTGAACCAGAGCCTCAGGTCTCAGCTTCGGGTGACGGCTGTGTGTGCTGGGTTGGGGCCCCTGCCATGGCCAGCTGGTCCTCGCCCCTCACCGGGCCAGGTTGGGGCAGTTCCGGTCCCCCCGGGCCTGCCTCCCGTGGCCCACCAGGCACCCCGGTGGAGACTCTCGAGTCAGCCATCATAAGGCCCACTCCCAACACGTCCCCGGGCCCCTGGCTCTTTTCCTGTTCCCCGGCTTTGAAGGTAAAGATGTTTAGAGACCCCGGTGTCCCCATAAACACAGACAGTGGTGGGGGCAGAGGGGAGGGGGTGGGACCCAGGATGCTCGGAAGTGGCTTTGTTGGTCCCTCTTCCCTCTTGGGAAGTCAGGCAAAGGCTGCGTGGGGGGCAGGCCCGGCACGGGGCCCTTGCTGTGCAGCCCAGAGCAGGGGGCAAGGGGGGCGGGGCTAGCGAGCAGGTCTGGGTTCAAATCCTGCACCCCCACTTCCCTGCATTGGGCTCTGGAACTCACTTGACCCCTGAACCCATCCCCCTTCTGGAAACGGGGGTGGGGGTCAGCCGTGAGAGCGTGTGGGCTAAGAACCTCGCAGCTCACCTGGCTGAACAAAGAGCCCAGCGTCCCCCTGCCGGCCATGTAGCCCTCCTAAGTCCCCTGGCCTTTCTAGTGAAGGAAAGAAGCCACTGCAGATGGCCACCAGCTGAGAAGGGAGGCCTGGCCCAGCTCAGGGGCCCTCTGCCTGGCGGGGAGCAGGCCCCACCCACTGGGGACCCCCTGGGCAGCAACTGGGACACCGTCACCTCGTTCCACTCCCCCTGCCACAGCCCCCATGCCCATCCCTATGGGACCGAGGCCTTTGGGACAGCCTGGCCAAGGGGACAGACTGTCAGGGCGGAAAGTGCTTTCTGGTTCTCTCCTGCTCTCCTCCCCAGCTGACCCCAAGCCAGCACCTCTGGATGAGTTTCTCCAATGCCCCTGGGCATTCAGGCCCTCGTGAGCTGCCCTCTGCCCAGTCCCGGAGGCCCGCACGTCACCCCACATTTCAGACGGGCAAATGCAGCCTCCTCGGGGCACAGGCTCAGGGCTGGCTGGAGCAGGCGGCCACTGGGCCAGGGACCGTGGGGTGCCCAGCTGCCCGCTCCGCAGTCGTGAGGCAAGGAGCTACCACCCCTGGCACTTCTCCATCAAGCTTTCAGAATCGAGGAGAAAGTCTCAGCCCAGTGCCCCCAACACCGGGTCTGTCCCCTTTCCACAAAGCAAGAGCGGCCGCAGGTCTCAGGGCCTGGGATTTAGCTACGACTTAAAATACCCTTTTAATTAGGGCAAGTGGGGCTGCTTTTATTTTTGATAAGGGTAGACGTTTCCTTTCAAATAAATGTTGGATTCAAAAATAAAAATGAGTCCATTTATTCTTTACCAATTTCTTTTCATTGACAAGGTGTTTTCGATAGGACGTTTTAACTCTACGGTGAGCTCCAGAAGGAAGTGCCCACCCCCGGGTCCCAGGTACGTTCTTCAAGGTAGACAGGTGTGAATTAATGAAGGGCCCCAAAAGATATAAAGCCATGGCAGAATAGGACGTGCCTTCCCTAACTCGCCTGCAGGAGACAAGCTGCAGGTTGGTCCTACGGATTCAGCTTTTTGAACGCTTACAGTGGGCCAGGCATTGTTCTAAGGCTTTTACCATCACAGAACCCCTACAAAGTAAGAGCTATTTTCCTCCCACTCTACAGATGGGGAAACTGAGGCACAGAAAGTTCCGGAAAATTGCAGAACTGTGTGGACTGAGGCTGGCATCTGAATTCTGCTCTCTGGACTGCACTGGGCCCAGGACCAGGTCGGGGGATGGCAGGTACTTGTTCCTGGTAGTTTCCATGCTGGGTCCCAGGCCGGGCGCTTGCAGCTACGGGGGATCTGCCACAGATCCGTGCAGTTTCCAATTTGTAGGGGCCGCTCCTTAGACTCCTTCTCACCTGAGGCTTCCAGCCGAGCCTCAGCCAAGGCAGTATCTCAGGAAACGTTTTGTTTGACCATGGTTGCCGGTGGGGTTGGGGTGAGGGCGTTTAGGTTTCCTCGGGGGCCAGGCCGGAGTCTCTGGGCCTCCCGCCTCGCCCGACACAGGGAGCGTCCCCGCTTCTTTGCACGGGGTCTGGTTACCACTGGACGTCCCGGCGGGCCCGGAGAAATGGCATTTGTCTTTCAGGTGATGCATCCTGACAATCAAAGGCTGAACAAACGCCAGTCCTCTCCCTGACTCCCTGGTGATGGGCGTCCCCCTGCCCCTCCCAGGCCCTTGAGTGACACTGGAGGATCCCAGAGGAATTTCCAAGTGACACTCTAAAGAAACCCACTCATGGGGAAATGAGTTGTTTTTGTTGTAAAGACAATGGGTCGACATTAGGGAAAACAGTAAAAAATGTCATGCATGGCACACTGCCCACCCCCCATTCCTCCACGCTAATCACTCTGGTTTTTGTGTGTCTGTGCCCTGCCAGGACCTGACGGCAGGTAAGTGTGTATCTATCTGTGTATTTTTTTTTCTCCTATTTGCAAACAAAATATATGTTCCATTTTGATTGCTGCTTTTTTCACTTCATATTTTATCACGTGCCTTTCCCCATGCAACACTAAATCTTAATTATTGTTAAAGCCGATCAACAAATAGTCCCAGAAGAGGTAGTGGAGCTGGGTGATTCAGGAGCCTGACTCCTGGCCCGATAATCCTGGCTTGGCCCATCGGCAAAGTTAGGCAAGTGCATTGGCCTGTCTGTGCCTTAGCTTCCCCTCTCGGAAGTGGGGCTGTGTTTTGGCTTGGATGTATTATGTCCCCCAAAATATCATGTTCTTTGATGCAATCCTGTGGGGGCAGACATATTAGTGTTGATTAGGTTGGAATCTTTGGATTAGGTTGTTTCCATAGAGATGTGACTCACCCGACTTGTGGGTAATTTCTTTGATTAGATTATTTCCATGGAGGTGTGGCCCCGCCCATTCAGCGTGGGTCTTAATTAAATCACTGGGGTACTATAAAAGAGCTTACAGACAGAAGGAGCTCACTGCTGCAACCAAGAGAGACATTCTGAAGACGGCCATTGAAAGTAGACTTCTGCTACTCCAGAGTTTGCCTGGGAGAAACTGAGAGAACACCCCCAGATGCCTACAGAGAAACATCCTGAGAGAAAGCCATTTTGAAACAAAACCTGGGAGCAAGGGAAGAAGACGCCAGCCACGTGCCTTCCCAGCTAACAGAGGTTTTCCGGACCCCAATGGCCATCCTCCAGTGAAGGTACCCGATTGTTGATGACTTACCTGGGATACTTTATGGCCTTAAGACTGTAACTTTGTAACCAAAAAACCCCCTTTATAAAAGCCAATCGTCTCCGGTGTTTTGCATAACGGCAGCATTAGCAAACCGGAACAGGCTGTTAATACTCTCTACCTGCCAGGGGGTGCCTGGGTTTTCTGGGGTGGCCGTAAGGGCACAACAAGCTGGAGAACTTAAAACTGGTGAACTTGTTCTCTCCCACTTCTGGAGGCCAGGAGTCCAAAATCAAGGGGTCAAGGGCCACTGTCACTCTGAAGGCTCTAGGATGCCCTGCCCCTTCCTGTTTAGGGTGTTTGCCGGCCCTCCTGGGCACCCCTTGATCTGCAGCCACATCGCCCCGCTCCCTGCCTCTGCCTGCCTGTGGTCTTCTCCCGTGGGTGTGTGTTTCTGTGACTCTCCTTCTAAGGACGTCCATCATCAGACTTAGAGCCCACCCTGATCTGGTGTGACCTCACCTTGACTAACTGCATCTGCAAAGACTGAGGTTCCAGGTGGACGTGAAACTGGGGGGGCCCTGTTCGACTCAGTTCAGGTTGTCATGAGAACTAAACGCGTTTCTGTTTATAAAATGCTTAGAAGTCAC
This sequence comes from Choloepus didactylus, assembly GCF_015220235.1. Lineage (NCBI taxonomy): Eukaryota > Metazoa > Chordata > Mammalia > Pilosa > Megalonychidae > Choloepus > Choloepus didactylus. Next base: position 5,661,726 of record NC_051312.1, read on the forward strand.
TTGTGCACAGCGAGATCTGCACTCACGTCTGTTGAAAAATGGCCCCCTTTTGTAACACCCTGGGTGTGCCCAGTTCCTTTTTGGCTACAAGTCACACGGAGAAGAGCGTTGCATGCTGGTTAGTAAGGGGCAGTGCCGTCTATGGGTTGGGACCCCGGATTCAAAGCCTGGCTTGGCTGCTGAACCACTGTGAGCTCCTGAGCAAACTGCTTAACCTTTCTGTGCCTCGGTTTCCTCACCTGTGAGGCTGATTCGCAGAACCCAGATGCTCTGATGGTGAGAGGGGAGAGAGAGGGCACTGCCCATGCGTGGGAGGATGACATTTGAGGGATTCAGATGCTTGCAGAGTGGTCGAGTCAGGGATCCAAGCCTGGCAGCCAAAGGCGAGGGGGCTCTGACACTTGACCCTCCAAGGTGCAGCAGAGACCGCCTGCCCCTGCCCAAAGGCCCCAAAGAGCTGCTACCACCCACGCTTCCCGCTGGTTTGTGGGTGTTTGCTGGCTCCTTGCCAGCCCCCGGCTCCCGGGCTGAGGTCTCCTGGAAGGAGGAAACGTGTCTTTCGACCCTTGGCACAAAGCAGAAGCTCAATACGTTGTTGAATGAATGAATGAATGAATGGATGAATGAATGAATGACAAAATGTGAAGACAGGAGGTATCACACTGCACTTTGGCCTCACTGAGGGTCTAAGACAGGGATTCCCATAGCTGAGAGGATGTAGGAATTGCCTGGGGAATCTTCTGGAATGCGGGAGCCATTGGTGCCGGGGCACTGATCAGGAAGACAGCCTGTGTGCCCCGGAGGGGCGTCCGGGCAGCAGACTGGGACTCCCAGGTGTATGTGGGTCTCCAGGTGGCGTAAGTGGCCTCCAGGTACATGGGTGTGCTCTCCGGGCCTGGCCTGTCAGACAACAGTCAGCCACAGGGGCTTGAACAAACACCCGAGGCCACTTTGAGAAGACAGTGCCCTGCAAAGTCATCCCAGTGGCCGATTGACACAGACCCAGATGCCAAACAGCAATGAACAAACTCTCCTTATAGAAGGGAATAAGGGCCAGGTGTTTTGATGACACATTGGCAACATGTTTGTGATGAGAACAAGTTCCTTCCTGGGACATCTCCACCAAATGGACTTGCCCCTTGTGGGTGGTTGGGGGCCAGGGGCAGGTCCCGGGGTGCTGGGTCCTCATGTGCCAACATGGCCTCCGGCTTCTGTGGCTTTCCTTTCTTCTCCCCATCCCAGGGGCCAGCGAGGGGTGACGTCCCAGAACAAAGATCACCAGTCAGAGGCAAGGGCCCCTCTCCTGCTGACAGAGGCCTGAAATCTGAAGACAAGATTCAGAGAGAGACAGTGTGAGATCGCTGATCTGGTCTCCAGTGGGAAAGGCCGGCCCTTCCGTGGGGCATTCTGAAGTGACTTAGTCCCCTCTCCTCCTCCGCGACCACTGGACTTCGGCCACAGAAGGCTACTGAGAGCCCCCAGGGCCAGCGAGGGCTGGTGGAGAGCCGCATGGAGCCCTCGAATTCTTCATCTGTGAGGGCTGGGATGGTGCCTGCTGGCAGGAGGTCAGGCACGAAACTGACTCAGCAACCTAAAATGTGTGTGTGTGTGTGTTTGTGAGAGAGAGAGGGAGGGAGGGAGGAGGAAGGGGGGGGACATGGAGGGCAGAGAGAGGAGAGGTACAGAGGGAGAGACAGAGAGAGGGACGGGGGGGACAGAGGATGGTAAGGGGGAGGTAGGACAGAGACGGAGGGCAGAGAAAAAGGGACAGAGGGGCACAGAGAAAAGGGAAGTGGGACAGAGAGAGAGAAACAGAGACACAGAGAAAGGGAATGAAAATCGGACCTGGCAGGGTAATTTCTGGAACACTGGAAAAAGGGACTGAGCGTGATCCCTCCACATGGGGGGCCTGTGGGAACCCAGAACCACTTACATCCTTTGGGGAGAATGTGAGCTGGTGCAGCCTTTTGGGGCGCCGTTTGGTGGGACCTATGGAAAGGTAAAAGGTGCACATCCCGGGAGTGATTCTGGTTCTGGGAATCTCTTCCATCCAAATACTTTTCCATGTGCACAAACATTGAAGCACAAGACTATCCAGCACGGCCATATTTATCATTTCAAAATTGTACGAAACCAAAACGCCAGCCGTGCAGGAGGAGCTGAGTTGATTAGAGAGTGGCCACGCCGTGGGATCCTGTCTGGGGGTTAAAGAGACCCAGCTCAGCGGTGAAGCACGTGAGAGAGGTGTCTGTGCACGGGATACAAGCTTGCATTTGTAGTGTATAGAAAGTTCCGGAAGGGCATACTTTAAATTATTATTCCCCTCTAGCTTACTCTATAATGTACTTATTTATTACACTTTTGTCCACTTCCCCACCCTAGAATCTAAGCCCCACGAGGCAGGGAGTTCTGTCCATTTTGTTTGTTGTATTCAAGGCATCTAGAAATGACCCTGGCACATAGCAGGTGCTTAATAAAAGGCTCTCAAATGACACATATTCTGAATCATGTGGATTTCTCACAGTGAACAGAGACAACCTGTGCAGTAAACAAGAAAGACGGTTTGTGAAATCAAGAATTGCATCTTTATTTTGTTACTGAGAACAGCCTGCTGGCGACACCCACCCGGAAGGGGTTTCAGGGGAGCGGGCAGCTTTCCTCCGGAATTTTCTGACCTCAGAAATGTCCTCGGTGGGGCTGGAGGGCTCCAGCATCCCTGGTTCTCGGTCCCTGGCTCCTGTGCTGAGGCTGGACCCTGGACTTCTGTGGCTGCCCCTCGGGCCCGTGCTGGCCGGGCGCCCCGTGCCTCCCTCCCTCAGACCCACTCTGGGCCTTGGGGGAGCCTTGAAGACCACCCACTACTGCCCCAATCCCGGGGGGCCACGGTCCAGGAAGGCCTGATGGGGGGTGGCTCGGTGGCGGCAGTGATTTAGATGGGACCATGGGCCATCTGAAGGTGCCAGTGGCTCCCCAGGGGCTGGAGAACTTTGACCCTCCATCGGTTTCTCCTGGGGGGAAGTGGACTTTCTAGAAGTCTCCAGGAGACGGGAGCAGGCTGGGGCTGTAGGGGCAGAGGGGACAGGGAAGGTTCTGCTTCCCTGGGGGCGGGCACTGATGGATGGGCACCTGCGGTGGGCCTGGGATTGATGGTGAGGGGTCCCTGCGGCTCCCCTGTCATCCTCAGAGATGAGGCAGCTGCCACCAGGGGAGACAAAAGACGAGGGAGGGGACGGAGAAGGCGGCCGGGCCTGTGGGGGCCGCAATTCCGCCAACAGCCTCACGAGGGCGCTGGCCTCTCTGCACCCACTATTCAGGTGTGGAACCTGGGGGAGGTTCTGGGGCTGCCCAGCGCCCCTCACTTGGGCCAGGGCCCTCCTGGTGACCTTGGCGAGCATCACCTAAGGTCACGTATGCCCAACCCAGCTGGGGCCCAAGGCACCTAGGGGCTCGTCCTGGGCTCGCCTAGGGAATTCAGTCAGCCTGGCTGAAATGGGCAGCCCCTTGAGAGCTGCCCTAGGGGCTCCCCGAATCCAGCTCAAAAGAAGTGGCTAAAATGTCGATTGTCTCTACAGCAAATCAGAGCCGGGTCCTGGCACACAGCATCCTCCGTGGGTGCAGGAGGTTAGCAGGTGCTAAGGTGGGAGACCGCCGGACAAGGGAAGGGAAGACGCTTTTTCCTATTCAAAAACAGGTTTGTCAGTCCCCAAAGACCACATGCTGTCTGATTCCATTTATCTGAAATGTCCAGAGTGGGCACAACTATAGAGGCCGAATTAGTGACCGCCAGGGGCAGGGAGGAGAAAAGAGGAATGGCTGCTAAAGGGAATGGGGCTTCTTTTGGGGTGATGAAAATGTTCTGAAATTGATTGTGGTGATGCTTGCCCAACTCAGCGAATATCCAACAAGCCACTGCCTTGTATACTTCATGGGTGAATTGCACGCCATACCTTACACCTCAGTAAAGCTGTTATAAAAACGATCGGGCTTGTGCGCTGGCCTGGCAGACAGGGCCCCGTCACTGGCCTCAGGGAGCAGCTTGTGTCCGTCCTGGCCAGGGCAGGGCAAGGTGGACGCCAGGAAGTAGACCAGGCTCTGGAATTCAGCCGCAGGGACCCCACGTTTCTCTTTCTGTAGTGGTGCCAAGCTGTCAACATTTTGGTTTTGTCTAGGTACAAGAAAGACTGTACTGAAAAGCTCATCGCGGTGATCAAAATGCAGCAGAGAAAACCACCGTTTTACAAATGAGACTGCAGTAGCAGTGGTGAGAGGCCTTGTGATGGAGCAAAGTCCAGGCCCAGCAACACTGGAAGCTGTTTTAGGGGACCCATGTGCCCCAAACTCTCCTGTAGGCCCCACATTCGCAATGGGGGTTGGTGGGAAGAGGCCCAGGACTCTCAACAGAATTCCTTTCTGGCCTGGGTGGGACTAGGCCAAAAGTCCCCGTAAGCCACGGTCTGGCTGCCCCTGATCCCCAGCCCTGGCTCCCAGGAGACAGTGTTGACGTGGCCCCACAGGTCAGGGAAAGGGTTAAAGGCTGTGCAGGGATGTCTGGGGGGAGGAGGAGGTGGCGATGGCTGCCAATTTGCTGGCAGGTGGGGACAGGGCAGCTCTCTCCCAGTGAAGGGCAGGTGTGATCAAAAGCGGCAGGGACAAAAGGGGCCTCAGTGGAGTGTCCTGGCTCGAGGCAGGGCAGCCGGGGATAGTGGCTGCAGCCCAGCCGGGCCTCAGATCGCAGCACCCCAAAGGAACCCCACCCTGAGAACAAGCATGGCTGGCCGGGCAGGCGGAGGTCAGGTGTATTCGATTTGGATCATGGAGCCCGATTTCAACCTGGCGAAAGAGAGCCAGAGAGCAGGAAAGGAACCTTTGGAATTGTGGGCACCTACCTGTGATGAAAATATCCTTGTGGCTTGGAGACATTCTTTAAATGTGTCTGTGTGTCCCCAAGAGAGACCAAGGCACCTCTAAATGACAAGACACTCACCAGAAGGCCCAAGCCAGCGTTTTCCACCAGCCTAATGAGGGCTCTGTGAATTCAGCCTATTGTCCCATAATCTGTTGCTAAAAGGATTTAAAATTCAAGAGAGAAAAATGCTGGGGTCAATTAGCTACATTGGGCAGGTCTCACACAAACAGGCAGTGGTCTTATCTACGTGGGCCCCAAATTCTCTTAAGTCAAGTGGGAGCTTTGCTTAAAAATACAGTCAGCTCCGACCCCTAGTTGGATCCAGTTTTGTCTCCCAGCATCAGCATTTGTGTAAAATGGGAGAGTGGTTCTCAGGTCTCACCTGCCCCAGTTGTAGGCCCTTGTTAGTCACTTATAATCTTCAGAGGACAAAGCTAAAGCTCCTATTTGTCCTAAAATGTCCACTTAATCTCCAGAGGGGCACTTGGTCATTCTGGGTTTCTGCTCTGTGAAGTTTTTGTTGGTGAGCGAGAAAGAGCTTGGGCTGAGAAGTCAAACGGTGTCCACCTTGGTTTAAGGCAGAAGTACCCTTTCCGGGGCAGAACTGACACCAGAGGAAAGAGACAGCGCAACGTACACAGAGCCGCTCGCAGGACTCCTGGCCCCCACCTGCTTGCTTCCTTCGTGGCTCTGTGGATTTCTTCCTGGCCCCATCGTGTCTGCCCAACTAAAGGATCTCATTTTGCACATCTTGAATATCAACTCTTTTATAAATCATGAATGTAATACACACTGACAGTGAAAATCAAAACAATAACAAAGCCGGTACTGAAGGGTAAAAGTGAGAAGTTCTCACTGTCACCTCCCACTTGCATCCCATCTTCATTCCCCTGAGGTAAAGACTCCCACAGGTTCCACAGTGTCTCTCTCAGAAGTGTTCTGCAGGTAATTTTGTCATGTGTGAACACTAACGACAACAGCCAGCCTTGATCTGTTGCATACCATGCACCGGCTGCTGTTCTAAGTGCAGCATCAGTGATAATTCTTCTCATTTTCACGACCATCCCACAGCACATCCCCATCTTAAAGAAAAAGACATGGAGGCCCAGAGGGATTAATTTGCCCAAGTTTGTACAGGTAGGAAGTGGCCAAACCTGGATTCAAACCTAGGGAGTGGTAAATGGGATCACACTCTGCATGCTGTGAAGCCAATGGGTAGTTCCTTGAGAGCATGCCCTCACATCTGTCCATCCATCCATCTACCCACCCATCCATCCATCCATCCATCCATCTGCAAATCCATCCACCTGTCCATCCATCCACCTGTCCCGTCCATCCACCCATCCATCCATCCGCCCGTCCACTCGTCCATCCACTCATCCACCCACACACCCACCCACCCACTCATCCACCCACCCACCCATTCGACATCTATGGGGGATTGACTGTAGACCAACACCTTGCTTGGGGCATTGAGGAAGCAGAGACAAGCACCCCCACCCTGGCATCCAGCACCTGGGCAAACACCGGGAGCCTCTCTCGCTCTGTTGGCGACAGCAGCCCATGGGTGTAGGCTGTGTCTCGGCCGTGGAGGGCAGCCTTGGCAAGGCAGCACCCACCGTCTCAGCTCTCGGCTCCATCAGTGGGAGGTGAGTCTCTCTCCTCAGCCTCAAATGAGAGACATTTCTCGAAACCAAAAGCACGTGTGCGCGCAGCAGCCCCTCCCTGCGTTTGCTGCCTCGCTGCCTTGTGGATCGGGGCTTCCAGATGGCCCAGCCCCAGCCCCACGCAAGCCCAGGTGGCTACAAAATTGCCTCCATGGTCAGGAAATCAAGGCCAGCTTGGGGAAACCACATCTTACAGGCTTGACTCGGATTTGTGGAGAGGGTGGGGACAGGGAAGGGCAGGGACGCCAGGCCTGACTCAGATTGCGAAAACGGTCCCAGGAGCGGCCCGTTGCCTTGGCAACATGGTCCTCTGAGCTAGCCTGGCATCATCCTTCAGAGAGGGGTGGGCTGCCTTTCCCACCTTGCTCGTGAGAGGCAGAGGGGCCCACAAACGCGTGGGACAAGACGTAAAGGCTAAGGAAAGGGATGTGCTTGTCCCTGGTGGGGGGCACTTTTTCAACACCCCCCCTTCCACCAGGCAACCGCTCGCATCTCCGACTCACCTTCCCTCCCTCCTGCCCCTGTCTCTGAGACAAAGATGGACCAGGTCTGCCCGCCCTCTGAGTGCAGAAGATGGGAGACAAACCCTGAGGCCAGCAGAGGAGGGTCAGGCAGAGGAGATGAGTTGGGTCTTGAAGACACAGCGGAAGCTTCTAGATGGAAAAGGGTAAAAGGATGCCCAGATAGGAGGAACAGTGTGTGCAAAGGCAGGGGATATAGATGATGTCGTGGGAGTTGTCCCCCCCCCCCCAGCCATGGGGCACCCTTCTCTTCTGCTCAGTCTCCCCCTGTGAACTGCTGCTCACCTGTGCTCCACCATCTGCTGCCGGACCCAAGCCATAGTCCTGCCCAGCATCTTGGGGATTGGGTACCACCCCTCTCCATGCACAGGTAAAGCAATCCAGCTCCCCCAGTGCACCCCCAAGCCCTCCCACCCCATGTTCCTGGCTCCTCTCTGGGGCTGGGGTCTTGGCTCTGCCCCTTTGGAGCGGGGCTGCCTTAGCCTTTCCTGGTGGCCATTCTCACAGGGTGGGTTTCCGCATCTCCAAAGAGGGAGGCCCGGGGCTGCTGATGCACCAGAGACCCTGGGCAGGGCCCCTCCCCAGCCTCGATTTGCCCACCTGCACCTGAGGAAGGCGTCCAGCGGGTGTCCCCAGGCCCAGAGGCAGGGTTGCCAGCCGAGAGGGCGGCCAGGCTGGAGGAGAGTCGGCCTTCAGGAACCAGCTCCACTGTGCTGTCGTGGGTCTAAACTTTGTCAGCAGCAAATGTGGGGGTTTAGAGAGGCCAGGATTTCCTCCTGCCTGCTCAGGCCCTGGACCCCACAGCCTGTTGGGGGGTGCAAAGGACCAGCTGCCCCCAAGCTGACAGATGTGGGTTCCAGTTGCCTCTCACCTCCCAGCTGTGTGACCCTGGGCAGGTGGCTTCACCTCTCTGAGCCTCTGTTTCTCATCCTGAAAGTGGAGCTGAGGAGGGCTGCCCTAGGATTCGAGGGGCCCGCTGCAGGCCAGGGCTCTCTGCCACAGGGAGGCTCCCTGAGCCCCAGCTGCAGCTCTTGGGGGGCATAATTAGAGTGAGTTTGGGGCCTGAAGCCAGCACCACATCTGACAGTCCGCCCCTCCACCCAGGACCACATCACAGGGCATTGTCCTCCGCTATCCCCTCCACCCCAGCTCTCTCTGCAGGGCAAGGGACTGGAGGGGTGAGGCCAAGATCTGGGGGGTGGGTTCACTGGGGTCACCCAGGTACCAGATGGAGCAGGGAGGGGACAGGGGGGTGGGGAGACCCAGAGCCAAGGCCCTGGGCCTGAGTGGTGAGGCCGGCGGGGGCAGGCCTGGGGGTGTCCAGGCCAGGTTCTGGAAGAGACTAATTAGTCAAATGGCTGCAGTGACCATTTGGAAGCAATTAACAGGGTTGCTAATACCACATCATGCACCCCCCACCTGGTTCTGAATTGGAGGGGGCAGGGAGGAGCATGGTAGGGGTGCCTCAGCCCGGCCTGGCCTGGCAAGACTTAGCGAAGAGACCCCTGCCCATTGTGGGCAGCTGTGGAGGGGTCCGGCAACTCTCCCTGGGCAGGGCTGAGTGCAGGGCAGCCGGCAGCTGGAGTCCTGGGGCCATCTTGGGGCCTCCTGGGCTTTTAGCTGGGTCCAGAAAGACCTGAATTTCAATAAGGAACAAGGCCTCAAGGCAGGGGGGGGGGGGGTGGCATGCAGAGGCTGGGGGGGGGCGACAGAGGGGAGGTGGGAGGGGGTGGAGGCCTGGCAGGGCCCTGGGAGGGTGGGGCTGGCTCACACGGCAGGGCCTGGGCCAGGGCAGGGAAGGCGCAGCTTCGGGGCTTAGACAACCCCCTCTGGCTTTGGGATGGATCCAAGAACCAGGGAGAGGAGAAAGCAGTGCAGGGGGAGTCTGGCTGGTCATAGAAGTGGGGAGCGCTGGTCTATTGGGGGGGCCTCAGCTGCGTAGTTGAGAGCTTCACTCTCGAAAGCCTCCCAGTTTGGAGAATAAACTATGTCCCCATTTATGGGGCTCACTCCGTACCAGGACATGGAGGCTGCGCCTTTGCAAGATTAATTCCATTTAGTTCCTCCCACTATCATTGGGGCATTTTACAGATGTGAAGCCAGACTCTCAGGGGGCAGGGGCCTCACAGCCAAGTTCCCACGGCAAGGAAGGGGCTGAGCCTCTCATTAATTCGGGCAAGTGGCTCCTCGGTACTGGGCACTGCCTGGGAGCTGGGGGCACAATGAACAGAACTGCAGGGTCCCTGCCCCCAGGAGCCCCCTTCTCTGCAGGGGCCACCCTCTGACAACTCTAGGACAGCAGCCTCACCCCCACCCGGTTTTAGAGGGCAGAGGCTGACCTGCCGTGGGTGGGATTAGAGACGGGTTCCCAGGGAGCCTCCTGGTCTCTGTGGCTCCTCATCCCTTTTGCCCCCAGTGTGGAGCAGGAGAGGGGCTGCAAGCCCCAGAGCTTCCTCAATATGATTTTTATGGCTCTTCACAGCCTTCCAGAAGGGGGACTGCACAGGAGGGAGTGTCCAAAATCCTGTCTTCCCTGCCCTCCTCTGGCAGATCCCTCTCTCTCTGTCTCTGTCTCTCTTTCTCTCTGAATTTCTTCTGTTCAATCCCTGTCTCTAACTGAGCCAGCACCTGGCTCCCAGGAGCAGGGCTAACGGGGTTTCAAACAAGCACATCCCTCGTGGGATGCTTCTCGGCAAAAGCTCAAGTGGCCCCAGATGGCAAGGGCTTCTCTTGGCTCTGTTCTTGGACACTGTCCTAGGGCTGTGGTTGGTGCCCTAGAACATGGGCTCCATCACCAAGAGTCCGTGGGTCTGCAGTTTGGGGCCTGGTCTTTGGACTGTTCAAGGGCTTTCGCAAACTACCCCTGGGGCAGTGGCTAGACAGACTCTGGTCAAAGCCCCCTCCAGGGATTGAGGTACTGGGTGATGTCTGTGTGGTGTCAGCCCCCAGGAGGCACTGAGCACCCAGGAGCACGTTCCTTGGGGACTTGGCACACACATGCTGCCCCCTCTTTGTAATAGACCATGGTAGTTACAAATGTTTTGATGTATGCCCAGGGATCCCCCGGGGAGCCCTGCACCCTTACTGCTCCCCTGGGAAGGGCCAGGGCCCCAAATCCTCATGCAGACAGGAAGGATGGGGAGAGCCAGCTGGATGGCTCCTCCCAGAGCCCTCAGTCGACCAGGAGAGAAGCCTGTGGGCTGGACACTGGACCCCTCCCCAGCCGGCAAAGGCCCCTGTGCTGGAGCCTTGCTCCTGGGTTTCCCACTTACCACTGGCCAGGGGGCCCTGGGGACGCAGAGGCAGGGGAGCAAGAGAGGGCAGTGAAGACATTACTTTCCCCAACATTCCACCCCCTTTCTTGCAGTCCCCAGCTGAGAGGGCTCCCCGTGCTTCTGCTGCACCCCCAGCTCTCCAAGCCCAGGCACCCCTGGGGCTACACGGTGACTCCTTCTCCAGCCAGCAGCAGGCCAGGGCCTCCCCACCCTTTCCAGCTTCTCTCTCATCTCCCTCCTTTTTGTGGCCTCCAGACTGGCCAAGCGTTTTTTTCTGTGTATGGCTGTGTCCCTGCTCTCCTCTCTTGGTCTCCATCTCTAGTTCCAGCTGCCTCTCTCCTTTCTTCTCCTTGTGGATCTGTGTCTGTGATCAGATCCTATTCCGGTTTGCTCTCTCTGCCTGTCTCCCGGCCTCGCTGTCTCCGGGCCCCTTTTCTCCTCTCCCGTCCTCCCTCCTTCCTCCCCAGCTCCTGTCCCCACCCACCCTTAGGACAGGACCCTCCGAGGCGCCCCGACGTGTGCAAACCTCCCGGGTCAGATCTGCCGGATTGGGGTGCCGGAGAGGATAAAACACTTCCCGGCGAGTGACGGCACCACTCCAGCCGCCGAGACAGCTCCTGGGCTCCTGCAAGAAGCCCTGAACGCGGACACAAACCCGGGTTCGCCACGCGCACCCGCGCCCCGGGCCTCCCCTCCACCGCCCTCCGCGGCCTTCTTCATTATGCGCCGCCTTTAATGGGCGTTTGTCAGCACGACTTCCCCGCAAATTGTTTTCGCGGACATCAGTCATCGGCGGCGTTCCCATTGTGCAGGGGGATTGATGGGGGACGGGAGGGGGTGACAGGGCCTGGGGCGGCCTCCTCGAGGCCTCGGTCTATAATTTTCGGAGGCATAATTGGTCTGGGGGAGGGGCGGGGAGGGGCGGGGAAGGGACCTCTCAGCGCCGGGAGGGTCCGCGGGAGCCCGGGGCGCGCGGCGGGGCCGAGCCAGGGCTCGACGGCAGGGCGCGGGGGCGCGAGTGCGCGCGGGCGGCGCCTGGGCCCGAACCCCGCGCTCAGTCGGGCTCCCCACCCGCCGGGCCTCCCACTCCTCCCGCGCCCCCGCCTGGGGACCACATCGGCCTTTTGTTGCGGAACCGTCTTTTCTTTCAGTGCTTTGCGCAGCCACGGAAATTTCACCCGCTCCTGGGTGAAAATTAAAGGATTCTCTCTCCTGCTCTCTCTCTCTCTCTCTTTCGCTCTCCCCCTCCCCTACCTCCAGTCCTCGCCTGCCCTCTCCCCGCCTCCCCCACCCCCCACCCCCGCCCCGTTCCCGCGGAGCCCGCGATGGCCCCGCCGGGCGCGTGAGCCGGCTCGCTGCGCCCGGTCCCGCTCGGCTGCCGCTCCTTCCATGGGCGCCGCGCTCGCCTGCAGCCGCCGCCGCCGCCGCGGGGCGGGCGCGATGCCACGATGGCCCTGATCTGGCTGCTGCTGCTCAGCCTTCTGGAGCCCGGCTGGCCCGCGGCGGACCCCGGGGCGCGGCTGCGGCGCGAGGCCGGTGGCCGCGGCGGCGTCTACGAGCACCTCGGCGGGGCGCCCCGGCGCCGCAAGCTCTACTGCGCCACCAGGTACCACCTCCAGCTGCACCCGAGCGGCCGCGTCAACGGCAGCCTGGAGAACAGCGCCTACAGTGAGTGTCCCCGGCGCCGGGGATCCGGGCGGGTGGGAGCCGTGCCCCGGGGAAGGGACCGCGGGCGAAGTGGGGAGCGGGCCGTCTCCCCTGCCAAAGGAGAACGCTGGGGGTCCTCTCGCCTCCTTCTACGTCCGAGAGAAGAGCGCGCGCTGGGACCTGAGGGGAGCTGGAGTGGGGTGGGAGGCTCACGTCTGAGGACGGCCGAGTCTGCCCCGCATCTGAGGGGGCGCGGGAAGCCACTGGGGCTCCTCGCTCATCCGGGCTCAGCGGCTCTGACAAGTTGAAGCCCTCAGTTTGTTGGAGAAAAGGCGCCGGACAAGGCATTCATCATCCTCTTGATTATTTCGACGACTTCTCCTCTTCCTGCCGACCCCGGGACTCCCTGCCGTCCCCTCTGCCCTCCTGGCTGGCGGCGCCCTGGTGGTGGCCTCGCGCCGCTGCCTCTGTCCGGAGGACACCCGGGCCGCACCCACCGCCTCAGGCTCACTCGCAGGCAGACAGGTGGATGGTCATTTCCCCAGACCAGAATCCGCATCTCTCCTGCCGCCGCCCTTGGCCACAGAGACATAATAGGCAGCAGGGGCATTCCCAGGTGGGAGGTCGGCGGCCGCGGGATGCAGTCAGGAGCGCAGAGGGCGCCCGCCTGGGTCTGGGGGTGCAGAGAACGTCACCCGGCCCCGCAGTCAGGACCCGCGGCTGAGCTTGCTCACCAGGTCGGAGTCCCGCGAGGCTCTGGGGCTTGAATTCTCAGGCCCGGGGGCCCAAGGTCCCCGCTGCGCGCTCCAGGCGGGCTTGATGCGCCGTGCCGGCACAGAGCGCAAAGCCAGGGGAAACCGAAGCAGTCCTGCGCGGTGGGGAGCGGGAGAGCCGAGCTCCGGGCCGGACAGGGTCGGGTGGGAAGCGCGGGAGTGCAGCCAGGGCTGCCGGGGCCCCGGGCGCAGAAAGCGGCCCCGCGGGTTCAGGGAGTCCGCGGGAAACCGCAGCTTCCTGGAGGAAAGCCGCAGACCTGCGGGGGCAAAGCCGCAGACCTGCGGGGGCGTCTGCCTGGGACGCCCCGAGACCCGCGGGGAAAGAACAGCTGGTGCCAGGGCATCCCCGCGCTCTGGACGCAGCCACGGAAGCGACCGTGCACGCCCCTCAGAGAACTCCAGCTCTCTCCAAGTCCAGACTCCCACTCCGAGTCGCAGTGCGCCGATCCCAAACTTCTTGGGGCAACCCAGATGGACTGCTCCGAAGCGGAGGGCAGGCGCCGGCCGGCCACCGCCCCAGCCCGGCAACCAGAGGCACGCTTTGCTGGGCCCAGGGCTGGCGCCGCGGAGTCGGCCAGGCCTGCGCCGGGAGTGGGCGGGCGGGTGGGTGGGGTGAGCAGGAAAGGCCCGCAGCCCGCACCCCGTGCACGCGGGGCAAGCCTCTGGCAGCCCCGCGATCGTAGCCCGCTGGGCGCCAGGCACGCGCTCTGCAGAGGCGCTCCTTGGAGAGGGAGCGAGCGGACACCCCCAGCCCCCTTCCCAAGCGCTCTCGGGGGACAATGGCCCTCCGGGGCCTCTGTTGGTGGCCCCCTGGAGCAAGCGCCCCTTTGTGGGGAAGGAAAGGCATTAGGGGATGATTGAAACTTTCCTACACATAGAGGAGTGGGTGAGCCTTGGCGGCTTGGCCCTTCCCTTTGTGAGCTTGGGAGGGTCTAATCTGCCTTTGCTCAGATTGGGCACATCTCCTCCCTCCCCCCACCACCACAAGGTCTCCTGCCCAAGTCCAGTGCCAGATGGATTTGGCTGGGACCTCCCAGCGTAGATTACGCCATTCAACTGCTTGAAGCGCTGGAGTTTTCCCTCTGCCTGGGGCACCACCCTCCGGGCAGTGTGGCTGGAGAACTCAGGCTTCTGGATCTGCAGCCGGTTTTGAATCCCAGCTCCGACTCCTGCTATGTGTGGGCGTCACTTACTCTGAGTACTCTCAGTTTCCTGTCTGTGGGTGACTGTTCCTGCCAGAGCTGTCACTGAGCAAGACAAGGGTGCCTGGCACGGAGTCGGCACCTAGAAAATGTTTACATTATCGTTTCCCTCCGGGTGTGAATTCTGCTCTTTGGAGAAGCCTTTTGTGGTACACCCCCTTCTCTGTCCCCCGGCCCCCAGGAATATCCCCCTTCCCTTCCACAGCCAGCCACCCCCTTCTTCCTACCTCGGGGGGGTGTGTCCCCTCATCCGTCCTAGCCTGGGCGCGGCTTTGGACAGGACCGGCTGGCACTCAGCTTTCCCTCGGTGGCTCTGGGGGAGGTGGAGGGAGTGACTTCCGGACTCTTGCAGGTATCCTGGAGATAACAGCGGTGGAGGTGGGCATTGTGGCCATCAGGGGGCTCTTCTCCGGGCGGTACCTGGCCATGGACAAGAGGGGACGGCTGTACGCCTCGGTGAGTCTGATCCCTCGTCTGGGTGGGCAGGGGTGGAGGAGCCTCTCTCTCTCTGGAGCCTCCCATCTGGGGATGGAGGGGACATGGGCAGTGCAATGCTCTGCCCAGGGTTGTGCAGGGCTCAAAACCTGGGGCCAGACCCCCGAGCCCTGAGACTCCACTCCCAGAGCTCTTCCTGGTGGCTTCTGTTAGAATCAGCTGCTGGGTTAGGTGATTTGGAGCGGGGCGCACGGGGAAGGTGACCCTGGCAGGCAGACATGCCCTGCATCCTCCAGCAGTCCCCCAGGCCTTGCTGTCATCCCTATCACCCTTTCCTGCTCTCAAGTGGGGGACAAATTCTCCCCCCCCCCAAATAACCACAGGAACAAACTGGCCCAAGAGAACTTTGGGGTGAAGCAAGGGGGTTCATCAGCCCAAAGTTCTTCCATTAGGTCAGACAGAGCTCTCCTGGGAGCAAGGAAGTGGGGGGAGCCCAGCTGGGCACAGCCAGTGCTCCCCAAGGGCGGCCAGGCAACATGGTGAATGGGGCCCAGCCTCCCAGGCACTGATGCCCAGTCTATATACCACCCCAATTTCCTCAAAACAAAAAAGGGCCTTGTGACTGTGTGGGCGTTGGCAGCACACAAGCCCCCAAGGGGTGGGAGCAGGAGAATACATGGAGTAAATGCGTGTAACGCGGCAGTGTGCTCCCTCCAACCAGTTATTACATGCAATTGGCTGGCATGGCCTTGAGCGAGGAGAGGTTTTCCATCCCCACGTAACTGAGACAAAGCAGCCTGAGGACTGTCCTCGCGGTTACCTCTCTTTCTATCCAGTCACGTTTGCAGGGGAAACAACCCAGAATTTCCCTGCTCTCTTTGAAGTCAGGCAGAGTCTGATCAAAAAGCGTTGCAGGAAAACCCTCCTTTAAGCCGATTATTTCATCACAGATTTTTGGCTATTTTGCTAACAGAAATGCAAAAGTCAAATACACCAAATTGCCTTCTCTGACCCCAGGAGCTTTGTCTGGGGCAGGGACCTCGCGATGCCTTGCCTCTTTTGTTCCTGCTTCCAGAGTCTCCAAACATCAACTGTGGTTCATCAGAAAATGCCCCTTGCCCTGGGTTGGGTCTGAGTTTTTCTTGAGGTGGAGCGTGGCTTTCCAGATGCCTCAGAACCTCTGGCCTGGGACTTGGTGAGGGGACTGAATTTCTATTCTTGAAATGGCCCTGGCCCTCCCCATGGGGCTCCTGTCCCTGGGGAAGAGGCGACACTCCAGCGAGGAGGTCCTGCTTGGCCGTACTGGCCGTGGAGGACGCTTTCCGTCCCCACTGGGAAAAGTTCCCGGAGCAGAGCAGGAGGCCTGGCTCAGGAGGGGACAAAGCATTATCTGGGGATTCCTGGTGGGTGAGGGTCCACCTGTGGCTTCCCACTTGAAAGCTGACGAGGCCCACTGCCCTGCAGGTCACCTGGAAGGGGAGGCAGCCAGATGCCCTCTCCGTCACCTGCCACCATCCCTGGACCCCCAACGTCTGTCTCTTGACTGTCTTGGTCCCCCAGGCTTTGCCCTTGGCCTGCTTCCCACCACCCCTAGGCAACTTCTGCTCTCCTCTGGGCCTTTGACCGTCATGCCCTGACCGCTCCCATACTCCACACCTGACCTCCTTCTGAAATCCCTGATGGTTCAGAGACCCCAGGCAGAGAGCAGCACATGCCAACTGGTCCAGCAGCTCCCCCGCCTGCCCTGCCTTACTACTGCCCTAGCAGGCACACGCTGAAGCCCAAGGTCAGCTGGGAATCATGGTCCACACCTCCTCTCTCTCAGCCCCTCATTGCATCCATCCCCAAGTCTCTGGACACAGCCTCCTGAATCTCTCTCTCCAGTCTACACCACTTACCTCCCTCTGCCTTAATCCTGAGTGCAGTACCTTTAGTGCAGGCTCCCACCACTTCCCACCCAGACCATTGCAACGGCGTTGAGATGGCCAACAACCTCTTTCCTCTTCCAAGTTATCCATCTACCCATGCATCCATCCATGCATCCATCCATGCATGCATCTTCCTTCCTTCCATCCATCCATCCATCCATCCATGCCTCCATACATGCATACATATGTCCACCCACCCATCCATCTAAGCATCCATCCATCCATCCATTCGACCATCCATCCACCTATCCATTCACTAGTCCATCCAAGCATCCTTCCATCAATCTGTCCATCCACTCACCCATCCATCTAAGCATCCATCCATCCTTCCATCCATCTATCCATCCATCCATCCATCCACACACCAAACCACTCACCCATCCATTCATCCATCCATCCATACGTACATCCACCCATCGATCCATTCACCCACCCACCCAATTACTCATCCATTCATCCACTCACCCAACCATCTGTCCACCCCACCCACACATTCATCAAAGCATCCATACCTACATACATACATCCACTTATCCATTCACTTATCCATCCATGTATCCATCCATCCACCCACCCACCCATCCATCCATCCATCCATCCACCCATTTGCCATCCTTCTTTCCTGCCTTCCTCCCTCCCTCCCTCCCTGCATTCCGTCTGTCCATGCATTCATCCAATCACCCATTCATCCAGGAATTCATTCATACATTTATCAATCAAGCAAATATTTCCTGGACACTTAACACATTCCGCATGCCACACTGAGGGGCTTCCTAAAATACAAATCTTGTCCTCCCCAAACTCCCATCATCCAAAAATTATCATCCCGGCACCTTAGCTCAACACAGAGAAGCTGGCCCAGGGCGCCTTCTGCCCCCATCTCCCATCATCATTCCGTGACTCATGCCCCGGGTCCAGCTGCCAGAACCCGTCACAATTCTCCAAATTGTGCTGCTCACAGCTCCTCACCTTCGCCCTGAAGATGCCCACCCATCCCTTACCATCTCCCAGTGTCACCGCTTTAGGGACAGTGTCTCTGAGTCCACTTGCCTTCACCACCTCCCTGCCCACACTTCTCGAGGCGGCTCCCCTGGCCCCTCCCCACAGCCTGGTCCCCTGGAGCTCAGAATGGGCTGGGGAGACCAAGCGGGAAGGGAGCCTCCCGGGAAGAGGACAAGGCCAGTTTCAGCAGGTGGGGCCAGGGCTGGGGGTGACTGTAAGGGAGGAACTTGAGTGAAAACGGTCGGGTGGGACAGCAGGGTGGGGGTGGCTCAGGGAAGGAGTGCCTCAGGTGAGGCTCCACTGCAGTTGCCCGTGACCCTGAGCTGTCCTTCCTTCCTGCCCCTCTCGGCCATCCTGGGCCCTGTGCAGTGCAAGCAGCTGCTCTGAAGGGCCCTGGGAGGAACACGGCCTGCAGCCCTTCAATCGGTCCCCCCACAAAGAGAAAGCCCCTCCTCAGGCTTCCCTGCCCTGAGGAGCCTGGAGGGGTCCTGCCTGAGTTTCTCACAGTCCAGGGTAGGAGACAGATAATAATGTGGCACATCTGGGGAGGGGTGGGGAGCCTGCCCCGAGCCCACCCGCACATGCCCCAGACACCCTGAGCCCACACTGCACAGACCAAAACAGTGTCACATCCCTCAGTGTTGGCCCCACCCCTCCAGGCCTCGGTTTCCCCACCTATAAAGCGAGGAGGTTGCTCTTGGGCACTGATCCCCATACTGAGCTCCAGGGAACCCTGAGCATCCATGGAAGAGTGGGAGGACAGGAGAGGGGTTGGGGGGAGAGGCAGCCCCCACCCCCAATTCCACAGGACCCCATTCCCCGATCTGCTCTGGGCTTCCGTGTTATTTGAAGGCTTTGCAGCCCACAGCTCCTTATCCCTGAGGCCCTTTGCTATCAGCCGCCCCCCACTTTGTGATCTGGACCCCCACGGCCTTCCCCACCCAAGTGGGGACACCACCCTTGGGGCCGAGTCGGGCCAGGGTCCCACTCCTGCCCCTGGCAGGCCCCGGAGGGGAGAAGAAAACCTTCTGGCTGCCTGGCCCTGCCCGTTGACACAGAGTGGGGAGGGAGGGACCCCTGTAGGCCCCCCTTGGCATGCCCACCCATCCCCAG
This sequence comes from Choloepus didactylus, assembly GCF_015220235.1. Lineage (NCBI taxonomy): Eukaryota > Metazoa > Chordata > Mammalia > Pilosa > Megalonychidae > Choloepus > Choloepus didactylus. The sequence continues at coordinate 5,680,195 of NC_051312.1, forward strand.
CAGGGTCTGGAGCCTCAGCTGGGTGTACCCCCCACCCTCTATGGCCAGGCCTTGGGGTGCTGGGAAAGCACCTTCAGTTCAGAGTCTGATGCTCCTCCCCACTCCAGAAGTCCAGCTCCGAGTGAGCAGGGTCCACCTGTCATTCACCCCCCATCCCACGGGCTCCTGAATCCCCACGGACAAAACAAATTCCCTCTATGCCCCAGCTTGTGTTGGGACACCCCACTCTTTGCATTCACCCCACCCTTTGCATCTGCACGTACCTGGGACGTGCATCCAGCATGGCCTTCTCACCAGGTTCCGTGTGTCCATAAGCTCCATCAACAGGGGGAGGGACCGTGGCCCCCCATCCTCGGGTCGAGGACGGTGACTCCCAGAGCTCCAGTGCCGGGGCCAGGACCCAAACTTGGCAGTGACCTTGAGAACCCGGGCTCTGCTCCCATCCCTTCCTTTTTCTGTCGTTCTTTTTCCTTCTTTTCCTTTTATGCAATTTCTTCAAGAGAGATCTGGGGTGCAGGCTCCTTCCTTTGTCCTGATGTCTGGTCCTGGCCGAGGTCCACACAGCCGCACAGTTTAGGGCCCCTGGGCCGGGGAGCCCTGCCAAGACAAGCTCACACGGACGGGTGCTGGGGAGACCCCCAGTCAGAGCCCTCGGCGAGTGGGGACGGGGGGGGCAGAGCTGGGGGGTTTCCCAGCAAAGACAGGCAGGGAGAGACCGACCCGCCCCTCTTCCACGGCCTTCAGGAAGGCTTCCTGGAGGAAGCGACCCTTGTGCTGAATCCCAAGTGTGCTGCGTGGAGAGGCCGCCCTTGGGGGTGCAGAGCAGGGTGGGGGGCGGGGCGCTGGCCCTGCAGTGGGGTCCCCCGTGGCCGCTGACCACGGCGCCCCGTCCCCACAGGAGAGCTACAGCTCCGAGTGCGAGTTTGTGGAGCGCATCCACGAGCTGGGCTACAACACCTACGCCTCCCGGCTGTACCGCTCGGCGCCCGGCGGGCCCGGGGCCCCGCGCCACCAGAGACCCTGGTACGTGTCGGTGAACGGCAAGGGCCGGCCCCGCCGCGGCTTCCGGACGCGCCGCACGCAGAAGTCCTCGCTGTTCCTGCCCCGCGTGCTGGACACCAGGGACCACGAGATGCTGCGGCTGCTGCCGAGCGGCGCGGGGCCCCGGGGTGGCCTGCCCAGAGCCCCGGGGTCGGGTCCCCAGCGGCCACGGCGGAGGCGGCCCAGAGGCCGGGCCCGGGGGGATGCGGCACGCGCTGGCCACGGGGGGCCCCCAGCTCACGGCCAGGCCGGGCGGTGGCCGGCGAGGACCCCCCATCCTCTCCCCGAACCCACCGCCAGGCGGGTTTTCCTAGCTGATCCCCACACCCCTGGCCCCTGCCCCCCACTTCCCAGCCCGGCCTTGGCTCCTGTCTTGGGGACCCACAAGACGTGTTCTCATCCTTCCTGATCTTTGCAGATGAGGATTAATTCAGAACTGGGGGGCCTGACCCGGGGCTTTAAACTCACCTGAAATCTGGGTTCCCCAGCTGACCGAGCAGTCTCCCAGCTGAACACCGCAGTGAGGGTTTCTGTCATCAGAAACATTAAAGTATTTTATTCTACTTGGTTATTTAACAGGGTATAAAGCAGCCTCAGGAGACACCTGCAGTTTTTACGTGAATGTACGTGCTTGTGGTGACAGGGAAGTCTGTTCCTTTAGGCCCGTGCTGGGTGCCGCTCGCGTCCCCTGACAGCTTACGACGTACAATTAGATGCCGAGGAATTGGGCTGAAGATGTGTCTTAATCCTCTGGTTTCAGAAGTTCCTATTTTTGAGTTCAATGGATAGTTTGTGTGGATGGAAAGAACAGGTGTGTTCATGCCTGCATGCGTACACATGTGTGTGTGCTCAAGTGTTTGCATTTGTGTGTGCACACACTGGGGGGTGTGTTCCTGTGCTGGTGTGTGCATGTGTGTGTGTGTGTTCCTTGTGTGTCTGAATACACATACGTGTGTGTCTGTGTACATGTGTGGAGAGAGAGAGGCTTTCCTTGTTCTAGAACTCCGAGAAGCTCTGTGTCCTAAAGCCACGTAGCGAGACCCACCCCAAGCCCCACGTCAGGCTACAGCCTTGCCAGCCTCGTGGGCAGGAAGAAAGCACCTGCTGCTGCCTCCAGTGGCTCTGGGGAGATAGCCTGGTGCCGAGAGCACTTTGGGGTGGTGCCGGGGGCTCACCCAGCTTAGTCCTGGGGTGCCTGAGGGCACAGACCCTGCTGGTTTGTGTTGATGCCCCAGGTGTCTTGGAGGGAGGCCCCTCTGTGCTTTCCTGGGGGGCGGTGGGGCCTCTGCAGGCCGCAGGGCGTGGCCCAGGGCTGGTTTGGGACAAGCCCATCATGTGCAGGGGCCCCTGGGTGTCCCCCCACCCCAGTGCCCACCGAGGGATGTTTGTCGGCTGGACGGAAGGGTCTGCTCAGCCTGGGAGCCTCTTCTCACCAGGAATGAGCATCTGAGGCATGCATCGGAGCTTGACGGTCCCTGGGACACTGGTATATGTGTGTGTGTATCAGTGTCTCTGATACCCCATAATAGGTGAAAGCCCAGAGATGGGAGCCACACCTCTGGAGGGCCTGGAGTGGCTTGACCTTGGCCTTAGGTGACCATTTCTGGACACGGATACCCTGCAGGCATGACCCAGGTTTAACCTCCCCAGGCCCTGTGGGGCGAGTCCCATGTTCACCCCCAGCTCCCAGATGGGGCAGCTGAGGCCCAGAGAGGAGGTGTCACTTACTGCAACTCACAGAGCTCCTGGTGGGGGGCTGGCGGCCCTCGACACCCCGGTTCTGCTACAGGCCACCAGCGAAGGTGACGCAAGAAGTCGGGTTTGCAGGAAACGCAGCCCCACGGCCCTGCCAAGGCCCCTCCGGACATCACGGGCCCGGCCCAAGGAGGGGCTCACAGACACAGTTCGGGGGGCCTCCCCACCGGGCGAGGAGCAAGACCCACCCCCTTGGAGCTTCTCCCCGGGGAATCAGGCCCCGTTTGGTGTGCACAGCTCCCTGCCACCAGATGCTGTTTCCCCCAGTGGAGACTCCACCGGCCCCCCGGGGGGAATGGCCCCTTCCACGCCCGGCCCTTTGTCCCTTCTGCCTGCACCGCCCAGCCCACCATGGTCAAGAAGGAGCCCTGTGAGGCCTGCGGTCCGGGGACTACCGAGGATGCCACAGCGCCAAGTGTCTCCCACCTGCCCCAGGCCTCGGCCCCACCTCCCGGGTCTGGTGTGAAGCCTTCCCTTCTTCTGGAACAGCCTCCACCCCAGGGTCCTCGTGGGGGTTGGCACGGCCTGCAGCCTCTGCTCTGCTGCTGGGGGGTCCAGGCAGGTAGGAGGGGCCGTGAGGGGGTGGGCTCCCCTGGAGAGGAAAATGGGATGGGGACGGGGTGCCGTGAACCCAGCCCCCTGCGCTGTCCGGTCTGGCCCCCCACTACCTCTGGCGTGAGACCTGGGGAGGACAGAGGCCGGACAGTCGTGCTGCTCCACGGAGGCCAGTGCTGACCACGGCCCCATCCACCCGGCCAGGGGGAAAAAGGAAGGAGGAGGAAGAGAGGGGCCCAGGGTGGGGGCAGGTCTTTGGCTGTCAGGGCTTCTGGGACTTGGGGAGTGGCCAGTGGGTCACCCCTGTTGGGAGGAAGCAAGCTGCCAGCCCCACGGGGAAAGGAGGCCCGGCTTCTGGGTGAAGCCAAAAGAAGGGGGATCCCCTGAGCCCCAGCCCAGCGAGCAGCCTGTAATTAGCACCCACCCATCGGAGGGCAGCCTTGCCTCGGCCACCTCCCTGGGCTGGGCTCGATGCAGCCCCCAGGAGCTGCTGGTCGCCCCTCACCTGCTGCCAAAGCTCGGACACTGCAGGGCACCCACACCTGTGCTGAGCACGGGCTTCCAGCGGGGTGGGGGGTGAGGGTCTTCTGGGGGGAATGAGGACGCATGAGGGCTGGATTCAACCACCTGGGCTCCAACATGGCCACGCACCCTTCCGTCATCTCACAATCAACCGTGAGCACCTGTAGCCATGTGGCCGTGGGCGGCCCCTGCCTCTGCAGCCTCAGCTTCCCCATCTGTCCAGTGGGGTGCCATCATGGATGTTGACATCTGTGAAGAGGTGGACAGCAGCCCCAGGCCCTGAGTGGGCAGAGGGGGGCACCAGGCACTGAGCGCAGCAGAAGCAAAGCGTGCTCCCCGCGGCCCCGCTCTGCAGTGCTCACCTGTGACCCAGGCCGCAGAGGTGGGGGACAGAGGGAAAGTCTCATGGGGGCTAAAGAGGGGATACTGATGGCAAGCTGGGAAGCCCTAGGGAACCCCATGCCTTGGACAGATTGGTTTCAAGATTTAAATTTCAAAAGGTATTACCACGGATGAAATAAATAAATACATTTATTTACCTTTTGAACAGTTCAGGATGATGGCACTGTAATTCTCCCTCCCTCCATCTCTCCCTCCCTCCATCCCCTACCCAGCTATCCACCCACACACCCAACTATTCAACCATCCATCTATCCTCCTTTGGACCCATCTAGCCACCTACCTATCTATCTCCTCATGCATCTACGCACACACCAGACATCTGCCCACCCATCCATCCAAACATCCATCCATCCATCTATCCATCCATTTACCCACCCACCCATCCAGCCAAATGCCCATCCATTCATCCATCTGCCCGTCCATCCATCCATCCATCCATGTATCTATCCATCCATCCCTCTACCCACCCACCCTTATCTCCATCACCCAGCCATCAACCCTCCCATCAATCCATCCACCCATCTGTCCATCCATCCATCCACCCATTTACCCATCCATCCATCCATTTACTCATCCATCTACCCATCTATCCATCAACCCACCCACCCATTTACCCATCCATCCATCCTTCCACCTGTCCATCCATCTGCCCATCCATCCATCCATCCATCTATCTGCCCAGCCATCCAGCATATGTTGGCACCAGCTAAAAGACAGACCCTGTGCTGGGCCGGGCAACTAAAGGGATGAAGTGTCCTATTATCACCCATCAGGAACTTGCAGCCTCATGGCGAGGGAGGGCAGAGGCACAACTCTAAACAGCATTGGGAACAGTGTCCCGAGAGATTCATGAAAAGCTGGGGAGGGGGAGCCTCCCTGTCCGTCAGGACCCCACTCTCTGAAGCCAGCGCCTTGTGCAAGCCCCAACCAAGGTGTCAACCTGAACGCAGCACCCCCTTCTCCCCAGCAAACATTTGGAGTCATCCTGGGACATGGAAAGGTCCAGACTGAAGGGCTGGGAATAGGGGCAGGGAAAGAACTGTCTTCATGGCACAGGGGCTTTCGGGTTGCAAGCATTGGACTCAGGGACCCTGGGCCCCAGTTTCAAGGCTCCGTTTGCAGGCTGGGAGGCTGGGCAAGCCTCTCTAAGCTCTCAGAGCCTCAGTTTCCTCCTCTGTGAATTGGGGACAGTAGTGACACCCCAAGGCTGCAGTGAAACTTCAATGCACTAACAAGGAGTGAAGGCTGGAGCCCGGCACAGTCAGTAAAGCTCATGAATGTCGCCGTGATGTCTCCACATGGGCTCTGGTGCCCACGGGGGGAGAGACCTTGTAAGTGTGGTCAGAGACCCCCCCTGTAATGAGCGCAGACTCAGTGTCAGACCATTCTGGCCACCTCCTCGATACATGAAATGACCCACGTATCCCCCAAACAACTCTGCAGGCAGGAGCTGTCATCTCTGCTGGCCCCACAGGAAACCCAGCCCCAAGATGGACACGGGACAGAGGTAAGAGGACGGGCGGTCAGAGCCCATCCCCGAGCCCCCATCCCTGGCCCACACCGAGCCAGCAGGGGACACTGGCCCAATACCAGCAGGGGGGTGGCAGGTGGGGTGCCCTTTTCTTTACAAGACATTTCTGTCTCACCTCTTCCCTCATGAACTGTCACACTGAACCAGCGAGTCTCTTTGAAAGCTTTCCTTGTCTCAGAGAATGAGCCAAACCTCCACTCACGCAGCCAGCCTCGGTGGTTTGTTCAGAGGAATCGCTTCTCCCCTCCCTCCCGTGCGCCTTGCCCTCCCCTGCTCGGTCCACCCCGCGCTCTTCGCTGCCCCGGGGCCTTTGCACGTGCTGCCTGCCAGGAGCACCCTCCCCTCCGCTCTGCACCTGGGTGCTCCCTCTCAGTCCTCGCCTCTCGGGCCGTCACCTCCTTGGGGAGGCTTCTGTGACCACCCCATTCTCAGTCGGGTCCCCCTCACACTTTTTCTCACAGCACCTTTTATTTCCAGTCTGCAATTATCTCATTAATTGCACACACTCTGCCAGTCCCCCGCCGGTCGCCCCTCCATGGCTGCTCGTCCACCCATTCAAGTCCGTCTTTGGTTGATGGCTGCCCCAAGGGACGGTCACCACTCCACTTTCTAGCCTGTCCCCCGCAGGCAAAGAAGCCCAGTTCTGGGGTGGGAAGTCCTGGGGTCCCCTGCTGCCTTCTCTTATGATGGGCCTTTTACAGATGAGAAGACAGAGGCTCAGAGAAACGGAGCCGTTTTCTTCAGGTCACACAGGCGGTGAGGGGCACGTCAGGCCCCACAGTCCCCACACCGTACCCTGTGTGGTGGCCTAGGAAAGGGGACAGGAACGGCGGCCCGGGAAGGGGGCACAGCCGTGTGGCCGCCGTGGAAAACAGGCTGGAAGTTCCTCAGAAAGTTAAAGGAGGTAACGTTCTCTGGAGTTGGGAGGAAGTCCAAGTTCAGTGCCTTCCTGCTCCCGCTCTGCCCGCTCTGATGGTCCTCAGCCGCCCCTCACCCACCTCTCGGGATGGGCTGGGGAAGGGGGCCGGGCTGACTGTCCTCAGGGAGTCCGGTGGTTCTCAGTTCCTCGGAGCCAAGTGTCTCCCCTGGGCTTGGCCTGTGCAGCCATGTGGACAAAGTCCACCCAACGCAGAGGCGGCAAGTGCCTGGCACGCTGCACGCCCTGCCCCTTCCCAAACCCATAACAGACATCAGTAATCGATCACAGCCATCTTTCCCGCTCACAGCACTTGGCCTCAGGGTCTTTCTCAGAGAAGAAAAAACCCAAAATGAAATCTCTTTTCCATTAGCCAGCGGATCATGTTTATAAAGATCCGGTTGTACTGTGTTCTGCTCTCTTGCCACCTCCACCCCAAAATGTCTTTTTTTTTCCCAGTTAAACATCCTCGGTTCCTTCGGTTTCTCTTGTACTTATTTCCAGAACATTCCGTCTTCCCCACACACCCCAACACACACCGTTCAAGGTTATTGATCCTTGTAAATTCTGATGCCCAGAACTCAGTACCCTCCCCAAGATGATATTATTTTTGAAGAAGATATTGGAACGTTCTCCTTTGCTTAGATGCCATCTTTCTCTTAATGCAGCCTAGAATGGCACCAGTTTTTTTGACCACCATATCAGACTGCTGTCACTTAGTGAACTTACAATAAATTAAAACTTTTGGGTTCTTGTACCTGAACTGCTCTTAAACTAGGTTTCTCTCATTCTAATGTTGTACAGTTGATTTTCTTTTTTAAGCCCAAGTAGAGGACTTTATTTTCCATGTTCTTAAATCCTAACGTTAAATTCACATGATTTTCCTACCCGTTGAGATCTTTTCAGACCCGAAAGTCTGTCTTGTAATAAATTAGTTATCCTTCTTAGCTTGTTATTTTTTTAATTTGATAAGTCATCTTCACCCCAGTTGTTGACTCAGATGTTGACAGGGTTGGGTTAGGCCCAACCTGAAAGCACCAGTAAAGGCCATAAATCGACACGGACACTGATGCCGAGTCAGCCCTGAGTTGCCCCTCATTTACTCCTGTGCCCCCAGCACCACTGAAGCTCGGGGGGTGCCACGGTGAACAAGACAGACAGTGAACGTGTCTACTCTCCCGGAGGGCACCATGCCAGCAAGACCCCAAATGTGTCATCCTCCGGGAAGCAGGTCCCCATGTGTCCTTAGGCTGATCCTGAAACACTTTGCAGAATGACGTACCATGCACCACATTTCCCTCCCAAAAAGAAAAGGTAAGTTTGGCACGACTTGTTCTGAATGTAAACTAACAGGTGCAGATGAATGATGAATAATTGCTCTATTTTTGTCTAGGGATTCACATTAAAGGATTTAACGTATTAAAAAAAAAAAGTTAAAGTAGAGTTACCACGGGCCCCAGCCATTCCACTCCCGGGAGTGTACCCAAGAGAAATGGAAACAGACGTCCAAGCCAAAACCCAGACACAGATGTTCACACCAGAATTATTCATGATGGCCAAAACAAAGTAGAGACTGCATAAATGTCCATCAACAGATGAATTTAGCTCTAGTCATACACTGGAATATTATTCAGGCATAAATAGGAATGAAGCTCTGATCCATGAGCCTGAAGACATGATGTTACATGAAAGAAGCCAGACACAAAAGGACACACACTGTGTGATCCCATTTATAGGAAATAGCTAGAAGGGGCAAATTCACAGAGACAGAAAGTGGATTTGGTTGTCTCGGGCTAGAGGGGTTAAGGAAATGGAGAGGGAGGGCTAATGGGCATCAGATTCCATTTCGAGTTGTTGAAAATGTTCCAACACTGACGTGGTGATGGTCACACACTCCTGTGTACATTCTAAAAACCACTGACATGTACACTTTGTGTGGTGAATGGTATGGCCTGGGGATCTCATCTCGACAAGACTATTTTAAAAAGAAGCTGGCACAGACACGTCTGCGAGTTTTTCGGCGAGGGTGCGACCGGCCAGGCCATCCCTCCCCCTTGGGGACCATCCAGGGGACAGAAGCTGGGGGCTGGGCTGCCCGGGATGAGGGGGTGGCGGTGGTGCACAGTGCCTGCAGTACCGAGGCCTGCCAGCAGATGGCGGCAGCCTCAGCCGCAACTGCCTGACGGATGCCCCAGGTGGGTTGGCTGAGGACCCTCTGTCCCTGCCAGCCTGCCTGGTGGGCAACGATGCCTTCCCGGCCCCATGGTGGGGCTGCAGCAGCTGCTGGTCACCCCAGCCAGGCAGAAGGAGAGGTGTTGGGTCATCAGTGTCAGACCCAAGAAACCTGGGACGACTGGGCAGCCCCTCGCCATCCAGCGTGCACAGGGTGACACATGGAGGGCAGAGGGTGCACCCCTACCCCTCTCAGTCCCCCACTACCCCCCAAACCCTCCATCCCCTGCACAAGGGCGAGAGAAGGCTTAGGTCCTGGCTGGATCTCACCGTCTGAATCACCTTCCAGACTGGGGAGTAGGGTATGCAGCAGGTGCTCAGACTTGCTGACTGTACAGAAAATGGAGCAGCTAGAGAACATGTGTGTCTGGCACTGGTGTGTGGGCTGGAGGACATCATTTGGGCACCTGCCCGGCTCTGCGCCGAGTCGCTGGCTGGGTCCCCCCCTCGGCTCTCTGAGTTGGGTGCTTCCATTCTCCCCATTGCTTCACTCGGCTCCTAAGGGTTGCAGCCCGTGCTCGAACCCAGCCTCCTGGCTCCTGGGCCCTGCTGGCCTTGGGCCCGGGAGGTCCTCAGGAGGAGCTCGTGTCCACGTTTTGTTCTCGGGGCCTGTTCTAGTTTGCTAATGCTCCATAATGCAAAACACCAGAAATGGACTGGCTTTTATAAAAGGGGGTTTATTTGTTCACAGAGTTAGTCTTAAGGCCATAAAGTGTCCAAGGTAAGGCATCAGCAATTGGGTACCTTCACTGAAGGATGGCCAATGGTGTCCAGAAAACCTCTGTTAGCTGGGAAGGCACATGGCTGGCATCTGCTCCAGAGTTCTGGTTGCAAAATGGCTATCTCCCAGGATGCTCCTCTCTAGGCATCTGCTTGCTCCTGGATTGTGTTCTCTATAAGCTTCAGCTCCTCCAAAATGTCACTCTCAGTTGCTCTGAGGTCCTTGTGTGTGTGAACTCCTTTATAGGACTCCAGTGATTTAATTCAGACCCACCCTGAATGGGTGGGTCAACACCTCCATGGAAATTATCCAATCAAATGTTTCACTCACAGTTGATTGAGTCACTTCTCCATGGAAACACTCTATCAAAGAATTCCAATCTAATCAACACTAATATGTCTGTCCCCATAAGATTGCATCAAAGAACATGGCGTTCTGGGGGACAGAATACATCAAAGCCAGCACAGGGCCCTTGAGTGAAGCCCGTGGCTCTCCAAGTGAGGCCCCCTAACCTGGGAGCTGGTTAGAAATGCAGGCCACAGGGCCCTCCCCCAGAGCAGCTGAGCCACACTCTGGGGAGAGGCACAGCCATTGGGTGTTAACCAGCCCCCACCCCCGTGACTCTGATGCTGACTAGAGTTCAGGGACCCCTGGTCTAAAGCCCACCCCTGCTGGGTGGCTCTGCCTACTGAGTTGCTATGGGCCAGAGCTTTCCACCCACCATCACACTGAATTCTCCAGCGACTCTGCAAGCTGGGCTGTTAGGATACCCATTTTATAGGTGGGGAGACTGAGGCTCAGGGGTGTAAAGTTCCAAGCGGCAAAGGATGAGCTCATAGTGGATGCTGAGTCTCGGGGAGACTGGGCCTGATATGCTGTGGCCGGACAACAGCCCTGGGGAAACTCGCCTGCCCCCCGCCCCCAATGCAAATGCTCTCTCTCCAGGGAGGAGCGGCCAGTGGGTGAGCTGGGCAAGGAAACGCCCAGCTGAAGCTTATAGAGAACACAATCCAGGAGCAAGCAGATGCCTAAAGAAGAACATCCTGGGAGAAAGCCATTTTGCAACCAAAACTCTGGAACAGATGCCAGCCATGTGCCTCAGGTGTACAGGCTTGGGGGAGGACATGGCTCCCAAAATGCAGACATCATCGTCTGAGGGAACCCCCTTGGGAGACAGGGTGGGTGGGAGCGGGGTTGTGCCTGCCTGAAGCACCCCAAGGCTTGGTCTGAGGCACCCCTGGCCCTGTCAGCCCCAGCGTGGGTCCTTCCAACATTCTCCCCACCTCCATCCCCACCTTGAGGTGCACAGAAAAGCCTTGCTTCTGAAACCCAACAGATGAGGATTCACAGCCCTTCTTGACACTTCACGAACCTCCCAGAGTATTCACTTTCCCTCTATAAATTAGGATTCAGCTCAGCTTCGAGGGTTGGAAAACTTAGGATAAATGTACTTTAAACATGATATATGTTATCTCTCTCATGCAAACACATTCTGGTGGTTGGCAGTCCAGGGTGAAGGGTGGCTCCACACTTCTCAGAGACCCAGATTCCTTCCATCTTTTTCTTCCATAGTCATCATGCAGCTTTGACCTCATGGTGTAAAATAGCTGCCTGTGCTCCAGACATCACATCCACACTCCCTCCAGCAGTAGTAAAGGAGGTAGGCATGACCTTCCTTCAAGGAATGTCTCCCAGAAGCCACACCCCACACTGTTGCTTACCTCCCATTGGCCAGCCTTCAGTCACATGGCCACTCCAAGCTGTAAGGGAGCCTGGGAAATGGAGTCTTTACTCCAAGCAGACATACGCCAGCCAAAACTTCGAGTTTCTATTACCAAGGAGAAAGAGAAGGGATCAAGGAGGGCTCTGCCACAGCCCTCCTTAGAGTGGGCACCATGAATCCTCCTCCACCAGTTGTCCTCCTGGGGCCATCATGTCCACTCCCTTCCTTCACTGGCAGCTTCGTCAAATGTCAAGGACCCAGGAGGAGAATGTCCAGCACACTGGATGCTGCCCCCATGGCAAGAGTAGAGTCGAGATTTATTGCCAGCTCAGTCAGAGGTCACCTGTGGGAGGGCAGGGCCCCTGGCAGTCCCACCCCAGCCCGAGAGGTCCCCAAGCCAGAACCCAAAGGGCTCACCGAGGCTTCTCTCTGAGCTTCTGCCCTCAGAGGCCCCTCCCCGGGCCGGGGCCGGGGCTGCTGCTGCTCCTGCCCTCACCTGTCAGGCCCGCCGTCCCCAGGTGTGGGCCATTTAAAGGGCCAACAGCCAGCCAGTATCTCCCTGGGAACCCCAACACCAGAAGATTGCAGGGGCCTGGTGGGGGGTTGGCAGCCCCCAAGGGCAGTCCCAGGCCAGGCATGGGACTCCAGCTGCACACTTTGCAAAGCAGCCCCGCTCTGGGTGCTGGGCTTCCTGGCCTCTAGCCCCCTGCCCGAGGTGGGCACAGGTGCTGGGGCTCTGCCTGCCCTGCCTGGCTCCCCCCAGGCCTGGGGCTCTCAGGACCACCACAGTGACAGTGGCCATAGCAGCCACAGGGCCATGGTGGTGTATGCTGCCTTCCTGGGGGCCTGGCCTCAGGCTGCCCCCCAGGGGGATGGCCTGGGGAAGCTCAGCCAGAGGCCGGCATGCACCTGCCCCGAGGGGTCTTGGGCTCCCGTCAAGTGGCCGCTCCCTGGCACAGGCAACTGGGCAGCTTCCCTGAGCATAACCTCGAACTCCAAGCCAGCAGGGACTCGAGCTCCCAAACCCTGCCAATTGAGGCCAGCCTGGCCCACCCAGAGCCCCGAGTTGCCGAGGGAAGATGGACAGACGGCCTCTCGGGGGCGGCTTCCCTCCCTCTCCTGGCAACAGCTGCAGTTCCCAGAGCAGGATCCGGCTGCCCCGAGGGCGGGGCGGCCTCTCCACATCCCGGAGGGGCTGGTGTGACCTTGGGGGAAGAGAGCACTGGACCGGGAGTCTGAGAAGAGGCTCAGGGCTAGCAACCACAGCAAACATCGCTGAGGGCTGGCCACGAGCCCCAGCTGTGTGCGCTCATTCATCCTCATGATTGTCCTAGGAGGTATGCCCTGTCATCATCCTTGTTTTGTCATTGAAGAAACAGCTCAGAGAGGTGAAGCTGTCTGCCTGAGATCACACAGCACTGGGGCTTAAGAGTTCCTCGCGTGGGTCCTGCAGTCAGGCAGACCCCATTCCAGCCCTGCATCGCTGTGTGAGCTGGGCAGTCCTCTTGCCCCTCTGAGCCCCCATTTCTCCCCATAGAATGGGGGTGTCAATCCCTGTCTTCAGCTCTCTGGTGGGCAGGACCCCAGAGGCCACCGGGTCCCATACCTGACCCGATGCCCATGACCAGGGCTGGGTGGGCCCACCTGGGAGCCTGGGGTCCTGCCGGAGGGGCTGCTGAATGGTGGGGAAACTGGCCTTGGAGTCCCGGAGCTGAGACCTCTGCACTTGCTGGAGGCCTTGGCCGTGGTCCACCCTAGCAGAGACCCCCACTGCTGCGAAGGGGCTGCCTGCGATGCTCCAGCAGCTGCTGCCCCCCACCCCAGCCCCGGGTCTCCCCCAAGACTCCCAGAGAGCTGAGGAACATAAACATCACACAGCTTCACCCAGTGAGCTTCCAGCTCCCACCCACTGGAAAGTTCCACAGCAAGTACCCCAAGGAAACAGACCCAAGAGAGGAGGGAAGCAGATTCGCATAAAAGGGGCAGAGGCGAACCCACCGCGCCAGAGAGGGTCCGTGGAAACCATCTCCAGAGTTGCTTGGATTTCTAGGAAACGATGGATACTGCAGAGGTCAGGGGTCATGGAGGAAAACAACTGACAGCAAAAAGCACAGACACAGTCCCAGGCAAAAAAGTCAGGGTCACCTCAGGCCTGCGAAGGGCACCCGGCCAGGGCCAGGCCGAGAAGCTTCCCAGCCTGGGGCAGCGAGGGAGACGGGACAACTAGATGCCAGAGGGGTCGTGGGACAGAGAGAGGACAGCAGGGGAACTCGGCGGAGCTCCGAGCACGGGACGGACTCTAGTTCCTGAAAGTGTATGGAGAGCAGTTCACTGATTGTGACAGACGTGAGATATTGGTAATAGGGAAGACGGCCTGGGCGTCTGGGAATTCTCAGTACCATCTCTGCAAACTTTCTATACTTTGAAATCCATTCCGAAACAGTGTATTTAAAACATAAGTTAAAAATCGAGTGTCCTTGTTTGCCTGTCAACTAGCAGAATGTAAAAACAAAACAAAACCAAAAACATCCCACAGACGCCCGGTGCTGGTGAAGACGCGGTTAAATAGATGTGCGCACGGATGTCAAAGTACTGTACACTGGTGTGTCCGAGGACCCTGAATTTAGGGCTCAAGCCCCTTGCCCAGACCCAGGGATTGATTCCACTTCTGAAGAGCATATCCCAACCACATGGGAAAAAACCCAACAAACTTTATGCACAAAGATGTTCATCACCATGTTGTTTATAATAGAAAAAAACACGTGGAAAGCAGCTGCTCATGGAAACAGAGAAGAGCAGTTGAATAAACCTTGCTGCATCCATCTTTCCAACCAAAGTCCAGATGTTTACAAAGACTAGACAATCCAAAAATTAAAAATAATAATAATAAAAAAAAAAAACGATTTGAAGGATGATTTATTCACTTGGCAAATAAATATTTATTGGACGTTTGGCCGGGCCAGGCGGAGCCCTGCCCTTCAGAGCTCGGGGTGTCTCAGGAGAAGCGGGCAAAGGAGACAGTGGTTATCATTCCCGGGGTAAGGACAGCCCGGGGATCCGGGAAGGGGCTCCTAAGGCAGCCTGGGGACCGGACAGCTTCCCCAAAACCCAGCTGCCCTTTGAAACGGCAGCGTCAGCCCCACGGAGGAGGAGGGGAGCGGGGCGGGAGCTGGGAGCCAAGGGCTGTCACGTCTCCCTTCCGGCACTGGGGAGCCATGGAGGGTGCAAGGAGGCAGAGACAAGATCAGATTGCCTCGGGAGCGCCTCTCAGGAGCCCCCGGGGGGTGAGACCTGGCCCCCTGCCCCCCGCCTCTCCCTCATTGTGGCAGGTCCACCCGGCGTGACCAGCGTCCTTTGTGTGGAAGCCGGGAGGAAGCCGTCCCTCCCCTCGGGGCCCTATCGCAGGCTCCATCTCACGGGGCCTTTCTGGGTGACCAAGATGGACGGAGGCCAGGCCCTCGGAGGGCCACGGTCACTGCTTCTGGCATGTCCACCTCTCCTCCTCCTCCCCCCGGACCACAATGGCTGGAGAGACCAAACATCCTCCCGCTGGGGCCCCTGACGAAGGGGTGGCCAGTGTGACCGCCGACCCCAGCCCCTCCTGCTGTGGTCCCAGTCCCGGGCGCCTGCGGGGGCTTTAGGGCTACAGTTAGGGGACCCGAGGGCACAGTGCTCGTGTCCTGAAGAGAAAGCATCTGGGACCCGTGGCCTCTGCCCTGTGCAAACCCAGAACCCTGCCACCCGCGATGGCCACGCTGCTCCAAAAACCAGCCCTTGTCGTGGGCTCTACATCTTCCTTGCCCACACTATCCTTTCACTGGAGGGGCCTAAGGCTCAGAGAGGGTGAGTGGCTTGCCAGGGTCACACAGCACAAGGGTTATCGGAGCAGGGCTCCGCAGAGGTTCCCCCACCCCCCAAAAACCTCGTGGTTGCCTCTGCAGCTCACGGACAGCCTCAGCCAGTCATCTGAGGCTTAACTGACCCCCTGTCCCCACCGTCTTGCAGGGTGACACCCCCCCCCCTCCATGCCCTCTGTAGACCTCCTGACCGAAGTGCTTGGCCCCAAAGGCCCGGGTGGGGTGGGTGGGGTGGATGCTCATGTCCCCAGGCCAGCAGCGGTCAGCTGGTTGGTTCCCAAGTCTTCCTGGGCCAGTGAACTTGTCAAGGAGATTAAACGAACTAGAAAATAACCGATGAAATACGAATGCAAAAGGAACTGATGTTCCCGAGAAAACATAGTAAGCTTTGGAAAGACTCCTTTGGGGCAGGTTACTAAAAAGTGATGCTGTCAAATTAGGGCTGGGAGATAAGCAGGGTAAAACTCACAGGCAGCTGTGATTCTGCTCTCAGGTTTCCTTCCAAGGGTCTTAAGACGGTTTGCCCTAAACTACGATGTCTAACCTATCTGGATGGTGTGTGCAAGCCCCTTGCTCTTTTCGAGTGTTTGCATGCTGTGGGAGGTTCTCTTTTATGTTTATTGACTCTGTCTCCTGGTTTCAAGGAGAATATGAGCCGGCTACCTTGTCTCATTGTAGAATCGTGGCTTTCCCACGTGTAACCTCTCTGTGCCTCGGTTTCCTCACTGGAGCCCCCGGGGGGTGAGACCTGGCCCCCTGCTCCCCGCCTCCAAGCGCTGTGGAGAGTCTAAGTGAGACAAGCAAAATGACCACCGTGCTTGCTCAATAAATGTTAACTATTCTCACTATACTGTGCATATGGTAATCATGACTGGATTTTGCAAGTTTCTTGGGGGGCTAAGTTGGTGTTTGTTTCCTTGGGGACCACAGAGCAGGATGGCTGCTTAAGAAAGAAAGAGAACAAAGAGATCACTGGGTTTCAAGAAGACAGAGGTGCAAACCAGCAAGAAGAGAGCCCCTGACCCTGCTCAATAGCCCCTCGAATCCATGCCCTGCGCTGGGGGCTGGCACGCCATGGCCCACGAGTAGAAATGTGGCCCTGTTTTTATAAATCGAGTTTTACTGGAACACAGCCACACCCCTTCGTTTTCATAACGCCAGTGGCTGCCGTCAAGGGACAACTGGCCGAGCGGAGCTTTTGCTGCGGACCTTGTAGGCAACGTTGCCTCCCTGACCCCTCGTGGGAAGTTACCCACCCCTGCCCCTTCTGTGGCGATCGGAGCAGGCTTTAGAAAGGCAGATGTGGTCCAGCCTTGCTGCAGCTAAATGCTCCCATCACTCTCAACATGTTTAATATAAAGACCCCAATGCTTCCTCAGGTTCAGGAGACCCCCCACACCCTCCTCCCTGCCTCCAGCTGCTCTCTGTGCCCCTGGCTCCCTTCCCTTTCTTAGGCTGCAGTCCCATAGCTGCCTCTTGGGACCCCAAACGTGCTGCGGGCAGTGGGGACAGAGGCTGGCCCGGGCTCGTGCCGTGTCGGGCAGGGCAGGTGGAGGGCAAGCCCAAACACCTGACCTGAGTCCTTGGGCCCTGGCAGCCCACTGAGCCCCGGGGGAGGTGAGCAATGGCCAGCAGAGGTGCAGTGACCACTGCAAGCTGGTTTAACGTGGTCTCAATTCCCGGCCCCCTGCAGGAGCCTGGGCGCCCCGGGGCCGTGGCTGGGAGGTGCTTCTGCAGCCAGAGGCTCTGCTTCTAACACGGAATTGACCACTCCCCACCACCCCCCAACCTGCAGGCCCCCTCTCCCCCACCCCCACCTTCCCCTGCCTAATGCTTGGTCAAGCTTCTTTGGGGACGCCTCCCGGACCCCCAGACTAGACGGATGGCCCCACACCTGCACGCACGTTACCCCACCCATGGGACCTCTTCTGTTATCCTCACCCTATGGGTAACTCCTGGCTCAGCGTCCGCTTCCTCCCCCTGGATGTCAACTCCACTGAGGCCTGTGGTGGCATTGCAGTCACTGCTGTGTCCCCAAGGACCGAGTGGGCACGCTGCAGAAGCTCGGCCAGTGTTTGCTGAATGACTTAGTGCACTCTGAAGAGGACCAAGCACGCTGAACAATCCAGGCCCAACGCCAACACAAGGCCATTGAGAGGGTGGGTAGAGATGCAGTCCCCGCCCTAGAGTCACTTTGCAGGGAGGTCGCTCGGACCCACCACCATTCCAGGGGTGCTGGGGTTCAGCCCCTTTGCTCTGGGGCTCGTGAGCCCCTCGAGGGCCCACAGCTGCTACCGATGTCACCCTCATGCCCAAACCCCGTGATGTGTTGGGTCGCACTCATTGACAGACGAGCTCACAGAAGTCGGAATATAAGGAGGGTGTGGCCGAGCCAGTAAGGCCTTTAGCAAAACCACTGGAGCCGCACGGACGGGACAGGTACAGCTGAGTTGGTGGCGGGCGTTTCAGGTACCAGGTGTCGGGAAACACACCTGAGCCACTTTGCTATTTGTTGTCTTCATAATTCAGTGTATTATCTTTGCTAAAATTGGAAGTGGTGCTGCTTTATTGTTGGGATTCCTTTCTGCTTTCATTTTTTTTTAAGCTTCCTCAGTTATTTTGTGTGTATCATATTAAATGACAAAAAAGAATATTTGGGTGAGCACACCGTTCATCCAGTGACAGGAATCAAAGGAAAACGGGGCTGATTTATCAGAGCTGTACTGCAGGGAACTCGGCTGGCGTGAGGGGTCCCGAGATCGCATAGGCATTGCTGAGCTGGAGACCCTCCTCCCGGGGTGTTCAGCCTGGGGTGGGGGATGTTGCCCTGGAGGCTGCAGACCCCGCTGTTGCTTCTAATTTAACTGGGCAGCCTGGTCACCCAGCCCAGCTGGTCCCCGAGATCTCACAAAGCAAGTAAGAGCATTTATGCAGCGAGAAGCCAGGGCACCTCGGAGGGCCAGCTTGGTCTTATTTTGGTCCCCATGTTGGCCTGTTGGTATTTAAGGGGACCCCCCCCCGACACCCCAGATGCCGAGGTCTGTATTTGATTTGAAGGGACTGCTGGTGGGAACCAGCTCTGTTCCGATCTGGTGCCCAGGGGGTGACCCCCGGGTTCGGAGCGTCTATTTTGAAGGAGTCTGCCATTTGGTCTTAGCCAAAATAGTTGAAAGAAGACCCCAGAATAGCAGGCCGGGTCTGTGCCGGCTTAGGAGCCGCATCTCGGGCTTAGCAGCAGCCGCACGGGGCGTGACAGCGAGCAGTGGGTGAGAGGCAGGAAACGGCTCAGGCCGTGGAGGGTCCGTGGGAAGGCCGCACAGGGTGAAGCCAGGAAGGCAGGACTGGCCGGGGAAGCAGCCGTGCATGGCGGGCACTGACTCCCTCAGGGGCCATGGACCATCCTTGCCGCATTCCACAGATGGGAGCACTCAGATCAGAGTTTGCCCAGGGTCTCACAGCCAGAGCAGGGAGAGAACAAGACGGTTCTCCCAGGGCCCTGAGGCTGGACCAGCTACGCCGCATCTCGATCTGCGAGCGCTGAGCTGAGGTGGCTTTGACCATGCAGCTGGGGCCATAATACCCATGGTGGGAAGTGGAGAAAAATGATTTATCTGCTGGGGCTTCAGGGTAAGCTGAGGCAGCAGGGGAAGTGGGAGGGGTCCTCCATTCCCCCAGCCTAGGGCTTGGCTTCTCTTCCCCCTGGGTGGGAAGCTAGTGGCTGCAGCACAGAGGATATTTCCTCCAACGTGGTCCCCTGGAGGCAAGCCCACTGCTCCACCGGACGCCCAGTCCACGAGGCCAATGATGGAGGAAAATCGGCCTCACGTGGCTGTCGCTTTCACAACAACTTCCCGAGGGACTTTTCAGGAGACTTTGGATTCGACGAGGTTTGGCTCTCCCCACACTGACTTTCAAGCCCCCAGCATGTAAGATTCCACTCGGTAGATGTTGTGGGGCCTTGGGGAATCCGCCTCCTCTCTGGGGCCTCCAACCCCTCCTTTGTAAAACGGGGTTAACACCCCATCCACCTGTTGGGGTCACCAAGAACTGAATGAGAAAAGGAGTTTCCCACTGATGGGCCGGGCAGAAGTGGCGTGGGGCGCAGGGAGCATGCCCCCTCTCCCGGGTACCCCAGTTTGCTGTTCCGTGTGGCTGAACCGTGCTGGATTTGGCCTGTCTGGGGGTGCCCCGGGGTGACTCTGGCGGGTCCCAGAAGGTCTGTTTAATTGTAGCCTCGTAACCAGAACCTCAGGTTGTGTGTACGGAGCCGGTGGCACCCGTGCCGAGTGGAACCCACGCAGCCCGTCCCCGCAAGCACCCAGCTCCCTCCCGGGTGCCCGCCGAGCACGGCCAGTGGCTCCCAGCACACCGCGATGGGACCGTGTGCCTTTTGTCCCAGCGTTAGTCTTTTATTTATTTATATGTTTAATTGTCTGTGTGGTCACATATTCATATGTAATATGAAAGTTGCCATTTTAGCCAATTTTGAGTGTACAACTCAGTGACATTAATTACATTCACAGGGTTGTGCAACCATCAACACCATCCGTTCCAAGACCTTTTCCATCACCTCAAAACTGCACCCTTCGAGCCATAACTGCTCCCCCTCCTCCCCAACCCCTGGCAGCCTCTAGCCAACTTTCCTTCTCTTTGAATTTGCTTGTTCTAGATCCTTCATAGAAGTGGAATCGTATATTTGTCCTTTAGTGACTGGATTCATCCACGTGGCCCAAGGCGTTCGAGGTTCATCGGTGTTGGAGTGTGTACCCGCACGTCACTCCTTTTTAGGGCTGAATAACATCCCACGGAATGAGCAGAGGCATTTTGTCTCTCCAGGCATCTGTGGGTGGGCCCCCGGGCTGCTTGAACCTTTTGGCTTTGCAAA
This sequence comes from Choloepus didactylus, assembly GCF_015220235.1. Classification (NCBI taxonomy): domain Eukaryota; kingdom Metazoa; phylum Chordata; class Mammalia; order Pilosa; family Megalonychidae; genus Choloepus; species Choloepus didactylus. The sequence continues at coordinate 5,700,335 of NC_051312.1, forward strand.
CGAGACCACGATGAACACTGGTGCACAAGCGTCCGTTTGAGCCCCAGCTTTCAATCTTTTGGCGTGGACTCAGCATGCTTCTTAGGGGCACCTCCTTTCTGGACATTTCCACGATCACCCTGTGTTGGGGGTTGGACTTGAGGGGGTCAGGGAAGGCCGCCTGGAGAGGCCAAGGTTGAGCTGAGCCGCGTGGCCAACAAGGGACAACTAGCAAAGAAGGGGGGCGGAGACGTCTCCCCAGCTCTCCTCCCCTTCCTGGGACCACTGCCAGCAGACGGACCCCTGCCTGACAAATGGAAGGACCCAGCGCCAGCTTCCTGTGCCAGGAGGCGCCGGGCCCTGTGGTTCCCCTTTCCCCAAATGTCCCCTTTCACAGTCCTCTTTCCCCCACTTTACAAAAGAAAGGCCAAGCTCTCGCCCTGCCCCACCTCCCGGGGAGCACCCTCCAGGTGTAAAAGCCTCAGGGGCCCCAAACAAAGGGACAATGGAAAATACCCGGGCGAAGGTGACGCTCCTTCTCTCCCTGGCCTGGTGGGGCGAGGAGTGTGACCTTAGGGGATTTTGTCAAACTGACTTCAATGGTCCAGTGTCTCCCAAACCCGTCACAGGTGACAAAGAGGAGTCATTCCGAGAGAGGCCCAGGAAAGCAAACAAGATGTCCATCTTCCCTCTCCTGGAGTTAGAAATCAGGGAGATGTATATTAACTGGTTGATCTGAATTGGAAGACGGCCCAGCCTTCTTCTGATTCTACCTGCGTGGTCTCTCACCGTGAGAGCCGACCTTATTACACGGCAGAACATTTTCTATATGTCGGGTGAGCTCAACCTGTTGAAAACACCTGATGAAGATTTCCATCGCTATAGTGTTTGCTGAGCCATACTGCAATTAGCAATATTTCCATTTTCCCTCTGGATTTTCTCACTATATTAAGTTTAAAAGGGGCCTCCAAGGAAAAGAGTAACTGGCACAATTAATCGTTCTGTCACAGGTCTTGGTAAAAAAGAGCTTTGGATAAACTTTTGAGAAGCCGAAAGTGAACATCTCCAGTGACTGGTGACAAATCCAATACCAGCTCGGGCAGCTCTAAAGTCTTCATTGCCAACAAATTAAAAGAGGAGCTGATTGACGTATCAGCAGATAGAACAGAAAAGACCTTTTTAACGATAAATTGCAAGCTTTTTAAAAAAAAATTGTGATAAAAGATACAAAACTTGAAATTTACCATTTTAGCCGTTTTTACGTGTACACATTCAGTGGCATTAAGTACTTTTGCAACGTTGTATAACCATCCCCACTATTTCCAGAACTTTCTCATCATCCCAAACAGAAGCTCTGCACACGTTAAGCAGTAACTCCCCATTCTCCCCTCCCCCAGCTTCTGGTAGCCTCTAACCCCTTTCTGCCTCTAGCCTGGACATTTCTCATAAATAGAATCATAGGATATTTGTCCTTTATTCCTTTTGTGTCTGGTATACTCCACTTTAGCATAAAATCTTTTCAAGTTTCATCCATGTCATCACCTGTATCAGAACTCTGTTCCTTTTTATGGCTGAATAATATTCCATTGGACAGGTAGACCAAATGTTGTTTATCTGTTCATCTGCTCATGGGCTATGTGGTTTTAAACAATTAGGTGAGTGACTCCACCACACAAAATCTCCACTCTATCTACTTATTTTTGTGAACCAGGCTTCTCAGCCTTTACATCACTAGAAATGGAACATGGTAACAAAACTGAGGCAGAAGCCATATAATTGCAGCAAGAAGTAATACTCCCATGAAATAATTGGGTAAAAAACCCTGCCCTAGAGCAAATTAAAAGATTCATTTCTAATAGAATTTTGGATTTAATATGTTACTTATCAATTATTTAATAGTATATTCATGGTACTGTGATCAACTACATACTACTCATCATTCTGATAAAATCATAACCCCAGAACAAAAACACTTAAAACCAACAGTTACAGGAAATTTATTTTTTTAATATTTCAATTCATAGGAATATGTTGGTTACAGAGAATTATGTAGGGTGGTCAATAAAAGACTTTTGAGGCTAAAATCATATTAAATTTGGGTAAAATTGGTGGGGGAAATGGAACAAAAATATAAATGCAAAGAGAAAAGGCAAAGATCTATAATTTGGGGCTTGCAGAGTACAACTTGTTCATGTGTTTTTTTAAATAAAAATGGTGGGTGTCAAATTGCTATGGCCTTTAGACTCCATTGGAAACATTTAAGAGAGCAAGTGAAGAATTTTATTTCTAAATGTCAATATTCAAAATACGCTCACAATTATGTTCTTTGCAACAACATGTGATAAATTTTGGATTTCAACTTAAAAATGTTCAAGGGAGCTGTCTGCACATGAGGGGAAAAAAGCTACATCCCAGGAGGGTGGCGGGTCAGGAGAAAAGAAGCTTGGGGCCCTGGTGGCCACAGAGAGTGGCCGTGCCAGGTGTCCTGCCACCTGTGGCAGGAAGAAACCTCAGCTGCACAAAGCCACCGAAGCTGCACCCGTGCATCCCAGCCAGACCTGGGTGAGGCCGGAGACCAAGGGATCCCCCGGTACCAACTCCTCCTCACCAAAGTTCACTCCCTGTCCCCCGCTTTCTTGGCACATGTCTCCAAGGACAAAACAATATTCTTCAGATCAAAGTCAATCTAATCCTGAATTTTTTTGGAGTGATAACAATTTATCTGATGATGAAACATCTTATCTTGGTTACGATGCAAAGCTCAGGCTTTCCGGAGAGACAACCAGCAGGAGGAGGGACCCTCCCCGCACAGGGGAAGGCTGGGCCCCGAATCTCCACTCTCCTCTGTGCCCTGAGACCCCATGAGCCTGTCTCCCACCCCCGAGGGCAAAATCCCCAGCCTCCGGTAGGGTGCACCTGTCCAGATGCCGTCACAGACGTCTCCTAGGGAATTCTCCAAACCTGGGTCCCCTCCCAGATCTCAGGGCTGGGACTTCTGCCAGCACCTATGGGGGCGTGGACAGAACCAGTTGAAGGGAGAGAAGCCCCTCCATCAGCTTCATGCCCAGGGGCCCGGGTAGACCAGGTGAGCTGTGGGGCAGGGGCTCTGAGGATGGCTAGTCCCAGAGGTGACCAGGAGTTACATTGTCAGATGGGGGCTTGTCCCAGTTCACCCCTGAGAGGCAGAGTTGCATCTCCCATTTGATAAGGCAGGGGAAGTCCCATTTCATTCCATCCTCCCGGAAGCCCTACCAGGTCAGCACCATTTTGGGCCAATTTTGTAGATAAATTAACTGAGGCTCAGAGAGGGTGAGCTACTTGCCCAAGGCCACACAGCCTGGCAGGGCAGGGCAGCCAGCTGGACTCCATCGCCCACCCGTCTTTGCAAAGCCATTGTCCCTTGGTTAGGAAGATAGATAGGTGAGTTGGGCCAGGTGATGCTTTTGGGTTTTCCTGGCTTTGCTGTCCTGGAGGGAGAGAGAGAGAGAAAGAAAAGAGACCTGTCTGGGGCATAGATGCCACACGCAGCCCAAGCATGGTGTCTAGAACCTTCCCTCTGCCCACAGAGCCCACCCGGCAGGGCACCAGGAGGGAGAGGGTCAGAGGGAGTGGGGTGGGAAGTCTCGCCTGAGCTGACTTCTAAAAGGACCTTCCATCCGCTGAGGGTCCCGTGGGCCGGGATTGGAAGAGAAGGGGGCTTGCTCCCTCCTCCACTTATTTCCCATCTTCTTTCACGGAGACTGACTTTGTCCCATGCCCACCGGGGCAAGCAGAACCCCCGGGGGGTGCCAGGGAAGGGAGCCCTCCTCAATGTCAAGGTCGCTGGGAGACCCTGAGTGGAGGGGGCAGGGAGAGGGAGTGGGCACTTACCCTGCTCACCTTTGATACCCTCCACCCCCGGCCTTCCTGGTGGGCAGCCCCTGGCCCGTGGGGCCACCTCTTCTGTGGGGAGACCAGCAGGCTGGCTGTGACAAGAAGCTGGGGTCCTAGGAGGCGAGGTGTCCTGGAGGAACCCATGGGGTGAGCAGCCCGGCTTGAACATCCCCTCGAAGGTCCCCCGGGCCTGCCCACCTCTCCAGTCTTGCCCCTGGCCTCTCCTGCCAGCCCCCTTGCCCCAGCCGCACCGGCTTCCCCTCTCTTTCGGGCAGTGGTGTACCCCACTCCTCCTCCTCCCTGGCCTGTGGCTGTCAGCAGACCTGGTTTCTGCATCCTTCAGGGTGTGCCCACCCCCTCCAAGCCATACCCTCTCGCGTGCTGCAGTAATATCAGCACGTGGAACATGATGCCCACTCTGCAGCTCACACCTGCACAACCAAAGCCCCTAAGGTCCCCGTGGCCGGACAAGGTCAGGAGCACGAGCTCCGCTCTGCCGGGAAGGAAACTGAGGCAGGGAGTGTGGAGGGCAAGAGCTCCCGGGCTGCTGTGCACCTGGGTCTCACTGGCTTTGCGCTTTCATTGATTTGCCTGAGAAACGGTGATGAAAGCCCTGTCCCGCCCGCCGGTGCTGCGTGTGGCCTGCAAACCCCAGGGCCGCAGTGCTAAAGAAACGGTCAAGCTGATGGTGGCTGCAAGCCAGCCGAGGATTCCCAGCCGTGGAGAAGGAGCTAGGCACTTGACAGTCTAATTCGTCTAATTCTGATGCCCAGAGGCTACGCAACCTGCCCAAGGTCACGGTTCCCAGCCTGGCACCACCATCTCAGTGCAGAGATTGATGCACCTGCCCTGTTGCGAACGCTTAGTGTGTGTTACCTCATTTATTCTCCCAGAAGCTCTCCAAGGAGACTGAGGCACGGCGCCTCTCCAGTTCTCCCAGTGTGCGCAGACGCTCACAGCTGTGCCTCAGGAGGGTGGCCCATTTTGATTTACAGTTTATTAAAATGCTCCTGTCCTGTCACACGGGCCTGGCTGGTGACAAGCCACTGAAGGCCACTGGAGAAGCCAGAGGGAGTCGATTCCAGTGGACACGGAACTAGGCGCCTCTAGAACCGAGACGCAAACAGCTACCTCATCTCCTTGACGCCTTTCTAAGAAATACTTTCTAAAAAATTGGCTGAATTACCCCCTTTCTTTGAAGTTCTTAAAGAAAAGTGTCACTCTTTCCCCGGTGTTTGGGAATGGGGTGGATCTGTCTCTGTGCCAGTGACTCTCCCCTTCTCTTTGACTTTTGCAGAAAGACACTGTCCTGAGGGTTTCTTCGCTGAGCCTGAGAAGAGGAAGTTGAATTGACTAAATGGTTGAGCTATTATTTTACAGGACCCTGCAGCTTGCCCCAGGCTGTCCTTTGGCCCCAAGGCCCAGAGGGATTTTTATGCAGCACTTTTTTTCTTCTTCTTACTATTAAGCAAAGTAACTTCTTAACAGCTTAGGTAATCAGTTGGTCTGAGAAATGAGAAATGCGGTCACTCCCCCAGGGAGAAGAAACTACTGGGGGTGAAGAAATAATTTTTTTTAAGTCAAAAAGCCATTTTTTGTTTTGAAAAGTTTTTGGGCCTGGCATTGGCAGGTTTCATCTTGGATCCTTTGCTAGTCTCCACTCCTATTGTGTCCTTCCTCTCACAGGATGATTCTGTCTGGTGGAACCACTCTCAGGATAAAAAGAGGGGTTTACTCATGTTGTAAATGCTCGGATGGATTAGCGGGGCCCTGGCTGTGCAGCTGCACCCCATGGGCCAGGCTTGATGGTAAGTCACTCTTACGCCCATTTCACAGATGGGGAAACTGAGGACAACAGACCGGGCCATTGCCTAAGGCATAAGGCTCTGGTAGACTGAGTTTAAACCTCAGAGGAAAAAAATGTCTCTTAATCTTAATCCTGTCCCTGCAGGTGTGATCCCATTGTAAACAGGACCCTTTGAAGGTGTCACTTTCAGTTCAGGTGTGGCCAGTTGAGTCAGATTGGTCTTAATCCTATCACTGGAGGCTTTATAAAGAGAGAACCACCAAGAAGGGCTGGCAGCTGGAGGTCAGCAGGAGCCCAGAGGAGAAAGGAGAGGACATTGCCAAGGAGCCCCAACGTTGCTCCCAGCCCGGGAGGAGACGGCCACTTTCCAGCCAATACAGTCCCGTCCGTGGAGCCAACCCATCGCGTGGCGTTTGTCCCGCAGCGGGGAAGCCAAAACGACAATCAGAGCAGGTGGCTGCAGAGACCAGAGCCTGGGCATGGCCCCACAGGCTGCCGCGCACCCCGGGTTCTGGGTAAACCGAGATCCCCAGGGTGTAGCGAGGCCGAAGAGCTTAGGGCCCGAGTTAAGGGAAGGCCTTATTTCCAGCCACTGGATTCTACTGAGAATGGCCTTACTTGAGCTGTCCTCAGACACCAGACTCGGAGAAATTAGGAGTGTGGGGCTTCCGTGGGGGGCGGGGGCGTGGACCCTGCCCCTGGCAGGTAGAAGGGCCTGCGGCAGAGGAGGGCAGGGCTGAGCTTGCCCTGCAGGAGCTGGCTCGGGGCACACAGTCAGCTGTTTACTCAGCGAGTTCGCTGAGCACCTACTGTGCACCAAGCACTGCTGAGGACACTGGGGACACAGGTGGGAAGACAGGGCGGTGCTCCCCCATGAAAGTGACAGTCCAAGGAAGTGGGGGACCCAACAGACAGGTCAGCAAATCAATGAAGTTTCCTTCTTTAAGGGCTGGGAAGAAACTTCAACTGGGGGGCTGGGGGGGGGGGGATGCCCTAGCGGGGGTTACCCTGATTGGCTGATATTTGAGGGAAGACCCTCCTGGGGGAGAGAAGCCACGCACGGAGATCTGGTGGGGGGGTCTTCCAAGCTGGAAGGTTTAAGAGACAGAGAAAGTCCAGTGTGGCTGGACGTGGGGGGGGGGGGGGAGCGCTGCCCAGGGGGAGGGGTTGGGAGAGGAAGGAAGGAGGGGCCTTGGGGAGGAGGGTGCAGATAAAAATGCCCCCAGGACTTCACTGGCCAGGCAGGGTGAGCCCCTCACCTGCACCTGTGATGGTGATCTCCCCACGGGACAGGTGTGAACCCCGAGGCCTGCAGAGGTGGAGAATGGATTCAGGGACCCACAGGGAGTCATGGCAAAGAGGAAACCAGGCCTCAGTCAGTGCAACTCCAGATCCCCAGCTCCTGACCCCATGCTGGTGGGGCCTCTAGAAGATGAATCAGCCAGGACTGGGGTAAGGCTTGGCTGGGTCTCCAGGCCTGGGTTCCACCTCCCCAGATGGCCTGCCTGGGCTGAGTTGAGGGGACAGTATCTGTCACGCCGTTTTGTGAATGGAGAGTCAGAGGCCCAGAGATGGAAAGGGACCTGCCCAAGGTCACACAGCGAGCGAGGGGCAGGGCCGGGTCAGGTTCTAGGTCCCCTGCATCCTGGCCGCGATTATCTCCTCAGCAACACCCCGCAGCCCATTGGGGATGGGCCCCAGCCCCCAGCCCCGAGCAGGCGTCCCGGCACCTCAGAGCTGGGGCTGGGTGGGCCTGGCTCAGGCAGGCTTCCCAGCCTGGTGTGGAGCAAGGAGCACCCCTGAGGGGTCTGGGAGTAGAACCCTGGTCCTGCCAAGGCTGCAGACCCCAGGGTACCTCTCCAACCCCCCCCCCACTCCGTCCTCAGTGGGTCCTGTCCCTTCCCAATGTGAAGAAACCTAGCAGGGCTCACGGGAGGGGTCCAAGGCTGGGACGGGGTGGGTGGGAGAGGCTGAAATGGCCTTGGGGTGTCTCTGGTGCTGGGAGCAGCAGGGCCAAGGTGGGATCCAAGGCCCCTGCAGCTGTGGCTGGGTGGGGCCTGCTGGGTGGGGGGGAAGGGGGCTGCTGGGCGGGGCCTGCTGGGAGGGGGCCGGCAAGGCTCCTCAGGCACCTCAAAGAGCAGACTTTCACACCTAGGTGAGCAGCATCTAGCCCGGCCTCTGGCGCGTCCTGCCCCCCTCAGGCCTTAATGAGCACACAGGGGGGTGGGGACAGCAGGTGGCAGAGGGGTCCAGCCTGGGTCCTGGTGAGGTGGGGGGCCCTTACCACCTGGCCTCATGGGGGTGGCAGGTGGGGCGAGGGTAGGGGTATTTGGGGCTGCTGGCCTGTCCTCCCTTGTGTAGGGTGCACGGCCACTGCCTCGCCCCCGGCTCCCCTCTGCAATGCCCACCTCCACGATGCCTGCACCTGGGACTCCGTTGTGAACCGCAGGCCAGGCCTGGCCTCCCTCCAGCCTGTATTCCCAGGGCTCTTTCCGGCTGCCTGCCCCTTCCCACCCTTCACTCCCAAGCCGGTCCTTAGGGCCCAGCAAACAAATAGTGTCCGGGGAGTCCCTGCAAGGCAAAGCACAGAAGGCAGTCCTCTGGTTTTGGCTCCCTACTCGGAGCTGAGGGTGCGCGGGTTAGGGCGTGCCCAGGCCGGGAGGAGACAGATGCCAGAGCAGACAAAGCCAGGAGAGATGGAGATGGGGACAGGCTGCAAGGCAGGAGTGGAGAAGCAGCAAGGGGGCGGGACCAACAGGTTGGTGGTGAGCGAATCCGGGGGTAGGGACAGGGGACCCTCCAGGTGGCACTCGCGGCGCTCGTCCCTGTCCGCCTCCCCTCCCCCGGCCCTGATTGGCAGCAGGCCTGCGACCAGCCGGGAGCGTCACAGCGCCCCGGGCGCCGAGGCGAAGGCCCACGGCCCCCCGCAGGAGCCGGCGAGTAGGAGGGGGCGCCCGGCTATATATAGCGGCGTGGCCTGGGGCTGGCGGAGAGCGCAGCGAAGCGCGCACCTCCCCGTACCCCGCAGGCCGGCAAATTGCTTCGCGGCCCGCGCTCCATGCAGCCGGCGTAGCCCCGGCGCTTCGGGGCCGGTCACTCACCTCTCTCCTCTCCCCTCTCGCCCTGCCGCGCCCTCTCCAGAACGACCCCGACCGTGCGCCCCCGAGGGCCGCCACAGGCACAGCTTGGTCACCCGCTTCCCGGGCGCCCCGACCGACTGACAGACGAAAGGACGGTGGTCTGGGATGGCGGGGCCCGGGGCGGCCGCCAAGGCGCTGCTCCCGGCGGTCCTGCTGGCCCTGCTGGCGCCCTGGGCGGGCCGAGGGGGCGCCGCGCCCACCGCCCCCAACGGCACTCTGGAGGCCGAGCTGGAGCGCCGCTGGGAGAGCCTGGTGGTGCGCTCGCTGGCGCGCCTGCCGGTCGCCGCGCGGCCCAAGGAGGCGGCCGTCCAGAGCGGCGCCGGCGACTACCTGCTGGGCATCAAGCGGCTGCGGCGGCTCTACTGCAACGTGGGCATCGGCTTCCACCTCCAGGTGCTCCCCGACGGCCACATCGGCGGCGTGCACGCGGACACGAGCGACAGTGAGTGGGGCCGCCCGGGCGGGAGGGCCGGGGCCGGGGACGGCGGTCGCCCCTTCCACCTCACCCAGCCTCTCACGGAGCCGGGGACCGGCACCTGCTCGCGCGCCCTGGAAACGGCGGCGGACTCGAGTTCCGGTCCTTTCCGGCGTGAGGACACAAGCAATCTTGGCTCCGGGAGTCGCAGCAGGGACCGGCTTTGCTCAGGTGGAGGCCGAGCTCCGCCTCCCCGCCTTCGGAAGCCGGGGCTCCGGGTGCCGAATTCCAGCGACTTCGCCCGTGGGGCAGTCTGGGGCCGGGCTCTGCGGCCGCCGGGGCCAGTGCACTCCCGTTGTCCAGAGCTGGGCGCGGCCGCCGCGTGCCGCGGGGTGGAGGCGAACCGGTCCGCGCCCGCGCGCATTGGGCTCCAGGCCCCTTGGGGGCGGCCTGCGCCAGGGGCCCCTGGTCCTTTGCACCCATCCCAACTCACCCCAGAAATGGGAGTCCTCGGGGGCGCGCAGGCCGAGGAGGGAGCCCGGGAGGGGTGGCTCAGGCTAAGGGCCCCCTGCCCCGGAATGACGCGCGCCCCGCCCCCAGGCCTGCTGGAACTCTCGCCTGTAGAGCGGGGCGTCGTGAGCATCTTCGGCGTCTCCAGCCGTTTCTTCGTGGCCATGACCAACAGGGGCAGGCTCTACGGCTCCGTGAGTACGGCAGGGCCCTGCCCGAGGCGGGCAGGATCGCGATCCCCCCAGGCCCACCTGCACCTGGACGGAGGAGGGCGGCGGCGGGGTCACCGGGAGGGCAGTGCCGCTCCCGGACCCCCCAGCCGAAATACTGAGGTCCCTACCCTCCCGGAGCAGGCGCCATCGGGAACCCTTCTCCAGCGGGTACCTCCACTGCAGCCCTTAGGATGGGCCGTCCCGATGGAATTCCCAGGCCGCCAGGTGCCCTGCAGGTGGCTGGAGCACCAGCTGCTGTGGGCTGGCCGCGCGCCCCCCCCCCCCCGGCCTAGTAGGGGTCTTGACAGCTCAGCTCCCCAGAGTCCGGGCTGGGATGGAAAGGACCCCACCCCCAGCCACCACTGGGCTCCCCCAGACCCCCGTGCCCAGGAGGTGGCCTAATCCCAGCCCCCCTTCCCCTCCAGCCCTTCTTCACCGATGAATGCAAGTTCAAGGAAACGCTTCTCCCCAACAACTACAACGCCTACGAGTCCTACCAGTACCCTGGCCTGTTCATCGCGCTGAGTAAGAATGGGAAGACCAAGAAGGGGAACCGAGTGTCCCCCACCATGAGGGTCACCCACTTCCTCCCCCGGCTGTGACCCCCCGAGTCCTGCCTCGCCCTCGGAAAGCCCTCCGGAGGGGAGCGCGGAGGACAGCTTTGGTGCACTTTCTTCGGAAGGAGAGTTTAATGTGAGAGTAGGTGTAACATATTTAATTATTTAAATGTGTATATATCGCCACCAAGTTATTTATGGTTCAGTGGGTGTGTTTTCTGGAAAAAAAAAATAGGCAAAAAAGCAAAAACACAAAACCTACTTGTCTGGTGCAACTGTGGAGAACCCTACTATTGGATTTATTTAACTCTTTAAAAAGTTGTCACGAATGTGCTGCTATTCTGTGTTTC